>NC_134040.1:50827517-51511524 GCF_965140245.1 Athene noctua | reverse complement strand
AGGGGCAGTGATTTGGTGTTGGAAGGAAGAAACATTGTCCAGGAGAAATTAGGCACAAAATGGCACAAAATACAACCAGAAGAGACCTAGGCAGACTCCACAGAGCTAAGCAAGACATAGTAAATTGGTGGATGAAGCTGTCTTGCATTTGTGCTCCCTAGGTTTTTTTTTGTTTGCTTGTTTCCATGTAAAAATTAGTTTTGGAGAAAAGGAAGTGATACATACAGATCCAGTGACTTGTCTCCTCCTTTTGAGCAGTTAAGCATGCAGCCAAGTGGCTGCATGCATGTCTTTACTTTTGTCTATTGCTTGGAAGAGAGAACAGAGATAATGACGAAAAGGTATTCACACTGTGCAAGGAGAGGCAGTCAAGTTAGCAGACCAGTTAGTACACAACTGACTTCTTTAGAGGCTGGCTTAGGGCAGGAGGTAAAAAGCACTTTGGGGACTACTAAAACACTGTGTTTTGCTAACATTGAAATATCCTGTCCAGGTTCTACTTTGTTAATACCCCGTCATTTGTGATGAAACAAAGTGCAGAAGCATTTCCAAATATGAGATCATATTCATTTAAGATTTTCTTTCAGTGAAGAGTAAATTCTTCTTCCTCCCATTGCAGAAACTCTCCTGCAGAAAGCTTTCATTCCGTTTAGCTGCTTTTTCCAATGAATAAAATGCTTTGTTGTGAAGTTGTCAGCCCACCTTAAGCGAAGCAGGGCACTATCAAACTGCCTAAATACTGACAGTAAGAATTTTCCTTTTAAAAAAAGGGAAATGAAAGAACATTATATGAGTCACAGAAAACTTCCCTCATGTGAAAACAGAGCTGAAGGGGGATTTCTGGGAGCCAGTGAGACCAGAAAGTACAGAGCTGGCATGTTGATCCACCCATTGTTGCCAGTACAGGGCACTTAACCTTCGGATAGCTATTAGCTTCTGTAGAGGGACTGCATCTCAACAAGGCCTTGAGGAAGTCTGTTAAGTACTACTTTTCACCAAGGAACAGAATTACCTGACCGTGCCCAGCTTGTGTTCAAAGAGAGACAATTTTCCACAACAAGAGCCACCTTGGTTACAGCTGCTCCATGTCAACATGCTGTAAGCTGCTGAATCAAAAAGAGAGGTGGCCTCAGCCAGCTCAGTGCCCCAGTGCACAGCACCCCACTCTGACTGGGGGGGTGGGCTGTGGGCAGTTTCTTGAGCTGCCTGGAAGGTTTTCCTGTGCTCAAGGAGACATTCATGTTTCCTACAGATAAGTCAGAATGTGTTAAGTTTGAAGTCATGACGTGTGTAATAGGCAGAGAAATCTAGGACTTAAAAGGACACCCATCCCTGCTATGCCAGCTGCTTCTGAGGGGAGAGATCTCATAGCATAAGTCAAATGGTTCAAATCTCCATTCATTTGCCTTTCAGCTAGACAAACTTTCTGGCACGTTGTCTCATCTACAGAGGAATCTCACCCCCCATCACTTCTGCTCTGACTTTAAGACAGCAGAGGAAAGGACACATGTTCCTCTCAAAGCACCTATAAATCTTGGAACAGAACATCATGTATCTGTTTTATTCATTTTTATTGATGAAGCTATTATCCCATTCCTGCTTTGGAATATTAGGCAAATCTTCATTTCTCTGATAAAAGAACAAACCCACCCTTTGCATATCTAAAGCAAGATGATAAAAGCAGCTCCATAAATGGTTTTACTCTGCTTTTGTGATGGAAAGTGTGTGCCAGAAGAGGATATTTGTGAATGAGATCTGAGTTTTATGGAAACACATTACACTTGCAGACTTTAAAGAGAAATCCATAGTTGCCATGCTTGGACGCTTGTAGCTTTTGCTAGTCTTTACATTTCTCTTTTCATACTTACACAAGGCTGTGCTTCCTCTCCCACCATAGAGGACTGCCTGTGAGTTTTGAATAGAGTCACTTCTTTTCATAAATTAAGAAAGTGTTACCATTTTTGTGGCTGAGAATCACCTATGCATGAACAAAGCTTTAAAGACACAATTTCTGAAGGTGGTCGGGGAATTGACTACTCAATTAAACCAAGAGAAATTGAATGTCTCAATCCTCTGAGGTGCTTTGGAAAAATCTCTCGCTAAATGTAGCAGCTTAATGAAGATCTAAAGATACATAAAGACATTTTCATCTTTTTTTTCTGAAAAATCAAGGGTTACTTTCACACAGTGGAAACTTGACAGGCATTAAAGAATATCACTAATTCCTACTGAGGCAAATCTTACTCCATTCTTCTGGACTACAATCCAGTTAGTGGCCCTGTTGTTTCTCTCCTGAAGTATGGATAAACTACATAGCTAGGGCAGCAGATCTGCTGCATTTTGGGGCTGCTTTTCCACAGGCAGCATAGAGAATGGTGCATCATCAGTCTGCAACATACTGTTTGGGTCATGGCAACTGCAGATGCAGAAGGTGTTCATTACAGGTCAGGTGGCTTTGTTCAAGCTCACACCTCCATATTTCCATTCCTATACACAATTACAAGAAGAATTTGCACTAGACAACTGACACAAAAGCTGTCAGAGCACTGAGGGCACCAGGTGGCCCTTGCTGGCCTGAACAACTACACCTGCTGCCTCCATCACACACCCTCTGCCTATTGGCCCAGCAGACTTATTTAAGCTTGGGCTCAGGCACTTGCTTCTTTTTTAGAGCAACTGTGCTGTTTTGGGGGGGTTTTGGAGGTTTTTTTAGTCTGTGTCTTGCTGCTTTGAATGTGTTTTGGGGCTGTCTTATTTTTGTGGGGTGGTCTCTTAAAAGTTTAGGCTGTGGCTGCCTGCATTAGACTCATTGTGCTTGCTTTATTTAAGTAGTGTGGGACTGTGCCCTGTACTGCTGAGGGCACTGCCCTCCCTGCTAATAGTTAGCCAGAGATTCTGGCTTGCCTTCTCTTAAGTAACCTGCTTTTGCTGCTCCTTCATATAGGCATGCTAAGCTTCAATCTATCACTGGCAGTGTATAACAACAAAGGGGCTTCAATAAAACACCTGAGAACCAGATCCCTGCTTCTACAAAGTATAAGGTGCCATTGTACTTAGACTTTAAGCTTAAGTGCAGCTCTAAGTGAGGATTTGATTGCTCTGTAAATTGTCATCACATTTTGTTGGCTGGTATATCCAGCAGGAATCTCCAATGATTTTAGAGAGCTTTGCTATCCCATTATTTTTTATATGTTGAAAGCTCTTTAATTTATAGCTTTGTTTGGTGCAATAAATTTTTTTCAGTTAGTCCCTTGGTTTATTTCATTTTAGAGCTATATACATGAGCTTGGTGAGTCATCTGGTAGTGAAACATGGTTAGAATCAGAGAAATGAGATCTGTGCTGATGGGTTGTTCTGTTTATTGATAGGCCATATTTTCCTTAGCAGGAGGTATAAACAACAGATGACTTACTGAAAGAAAATTTGTGAAAGATGACCGATATTATCTATGTAAAGTTTGTCTATGATATTTAGAAAAAATGATTTGCACAAATTCTGAAGCTCACACAATAGTTGAGGATTGCAAAATACATCAATCTGGTAACTCCTTGATGTTTTTCAAGGCAGAACCTGTCAAGTGGTTTGGCTTAAGTGATAACTCAATCCAGATGTTGGTCTACAAGGGGCAAACATATTTACTAGGCAGAATAATTCCCTTGCTTTATTGGTGATAAATGCCTCAGACACTCATCTTGTGAGAAACGCACACACTACTCGGAACAGTAGCAACTTTGCAGGAAGCTCCACGTCTTATCAAATGGCTCGCTTAAACAAGTTGTTGACACCCACCCAATAATGACATCAAGCTTTGTTTTTGCCAAGAATTCATGGTGTGGGAAAGAGGGAATTTGGACTCATTTTACTTTCCAGACTGAAGTTTCCTGCAATCTGGTGTATTTACTAAGCAGGATGCAAGTTGGGGTGATTTACTATAAAGGGTAATGTGGTCTGTCAGCAGTCAAGTGCCTGGGGTGGGGGGAGATTTGGGATTTATTTATTTGGAGAACCTAATTAAGGGAAACTCTTTTCTCCCAGAAAGGATGTTAACTAGCATGATTTTGCACCTGTAACCCCCTACAGACATTTGCTTTTGCTATTGGTCATTCCCTGGGTGCACTCTGGGGATGTTGTAACACTAAGTCAGTCAAATCAGCAATGAAACTGGGAGCTGTACCCTGTTGCCTAATAATTCAGATAACTACTTCCTTGACATTGCTTTGTAACTGATTGAAAGTGGAGTGTGCTGTGGAAAATATGCAAGTATAACTACCCATGTTGCTGGAAAAATACTGCTAAACCTGTTAATGAACATGTGGGTGGATAGGAAATAAAGCAGCAGGAGTGGAAGATGTTTAAAGTAGGCTGAGACTTGCTGTAGAGTCTTTAAGTGACCTCTTGTTTTCTGTGCAGCTTAGTGCAAAGCTCCCATTCCTGGCTCTATTCTGAGCATAATTATCTTGTCTTTGGTTCTGCAAATTGAAGTTAACTGACAATACTGATAGCCAAAGCTGCTGCCCCACCAGGGAGTGTATGCAGAGAGAAATACAAATCACGCAAGTCACAGGGAGGATATTTCTGTTGAACTACAACCCTTAAGTTGCAGCAGGAAAACGCGGACAGTGTTCAACCTACCTTCCCCACCTGCTGTCTAGAGACTTCAGCCAAATTCTAGTCAGTTGTTTCTTTTAATCTGTTCCCTGCACAGAAGGATTTTTGTGAAGGTGGAACCCAGACCCATGAAGAGAAACCTGTCACTGAGTTAAATACAGCAGCCCTTGGTACAAGGGAAGGCAATGGTATTACAAAGCTGTCTATAGGAAACTTAGTGGAGATGATTTCTGTTAAAAAGCACCTGCAATGATTTCATGACTTAATTCAAAGGCCACCACACTGAGCAAGGCAAATGCTAAAACAGGAGGGTGTGGATTAAGCCCTGCACCTTCAAGTATGGCCATGAACAGACTTCCCTGTAATGCAATCTTCTGGTATCACAGCAGTTAAGTATTTCAAAATGGGTACCTGCACCAGCAAGTCTTTCTGTGCTCCTGCTGAGAATATTCTCTTGAATGCTGTGAGGGGCTTCTAGCAGGCAGGCCAGCCCATGAAAGCACTGCCTGGTACTCTGATGGGTCTGAAACTACAAGACACATGGCTGGGTAGTGCCTTGCTGTACTCTCCTACTATGTTCAAGAGGTGTGAACAGGAGCTGACAGAAGTGCCCTGTGGACACGTCAGGGGTGTGTGTTGTGGCAGGCTGTGTGCAGGGCCAGACTGAGTAACCCAGCTCTGCTGCCAAACCATGGGAACCAGGAAAAACTGTACCAGGCAGGCTTCATGAGGGCTCTGCCACTGGTATAGCTATGGAGTGAGGGTACAGACAAGCCCAGAGTGACTTGCTGCACACTGGAAGCTTAGTGCTAGCAAAGCTTGTGACAGGGTACAAACGGGCAGAGCTATGTGATGTTTTCTGCAGGTCATTGTGGACTAGCTGGAGAGGTTAGAAAATCACTCCCTGGTTCCCTTACAGAGCTTCTTGGGTCAACAAGCTGTTCTTCCAAATAAGGGTTAAGGGAGTAGCAAAGGCAGACTTGAGCTGGACTGCGTGGGTTTGGTTCCTCCTGTTACAGCAGTAAGTTTAATAGTTGAACTAGTTCTCATTTTAAGAGAAGTTTTGCTTGAGATGACAGAGTTCCTTAAGCAGTCTTTTGTAGAGATAATGGCAAGATAAGCTTCTCCTATTGTGGTTTCTAAGTAATGGCTTTGTTTTTATGACAGTTTAGGAGTTACCACAGTTCTGATCCCTTTACTTATCTGAAGTGTGACATGCGTGAGCTCTGTAACTGGCTTGCTATGATCAAGGATGGGTCTATGTTCTTGGCAGTAGCTCTCTTAGGAGAGAAATGGGAGCCTGGATCTAGGAGTATTGTGGTGCTTGACATATGGCTGTTTCTCCCAGTTCCATGCATTGCCTTATGTTCCATTTCCAGCATGTCTCTTCTAGTGAGGTGACACCACCTGCTGCCAGCCTGCAAAGCTGCCGCTTTCTCTCCCTGGCCATTACAGCCACCTGCCAAGAGTCAGTGCTGATAATGCATTAAAGCTGAGGCAGGGAAATTCAGACAGGGAATCATGGACTTAGTTTTCTTTTAAATCTATTCCCACATCTTGGTGGCAAGGTTGCACACAAGGTATAGATTTAAATAGATGGCCTTTGTGAAATCCTGACCGGATTTGGTAAATGGGAGATGAAAAAGCAAGTGCTCATCTTGTCTGCTCTTGCTCTAGGATGTTGTGGAAGGTCATAAGATCACCAGCAAACAGGAGATGACTGTCTCCAAACCCTCCTGCAGAGATAGAAAATAATGCCAACCCAGGGAGAAAGTGCAAAGGTGTGGAGGCTTTCGTGACTTATTACAGCTGTGATAGTAAAGAAAAAAAAAAAAAAAAAAAAGGCCAGCATGACTTTTCCTGCCACAGTAACAGGCATTTCCCTTCTGTGACAGACTGTTAGGTTTAGGGGGGTTCTGGAATAGACTGTTGAAAACAGCTCCTTTACATCCTACATCCTTAACTGCCCAAGATAATGATCAGATTAGCACCAGCTGAAATAATGGAGAGGCATAAGATCATCAGCAGACATTCATGCAGTAAAAGCAAACAGACAACAAAGAAGCTCCCAGAAAGAACTATCATTTCTGGATACTTTCTCTGAGCAGAAATACCCAACCTGAAGTGGCCAGGCAGAAATTGCAGCCATGAGAAGACTGGTCTTGCAACTTGGCCTGCATGTGAGAAACAAAAAGTCACCTTAATCATCAGCTTACTGAGAAGATGCAGGTGTTGCAGGAGCAGAATTGCAGTCTGTTTTATACTTAATCTTCATATTCTTTCATATATGCTGGCCAGAGTAATACATTGCCATGTGCTCTCCAGTTTGTTGTCACTTCTACCTTCAGTTTCAAAACTGCAGCCAAAATTTCTTTGTAAGGATCACCATCTCTTTTTGCAATGATAATAGATACTGGGACAATCTTGGAACTTGTCTTTAAATCTTCTAACTGCTTCCTCCAGGACTGGTGAAATCTGTGACTAGCAGTTATCAGCATGAAGGTGGCATCAAACACAGAATGTCATATTCAAATTTTAGTGGATTTATTGGAAAATAATCCAGGGTTTAGGCGGTTAGCTGAAAAAGCACAGCTAGAAAATTGGGATTGAAAGGAGTTCTACTGTTTCCACTGCTCCAAAGTGACATCAAATTTTCTTAATGCTGTAGAGCTGCTGACGGGCTGTTAGTACTCTCAAACATGCTTTTACCTTGCAGGCAGCCACAGTCTTTGTATTTGGCAGAATCAGCCTCTGATAATTTTTAAGCACAGTTTACCCCGACCACAGCATCTGGCGAGATAACTATCAGCAACTGCCTGAAGAAACGTGTTAAAATAAGCATCTGTTTATTCTGATGCTTAATGAGAAGGCAGTTAGTGTTTTGCAGTTTTACACTTAAATGGTTAAGAGCTTTGTGAAGTAAATTACAGTAAACGGGAGAAATGTAATGGAATTTTGTTCATTTACTTCAGTTACCTCTTCTACAGATTGTCATCAGCAGGGCTATGTAGACCTCAGAAGTGTGAGACTGACCAAGAGCTAAAACAAGCTGAACCACAAGATGGTGACACCTGGGGAGAATTTCTGTCTGGTAGTGGAAAACCAGCTTTTTTTCTAAAAATCAGTTTCTGCTGTTGTTAGCCTGTGTCCACGCACTTCTTGGATTTTGGACCTAAAGGCTGATGTGTGGAGGTATAGGTATTTGATTCTCCTTTAAAAATCAACTGCTAAATTCTTGGGGTTTGGGAGTTGGGTAGAAGATAATTGTAATTATTTCAATGGAATTCACAACTCAGCAATGAAAAACGGTGCTCTAAAGAAAACTGCTCACATTCACCTATTGGAAGGTTTCCTTTTATTTTCCCCTAATTTACTAAAGGACTACATTTTTTAGAAAGCTTGCTAGAGTTAATTGCTGGTTAGAAACAGAAGATTGTTTGCCCCTGTTACAATTTGACTGGCAGTGGTTTAAACAGATGCTATCAAAACAAAGCGGTGCTTTAATTGTAGCTGATGCTTTTAAGTTTAAACGAAGGCTTTGTTTCCCAAGTTCATTAAGCTATCCAACTGCAGTTTCTTTTCTGAGGAATTTAGGTCCAGGGATATTTTAGATTACCTTGAAAAGATTCTTGTTTAAACTACAGAAATGAAAACAAGTATGTGCAGAAGAGTTTGCCCTAAGTCACCTGAATTTAGCTTCATTATTTTAGCAGAGCCAACTTCCTTAAGAAAATCTGAGGTTATGATAAAGAGTTACACTGGAAAATATATGTAGGTAACATAAAAGCTGTGTATAGGTATAGATACATGTATATGTAGAATTTCCAAATAAATCCTGGTGTGACAGTGTAGCAGATGGATTAAATGCAACGATGCCAAGCTCTTGAAGGGAGAAAGTGACTCGGAAGATCCCAAAGGGTACTTCATCAGTCTCTGAAGTGGGTCTGCAGCATCTGTGCATACTTGATGTTCCTCAAGAACTGAGTCACTCTGTCACTGAATACACCAGTGAGTGAGCCAAGACCAGAAATCCGTGCCATCCTGCACAGGTAACTCCTAATGTGAACATGAAAAGGAGTGAGGTGTAGGACACAGCAAAGAATTCCCATGGCACACCTGTCAAAAGTTGTTTTGGTGTGACTGACCTTGACAGCCACCTGATCTTGCCATTTTGTGAATGCTTCAGGTTAGCACCTCTTGACAGAACACAGGTAGTGACTTAGCTGTAACCATGACAGTCAACAATAGCACTGAGCCCTTCTGAAGGGAAGAGTTTTATCCGGTGAAGGTTTTGTAACTACAGGCATCTTTTGGACAGAGTGCCTGTTTTGAGCAGTATGTTCCATGAGCCGTGGTGGTGCCCTGCACAAACACGGTCATCTAGCCAGAGGTTTGGTCGGTATCTGGCCTGTGTGCTGAATTGATGTTGACACTATTGCGTTAGAACTGTGCCATGACCCAGGCTGTCTTTGAAAGAACAGGGAAAACAGCATTAGCTGCTGGATTTAACACCAGGCATCCTGTCTTTTCTCAGTGAATGTGAAGAGACTTACTCAGTTCTGGGCGGGCATATTGATTCTGAATTCAGGAGTACTCAGCTAGGGCAAACCATGCCCTAGAGCAATTGTTGCAGTCTGCAGTTTGATTAAAGACTTCCTTAAACAAATTGATCTGATGTGGTCCATCTTCATAAGTCACGTTAGAAATTTTAAGGACTTAATGCTAAGGGTTTCGGAAACTTCAAAAGCTAAGACAGTGATGGCAGAACAGTGTTACTGCCTTTATCAGCTCATGTCTAAATTCAACATATAGCAAGATGGTCTGCAGAAATAGTCATCTCAATAAAAATCTCACAAACCAGTCTCAAACAAATTGCACGCTTTGTTTCAGTTGAGGTTTGCTCCTAAAGCACAGAACTGTGGTGAGTGTACTCTCATCTATAACCCACTTCTCATCAGCGTTATAGAGAATCTTTCAAAGGGAAAAGAAGGAACAAGAACATTGTCGCTGCATCTTACCCTCTGTTCCCCCGCTCCAAAGGTAGATCTGGTCTACCACAAACCAGCCTCCATATTCTCTCTCTTCTGAAGGCTAGCAGAAGAATTCCCCATATGGGGATTTCTATAGGTGTGCATTGTTACCACTTCTTTAGTACCTGAATTTCAAGCTTTGCAATTCTTTCATTTTGGTATGAGTCATCATAAAATGCAGAATTCATCTTCATTTTGGGGTTCAGTGAGATCCAAACCATTATGAAGAAAAAGATTAACAGATTTATAGTTTTTTGTATCACAAGAACTTTCCCATTCCATGACTGCGAACAGTGTATTATAAAAGATGCAATTTTACACATAAAGCAAATATTTGAATTAATTCCAGTAGAGCAAGTAGAAGCTGTGGGTTTGGTACTAATACATCACTTGTTCAGGAAAGGGAATGGCTACCAGTGCCTCACTCCACGCATTTCTGTGGGAAAGCTGTCAGGATCCCATCACTTCTCCAGTTATGGACTTCAGTAAAGTCCTCCTGCCAACAAAGCTAAGGGAAGCTGATTGTAGCATCTTGTGAGAACTGCCAATGCTATTGAAGAAGCACCCTCACAGTTAGATGCTGAGAAGGTCCTAAGATGCATGACACTGATGATCTGTGTTAGCTTGAAGTCCCCAAACCCAAACTTGAGTTTTCACATGTGAATAGCATCACTGCATTGTTTTACTAAGGGAAGGTGCGGTGTCATGACAGCTTGCCTCTCAGGCATTAAAAAGTGCTAATTTGTGTTACTCAGCTTTTAGACTTACAAAAGTATATGAGCAAAAGTACTGCCATATTTATTTTGACAAAACAATAACATGAGCTTATGGTTTATTTTTTCTAGCATTTATTTGACTATCTTCTAGCAAAATGAAAAAAAACCCCTCAGGTTCTATATTCTTGCTATATTTTGAAGCTGCTCAAATGTCAAATTTTATCACATAAGGCTGGTTTCCAAAGATAAGTCTTTGTATTTCATGACAAAAGTTCTTCCTGTTCAGGCACCGTTTCATTTAACTATACTTGTTCATCTTTCTCTATGAGATGTTCATACACATTTAGACTCACCTATTCTGCCATGCAGTGTGAATAAAAGAAGTGCTTAAAATGAGTAAAATATCTACTAAAAAAACAGGTGGTTGTTTTACAGGTACAAGCAGTACCTTGAGCCAGCATTTCACACACAAACACAAAGAAGATTAATGAGCATGAAAGGCTGAGTTACAGGCCTAAGAATGTCCCCAGTTCCCCTGACTTCAAATTTCTGCCTGGCTACAGAAAAAGGGGTTTTATTTTTGTGGAAACTGAGGCAAAATTGAATTACCAACACGACCTCAATCAAAGTTGAGGTTTTGAGTAACAGCAAAGTTAATAATGTACAAAACCACTCTATCCACTCTTGGGCCTTTCTATGTATGATGACATAGTTGTTCTTATAATGTGCTTTTGTAAGAAAATATTTGTATAATCACATGCATCGGCAGGGGTAGTACCAAACTATCCCCCTGGGGGCCAGAAGGTGTTTGGTTTTTACAGGCTATGGATTTTTTTAAAATCCTCATCCTGTTCTAAATATGGGAAAATAGCATTCACATCTCTCTTTTTTTTAAGGTCTGTCTCAGACTACTATTTTCTGGTTTAGAATAAAGGAAAACTATTTTGGTTTGACAAAACCAAATGCTGACATAGAGGGAAAAGATCCCTGTAGAAGGCTGGTGCTGTAAAAACTGAAATAAACCTTCCTGAGTCTTATTTAACCTAAATGAAGAGTCAGCATGTAGCTCGCACACAAAGTTTCATAGAACTAGAAGAGATCAGTTGATGGTAATGAAGAATGGTTTCATCCTAGCTGTAACTTGACTGATTTCCCCACAGGTCAATGATCTGCAGGGAGGGTGAATGGTTATCTAAAAGCAAGCACAATTGGGTGCGGGGGGTAAAAAAGGAAAATCAAGTTGATATAGCAGTGACTAGTGAACACAATTTGGGGTCATGTGAATCTAATGCTGAATATCAAGGTTATAAGAAAAAAAGTTTGTACACCACTGAGTCAAGTTCAAACATCTTTCACATAGAGGGTGAAAGTAGAATGAGTCGCCTTGCTATACAAAAACCGTATGGGTGAATCTCAGTGGAAGGATTTGTGACAAAAAGGATGTGATACGGGTAGCACCAGGATCAACTAGAGAACCAAGTGTGACACCTACTTTTGGCTGTATCCAAGTTTTGGGCAGCCTGCATAGGTTGTCACAGGCTGGATGTTTTCAATTAATAGTGAGCAGCTACAGGTCCAGACAGCCTCAGCAGGAACCACAGCTGCTGCTCTTTGCTCTCTGAGCACCTACTCCTGCCAGTATCCATTTGTGCCTGACCGGGACCTTGGGGAGAAGGGCTGGCAGAGTGGTGGCATGACCAAAAGGTGCATCCGCATGCCCTGCCCACGCTGCGAGTGTCCCCTGCAGCACCCCAGTCTCTGGCAGGGCCACAGGGATGCTGGTGCCACAGGCCTGTTGGAATGCTGGGCACCAAGCCCTTGGCTCTTTCCAAAAAGTCTGTCCTTCTGGCTGTTTTTCTGGATGATAAATGCTGCCGTTACTTCTGGGTATAGGTACAGATTTGGATAATTTGGAGTCAGATCCAAAGGTGCTTGAAAGCCAAAGCCACAGGTTTCTGTGCCTGTGTTTGGCACATTGCGAGCATGGCTTGGCAGAGACTCCTGCTATAATTGTACTGCATAAGCACTACTTCTGCTCGCCCTCCACCGTGTGTTTAACAACAGCTAACATACTCCTTTTAGGAACATGCTGATACGTGCTCACGAGGAAGCTGACACATGTAAGTTACTGCCTGAGGTCAAAAATACTATCCAGAGTAATTACCTCAACAAAAGATGTCAGTAAGAAATACATACTTAGAAATAATAATTGCAATGCCAAGATTTCATGATTTTAAATATTCTCTCTTTCCCTCCAGAATTCTCCTAGCTATGTAGGCCAACCAAAACACCACAGTGATTGTGTTTAATAGTGGCATAAGGATAACTGAAAGTCATTGTTTCCTCCTACATTATTCAGTACAGCAACATATTGAAATTGAGCTTGTAACGTATATATTCACAGAATAATTTTTATATTGCATTAACAAGCTTTGACACTAATGCTAATTCTTCATTAGAAGAAACATGATAAGTAAGCTGATTTTAATATGCAGTTAGCACTGAAAGATTTCTAGCACATGAGATTTTTATTACTGTTTGACAGCTTTGGGTATCTAACGCTCTGCTTAGTCACAAAGGAGGTGCAGGCAGCAGCACAGCTTTTCCCCTCCTTTGTCTAAACTGTGGTGCTGACCATTTCTTTGCGTAAATCCACAGACATTTAATCTTCACGCCTGCTTTATTTGAGGTCTCTCTCTGCAGACAGTGCAGAGGACTGGAGTGGACAGGAGCAGAGAAATGGGAGAATGCTTATTTGCTGGGTTATTAAGTCGAGCAACTAAGTCAACATTCCTGAGAGGCATTGCAAAGGTCGAGAAGAATTTGCGGGGAGGTGGTTGTTGCTGCCTAGTAAGTGACAAAGTGACCTTAATTAACAAAACTTAACATCACAAAGATGAAGTGGCAACAAAACTTGTTTTAATAACAGGAAAACCCAACCAAGAAAGGGTGAATGTGCACAGCACAGGACGGGGGGCAGAGGGGGCTGGAAGTAAGAGTGCCCACAAGCTATTACACGTGGCACCAAGGGCCGGTTTTCCCGGTCTGTTATTTCACCCGAGGCCGAGCCTTTAGGAGCAGGAGGGCAGATTTTCCGGCGCGGCGCTGGTTTGTGAGATTCCCTCGGGATTTCAGGAAGGCGCCGTCTGGGCGGTCCGGCCGTGGAAGGCAGTTTGGGCAGGTGGACGCTAGAGGGGGCACGGAGTCTGCCTGTCTGTCTGTGGGGGGGCTGCAGCCTGCGCTAACCCTCCGTCCCTCTGCCCCTCCTGCCCCGGGCCGCCCGTTTCTCCTGCTCCTGCAACACCCCCCTCCCCGCACAGCTCGGGAGTTTGAACCGCAGCCCTGGGAAGTGGCCCAGCGTGTGCAGGCAGCAGAAAGGGGGCACAAAACAAGTGCTGGCCAGGTGACGGACCCGTGTCCTTCAGCAGCAGAACAAGGGCTGTGGACACCAGTTTGGCTGGGGAGATGGGGGCGCCTGGGAGAGGGACTCCCTCGCTGCTCCGCATGGCTGAGCCACGCTGCCGGCCAGCAGCTAAGTCCTGCCGTGCTACCCGTGCTGAAAGGAAGACCTGGAACGTGTCAGTCGAGTAGCTCTCAGTTACAGGCACCCTATTCTCAAAGCTTGGAGGAGCTGACGCAGATTGGGCTGACAAGTTACATCATGCCCTGCCAGACAATGCTTTTCAGCTCTTCAGCACACTGGGAGGAGGGGAAGACACACATAGGGATTAATGGCCTAGAATGAGGGTACTGAATAAAATTTCGATGCTCCTAAAAATAGCAGGTATTACCTGACAAGTCTCTCGGATGAATCTGTGACAAGAAGTAGGAGGTGGAGTTGGTACCAGAGTTACTTTCCATTAACTCGCAATTAACCACTGGCCTGCAGGAAAGAAAGGATTTCCTTCCTCCTCCTCTCACCCATCTCTGTCCAATACACTGGGAAAGGATTGCAGTTCTCACCGAGGCTTTGCTGTAAAGCAATGTTGGCAAACAATCAGGAGGAAAACCAGACACTCACTGACAGCTATACATGAGGGGGAAAGAGAGAAATCATATGTTTCATCTTATCTCATTTTCTCCTCCTAGCATTCAGACAATTGAAACAGAAAACCAGAGAGATGCCCAGGGGTGGGGAAGCAAATCCCAGGCCGGGCATGAGCTCCGGCCGTCAGGAACATGGACTTAGTTGCTCAATTTAACAACCCAGCAAATATGTGTTCTCCCATTTCTATGCTCCTGTCTCCTCCACTCCCTTGCACGGGTTTGATCTGGGGGAACTGGAAGAAGCAATGAAAGACACTCCTGGAAAGCACATTCCCAGGAGTTTTTCCAACTGACACTGCCCTGTGGGGGCACTGTGCAGCCATAGGCAGAGCACCTGCTTGATTCTGGCTTTGGTGCACAGCCACTTCATTCAAACAGCACTTTGCTGGTCCCGCAGAAGTGCAGTGGGGGCAGGTAGAAAGCACAGCAAACAGTGAGAACTTGAACTTGGCCTTCAGGGAAGCATAACTTTGGCCCCAACGAGACCTTGGAATGTGTGACAAATAAGGATATCAGCACTGCTTCTTTTTTTTGTCCCCTTTGCTCTGCAGGGTGATGAAACGTGTGATGCAGAAGTACTTGAGATCATTCTTGTTTTGGCTCCAAATGCTTCCCAGGGCTGTGAATGTGAGCTATAGCAACTTTCCAGAAATACATGAATGGCAAAGAGAATTCTCAAGGATATCACAGCACATCTATCACAAACCAAATCAGCCCAGATTCACTAGTGCTAAATGTGCAGCATTTGAGTTCCTTGAGCCAGTCAGATATCCCTTCCTCAGCCCTCTCTTACCTGCTTTTCCCCAGCACCAGCGTTGGTGCAGCCATGTGGTGATGCCCCTGGATAAATAAAGTCTGAATAGAGCTAGACTGGCAAAGGGGAGCTAGATGAGTCCTTGGTAAGACAAGTCAGCACCCTGAACCACTTGTCTGTGAGGACACACAAATGCTTTTCTTGCTCGTCCTGGGTAGGAATGAGTGAGGATGCAGGGAGAAAGAGAAAGCAGGCTTGGCTGTCTCGGCAAGTGCAGCTGAAGTTTCCTTGCTCACACACCAGGACCAGTGTGTTCCCAACCTCACAGTGGAGACAGAGACACTCAGTGAGGCTGTGGGGAAAAGGCAGCAAGAGAAAGGCAGGCCAGCTTGTGGTGCTTGACCTTCCCTTTCTTCAGTTGCTCTCTGGCTTGAAAGCATGGCCGTGGGTACCTGAGGGACACTAACAGCTGATCAGCTGCATCATTTACAGAAGTACTTGGCAGTGCAGGGGCAAAGGGGATGGTCATAAAAACCAGGAGCCTGGTACATCACTCCCCAGGCATCCATACCAACCCTGTCTTTGGTGTCTTTGGGCTGCCTGTGAGTCACACAGCAGTGAGTTTCGGCTCCTGATAGCCAAGCTCTTGCATTGACTGCATATAAGGGGAAAGCGTTTTATCAGGAGGAGAGTCAGTCACTGGAATGGGCTGCCTGGGGAGGTTGTGGCATCCCCATCCTTGAAGGTTTTCAAAACTTGACCACACACATTCCTGAGCAGCCCAGTCTGATCCTGTAGTTGACCCTGGTCTGAGCAGGAGGTCAGACTAGAGACCTCCCACTGCCTCTTCTGACCTGAATTATCCTACAATCCTAGGGCAGTTCTGCCTTCTTAGGGTACCTCAGACCACTTTGTTACATGGTCTGCAGAAAAGCCCCACTGGACAACAGGCAGTCCTTGAATGACCACACATCAGAGATCTGCAAAGCTGCCACGTGTCCCAACTGTCCCTGATCCCCAGAGTTTTCCTTGGCTGCGAAACACTGCTGGGGCCTGTCTCTGCTGTGCAGCTCCACAGGGCTGCAGGAGGCAGGCATCAGGCACCATGCACAGCCGCCGGGCCCTGGCAGCGCCCTCCCAGCCCGTGGTTTCTGACACTCAGGGAACTCTCCTCAGCCCTGAGACTGTGCGAGCTTTCTGCTTATCGGGGAAGGCAGCTGGTCTGCCGATAACCTGACTGAAGAAGAGTTTGACCTTGACAAGATTCTGGTGTACTCTTGAGCTAAGGAAGCTTTGCCTAAAGCAAGTAACTTTCAAGGAGCGGCTGACTACACAGCAGGATGAAGCAAGCAGGGAGGAAACTGATAAAGGTTATCCAATGAGAACGCTAAAAACAACTTTTTGACCAATTATATTGTAACACTCTGGCACCTGAAATACATAAAAATGCATGTTTTTAGTAATAAGAAGCAAGCCGCTTGCTCACCCATGTGAGGGGCTGTGTGTCGCTTTGTCCGTCTCTACAGCGACATCTGGTGACCCCGAAGCGCAACAACGACGTGCAACAAGGGCGAGGTCGCGATTTGACAAGGGCCTGACTCGGGGTTCACGAAGACCAAAGGTGGGCTGCAGGAAGAATTTGCTAATAAAGGCAAACCTACTGTACCCAGTGCCCCCCCTGTGGGAAAAGAGGGGTTCCATTCACTCCTCTTCTATCAGTCATATGCATGTTCCTTTGCCAAATGATGAAGACAGTGATGAAGAAGAGGAGATAGTAACCTCCCAAATAACGAGGCAATCAGGAAGTCTCGATTGCTGCCCAAACACTCAGGAAAAGATGTAGTACCCTGGACTTTGCCCCCTGCCACTGTGACTGTTACACCGTGACATCCAAGAAGGTTTTGGGCACAGGTCAGGAAAAAGGCAGCTGAAGTAGGGAATTGGGATCTAGCTGAAAAACTCGATCTCCTCCATGAGAGTTGCTCCAACTCAGAGCCATGTGAATCAATGGCGAATCCTGTGTTCAAAGCTATACCTGGTTCGGGGCAAAATGATGATCGTAACCCATTTTCCTGGAAGGTTGTGCAAGATTTACAAACAAAATCTCCAAAATTTGGCATTAACTTCCCCAAAGCCATGCAATTGACACGAGTAATTAATACAGCTTTGTTGTGCCCCTACAATATTACTCATCTCACCCAGATTTTATTTCAACCAATACAATTCATGGTGTTTCAACTGACTTGGAGACAATTAGCTGGAAGGGCTGCTATAGCGAATATGCAATTACCACAAGGAGACCCAAGGCAAGGGGCTGGGGTGGATACCCTTACGGGCACAGGTGATAATTTCTCAAATCCACAAGTACAAGCGCAGTGGCACCCAGTGTTGCTGGAGCAGTCCCAGTGACTTGGAATGTCAGCATTAATAAAGACAATGGAATTAGCAGCACCAAAACAAAAATACGTTACCATTAGACATGGGCCAAAGGAGTCATTCTTACTATTTGTGGAAAAAATTTCTGCTGCTTTAGAAAAACAAGTAGATGATGATGGACTGCGGCAGATATTGTGTAAGCAATTGGCAAAAGATAATGCTAATGAGGACTGCCAAAAAATTATTGAAGCTCTGCCTGGAGATCTCTCTGTACCTGATATGGTTGCTGCCTGCTCTAAAGTTGGCACTGTGGAGCATAAAGTGGCTGCACTAGCTATGGCCATGAAGGCTAAATCCGCTCTCAAGTGCTTTGGATGTGGGCAGGAGGGACATGTTAAAGCAAATTGCCCTGCCAAACAAAAAAATAATCCAAGAAACTCTGCCAGCAATTCCGCAGGACTAACCTGCAGCCGCTGTGGAAAAATAGGGCACTTTGCCAAACAGTGTTGGTCCAAATTTCATGTCAGTGGACATTCTCTTCAGGGAAATGGCAAGAAGAACGTTACAGACTGTGTGAGGACACAAATTCCCTCCAGCAACCCCTTCCTGAGATCCACCCAGGTCAGGTACCCTTCTGCGATCGCCTCATAGGGAAAACCACTGGATCAGCAGGCATGGATGTATCCACTGCCGACACAGTAACCATTTCAACTTCGTTAAAGTACCCTTAGATGCAAAAGGACCTATAACGCGAGGGTTGAGTGCCGCCTTCATCGGAAGGTCGAGCAGTACTTTAAATGGGTTGATTGTGCATGTGTGAATTATCAATGCTGATTATACCGGGCAAACTTGTGCTATGATTTCTACTCCCTATCCGCCTATGACCATTCCTAAAGGAACTCAAATTGCTCAACTTGTACCATTTTTGAGCTGTGTTCCCAAAACAGAACATCAGGAGCGACATGACGGAGGATTTGGCTCCACAGGACCCCCACAGGTATTCTAGTCACAAACTGTCTCATCAGAAAGACCACAGATGCCTGTACACTGTCCAGCAGAGAGCACTCGCCGACAGCAGTAAAACTTATGGGGCTTCTGGACACAGGAGCTGACGTAACTATTATATCTCAGTACTCGTGGACACCCACCTGGCCAGTTGCAAATATGGGCATGGGAGTGGCAGGACTGGGAGGGTCAACACAAGGAGGGGTATCAGCTACACCTGTTCTGATCACCAATCCTGAGGGTCAACAGGTGACCATCAAGCCCTATGTGACAACAGCCCCCCTAAACCTATGGGGGAGGGACTGTTTGTCACAATAGGGAGTGAAGATTACTACGGAGTTTTGACAGGTGCCACTGTGCTGCAGAGTGTAACGCAACCCACACTTGCATTAACCTGCCTAACAAGTGAGCCTGCATGGGTAGATCAGTGGCCCTTCCCTACAGAGAAATTAAAGGCCCTGCAGGAGTTGGTGATGGAACAGCTAGCTGCTGGACATATTGAGCCTTCTCACTGCCTGTGGAATACTCCAGTGTTTGTAATTAAAAAGAAACCAGGAAAATGGTGATTTTTGCATGACCTTGTTTTGCTAATTATCAGGCCTAGCATAAAGGACACAGCCAGCATAAAGATGAACCAATAACCAAATTGTATTTGACACAAAAGGGTCAGTACATGGGTGAGCACTGGGGGTACAAACAAGTCAACCAGGTTATACATAATCAACAGCAATCCCAATAATCCCAACAATGACACCACATGACAAACAATGGGTGGAATACATGGTGAAATTCAGTCTCCCATAGAAGGGACAGGAGACAACCCAGTCAACAAGCCAAACATGTAAGACCAAGGAAGTCACATACTGAATCTCTACACAGCCCACATTTACAAAAGCCAGCCCTGACTGGAGCCCAGTCCCAGGGAGGCAGGAGGTCCTTCCCTAACAGGAAACTCTGCAAAGTGCATCCACCTCACAGACAGACACTGCCCCTTCCTGCAAGTGGTCACAGCTTTTATCCCTAAGTGGGACACCTGACCTTTGCTTACTTAATGCAGACACCCGGGGCTCATTTACCCAATGGCTCTCCCTGCAAGGCCGGCACCAACCTGGAGGGAAGCTTAAAGGTAAACTCACCCCCCCTTGTGAAGGGCTGTGGGAATCACCCATATGTCAACCTTAATTTGGGGCTTGGGGTTGAAACCCCAGCATTTCAGACCTACGACAAATAAATGCTGTTATGACCACAATGGGGGCCCTACAACCAGGCCTACCCTCACCTGCCATGATTCCTATGGATAGGGAAATGATTGTAATGGATTTAAAGGACTGCTTCTTTATATCCCATTGGCATCCCAAGATAAAGAAAAATTTGCATTCTCTGTGCCTTCTCTAAATCATGCAGAGCCTTTGAAAAGGTACCATTGGAAAGTTTTGCCACAAGGCATGAAAAATTCACCAACAATTTGTCAATGTTTTGTAGCCCAGGCTTTGTCACCTGTGAGAGAAAAGTTCCCTACTAGCTATTGTTACCATTTTATGGATGACATCCTGTTAGCAGCAGACAGTTGAACAGCATGGAGCATTTAGCCAGAGAGTCGTTGCAACAATATGGTTATTGCTCCTGAAAGGGACAAAAGGTAAAACCATGGAAATATCTGGGAATGACAGTTACAAGCAAGAAGGTTGTGCCCCAACCTGTGAAATTCAACCTTGAAATCAAAACTCTCAATGATGTACAGAAACTGATGGGATCCTTAAATTGGATAAGGCCCTATCTTGGACTTACCAATTCTCAGTTGCAACCATTATTGGAGTTACTAAAACATTCTAATGATCCAGCAGAACCCAGAACACTAAAAAAGAAAGCATTAAGTGTAATTCATCTGGTAAAACAATCTATACATGAGAAATTTGTCTCTCAAATACATCTGTCTCAGGTAGTACAATTCTTTGTACAAATCAACAAAACTGTACCATTTGGTGCTCAAGCACAATGGAACCCCGAACGGGATAATACATTACATATTCTTGAATGGATGTTTCTGTCATTCTGGCTGCGAAAAACTGCTCCTGGACTGTTTGAGCTCATTGCTGACGTAATCATAAAAGCGAAAAAGCGATGTTTAGAACTAACAGGGCATGATCTGGCTACGTTTTTTTTACCTGTGCAAAATTGGTGTTTTGAATGATGCCTGGCAAATAATTATGAGCTGCAGGCAGTCATGGCAGGTTTTCAAGGACAGATATCATATCACTGGCCATCACACCCACTGCCGAAATTTGCTCAAGAGGTACCATTTGGTCAGAAAAATTTGAGTCAATCAGAACAAGTGAAAGGCCTCACCGTGTTTACAGATGGCTCAGGAAAAACAAGTAAGGCAGCAGTAGTATGGTGTGAAAACCATGACTGGAAAAACAAGGTAGTACATCAAAAGGGTTCCCCACAGGTATTGGAGCTGTGTGCCATGGCTGTTGCTTTCTCTATATTTACTTCCCCTGTGGATTTTGTAACTGATTCAGCATATGTAGCCAACTTGGTTGCTCGATTGGATAAAGTAGTCCTGACTATGTCAGACAATCAATTATTATTTAATGTGCTTTTGGAACTCTGGAATTCAACAATGAGAAGAACCTTATTTTGTCATGCATGTCTGTAGTCATACTACTTTGCCAGGGTTTTACACGGAAGGCAATGCTACAGCAGATGCTCTTGTTTCTGCTATGGCTCTGGGTCCTGTTTCTAACATGAAGCAACAAGCTGTATTATCACATCAATTTTTTCATCAAGGCTTTCGAGCTTTACAACAGCAGTTTGGCCTGTCTCATACTGAAGCTCACTCTATAGTAGCTGCCTGTCCTGATTACCAAGGAACTCACACTCCAGTGTTTTTCAGTACCAACCCCAGAGGTATGCAGGCTCTACAAATTTGGCAAACTGATGTTACTCATATAGATAAATTTGGCTGACAGAAATGTTCATGTTTCTATTGATACATATTCTCATGCCTTGGTAGCACCAGCACATAATGGAGAAACATGAAAAGATGTGGTTCGACATTTGCAGAAGGCCTTTTCCATGCTTGGGGTGCCGTGCCAAATCAAAACAGACAATGGCCCACCATATGTTTCAAAGAAAGTTCAAACATTTTAAAATTTGTGGGGTGTCACTCATATTACCGGTATTCCCCATTCCCCAACAGGGCAAGCAATTGTTGAACGTGCGCATGGCACGTTGAAGCAACAGCTTCAAAAAAACAAGAAGGGGGAATGATTGGGGAACCACCCCAGGCATGTTTAGATAAAGCAGTTTATGTTCTTAACTTTCTCCATTATGGGGATAATTCTTCTCTACCTCCTCCTTTTCAACATTTTTCCTCTCTTTTTTCAAAACAGAATTTGCAAAAGGGCATCAAAGTACATGTTAAACCTGTGGTTACTGGCCAACTGAGTGGACCATGTGAGTTATTAACCTAGAGCAGGGGTTATGCTTGTGTCTCTGCAGACGCTGGCCTGGCTGGGTTCCTGCTCGGTCTTCAGCCTGTGCTGGAACCTACATCTGGGTGAAGAACGGGTAGTTCCACAACCCAAGCAGAATGTCTGGGTAACTGGCAAACATGATACATCAGGAAACTTTCTGTCGCTCTACTGCGAGCCCTGAAAACCCATTCTCCACGTGCTTGAGGCATTGTCAGTAGACACATGGCCAGACCCACTGCACAATGTGGATCTCTGCAACTCTCCAAAAAGCTGTACGGACAATTGGGATTTGGTGTATGCTCACTTCCCTCAAGTGACACAGGAACCACAAGAACTGGAACTACTAGGATCAGTAATCATGGACAGCTGCCTGTTTTTTAATTACACAAGTAGTACAAAACGTAAAGGACAATGTAAACGCCACTTTACCAATTTATCGCAATGCAATGGCTTAGTGTGCCTATACCACTCCGAAGGTATGTCAGTCATTTGGTGTTCCCGTTGCTCTACTCCCTGGAATATTCTTGATAGGTGGGGATAGAGCACGGGGAGGACTGCCCTCAAAACTTAATGGCAGCCCATGTAGCCTTGGTCGTCTTACTTTGCTAACACCTAGTATTACAATGATACACAAAAAATTGCGACGTAAAAGGAATACACATCAATTTGCTGAGAACTGTGGTGACAAAGTAACATTTTGGAATCCAGGTGAAATTATCGCATCCTCCTTTTTTGCACCAGTAGTTGTTGCTGAGGCTGCACGAAAGAAATCAATTAATTTGGTGAGTTGGCTGAGTGGGCAGGACAGGGCTAATCACTGGCACTTAGTGGATTACTAACTGGTGTAGATAGCGTTAGACACGCTTCCTTGCACAATAGAGCTGCCATAGATTTTTTTGCTTTTAGCACGAGGACATGGGTACAAAGATTCTGAAGGAATGTGTTGTGTGAATTTATCAGATCATTCTGAATCGATCCATAAACCCACTCAGCCCCAGGGACGGCTGTTCCTCAAGGGACACGTGAGGGATGGGCATCCCTGCAGGTGGGGCAGACAGGACGGGCACCGGGGATGAGCTTCACTGCTTGTGGCACTGAGGCAGCACTGCAGCCGCCTCATCTCCTGGGGGGACAGATTGCTCCGGTTGGTTTTGCTTCCATTTTTTTTCATGGAGAAGCTTCGATCTCTTGGGGAGAAAGGTGTTGCCCAGCTCATAACCGCTGCCTGCTGGGGCCTGGCCTCCCATGCCTGCTCGCTGTCAGGTCCCTGCCTTCCCCCCTTTCCCGGTGCCAGCTGCAGGCGGCCCTGCGACACTGCCCTGCGACACTGCCCTGCGACACTGCCCTGCGACACTGCCCTGCCGCGCTGCCCTTGGCACGGCCTGTGGGTGTGGGGCGCTGGGAAGGGGCATTTCCACGGGGCCAACGCCTGCCTCGTTTAGTTTGGTCCATGCCCTCCCGGGGAGATTGGTTTTCTCCTCCAGCCTATGTTTAGCTCGGTTTGGGTTTGTCTGCCTGGTTGCACTTGTTGGGTTGGTGTTGGCGTGATAATCGCTTTGGTTTCTGTTGCAGTTTCCGCAGCGCGGCCTCTAGGGGAGCCGCCTGTCAGACCTTTAGGGGCTGAGAAACGTCCCCGTGTCCCCAGGCGTTGTGTGGTACCGGGCCGGGCCGGGCCGGGGGCGCCTGCGCGGGGCCAGAAGGGCGGCGGAGGCGGCGGCCACCGGACCCGTTTGTGTGCCCGGTTCGGGGTCGGGCGGTAGCAGCGGCGGGGCCGTGGCAATCCTCGTCCCACGAGCGGGTCCGGGCTCTGCTCTCCCCGAGCCGGTGAGGGCAGAAGCGGCCCGGGGCCGAGCGCTGCCGCGGGCAGCCGGGGAGTTGGGGGGAGCAGGGGCAGCCCCATCCCGCCGCCGGCTGCTCCTCGCTGGGGCCGGGCAGCCTCTGCCGCTCCTGGCGCGGGTCGGGCAGCGGCCGCCCGCGGGGCTCCTGCGGCGCCGGACGGGTCCCGGTGTCCGCACGGCGGGGAAGGGTCCCGGCTGCTCTGCCCGGGGGTTCCTGGCGGGCTGGGGGGAGAGGTTCCCCCTCTTGGAGGAAGTGTGGGGGGGTCCCCCACCTCCTGGGAGAGGGTTGGGGGGGAAGGGAGGGTCCCCCTCCTGGAGGAGGTTTGGGGGGGGTGAATGGGGACGTTTCCTCGGGAGGAGGTTTTGGGGGGGAAGGGGTGGTTCCCCCGGTAGGGCTTGTAGCCTTCCCTGCCCAGCTGGGCTGTGTTCCTGGGGTGCCTTGGCAAGGCTCCCCATGGCGGGCTGCACCTGTACCCAGTCGGGGTACAGGTGGGATAAAACCAAATAAAGTGATTCCCTACAACTGCTGGAGCTTCCCTAGAGACGTGGGGCTGGACCCTCCCTGCAGCGAGGGGTGCCTCCACTTCCCAAGTACTCCCCTAATTGCATCTGGGAACCCTGGGCTGGGGCTGGGCTACACTCCCCCCACCTCCTCACCATCACGTCACACACGGGGTCAGAAAAGAGAGTTTCGGCGCTGAGTTTTAAGCCCTAACATGGAGATTAAGTGCTGTGTTCTGGGGACTTGGATAGATGCAGAGTGGGTTGTGTTGGGAGCTCAGAAAGGGACTAAGTCACATGTTTTCAGCCGTTGGAAACGGAGACCAAGTCCTGTGTTTGTGGGACTAAAAATGGAGACAAAGTCTTGCGTTTTCATATTCTGAAAACAGAGACTAAGGGCTGCACTTTTGGGCCATAAAAACAAGCTCTGGGGGCTGGTTTGGGGTCTCAAAAGCAGCAGCAGAGCCCTGTGTTTCTGAAGTGCAGAAAAAGACTAAGTCATGCGTTTCCAGCACTTAAAAATGCAGGTTAAGTCGTGTGTTTCTGCAACTCAGAAAAAAGCCTGAGTAGTACTGTGTTTTGGGGACTTGGAAATGGAGGCTCAGCCAGCTGTTTTCAGCTCCCAAAACAGAGGCACAGGGAGAACTGGGTGGGAGACAGGGGGGAGTGGGTGTTGGGATCTGGGAGGGGTATGGGTAGGGTGCAGGGACCCCCACCGGAGGTGGGGGTCTGGTCACACTGGTCCCTGAAGTTAGGGAGGCTGGCATGCACCAGGCCGAATTAAATGCCTGAGATAGTCTCTGGGGTGAAAGGCACTTTTCGCACTGTCTTCGTGTGTCCAACTCTTTATTCAGGGAGTGTACAAACACCAGAATAGTCATTGAACAATAACACAAACTAATTAGTCAACGTGTGTACAGTTACGGCAGTTCATATACAAGTTATGACAGTGATTAATTTCTGACGATGCCAAGATGGGTACAATTAGCTGGAGCTTTAATTGGCTTGTATCAGGAGGGAGCATCTATTAAGGCAGAGCTAGTATCAAGAAGCAGCATCACTTCTGGAGCTGGAGCTGAAACAAGCAGGAATGTCCATCAGCAGGAGAACCTCATGGCCAGAGCTGGAGCTTCAACAAGCTGGACCTGAAGTTACCTCAGACTGAAACAAGCTGGAGTGTCCAGGAGCTAGAGCTAAAATAAACTGAAACAAGCAGCAGGAATTGAAATTACCTACAAATACCTTGCGCAGTAACACGGTGAGGAGTCCATCAGCAGGAGCTGTAAGAAGCAGGACCATCTCCTGTCCATGCATTCATTAGCTGGAGCTGTAACAGGCCATGACACCTGTCAGGCGGGGCTGCGCTCCCAGCACTACTGGACAGCAGAGCGTCCGCTCTCCAGAGAATCTGTTAGGAAGAGCCGGTGGCTGTAACAGGAGGAGTGACTATGAGCAGGAAAGTCTTATGGCTGGAGCTGTAACAAGCCAGAGTGTCCATCAGCTGGATCTGTACTCTGAGGCAGGGCTGGCCCCAGCAAGGAGCTCTGAGCAGCAGGGAGCCTGGCCTCTTCCCTCGGGGTCTAAATCCTCACCTAGTGCCTCTCTCTGCATGGAGGGTCTCTCCTGGCCCCATTCCCTAGGGCAGAAGGGAAGCGGGGGGGACCCCAGATCTCCTGGGGCAGATGGACACAAGCAAGGCAGCATTGGCATCTCCTCTGTACCTGTGGGAGTGATGCACCACACAGCCCTGAACGGCCCCACGTAATCCGTGGGAGATGCCTGTCCTCCTCCTGGGCATGGGTGACCCTTCCCACCTGCCTGCCCCTCGCTTTTGGCAGAGGCTGCCCAGCACTGCACCTGGGCAACAGGGAGGGGAGTGAGAGATGCCAACGGGAAAGCTTGGGGCTCAACCCGAAAAAAGCACATTCCTCCCCAGAACAGCAAGCGAGAAAGCACACCTTGCTGAAAGCCCTCTGCTCAGGGAGGAGCATTTCAGGCACACGATGACACCAAGCAGTACTGGGGCCGAGGATGGGCTGTTCCCCTCCAGGGCCCAGCCTGGTACAGCACTTGCCCCCCACCAGCCCCTGCCCAGGACCAGGACTGGGGGAGCCACAAGCTGCACTTTGCATCCTGCTCAACACTGCTGCCAAGCTCAGATCTAAACATCAACTAAGGCTGAACTCACCGAAGTGTAAAACATCATGTAACGCTGAACTAGGCCAAGTGAGATTCAGGAGAGGCCCAGAACAACCCGGAGCCCCATGGGGGAGCAAGGACAGGGCTATCCCCAGCCAGGCCGTGGCCGAGCGCCGTAGCAGCTGCCCTGGGGCAGCTCTGGCACAGGAGCTTCCCGCAGCTCCCCCGTGCCGCCCGCAGCGACCAGTCCCAGGCCGTGGGGCACAGCCCATCCCTGGCTTGACCTTGCTGCGGCTGGGGCCTCTGCCCAGGAGCACAGCTGGCAAGCCCCCGACACGCCGGACACACGACACAACCAGAAGCCACAAGCTAAAACGTTTTCCTCCCAAGCCAGGCTCAGCAGAGATGCGAGGTGCAGCCACCACCCTGATGCCACCGCAGCCCGGGAGCGGTGCCGACCTGAACCGCCCCGCAAACAGGACCAGCACCAGCAGCCCCACACATGGCATGTTTTCCTCCTCGGCCGCAGCCAGGCGAGGCTTCCTCAGCTCAACGTGTGTTTGGGGTGGTCCTGCGTGCCTGACCCTGTCGGACACCCCCAGAGCACGGCACAGCTGCCCCCCTGCTTCAGGGTACTCACCAGACATTTCGCCCGTGTCGGTGCCGGCTCCTCACCCTGGCGCAGGCTGAGCCTTTCGGCTGCTCCCCTGCACTGGTACCTGCGCTGGAAAACCCCTTGTGAGGCAGCGGCGGCAGCGTCTCAACAGGAAGGACGCAGCTCTGGCTCGAGCAGGAGCTCCCCGCCCGCACCACACGCCTCCGGGCTTTGCCCCGCTGCCCGGCGGAGCCTGGTGCCAGCGCCCCCCCCCGAGCCACTGCAGGCAGCTGGGGCTCCCCCATCAGCGCCATGCAGGCAGCAAAATCCGGTCAGCGAACGCAAACGCGGCTTCTACGGGGTTTAAGGACTAAAGCTGAAGCCAGTCGGTCGCTGCCCGCCCCCTGCTCCCCTCCTTTTCTGTGCACGGCCACCAGGGGCCAGGTCCGCGCTCCCGGGCGCCTGCAGCGTTCTGGGCAAACCAGGCGCAGGGCCTCCCGGGCGGGCCGGGCCCAGGGGCTTTGCCTCCTTTTCTTCCCCCCTCCCTGGCTGCAGGCCTCCGCCCGCTCCCCTCGGTCTCCGCAGTTTCTCTCCCGCAGCGGCTCTGCCTCCGCGGGGCGAGCCCGGGGCAGGGGCGGGGCGGTGCCTCCCGGTGCGGGCGCTGAGCCCCGGCGGCCGCTCGGGTGGAGGCGCTGCCGCTCGAGGAGCCTTTCCCCACGTTCTCCCGGCGCTGTAGGTGCCAAACGGGGACAGGCCGGGGATGAAACACTCACGGACACACCGGCACGGCGCGGGGCCGCCGCCCGGCCCCGCTCTCCGTCGGGTGACACGTTCACCCCCTAGGGAGGCGCCACCCGCAGGGCCCCGCCGCGGTCGTGGCGCGGCGGAGGGACGCGGGCCGGGACACACCCGGGCGCGGGGAGCGGGCACCGCGGCGCCCCCTGGCGCTCGACCGCGGGATCGCGAGCAGGTCCCCTGGCGGAGGCACCGCGGCGCAACGCGCGTCCCGCGCGGCGGCGGCCCCCGGCGGTCAAAGGCCCCTGGCGCCGCGCGGCGCCCCCTGCTGGCTGCGGGTGTCCCGGCGGTGTCCGTCCGAGCGGCCGCGGCCCCGCCACACGCCGCGCCTGGCGCACCCGGGTACCCGCTGGCGGGACACACGGGCGCACCAGCGCCGCCTCCGGGGCCGCAGCCTGCGGGGCCCTGACCGCTGCCGCCCAGGTGGTGCGAGACATGACACCCCCCCTCCCCCGCCACGCGGTAGCGGCCACCCCTTGCCGGGGGCGCCGACCGGGAGAGGGAGGGCCGGGAGGCATTTCCACGGCGCTCGCCGTTGCGGCAGGGAACCCCTCTCCGCCAGCCCCTGCAGCCCCCTCGGCTAAAGGGGCCGGCTTCTGCATCACACCCTATGGCACAGGAACATTAACCTCGGCCTAGACAGGCCTGGAGCAACCTGGTCTAGTGGAAGGGGTCCCTGCCCAGGGACTAGGTGATCTTTAAGGTCCCTTCCAACCCAAACCATGCTGTGATTCTATGTTTTAGATGCAGAGTTTTAATTTATTTTTTTCACATAAGCAACTCAAGGGATTCTGAGCCCTGGTGCAGCACTGAGTGACTGAGTCTGCTCTGCACACCACATCCTTCCTCCAACCTGCTTCCCTGAACTATTTTTCTTCCCACAACACAGAAAATTCTGTGTTTTGCTCCAACTCTTAGGGAAATCTTCACGTGGGGTCTGGGAGCACATGGCTGCAGACTGCAGGGAGCAACAGGGGCTGACACACCAAGGAAAAACTCACCGCTCCTTGCTGCTCCACAAAACACCAGCAGCTCCCACTGCACCTGCTGAGAGAAAAGCCGCCACGCTCCAGCCAGGTGCAGTGGTACCACTCCTGCCCCTGCAAAGCTCCGGCCCAGCTGTCACACTCTGCCCAGGGGCTCCCCGAACAGGCTCGTTCCTTCTCTTTGCTGCAGAGGGGAGCTGGGCCAGAGAGAAGACTTGGTCCTGATGATCTAAATGATCACCTCCTCTGTACCCAGCAGATGCCCAAACACCCCTCACCTCCCCCCGTGCCCTCCTGGCAGAGCACACCCGCCCCGTACCTGCTGCGGGAAGGGCACAGCGACCAACAGCTGACAACGGCTCCTGCAAGTTTGTGCATCTGGTCCATCAGGACAAACATGGTGACAACACGTTGCCTGGAGCAGCATTTCAGTAGACGCACTTTCGGCTGTCACCCCTGCAGGGCCCAACAGGGCTGGGAAGGTCTCACATCCCACCAGATGCTTTGTTTTACCAACTCCAGGTTTAATTTCTGCACCTTACTTCTTGAGGGGCTCGAGGATTTCAAGGTTACAGAAAGGTCTGCAATTAAAACTGCACTGAAATAAGGCAGCCCAGAAGGGCATTGTGCCCGCAGCTGCAAAAGCTGCGGTCAGCTCTAATTCATACACGTACAAAAATGCACACACAGACACACTGACCTTCACACTGTTCCCACTTGCCAGAGGGAAGAGCAAGTGCTGCAGAGACAGCATCAGAAGCACCGCTACCGAGATGCCTCCTCTCAGCCCAGGAGACACCACTCAGAACACGAGTGAAAGGTACAGACAGCCTGGGCTGGTTTTCTTCCCCTTGCAAGGAGCCAAACTTTAACCATGGACACCAGGAGGAGCTTTCCCAAGGATTATCAGACAGCCTGCAGTCTTCTTCCATTATGTCTCATAAATCCACTTTTCCCAACTGTATTTCCTCACATGAAATGCAAAACCCCAGCCGTCACTGTGACTGCAAAGGCCTCTCTAACATCCACAAAAGTTTAAAACGGTACCTTAGTGTGGGCTCTGCCTGCACACAGTTACCACCAAGGGAACAGACACTGTATGACATTCTTCCGCTGCCCCCTGGCATCTCCTCACTTTTTATTCTCTTCTAAGAGCCCCCCAGCCATCACATTGACTATTACCTTGCTCCGTTTCAACCACATAAAAAGAAAAAAAATCTGTGCAGGCTGATCATGACACAGAGTCATTCACAAAGCCTAAACATCAGCTCAGGTGCTGATAAAATGTTCTCTTGAACAATTTTAAATACCTAAGACTTCATGGCACAAGTAAAACTAGGTCCTGGCTGATCTTGTTCGGTTTCAGATACTGTTATCTCTGCCACCTCCTCCCCAGCCCCAGGCCAGTATGACTCTGCAGGACTCCGCAGTTGACCTCCTATGGCGGTGTGGAGGTCTGAGTGCTGCAGGCCCTCAGGAGACGGCACCCAGGGCATCGTGTTTCTTCGGGGGTCTCTGGCACCAGCAGATCTCATGGCTGTTGAGGTTGCTCCTCTGAGGACTTTCTCGTGACTTGGGCTTAGGGGTCCTTCTGCAGGATCTCATTTTTTCATTCCGGGATTTCAACTCACACAACTGTGCAACTTTTCAGACACTGCCAAGGTGTGTGCTGGGCAGCAGACTTCAAGACACAGCAGAAAGTGACTACCCAGAGCAGAACACTTCTGCATAGATTCCATGACTCAGTTTATCTACAAGCAGTGTAAGAATGACCCTTTTACCAACCTTTTTGGGTAAATGCTGGCACAGGCAATGCCACCAAACACAGGAAGGGCAAAACCAGGGGTTATATTGCAGTGTGACAACCAGTTCCATAGTACCAAGAGCAAGTGACACTAACGTTGAGAATGAGCAACTCCAGATGGGTTTTTTTTAAAGGCAACTCAGCTCTCGTTCCTCCCAGCACCCGCTTAAGCCGAGTCCCCAAAGCCAGCTGCCACAGCCCCCACAGCTTGGCAGGATGCGGGCGGATCCCGCCTGGGACGTATCGGAGAGGAGCTTCCATCCTCCCGGGGCCACGCGTGCCCCAAGGGGAGCCGAGCGGCAGGTCAAGGGACTGCCTTGCACTGCGGGCAGTGCCTTGCTGGCCCCCCGCAACACCGACCAACCACTTCCCATTTCCTCGCCTTTCAGCTCTGGAGCCGGAGCGACCCAAGCCAGGACCCGTCACAAGGCGTGAGGGGACCAGGACAGCTTCTCAGCAGCACTGGCAGGGTTCCAACCCTTGTGTCTTCTCAAGCCAGCCAGGGAAGGAGTTCACGCTGCCATGACAAACCAGAGCGTACTGACACCACTCAAGTCAACCACTTCAACCGAAGTATGTGACACTGCACTAGTACGGCTCCCACCGCCACCTGACAAGCTGGCAACGATGTTATAAAAAAAGCATTTTCTGTACAGCAAGGGATGACAGTGTTCTACGGTGACCTGCATTCAAGAGAATTAGGGACATGGATAAATGCTGCAGACATCAGTAGTTTATTGGTATGTTTAGTCAAAACACATTCAGAATGGAAACTTAAAAAGTAAAAATACTTTCCACCTGCAACAATTAAACTAGAATCTACTAGCATATAATGCTTGACACGTTACAGCAATAAAGATGGTAATCCACTGTCTTGTATACCTACTAAAGCCAAGATGGTCAGCCAAGTTTGTTGAAATAGAACCGTAATGACAAAATACTCCCACCATCCACAAATCAGCAACTAACAGTAATGGTCAGTGAATCCCTTCCTTTGCTCTAAGAGGTACATTTACTATCAAGAGGGTCGAGAACACGTACGAGTCCACAGTACAGCAGGTGAGCTATCACCATGTAAACTTCTCCGGGTGACGTTCCAACAGTTGTTCATGTCACTTAAACAAGAAGCAAGCCAGAAAGCAGAATGGCTCAGTAGCTCTTTTTAATACTCTGTTTTTTGTAGTTGAGATTATTCCCAGGGCCATTTGCCAAACAAAGGAATCAGGTGGCAGCAAAACACCACAGCACTACAGAAGGAGGAGAAAAAAAAAAAAAGCTACACAAAACCCACTGGTGACAAACTGCTGATGACAGCAATTTGTCCCAAGGCTTCAAACCTAAGTAGTGTTGCTGTATGGTGAGCAGTTCAAGTACTATAGATTTCCAGGTAACAGCTGAAAAGTGTAAGACCTTCAACAAAAAACTGAAATATGAAAATGAAAACTGGTAGAAATGCGCCCCGGAAAAAAACGTGTATGAAAATAGTGCAAGACTTACCATCGAACACAGAAGACCTCAAGTCTGGGAGAAAACAGACAGATGCCGCTTCGCTTTGCCTAACGTATCAGAAAAATAATCCTCCAACTTACTCGAAAACAGCAAATGATTGCATAATCCAGAGACAGATTGCTATGACGCCCTATCTGCTGTTGCTTGAAATTGCAATTATTTTATTTGAGGTCTTCCGTGCTCAGAAGCAGCTTTAAGTGGTCACACTTTCGCACCGACGCACCCAGACACCCCCCTTTGACTCCTGACGCCTCGGAGCTGGGCGCTTGCTGCACGCCCTGGCATTGAGCCAAGCTGTGCTGTCTGCTGCAGCTGCTGTTCACGGGAACGTGCTCCAGAACATCATCCAGAAACAGACCTCTCCACGGGAAAAAAACCCCAGTCAGACTGAAGAAGAGGATGTCTCCTTTCTAGCCTTCCGTCCAGAGCCACGCAAGTGTCAACTTCAGCTGAGAGTTATGTGCAAAATGAGTAAGAGTTTTTAAAAAGTGCAACTGGAAAATGCAAATACTTAAAGAGCTGCTGTTTTGTTCTCTGAAAATTGCAGTATCCTCGTTTGATAAGCTCACCCTCACAAAGGATGCTCAGTTCTACCAATTACGAGCTGGCCAAAAGCATTCACCGTTCCTTGACTGACTTCTGAAATTCACGTCCAAGAGAGATTTCAACTCCGTTTTCTTTAACTTTGACACTGATTAAAGAAAACAAACAACCTGGAGACTACTCGGATGCCTTCTTCCTCCCTTCCCCCCCTCTGCAAAAAAACAGGCGAACTTGTTAATTGAAGAGCAAGGTGGATCATAATTTTAGCAACGTTTACTGATTGAAAGATACTGCAATTTTTTTTAATACAATTTTTCAACGATTTCCTTTAAATGCTTTGCAGCCGATTGGCTTTGCAGCACAGTAATTCATACACTATACTGTACAAAATCACCAGCAAGACTGGAATGATGTATTCATAGAAGGCACCATCATGCTTATTACATTACCAGAGAACTCAAATACAGTCAAGACAAATTTCACTGTACAATGCTTATCGAAGGGGAAAGGGGAAGGAGGAGTGTGTTGAGCAGCCATCCCTGTACTGAAGAGGGGCAGATAGAAAAATCTGACGTGAGCTATCAAACTTGTTGCGTACTCAGGGCTACGACTGAAACTCTGGGTTCTGTTTAGTTTACAGCTAAATGGATTCCTTCTGGAATAAACTTGTAGTCTTATTAAGGTTTGTGTGTGTACATATGTTGGTCACAGCAAGCAGATCAGATGCCCGCATCATTTCACAAGCTATTCTGTCTGAGTAAGAGGATGAAGGGTTTTTTTCCTCCGATGCCTCCTGCAGATGTCAGTATAAATGAGTTCAGAGTACCCATTAGTGCATTTTGATGAGTGCGTAAACACGAGTTTGTTTGGAGTCGAGTGTTCTAAGTAGGAAAAAAAAAAAGGCAAGCTTCTCCAATTGCACTATTTGTGTTTCCAACAGTAATAGGCAGAAACAGTAACACTTACACAAAATGTGCAGCAGAGGCTTTTTGACTGAAAGGACCTGAATTCTACTGGGCATGTCCTTTAGTTCATTTTTGTTGCAAATAGTTAACCGGTCTTTTTTTTTTTTTTTTTTTTTCAGTCCTCAATTCTCCAAGTCTACATTTATAAATTAACAGTGTGACTCCTGTTGTGAAACTGGGGAAAGAACATCCACCTCAATTTAAACTGGAAACCAAAGGATGCTTTCACATCAAAGAAATGATCAGAAGGGCTGTGTCACATTCCAAAGCCAAAAAAAATTAACAAGAATGCAAACACGATGGATAATGTACCACTGCCAAGACTGTCTGCCCACAGTGGAGATTTCAGCGACGCTGTCCAGTGAAACGGCCTTCCATTTGCCCGGTTCCTCGTCCAGAGCCAAGTTTCTGTGCCATGCCACCTCTCGGAGGGGGTCCTCTTCCGTCACGGTCTCGCATCATGCCACCACCCACTATTCCACGGGGACCCCCAGGGCCTCTATCATTGCGCCGAATATCCCTACGATCATCGCCTCCACCTCGGGTCTCTCTTTCACGAGCGGCTCTTGTTTTTTTCTCTTCTACGTTCAAGCGCACCTCACCCCGGAACATAATAGGCTTATAGGGAAAAGCGTTCAATGCACACATTAGTCACCATTTCACAGAGTCCATTTATACAAGGCATATGAAAACGCTTCTTTCGCTGCATGCCTCAGCCTACCTTCACTTACATGTGGAAGATAAAAACTAACTGTTAATGGTTGCCTGCAGCACACAACCTTAGCCCTAGAGGTCTAGAGTAAATGGAATGGCGTTTTTAAATTAATTTGGCATGCAAGGAATTAAAATGCCTTTCTCAAGTAAGGGCAGGGTTGTCTTTAGCCTCTCCACTGCCAGCTTTAGCCTTTTACCTTCAGGGCTAAAGTTCCTGAAGAATTGCTCTACCAGGTCGCACTCCCACATACTAGAAATGAAAACTGCTTCCTTCTCCTCTCCAATTCCTCAAGCCACCAGTGCATATAACCCTGCTCCTCTTTTTCAGCCCCAGGATGCAGAATTCAGAGATCCATGTGATGTCCTTCAAAAGGTTACATACGTGACTTTCACCTTAAAAGGATCTCTAAAAATAAGCACTGAGCTCCACGTGATGTCTATGTGCAGAGGTAAAAAAACCTGAATTCGGTATGATGCGGTTTGAGGAACCCTGGCACAGCTTTTGTAAGATACAGAACACCCCTGACAGGATGAATATGCCAAAACTAGGTTTTTCTTACAACTGCTGTTTTTTAAGAGATGACCCCCACTATGTGGGGCCTAGGGCATTCAGTCCATCCTTTGATGGCTACTCAATGCCAATACTTACTTTTGCAACTAAAATTCGCTGGACCGGCTCAGAATCATCAAATACAACAAAACCAAAATTAGGCAGTTTTCCTCCCACTCCTTTAGTATTTATGCGAAGTTCTACCACATTTCCAAAGCCTGAGAAAACACAAGGGAAAAGCCATGTTATCAAAAACCACAGTGCCAGCTCTACCACCCCTGATTTGTTCCAGACAACACCTGTAGCGTTACATCACATAAAAATTCTCGTGTGCTCCTAAGTGAACATTACATGACTTTTCAACACGGTTTTTCTTCTTAGCCTCTGCAGCTGAAACTGCTACTTACTCATGAAAAACTCTTTCAGTTCACTCTCATCGATATCATGTGGCAAGTTCCCAACAAAGAGCTGGTGGCTGTCTGGATAGCGAATTATCCGACGATTATCCGACTCATTTTGTTCCATGTCCCCTCTCCCTGTCGTCAACAAAGAGAAGACAGAGCTGAGGTTAGAAGATGTGTGTAGATTTGGATGAATACATCTACGAACAGCACCAAGCACATTCACCCAAACAAATCTGTACCTTCAACTCTTGAGCTTACATTTACCATGAGTGATACAGTGAGGAGGATACTATCTGCCTGTTTACATAGTCCTGACAATTTTGTAATAATACCACAAAGTATTTGTTTTCTTTTCATCTGGTTTCCCTGTTTAGGTTAAATAACTCCATGTTAAGTAAAGCATTTGGCAAGTTTAAGAGGTTCTTGTCATATCTTAAATTGTTATACTGAAGAGGAGCTCACTACATATTAAAACGTGCTTTTTAAAAGATTGGGATTTAAGTCACCTCTTCATCAATTCCTTAGCACAGTAACAGTATCCTTACTTCAGCACTCATATTAAAAACCATGTTCCAGTCACCTATCTGGTTTTCATCCTCCACCATTTTGTCCCAAATACAAGTGAGAGTACCTCAGAGTCTCTCCAGCTCAACCAAAGTATTAGTATGCTTAGTAGCAGGCAAGATAAAATCTTTCCTGGTATCTCCCTACAAAACCATTACCTGCCTCCTCGCAGTGTGACAGCAGCACACTGCTACCCCTTTTTGTACCTCAAGTATTACAGTGGAGGTATGTACCTCTTCCTCTCCTCATCCTCCCCTACAAGCCCATTTACAACAAGCTTGTTAGCTCATTTGAAAGGTTTCCTTCAGCAGATAAAACAACTCTCTGACTTCCTCAGAGAGTAAGACCGTAGGGCTGAAGCTCTACCATTTGGTCAACTGAGATTTCAGCTTTTTCTCTCCTTCCTCTGTCACCTCCCCATGGAGGGAGGTCAGAATTAAAAGACTCGGGCTCCGTTACAAGTTTTCTGTATGACTTGTATTACATCCAAGAGTAGACGAAATGCAGATCTGCAACTTGAGTTAGTCACAAATTGCAGCTTTTGCTCCCTGCTGCAGATGACTTATTAAAGAACCAAGAAATGTTAACCTGTAGCAGATGTCACAGTTCTTTCTCAGTGCCTTTAATTCTTTCAGTTTCAGTGCTGTCCCCAAGTGAAGACACACTTGCATTGATCAAAGCCAAAAGTACTTTTAAGCCTGATCTGTCCCACAGTTTGGCATGCACTTACTTAAAAACTTCATTAGAATCAATTTTAGCTAGAGCTGGTGGAGCAGCTTAGAGTCACTGAGACTTAACCACTTCTGCAGGCAGTGCTCCGCCAGCTCACGTTATCACTTCAGAATAACCACAAATACCACCCCTCCACTTAGAACTCATCACTTCTTTCCACACTTAGGGAAGTCAATGAACTGATCAACAACCTCTAACTCTGGGCCTTTGACAAGATTGCTTTTGCCCAGCACTGTGCTGGGGTTTGCCAACCGACCAGGCTGGACTGGTGAATGCAACTCAGAAGGCTTTTGCCTCTCAACACCGCTTCTGACAACTGTCAAGTAACATGCATGTTTTCTAGCCAGACCATCCTACAGATTCGGATATTCCATATGAGTAAGAAAATGCAGAGAGCTGGCTGCTCATAAACTAAGGCAAAATGAGACAGCCAAAATGAGAATGGTATTTTAGACAATTACACAAGATGGAAAAATACGTATAAAATTATTAACCGACTGAGGCTGACACAGTGCAAAGGTTTTCTTCCAAAACAAAGAGCAACAACAGACATTTTAGAGCTCTCACTTCCAAGGTTCAGTAAAACTAGAGGACATGGAAAAAACCCCATCAGACTTCCATACCAGCTGTTTAGAACTGCATCAAGCCACATGAAAAGTACTCAAGCGTATAAGCAAGTGGCCTGGCTATTAAAAAACATTTCAGCAAAACAGAAGCTTGGAAGTAATGCCTGATCTTTTGCAACAACTCATCACCAGCCTGGACTCCAAATACAATACAAGTTACAGACAACACCCGCCAAGGAGACACCGCTCATTAATTAGTCCCAAGCAGACACACAAGCTGATCCACATTACCTGGTCGAGGTCCTCGGGGTGGAAAACCTGGTCTTTCCCTGGGACGTTGTTCACGTACACGAGGAGGTTGAGACTGAGCTTCAGGTTTAGTTTCAACTCTTGGCTAAAACAGGAGGAGAATATGCGTTATTAAACACCGGCCCAGCAAAAAACCCCAAACCCCTAAAATTCACCAAAATCAAAAAAACCCACAACACAAGACATAGATAAGCAGCATGCACAAAACAAACTCCTGAAGATATACATCCATGTCGATGTGTTTGGGAATACATTTTTTTCACCTCTATAAATTCCTCTGTACCAATCCAGGACTGCAGTGTTCAGTTATCTCTGCTAAAAGGTGCAAAGCAAACATCTCTCAATCAGAGCGTCTCCCCAAAACATGGCTAAGGTGAATTTTCCATGTTTGACCAGGCATTGAGACCCCAACACTCCATTATTCAAGAATCCCTTGACCCGACTAAAAACCCCAGATAGATGAAATAAAGCTTCCTCATGCCAAGCTCAAACGTCATGGATTAGGGGGTAGTCTTAGATGAACACGAAAAGATATGCAAATCACATTTTCTGTCTGAATCCTTGAGGGATTCTTTTCCTCGAGTGCAGAACAACTATAAGGAAAGTACCAAAAAGAAAGAGGAGAACAAAACAAAAGCCCTCAGAAACGTAGTATGTCTGATACAATAAAGCCACATGAAATGACAATTTCTACAGACTACCTGCTGAGGATATTCTTCAACTTTCCTGATGTCAAGACCGTGATGCTCGAAGTACACCCTTCATATTCTCAGGAACTAGAACACCTATTCCATTTTTGGCAAGCAAAAAATGCTTTTAAAGGTAATTTGAGAAGAAGAGACAGAACAGTAAAAAATTTTTCTATGCAGCCTGTTGGTTACTGAAGCTATTTCCAACATTTTTAAAATTCCATTTTCTGTACAACAGCCCAGCAGCTGCTGCTGTGCTGGATTCTTATCTTAGAAAAACAAAGTTATCCTTCAGAACACAAAAAAGAACACTAGCCTCCAAGGAAGATTAAAGACAAGGACAATGGCTACAGGCCCAGACTGCTGTGGAGAAGTAGTTTATGTTAAACATCTCCCTTATTTTCCTTTAAGGACTAAAAAAATTGTATTTTTCATGAAACATGCAGGTATTAACACACAACATAAATGTTTTGGCCTTTCTATCACTCGTTAGAATTAGCTTGTCCTTCCAGCATTTCTAGGATCATTTTTTCAATTCCAAGAATAAGCTAGAAAAATCAGCCTTCCTGTTAAATCTCTTTCCATTATACCTCCTCATGGGTAACTGGAGTCCTCCTGCCATCTTTTAGTCACACACCTTTACTGCATTATAATTTATACCTCAAAAGCGAAACTTGATACATTCAGACCCACTTTCTTCGATACTTATGGCTATCATGCTTAAATTCTCAGTCCTTCCCTCAACCACAGCAAAGACTTGGTAAGTCACTGGTGTCCTTCTAGTCAATCCCAAACACCAGTTAACTTTTATCCGCTTGCTTTGCATTTCACTGAACATCACACAAGTACCCTCTGTCTACCCAAACAACAGCCAGCCAGACGCAGTAGGTGCTTTCTAATCAGCATCATCCCTTTCACAGAGGGACTGCCTCAGCGTTCTCAGGCACAGAGTAAGAATTTCAACAGAAAACGACTACAGGGGCGCTCAGCCCAGGAGTCAGGTATGCCGCAAACCTCAGTCTAATGGAGATTTGAGAACAGTTAAGAAAAAGGTGACATGGTCTCTTCAGGAGCTCACTTGAGGAAGGAAAGGGACCTCTTTCTGCTACAGCAATGCTACTAGCAATGACAGCCAAACCAGCCACAAGTCAGCCTTTACTCACCAAATCTGTAATTAAATATCCCCCTGAAACAGAGGAGGATGGGACACAAAGAGCAAGAGAAGGCTGGTACAATTCTATTTTAAGTCTTACAAGGCTTAAAAGTTTCTCTAGAGTGAGATGCCTGCCACAATCAAAATATATGCATGCAAAGAACCAACTAGCCAAGCAAACAAGCAAGAAACCACACTTCACATGAAACACAGGAAAAATCCACATCATCTCACCAGAATCCCAGTAGCTATGTCAGATGCATACCTCAGATAGCTAACACACTGAGGTAAATGTGGACCACATAACTTACTAAAGGCACTCATCAACCTCTGCCACAAAGGCACTATAGATTGTAGAAGAGTCTATCCAGAGTCCAAACAGATTTAAGGTGGTGAGAGAATGCAGCGTCTACAAACAGATCCATCCCTGAACTTGCTGCTTCCAAGCCAGGAGACAAGTGTCAGGGAGCACTCTGCCTGCCTCTGCCCCTCCGGCACCCCACAACAGCTGATCTGTTAATGCAAATGGGAAGTCAGAATATCTGAAAATGCTGTGAAGAGAAGGCCTGATATATCAGTGTAGGCAGGTTGATTTCTAATTGTCCACTAGAAGAAAAAGAGCAAAAAATGCTGACCTGTTTAACTCCACAGCTGTGAATAAACAGGAACTGGTTTATATCCAACACAGTATGTGTGCAGTCTTTTGAGACGTTCTGAATTAATACTATAGAGATTATATTTTTAACTTCATTAAAGACAGGGGAAAAACTGGAGCGATGCAAAAAAAGGAATTAGAAGGGCAGTTAACATCTGCTTTGTGACATCACTGATGCTGGCTAGAACAACATCCCAAAGGAGCCACCCACCCACTACTGCAATCTACTGTCCTCATTTACATGCACAGGTTCTAGCATTACTGGATCCAACAGAACAGGAAAAAGCTGCTACTGATCTGTACTGTAACCCACTGTAGAAATTGTTCAGGTGCCTGTCCTATTAGCTTTCTGTATACCATGTCTGAAAAGCATGCAAGAAAAGGAGCTAAGAATTGACTAATTCTGTCTCCAAAAGAGCAGAGGGTTTAAATTCTTGCCACTTTGGTACTGTTCAGAAACTTCCACACAGAATTAAACATGAAGTCACAGCAAAAGCAATCTAAAAGGCAGAAAGCATGACAAGCTGCAGACAACACAAAAGAGTTTAAGGGGACATCTAAAAGTTATATTCTCCTCTCTTGTACAGACAGTTTTAAATTATTTTTGCAGTCATATTACAAAAATCCACCCTCTCTATGGCAGATAAATCAAAACCAATTTTGGTTTTGCCTAAGGAAAATCTGTTCTGTACTAGAAAAATCACAGTTTTTACAGCTCAAATATCACCTAAATGCTCAAAGCCCTGTTGAGGCTGATGAAGACAGACAGGCTTCCCAACCCATTATGGAGCCAACACGTGATTCCATGACAGCCCTGTCAGACCAGAAGCAATGCCATACAAGGTGGGGTTTTTTGTACATTTTTTTTTCCTGTTTTCTTTTTTAACATGCATTTAACTCAAGGGCAATCCTAAACAGGCTCCTCTCTGTCAGTAAAAAATGGAGCAGAAACCAGTACAAAAACAACAGCTGCAATACCCCAGCCACTCTACTGAAAATTGCAGTCTTTTAAAAAGGTTGGACATGAGCTACCATGACATACAGTGCTTCAGTATACAGTGTCAGTAGAAGAGGTTAAAGCATACATTTTCTATTTTGAGGGTTTTTATATGGATAGAGGCAGCTGAATTGAGAGTCTCAGACCGTCTCACACCAGCTTGGCATGTGCAGGACATGAGCTATCACCCGGTCAAACTTTCTTTCCTCTTTCCCCTCCTCACCCAGTCAACCTAGGAATGGGAAGATAGCATTGCCCTGGCAAGGAAATGTGAATCCTTCCATTCCTCTCACAGTCATAAGTTGGTACAGGGTTCCGTGACAAGTTAATTATAATGGATAATGAAATCCAGCATACTTCTGTAGACATCAGCCTTACAAGGCAATCTTGCACCTTCTCAGAAATGGTGCTATCCCTTTTTACTGCTGGGGTACTTCCACAAATGAAATACCCCCTTCAAACACACTTTAGAAAAATACCATTTTGTGGGGAATTGTTTTCTTTTTCCCCTGTAAACCAAACCATATCCCATTAAGATAGGTCAAAAAAATTTCAGTAGTGATTTCCTGTTTCCACACAAACAGATTTTAACGTCACCATCACCCAAAGTTACACCTGTTATGTGTACGTGCCTTTGCTTGCGACAGAAGGTGAGTGCATTAACATTTAAGACACAATTAATTTGTGCAATTTAAGTCAAACAAATTGATCTGTTAATTTAAAGAACTGAAGCAGTTTGCAGAAGTAATGAGACAATCCAAGGTGTTCACAGATGGGTTACCTGTGAGACTGGTGCTTTAACATGGGGTGGAATTCCAGAGGAAGAAACAGTACCACTAGGAGGCAGGTTTTTACTGGTCACTGAAGCCCAAGAGAAAGCCTGCAGGAAATGCAACAAACCTAGGCTACTAATCATGGCAAACCACTGACATTCCTACAGGGAAACTCGTCTGCTGAAAATACACTTTTGGTTCATATCTGACTATTAATTAATTGTTGTACAGGCATTACAACGAAGATACAGAAGGATTTGCAGTTCTAGCCATCTGTGGACTCCCAAAAGCAGGGAGCAAGTGTGTACCATGCCCACTATCCCTACCAGAGAGAGCCCAGTTCCCTCAGCATCCCCAGATCACTGCTTTCCATGAGGTAACCAAACCTAGGGCTGAACACCCTGTCGTGTTAAGTGTCTTCTGCACAAAGAAAGAAAGTGGATGCCAGAACTTAGAAGTAAAAATGGAAAAGAGAAAAAGGATTGGGAAAAAACCCCACCAACCCAAAACCAGGAGACACACCAGAACTAGAAAATAACCTCTCTCCAGCTTTCACTGGTTCTTCTCATCTCTTTCAAACTACCTAAGTGTAGCCATACCAGACGACGCACGGTGTGCCCGGTGGTTTTTAAGATTAGGCATCCTGCCTCTAAGGGAGACAGTCAATGCCCCCATATTGATTTTGAACCTATACTGCCAGCAATTTTGCAAGTGTCAATGCATTATGCTTTTTTTCAAGGAAGAGCAGTGGTTCCCACTATATGAGATTTTTGGTGGTGGTAGCTTGAGGCGTTTTCTTAACATATATTAATTCCACATTTAAAAAGGTTTACGCATGCATAAAACCACACACACACACTTTACAGGCAGAGCATTAAATTTGTGATAGGTGACTTGAGCAGCACTTAAAAAGAACTTCCTTTCCTTTTTCAGTGAAACTTTGCACTTTTACAAGTTTGGGGTTCAAGTCTAGCTGTTCATACAGCATGACACTGAAAAAAGGTAACAGTTTGGCCACTCAAAGGCTAAGTTCAAAACCAAATCTTCTGGTTTACCATCTGCACCTAGAAGCACAGATATGAATTTTAACTAACCTTTGGTGGTTCTTGTGGTAGAGAAACAGGTTCTACAGGAGGCGGAGATGGAGACTTCTCTTCTAGCTCCTCAAGGGTCTTTTCTTCTACTTCAGCTTTCAGCTCCTCAGTTTTGGTTTCAGATTCCAATTCTGGCTCAGGTTCATGAGACGATTCTTCTAGCGCCTCCTCTATCCCATTGCTAGAATAATCAAATGTGTTTTATGCAGCTTATCAATTGCTTTGTATTTTATGACTTTTTATAAGCTATGCTATGGTAATGGCTGGTATTAAAAAGATCATTCTGTTTCCAGTTGCTACCATATAGTACCTACATATCCAGCACTGTGAGAAGTTAAACTGTACCCCTGTAGTTGCATACAAAGATTTTACTCTTGCTGAAGCAAAGACATGTTTTACAATTCTCTGCAGAGAACCTGAAAATCACACAGACCTATAAACCCTTTAAGGAATAGGTGCTAAACTCAAGAACTGCTGCTCCTAAAAGAATAGAAACACAGTGAGAGACCAATGGAAGATTAAGCTATACACATAAATGAAGCCAATTTTGGAATGAAACCCACAGCTTATTTACAAAAATGCTGTGCAAGTTCCTTACCAAAGGAGTTGAGACTTGTTTACTCAAAATCACATGCAACTTCTCTACTGTATTCGAAATGTAAGTGATCTGAAGTTCCACACTTCTCTCTTCAGCCCCCCTCAAAATTTTACCAAATTCCAAATACTTCTGCCTATGCAGCTCTTAACACAGGTTAGCATATGCCCAAGCGACTATCTGATGAATGTTGCCTTTACAACTTCTTTTCGACTGGCACAATAATCCAAAACCAAGACCTGACTTAATGCTTTTAGGCATCAAAAACTCCCTGCATTATCTTGAGCAAGGCACTGCCAGAATTCCTGCAAGACTCCCCTCTTCCGTAAGATTTCTCAAGAAAAGCATTATGTGACCAGCATCTAGTGTCATCACTGATGCACTTAACAAGTATCATCTAGTGATGTTGTAAATGTTCAGGGTTTTTTTTAACAAGGAAACCAGGAAGTCAGTTCTGACCCTTTAAAAGGAATTCCTACGTTTCAAAAAAAGCACAGGGTTCTGGTGGTGTTTGTTTCTTTGTGTTTGGGGTTTTTTTTGTTTGTTATTTTAATAAAATGTATTTGCTTATAAACACATAAAGAAACTTTTTTCTTTAATCTTGGTTAGATTTTAAGACACTTGGGACACAGATCTATTCTTCCAATACAGCTGTACAGCAACTTCTCATAAAGTAGACCTTCCTCTCAGTTTCAAGTGTTACCTGAATTTGAGGAGTAACTTATCATTAACCACCCCTTTGTTTTATATAACAAAGACTCCATTAAGACTCCATTTTTTACCTTTCCAGCTCACATTTTAAACCAGAAGAGAAAATAACAAACATAAGAACATACCCCACTTCTTGTCGCCATTCAAGAAACAATCTCTAAAATAATGTAACATTAGCATAACACAGATCCCTATCAAGTTATGTGTAGTTTCCTAAACTACCTGTTAAATCATATCCAGAATCCAAAGCCAAATCAATCCTGTCATTTCTATTAAAAAAAGCAACTTCATATATTAAAATGGACTTCTTACGTTACAGGATGGTTTTCATAGTAAGTACTGCTTGCATTCTCTTGCACAGGTTCAGGTGATGGTTGCCTTTCCTCCTGCTCCTCTTCCACCTCTTCCTCAGACTCTGATACAAAAAGAAAAACTTCCTTAAATATCTCTGCAAGTATATACAAGACCCACTTAAAAAATAAAGCTTCATCAATGAAGTAAGGCAAAATTAGCTGCAAGAAAATATAGAAGACCCTTCCACTTGTTCAAAAGGCTTAGTTTCTTATTATTTTCACTAAAAGGAGAAACTAGAGACATAGGCTAGGAAGTTCTGGGAGGAGGGTTCAAGGTTCTTTTAAGGAAACAGATGCTTTTCATATGGTGGCAGTAAAAGACAAAGATTGCACTATTAGATTATAAATCTCAGTACCTAAAACTGAGATGATTAAACTCAAATGCAAGAATGATTGTCTAGGATGCTTTGTTCCACAAAAATGATATTAAAAAATTCCAGAAATTATCCAGTGAACACATGTACCTACATTCTGGCTGTACTCTGATTTGCTTTGCCTCAGTGAACAGAGAGGAAAAAAACCACCCAGGTCAAGTTCAGGCCCTGAATAGAAATGAATTACTGAATGTGATAATGATACGAAAGTGAACTACATATCATATTTGAAAAGCCAATTAGATTTTTTTCTTCAGATCACTTTACCTAAAAATTCAACTGATTAGAGAACTCATCTACCTGATGAAACTAGAGGCAGCAAAAGGACTATTGCTCATCATTGCCATTCTCTGCCAACCCCCCCCACCCTGAGTCAGCCCTTCACGGAATAAGGTACTACTATATGAACTTCATCTTACAGAATGTTTTGGACCTACAGATAGTTCCAGCAACATAACCTATACTCCATGCCTGATGAGTCCCTTCCTAAACTCCTATGCTCCATGAGAATGCAATACAGTTCATGTCTTTCCATGTCCCCTAGACACTTCTGAAAGCTCTGTATACAGGCTAGAGGAACAAGAATGAGACAAACTCTGCATATACCTTCATCAAGTTCGCCTTCTGAATCTCCAAATACTTCATCTTCGTATCTGAAGATATCATTATGGACATAGAACTTGTTTGGAACGGAACCCTGTAAAAGAGCAATGGGCATTTTTTTGCCCATACAGTGTATTAGTAGTCGACTGTAAGGATGGATAACAGATATAAGTTTTGGGGTACAAACCAACATTTTGCATTAGGACTATTTCACTAAAGCCATTTTCCAAGTGGTACCTCTTCTCTAAGCAAACAATTGAACGGTAACTTTTGTTCAACCAAAAAAGGAAGTTTCAAGCAGAAAAAAAAACGAATTTTGCTAAGTCATGGCAATAATAGGTACTAACTAAACACAAAGTCCCTCAGTTTCATCAAGGAATTTGAATTTTCCCTATTACAAAAACTTTACAATAGAAAACTAGAATGAACTTTCACGAGGTGACTGTATGCTTATAGCAATGAAGAAATTCAACAAGACTCTACAGTAGTAATCACCAACCACACACTAGTTTGTGATGAAGTGAGAGGAAAGAAGTAGAAAGAACACAAGACACCCTTTACCCTTAGAGAGCTCTGCTCTCCCTAACAGCTAAATCTGAGCAGTAACTTGCGCAGCATCAACCCATACTTACATTTGCCAGCAGATCTGAAGAAAGTACACTACAGTAGAACTACACCAGAGACTTGATCTGCAGAGCCGAGTATGAATTTTTGCATTTATTTATGCCAACAGCAGCTCCCAAATGCAAGCTCCAATTTGCTTTGTATTACTGCTTCAATACTTCAAGTCTAAGCTCAGGACAGGTCCAATACACTAGTTTCTCTGCACTCACATACTGTGACACATTTAATGACAGCCTCTGGGGCAAGTTCTAAAAGCCAGGTCGTATTTTTTGCCCCAATATGACAAACTGTAGCTACAGGTCAGGTTTCCATCATCATTAGTTGAAGTTAAACACAATCTTACATATACTTACTTCTGGAGCAAGCACAAAAGTCTGCATGAACTTCCTCATCGGCTGCCCGTTGTTCGACAGCTCTCCCATTACTTGCACAACCACCCCATCACTCAGTGTAGCATGAGCATCCACATGACGAATCTTGGTGTGGCATTCGCTGAACTGTAATGACATCACTTTCTTGTGTATCTCCTAGAAATAAAGAGTTACATTTTAGCTACACTGAGTTCTGTACAGAACTTTATACCTTTTAAATACCTGAGTCTGAACTAACATAAAAAAGCACCCCACTGAAGCTCAAAAGGTAAATACAGGAACCAAGAAGTGTCTTTCACTGAGAACAGTCTACCTGAGCTCTTCTAACTTTTATTCTGAAGTTTTCCACCAGGATTCAAGTACTTCTCAGAGCAGTTAAATAGCATACAACTTGCTATCCAATCCTTCCAGCTGTATCACAACATATGACCAATTTTAAGGCTTTCACTTTTTAAAGGACCTCTGAGAGGGACAGGATTTACTACATGTTTAAAAAACCCCCACTACCTCCCAAACAAAAAACCTCTAACCTCTGTGTATCCACAAAACACCCAAACATTACAGGAGGGGGTAACATCTGCACTGTCAAGATTTTTGTGTTGCCAAATCAGGGTCTGCTAGTGAAAGAAGAAACCAAACCTGCCCTGGGCTAAAAGCCACATTGCTCAAAGATTTGGCTACCATATGAAGAGATGCTCCTAGGTGACAGACATTATTCTGATAAAGAGCTACAACCAAAGCTGAAACTTGTGTTTCCTGGACTTCATTTCTTTGAAAGTATCTTCCACTTGAAGAAAACTTTGCTCACAGAAGAATTTGGTAACATACAGAATTCCATGTAACTCGCAAAGATCAAAGTCTCTTTCCCAAGGAGCCATTTATAACTGAGACATCAATAGCACAGGTCTAACAGGTCCTTTTGTTTCCCATCCTAAATACATTTTCTGCAGTCCAGATGCAAAGCTGATGAATCAAACACAACCCACAGTAGAAGAAGCAACAAGCAAGCAAAAAAATTCAAGCCAAAAAATTCCTATCTTCCTCTGAACAGGAGGTAGTATCACAATATGTTATTTACCAGATAATAAAGTCAAAGCAGTTGGCAAAGAAAAAGACTTATTTATACAAGTTCTGAACATTAGAAAGGACTACAGAACCAATTTTGATACGCACAGCTTGACCATACACTGCTTCTTGCGGTTTCCCACTGGCATCCAGCCCTCCATGGACATAAGAAGAATTCCTGCCATAAAACCTGGAAGTGAAGAGATGTAAAGGTCACAGCACTGAAAAAATAAAAACAAATCCAATAATTATTTTAGCCATAAGTTGTAGAGCTCAATGCAACAATAACTTCAGCAAGAATAGCAATTCAAGATATATTTTCCACTTCTGAGGCTCCAAGAATACAGGAACAAACAAGCTTAATATTCAGTATTCCACTTTGCCCAAGATACATAGCAATCTCCTAAATCAACCTCAACCTTTCACTTGCTTCCTTTAATCAAGGTGGCCATTTGCCATCTCTTGGTTTGTCTTACTAAACCCAGAAACTCTTTCCAGTTCTACTTTCCTGAAAATACCAACCTGAGATTTTAACTCCCGTGACTATGTCCAGGAAAAAAAAGTCTCTATCAGACTGAGGTTTTTGGTACCAACTGCCTAACTATGTTTTTGAGCATGGTCTAGCACTTCCTAACAGCAAGGACAAACAGAAATTCAGCTGAAGCTGTGCACAAGCAGAAAGGAAAACATCTTTTCACTCTCTAAATTCCAAACTAAGCCTTCTAACAGTCAGCATATGTTACACAAAATGCTTTCACAGGGGGACCAGAATTTTGCCTTGCTTTTAAGGAACTGTTCAAATTCTTTGGTAGGCAGAAAATCTAACAAGTGGGAAGTGCAGATCAGAAAAGGAGTAAACGTTAAGTCCCCAGTTATATGGAATTACAGATTTCCAGTTAACGGGCCAGTAATGCCATATAAATTCACCTAAAGTGGAACAGGCATGCAAACTGCACAAAATAACACCCATTTAGAGGGCAAACTGATCTCTGCTTACCTGTAACTCCAGGATAAGCTTTGGATAATGACTAATGACAGGACACTTGGTGGTCTTCTCAACCTTTTAGTAGGACACATCAGTAACTTTTACACTTGCTTTCCAAAACTTCCTTACCACTGGCAAGAAGGAGCACATCAGCATCAAGAAGCCATGAAAACCAAAATCTTTCTGTGGCAGTAAGCAAGTTGTTGTCTAGACTACCAGCAAGAGGAAGAAGAAAGATAAGATGGCCTCTCACAAGAACATAACTCATAAACCAGGGGGGGACCAAAGAATAGAACAGTAAATGTCCTCCATATCTGAGCCTGAGTAGAAAAAAGTAGCTGCCTCCATAGCCCCCAAAAAGGGACAGCAGTAACAGAGCCTAAAACTGGCTAGAAGTAATTTCACACAAGCAGCTTAAGAATCGGCTAAGATTCAATCAAACCAGATCAAAACCTCCAGGACACTTCTGTGCAGAGGTATTTAAGAAATTCCATTGATGCTATCATGAGTGACACTTGTGCCACCTTTCAAGAGGACAGAGAATATTTGTGAGCAGAGTATCATGTGCACCAGGGGAACGTGCCTCATGAGTGTCTATCCAGCTCCTCTGACCTCAGCAGGGCCATTCCAGGAGACAGTTACCCCACCGGTCATCAACAGTTCATGTTCTTTCTAAATTAAGAAAAATTCTGTAACGTTTTTGGACTAGAGCTCTCCATGAAAACACAGTTCCTGCAAGAAGGTAAACTCTCTGGACAGTTCCTACTCAACATACCACACATAGAGCATAACTCGAAAAGCTGCATTTCAGAGCTGTTCAAGTAAAGCCTGAGATTTAGAGGGGTGGGAGTAATACCTAGTACCTCCTGTAAAGCATCAAAGTTGTCTTCAACAGGCTAAATGTCTCCACTGACACTGTTCTTCTCCACACATACACTTCTGCCAATTTCCTATCACCCCAGTGTGGAAAGAACAGTCTATGTCCCAGACGTACCAGGAACACGAGTTCCGTAATGCTCCCATACCATGTGTTAATATTGATGCAGTAAAAGTAATGTTGCCATACTAAGGGAAAGAAAGGAGGAGGGAAGGCAAACCTGGAACAGCTGGCTGCTCCTCTTTGACTGAAGCAGATAGGGAGGAAAACATATCAAAAATATTTTGCTTTTTAAATCTAAACACAATCCCCCCTCTAAATCCTCCCAAGGTTACACTCACTATCATTGAAGGTAAATGCTCTTATGAGCAAAATCAAACTCTTATTTTCAACACCAAGTTTGTGGCATGGGTGACTCACCCCAATATACAGTTTAACTGCCACTGAAAAGAAATTTTGCAAAAGAAAAAGGCAGACTCACTGTATAACTGATATAATTCTCCCTCTACCTTCAGTATTATGCTGTGAAGCATGGCCTATTCAACCCTTATACACTTTTTCCTGTCTCTGTTTGTGCAAACAATTTCTGAGTTTCAGAGCAAAATGACAGTGTGCTGCACCATAAACTTGTCTTACTAACTTGGGCATTTCTATCATTCAAAAATGATGCTGTTCTAGTATCACGATTTCCATTGCATCATTTGCTTACAACTTAATGGTTGCCTTGAAAAACTAGTACAGTCACATCCTTTCTAAGCTTCTTAAAATAATTTCAACTGCCTAACCTTTACAGGCAATGGATAGTTACGAGCATTGACAAGATGCTAACTGCTGACAGACATGACTCTCAAGCTAACTCCAAAGCAAGAGGTCCCTTCTCAGGCCACCTTGAGAAAACACCCAGGCATGATATGACCCTAAGGAACGCGGTTCTTGGGTCAGAGAGAGCTGTCAGTTTGTATGCCAGGTACTGATGTGTTTGTTACAAGGACATACTTTTCCAGTTGTTGATCTAATCTGACTCATTTGTTGAAATCTTGAAGGCAAAGAAAAATTCTGCAACTGCTAAAACTCCTGATTCTAACTTCTGTTAGATTACTAAATATACATTAGGAAAGCCTGGAATACACAGCTCAAACACCTTAAAAATAGATTTAAATGCAGAAAACAACATGGTTCCACAGTGGTTCAGTGATTTAAGTAAAAATGATACCATTAATTTTCCCTACCTCAAAGCTATAGATAAAAAGAGGCATTATTCAAAAGACTGAATTCTTAAGTAAGCTATCTGAGAGCTCTAACCTGCCCTCAATCAAACAGTCCAATTTTTCATCATCGACCTTATGTCAAGTTTTGAGACAAGACCAACCCAAGCAGGGACTGCTTTTTTTTCTTTTTATACACTGGCAAAGCTACTTTCACCTTTATGTATCATAAGTCCATGCTGCTCTAAATCCAAATGGGGAAATGCAAAATCTTAAGTGACAAGTTGTATGAAGCCCATTAAAACCAGAAAAAGAAGAAAAACAAAAACTGGGGGGGGGGCGGGGAAGAACCCACATTCAGAGTACCACTTAAACGGTGGACACAGTCAAAAGAAACCTACTGTATTTTTCCACCTACCTTGTACAGGCCATAACATTTATACTTAAATCTCCACTCATAATTTGGATAAAAACTTCTCAAAGGCAATGCAAAACATGGTATCCTGAAATAATTAGCATGCTTGTCTTAGGTACTAAATGCAAGTGCTTTGTCTGCCATTTTCTCTCCCTTGTTTTTCTCCTGTCTTTTCTAAAAAAGTATTCCTGGAATACATCCAGATTAGCATTTTATCAGCTGAGAAGCAGCTCACTTCTCCACACAGGAAATACCTTGAAACATGCCATACATCCTTATGATCAGACTGGGTTCTAGAGCCTAAGGAGTTTTCAGTAAGACAAAATAGCTTTCCAAGAGCCCAGAAGTTAGCCAGGTCCATTTCCTCCCTTACTCAGAAATGTATGTTTATCTGATTTACAACGAACAGTACATACTTCTGTTCAAACACATTAGTCCCTTTGTGTGTGAAAGCATTACCTGTGCAAGAAGTCAGGAGCTTTATTTAGCAGAGTGTAGTACTGTCTCACGAACTCCCGCCCTACGAGCAGGGGACTTGGCTTCTCCATCACCATTTCTTTGGTACACAGTGTCAAATGCTGTAATGAAAAATATTCATGTTAGTTTGAAGACAGCTCTATGTATCACAACTTCCCCAAAAAAGGATGAGCATGGTATTGGAACTGAAACAATTATGTGAACAAGAACTTAATTCACACAGAACTACACCAATTCAGGACACTCTCCCTTACCTCCTTTGTGGAAATAAAAACATTTCAGTCCATTCACGTGTTACTTTCACAGAGGAAACAGTAAAAACAAAGTGCCTTACAGGACAGGTGCTTTTTAAAAAAACCCCACCAAACCAAAAAAATCTAACCGAAAACCTTTTTAAAAATGTCTAGCACTTTTAACCATTTGGCAATAAACTGATGAACAATTAAAAATCCAAGTTCAACAGCACTGCAAAAGAAGCAGGAATGCACTTAAGTCAGCTGGTAACACTCCTTTATCTCAAAGCACATCTGTTTCAAAAGGCCACTGTCACATCTGTACCACAAAGATGGTAGCATCAATATTCTGAAGTAATTATGTGAGCTGGATTCACATTCCCTGAAGACTGGGAAGGGGAACTTTTATGCCTCAGAGATGACCAAAGCCTTAGGTACTACTTCTTGAAGCTAACTGGATTCCCCTTTGTCATAGAATAATTTAGGTCAGAAAGAACTTCTGGGGGTCACCTGGTTCAACCCTCAGGTGCAAAGCATGACCATGTTGCTCATTAAAACAAGTTCAGAATAGCGTTATTTGCTAACAGGTAAACAGAACTTCCATTTGCAATTGCGCTTGTCAGCTGTCATTTTAACATGGTGCACCTTGGAGAAGTACAGATCCACAGCCTCCCACCAGGCAGTTGAAGGTAGCAGTAACATACCATCCCCCCACAGCAGAACTCTGTACTTCAGGCTGAACAAGCCCAACCCTCTCAAAGTCTCTTCTCTCCAGGTGCTCCAATCCTCTAACAATCCTGGTGATCCTACACTAGACTCATTCCAGCATGTTGGTTTCTTTCCTGTATGGAGGAGTTAAAACTGGGAGCAACACCCTGGGTCTGGGTGTCACAAGAGTCCAAATGGAAAGGAAGAATCACCTGTGCTCACTACACTCCTACTTACACAGCCCAGAACACAGCTGCCCTTCATCACTGCAAAGGTACACTGCTGACTCAACTTTTCTGCCAGGACACCACAGTCCATTTCTGCAAAGCTGCCTTCTATCCAGTCATTTCCCAGCCTTTACTTTTCCATGCAGTTTTCCCATGCATATGCAGAACTTTGGGATATTCCGATGAGCCCATTTCTCCAGCCTATCCCTCCAGAAACTTGCTGTGGATCACTTTAGCTCGCCATCCAGGTCACCACAAAGGTGTTAAAGAGCGTCAAACAGCATCTGCCCCAGTACTGTCCCCAGAGAAATTCTGGAAGTAGCCAGCTACCAGCTGGGCTTTGTATTGCCCACCACAACCTTCTGGTGCTGGCTGTCAGTTTCCCACTCATCTCATAGGCTATCTGTCCAGTTTGTCTCCAAGGATAGTACAGAAAACCAAGGCCTCATTGAAATCAAGGTAAATCATGTCTAGTGCACTTCCTTCATGCACTGAGCCATTCGTGCCATTGCAAGAAGGCAAGCTGGTTGGTCAGTTGTAACTCGCCCTTGGTAAATCCCAGGGTGGCTGTTCCAAACACCTTCTTGTCCTTCATAGATCTGAACACAACGCCCAGAAGAACTTGCTTTACAAGCCTTCCCAGGGATCCAGGAGAAGCTGGCCAACCTATAATTCCCCCAATTTCCCCTGCCTCGAATGAATCTTAGGTTCAGTTACTATGCTCCTACCCATCCATACTGTCTTGCAGATCATCCATGTCATAAACCCATCATCCATGTCATAAAACAATCTTCATCACTCTGGAAGTCTTTCTGATGGCATGCTAGCACCTGCTATATTGCTTTTCTAGCTCATGTCAGGAAGGCTGAACTCACTCATGAATAAGAGCATCTGCAATCATGAGAACCCCTCTAGTTCTCTAAAGAAAGCTTAATCTACTTCCTCTCTCAAAAAACAAATGTGTAGCAAGGCAGCAGGCAAAACCCCAAGTTTCCAACTGGGAGATAATCCTAGAATAAGACTTTTGTTTTCTTACAAAAATCATCTCAACACATCAATCCAAGCCAAAGCCAATACAAAGGACAGTTAGCAAGTACAGCTGGACAGGACATAAAGCTCACAAGGTGAAACCTGTAATAAAGGTAAAACATACACAGGAATGGTGCCACAAACATGCCAGCTCCCAAATGAAGAAAGAATTCTGAAGAAAAAAGCCCACGTACTTAGCTCAAATACTTTACACTTAATGGACTGTCAAAATAATCACAATCCAAGCCACAAGACAATACCAAGAACTGTTCCCAAATGCAGTTAGCCAGGAATCACATTTGAAGTAATCATCTCAAAAAACATCTCAAAAAGCAAGGCAGCAGGCAAAGCCTGAAATACAAGTTTTGAACTTGGAGATAAGAAATCAGAAAACTTATTTTAGGATTATCCAAAATTCTTATGATAGCTGTCCAAGACTCTGAAACACAGTATTAGTTGTGACTCATGGGAAGCCACAGGGAAAGTAAGTCTGATAATCAGACCCAAAACCAAATGTCAAGAACACTAAAGGACATCAAAGGTTTGAGCCCTGTGCATGTTTAAAGTGGGAACCTGCAAAGAAACAAAATATGAGCAATTTGGGGATCTTCCTAAGATGACTCATACTACAGTGGCATGCACGTGGGAATTTTACTTAGAAACCAACCTTTAAAAGAACAAGAACCTCAGTTTCTACAGGTGAGGGTATTCTTTTTTTTTTTTCCTCCCCTGCCCCAAAAGCAGATGATGAACACAAAAGCAGTGATATAATCTTCACCAAAAGCACTTGTAAGAATACACAAGGACAGAGCTTCATTATTTATTTTTTTAAAGAACCTATTAAAAAGCAGATCATAGGCAGCACACATTCTTATGAATATAGCAATAAGCAAAGTACGTATGTTAACAAATTGCTAGCATACCACAAGGAACACTGAAAATGCCTCTGGGTACAAAACATAATAATCTGTGACAAGTCTTTACACTACATCAGATATGTATCACACTAGATCTTTTCTTCATTAGAAGCTGTGCTATTTCAGGAAAGGCCACCAAAACCTTTCAGAAATTCTGAGAAAGGCAAGTACGCAATGATCACACACAGCCAATTCTTCCTGAACACAACTTGTTTCAAGTCATTATGTGCTCAAGAGATGAGTACCGTCCACCTCTGTCCATATTTCAAGTGACAGCACTGTTGATTTATATCACAGAATCACAGTATTTTACAGGACGTCTCAGTACAATTCTTCACCTGTCTCAGTATTATTTCCTTTCATTATCTCTTCAGAAATCTCAATAGGAGTAGAGAGGCTTAATGAACTGTTCAGGTCCCCAAGTTATTAAAAGGCAGTAAAATAAAAATACAGGTACACCTTGCTATCAACATGGGTGCCATGAAACCAGGTTTTGAAAAGATTAAATTTTCCATGTGTCCCAATTAGTATAGGACCTCCTTAAACTCAAGGACCCGAGTCTTAGCAGGCCTGAGAGGTTTGGAGGTAAAGGCACCAATTAAATTAAAGATGAAACCCAAGACAGTGGCATCAACAATTTAAACAGTCCAACCCTACAAACAACAGTATCTTCATGTTTTACCAGGCACTAATGGAAGCCCCATAGATCCACATACTCTATAAAAAGCTGTTTTCCAAGTTTTAATTGGTACATACTCAAGAGCCAAGGAATAACAGCTAAGAAAGAAGAATTTGAATGCTCTTCTCACTTGAATAAAATGAGCCACTTTCTTGGATGAGCCTGAGCAGCCATTGGGAAAGTGTCTTAATGAGAATTTACTGCTTGAGGCACTCACGTACATACTAGTCAGAAACAAAATACTGAAACTGGGAGGGCAAACACCAGAAATCAAAGAAAATCCTCTGTTAGTTTCTTCCTGGTGCAACTGTACTGTTGAAACCCCCCCCCTCCATCATGCATACTGATAAAAGCCATAAGCTACGCAGACAGGGTAATAAAAACACCCATGCAATTGCTGCTCATCCACAGGTAATCCTGTCTACATCAAGCTGACATAACGATTAATCGATAAGACTTAATTTCCACTCTGTTCAGTACTTCCAATTCCTGTGCTATCAGGAGGGCACAATGGATTTTCAGTGCATTCTTGAACCAAGGAGAACCGGCAGTCATGCAATATATTTTGTAAAAGACTCGCAAGCTGGAGGACTAAACGAAACATGGAACCCCTTTCTTCTCCAGACAAGGCTCAGAGGCACCTACCCAAGGGATCAGACTCCCAAACTGAAGGAACATCCACATGTACCAGTGCAAGACTTCAATTGTAACTTCAATTGCCATGACTCAAGTTCAGAACAACTTAACTACAACTCAAGCCTACAGGAGGGACTGGGTAAGACTGTCACCATTACCTCGAAGAACCAAGTTCCCATCTTGAGTTATTTCCATGGTCACTTCTTTCAAGAAAACAAAAACAATGGGAGAGTTAGCACAGAAAGGAATTACTTGTTATTTACATGTAAAGATAAGCAAATGAACAAAAGGAGAAAGGATATTTTCCGCCAAAGAGCAAAACCATGTACAACTGCAGTGCTGAAATAAATAGTAACACTCATTTAACTTTTTGACAACATCCCAGCTACAAGATCGTTACAGACTTTCCTCAACTCTGCAAAAACGATCTTTTGACAACAAATAAAGCAGAAAGTTAGCCTTTGCAAGTAGATGAAACTGTTAAGGGCTAAAAGGATGAGATATAGCTCATGTTTGGACAATTGTGCTGAACTACTTGGGAACCAACTGCTACAATAATTTCACAAGTCCATGCTGATTATTGGTGTAAAAATTCATTCAGCCTGTAATCATCTTTACATCTATAAAACTTTAGTTATTAAACTGTGTTTTTCACTTCTTCAACTAAATGAAAAAAAACCCAACAATCCAAACTATCCATCAGTCTGCACAGGAGGGCAGCAGCAATTTGTTTCTGAAGAAGTACTGAAGGCCACTATGTGTTGAGCAGTCAAAATATCCACTGGCACGCATCTTGCTCCAGAAGCAGCTCTTGCATTAGAGAAGCCTTTTTTCCCCTAAAATACATGTACACTTTCTCATTATTACTTCCCTTATCCCATAGAAAAGAGGAGTATGACTAGTCATCTGTGGCAAGGCATTAAGTTACCTGGGGCAGTGACTGAGCTACAGAATAGTGGAGAGCGCTCAAATTTTGGGATTCCACAGAATAAACTTCAGCACAAAGTCTTAAGTTGTGCCAAAAGAGCTAGTTCAAAGCCACCTCCATCCTGTCTCAAAACAGTGATGCTGCCTGGAAGCTTTACCAATTCTATGTCAAAAAAGAAAAAAGCTGAACTGAGTTCTGACAGGAGGTCAGGAAAGTGTCATCTGAACTTAAAAGATGTCTTGATCTTGATCTCCATCAAGACAAACTTTTAAGCTTTGGGAGGGAGATGCAGGCCTCACCATTTTTTTTTACTAAAAAAATATGAACAAGTAAAATATTTTGGTTTATTGACAAGCAAATTTCATCCTCTGAACAATTCTTCCATAGAACAATTAGTCCATGACTAAAGGCATACCGACATCGAGCTATAGTTTTACATAAATCTGCAGCAGCACGGCTTGTTCTTAAATCCATGTCAGAAACTCATGTCCAAGTCACCGATCAGATCTGAATATACTGCTTAAATTGAAAATAAAATCGGGCAAAATGCTCTTGCAAATCAAAAAGATGATCCCCACACAGCAAGCACACAAGGTAAAGCCATGAGGGACACTGTGCTGCTTCCCACACCACAGGAGACGAGGGAAAAACAGAAGGGAAGAGGAGAGCAGCTTTCACAATCTTGGAGAGGTTTCTCCTAAATCCAGATTATCACTTTTAAACCACGTTTCCTACTGCAGAAAAGCAAATAATGCCTTAAAGAATGTGCCTGCTGATGCAAAGCATAAGCGTGACTGAGATCCCACTACTGCAACACATTGTGTGAGCAGCCACACCTTGAATAAAGCTAAGAAACTGAACAGTAGCTGAGAGTTCAACTGGCACAAGCCAGGGCATCTGTAAAACAGCCCTGCAAAGGCTGGCGGGTACTCCATGGTAAAGTAAAATAAGCATCGACTGAAATGAAAAAATACTGAAAGAGACATCGAGAAGTCCCAAACAACCCAGTTCAGTACTGAAACCACCTTCACTCTTTCATGCTCTGAGAGATAAGCACTCAGATCATCCTTCATCTACAGTAAGGGCCAGCAAACCTGTATAATCTACCAGAATCCCTTTACTTTATGATCTCCTTTACCTAATCTGCTACAATCTGAATTGGCTGTGCCCCAAGGCACAGCATGCAGTTCTTTCAAATCAAGCTGTCCTGCAGGGTTAGGGTTTTTTTGTTTGTGTATTGTTTGAGTTTTGGTTTGGGTTTTTTTGAAAGGAGTTTTAATAGCACCCTGTATTTTAGGCGAATGACTGCTATAGGGGACCATCTTCTGGGCAGTTAAACTGCACCATCCAAAAGAGCTAACACCCACCCCAACAGCAATAACAGCAACCGCAGCCAATGGCACCACCCGTTCTGGGGAAGCCACTGCATCCCTCTCTCTCTCTGTCATCATTCAATGCCAGGTTCAGTGCCTTTCTTCTGGTACCTCATCAGATATACTTATTAGTCTGACATATTAATCTTCTCACATGTTTCCTGAGTTTCAACGCAGTTCTTCATTTGTCAAATACTCTCAAAAGAAATGACATCCAGTGTCACAACTGCTTCAGTAAGAGGGAAGACCCAAATTCACCACTGTGCGTTAAAATACTGTTTCCTCAGCGTATTTTCAGAACTGTAAAATATTCTTTAAGTGTGATAGTTATTTATAATTCGAAACCTCAGTTCCATAAAGGAAAACATTTTCTTCATAAGGACACCGACGGATAAGTAGACTGGATGGTCAGCTATTATGTTTTCTCTTCGGTTTAAACTAGCTATCACAAGATTTTAATCTGCTAATGAAAAAATCATATCATCATAATTCCACACGGCAAGCCCACATAAGCCAATCAGAACATTATAGGAATGTTTCAAATGGTCAACCAAAATGATGTTTCTTAGACCCAAACTACCAGAGTCCACAGCAAGGAGGAGTCCTTAAGAATGAAAAGGCTTTCCTGGAGCAGGTATGGCCCCGCAGGCATACTTACTGTCACAATGAACATAGAATGCCTCGTTAACGACAAATTAACTCCAGAAGCTGAAGCAATACCGGTTTGTCGGTAACACCACCCTCTCGGCTCAGAAGGCAAGTTAACAAAACCCTATAGCTAGTCTCACTGCTACGAGGATACGGCTACCCTGCCTTCAGGAACTTGGGTATACATAGCAGCGCTTGCTCCGTATTACTTCAGGTGAAGTCTGCCACACAGTGCTGAGTGGAGCGGCATGGCCTACACTGCAGAGTAACCATTTCTGCTAAGTTGGTCACTCATTTTCATTCTGCTACTACTCCCTAAGAAAAATGAAAACAAACAACCCCGAGATATCTGAGACAGCAGAAAGTGCTGCACACAAAAAATAAACGCTTACTAAGAGAGGACATCTTTCCCCTCATACTCTTCCATCCCATTTCACACCAAAGAATACTGTGCTGGCTTTAAACATACAGGCATGTAAGCGGCCTACCTCCACAAGAACCGAGCAAGGAACAAAATAACTTGCCCTACTTCTCAACTTTACACTTTTTTCTGTAGCAAAGGAGAATGCTTACACACTGAACTTGAAATGCTTATAACACATAGAAGACTCAGGAATTGCCAAGCCAACATAGAAGGCCACAATAACAAAACCTACATGACTAAGTGTGGTTGAAATCAAACAATAATGTCGTATCCTCTACTGCATTAGTCCTTTCATGCAGTGGTACTCGGCACCAAGCTCAAGATCCAGGGCCACCCGACTAATCAAGCGATTTGAAGGCTTTATCGTGGAGATGCTCCTGTGCACCAACGCTGGAACTGCAGTGACCTCTACTTTAGCCCTCTGAGGTTAAGGGGAGCAAAAGCCCAAGAACACACCGAGCTCAGCTCAGAAAAGAAATGAGAGAAGCTTGGAGAAGATCTACTCAAGGCATCCGGATCTGCAGAATAAAAGGTGTAACTTCAGCCATATTACGCGTGAAAACAGATCAGGTTGTGATTGGGGAAAGAGGAAGTGGAGAAAGGCGAGGTCTGCAGAGCTATGAGAGATCCTACAGCCAGCGATGCCATCACAGTGCCAGTCCGTAAGAGAGCAGGAGGGCTCGCTGAGCCGCGGATGGGAGCCCAAGGCTGCTACTGCAGCACAAACGCGGCTGAGGAAGCGGCAGTCTGCCCCTGCCCAAGTCCAGGCACCTCTAGAGGCCCCTGGAAGGCAATGCATGAGGCAAGCCGGGGAACGGTGAGCGCAGGGCCGAACGCCGCAGGGAGCACCAAATAACGCGGGGCGCGACGCTGGGAGCGGCGGGCGAGGGGACGCTTTTCCTCAGCCTCCCCCCGCCGCCCGCGGCGAGGCGGAAGAGCGATCGCCGGCAGGCGACACGCCGCCAAGGTGACGGCGAACAAAAGCCCCCACCTTCCTCCCTTCCTCCGCCTCCCCGGCCCGGGCCGGCCCCGCCGCCCCCGCGCCACACCGGGCGAGGAGCTGGGCCGGGAGCCAGCAGCCGGGCCCGGCCGCGCCGAGGCGGGGCGGGCGGCGAAGGGCAAAGCCGGGCCCCGGGGCGCTGCCCGCCCGGCGCGCGCCGTTCCCCTCAGCCCCGCGCGCGCGCCGCGACCGTTAAACGGCCACCCCCCCCGCGCCGCGGCGGGGCCTACCCCCCGATCCCCCACCGCCCACCTAGAGAAAAAGTCTCGGTGAGCGGGGCCGGACCACGCCCGCCCCAGGACCTGCTCGGTGTCGGGCGCGGCGAGCCTGTCCCTCGGCGTGTCCCGCAGCGGGGGCAGGACGAGGCGAGCGGGGCGCGGCGGCGGCGGCAGCGATGTCACGGCCGGGCGGGGGAGGGGCAGCCGGGGCTCCCGTGCGCGCGTGCCTGTGCGTGCGTGCCTGCGCGCCTGCGCGGAGGGAGGGCGCGGGCGGGGCCGCGAGGGGCGGGGCGCGGAGGCGAGGGGGCGGGCGAGCGCGCCTGCGCTCGGCCCGCGCGGGGCGTGGCGGGGCGCTCTCCGCCAATCCCCGCCGCCCTTCTGCTGTGACGTCTGCCGGCGCGCGCGTTTTCCGCCCAGCGGCTGCGGAGGTCGGCCCTTAGTGGGCCCCAGGCGGGGCGGCGGGTGCACCGCGGCGGGTGGGCCGCTGCGCCTTCCCCGGCCCCGCCGGTCACACGGGAGCGCGGAACCATCGCGTTCCTTGCTCAACTAGTTCTGTCCTGTCTTACGTACAGGAAAAGGCGGGCGTGGGTGTGTGGTGGGTCCTCACGGTACCGACCTTAGGGGCGCAGCCGGTGCATGGGCTCGCTGGGGCGAGTTGCCCCGGTCCCTCCCGGGGGGTTTCCCTCCTTCTGCCGCCCCAGCTCGGCTGTTTCTGAACAGGAGCAACGTTTTGCTTCTAACGGAGGTCTCCAGCAACCTAAGAAGTGAGGGGTGTCATCAGTGTTGGTTTAAAGCGGGTATCTCCGGGCAGAGATTTTCCCCCATTCCCAACTCGGTTAATTAAGTTCAGAGCTCCGCAATGAAATGGAAATTTTTTCAGCTATGCTGAGATCTAAAATAACAATTGCGAGTCAAATATTAAATAATTACTTCCCAATGTGACAAAAGCTGGGACTTGGAGCATATTATGCTTCCAAACTCCTCGTTTGAGAAGGCTCTGGATTGTTCCACTGACTTGTAAAAAGTTGGCTGAGGTGTGAATGCCTTTAGCAGTTGAGGCATATCAAATGTTTCTCTAAAGCAAATCACTTTCCCTGAGTCTGTATATGTAAGGATGGAAAACTTTGAAATAAATATCTCTGTTTAGTGGGAAAATGTGTTTTTGTTTTGTTTTGTTTTTTTCCTTGGTGAGTGTCAGAATCTCCTTAAACCTAGCTTGAGTGCTTCAGATGAGTTCTGGCATGTGCACTGCTGGCCTAAAAAGGTAAGCACCTTGAACTGCCCCCATGAGGAAGAGGGGATCCCTCCTTAACCTTTATGCTATCCAAAGCCTTTTTACTCAAGGGCTTCTTTTTTGGGGTTGGAATCTTGTTTTGTGGATTTGGGGTGGTTTTTTTGCTTGTACGTTTTCTTAAAGAAATATCTGTTTCTCTCTTCCAGGGCAGTGAAGTGTAAGAGCATCCCAAGAATTTACAGACCAGGACATTTGCAGTTAATTTGGCTCTGGCTCCACTTTGTTGAGCCAGTTGGCTGCTGGGAAAGGGGGCACATGGCATCAGGGATGCCAAGCCCTTACAGGTCGGCCTCTCCCCCCAGGGGCAACCGGCTCTGCTGCCTTGAGGGAAGGACAGAGTGAAGCCAGTGTCAACTGTGTGCTGCGACTGCAGGCTGGCTGCATCCTGCTGCAGACGTGGCCGTGTTTGCTGTCAAGTACCTGGTTATTTGGTGAGTAAACCTCCCTGAAAATTTCCTTGCTGCCCAGCAAAGTAGAAATCCTCGCTTCCCATGCTAGTCAGAGTCTGTGCAGGGAGAAAATGGGGTTAGTGGAAAAGGAGAACTGTGGCCAGCCATGAGGTTTTGGGTAGGTCCCTGGTGGCACAGCAGAGAGAGCGCTTGGCAAATTGAGGTTTGGAGGAAGTTTGGGTTTTCTCACTCATTGTAGAAGATCATGCTGGGAAAAAGTTGCTTAGAAAAGCTGTTTTCCCTCAAAGAGGGACAATGTAGGGCAGATGAAAGATGATTTGCAGGTGTATGTCTGTGAAGGACTGCAGAAATGAGATGGGATTGCTCTGCATCTTATTAGGTTGAGGGGTTTGCCACATCCAGAAGCTATTAGTTTTAGGATATGGAAAGAGTAAATGTTTAGTTTCAATTACATATTTTAATTTAAAATGTTGGTTTCATTCTTTAGTTGATGGGGAAAATAGAGTCGCCAAAGCTCTTAAATTGTGATGTGAGAGGGTTTTTCTCCCTGGAATGAAATGAACTAGTTTTAGTCCCAGGTAAGAGTATCTGTTCCTTTCTGTGTTAATTTGCGGTTGTTGCTATAAAATATGCAATGTTGCTATAAAATATGTAATGTGATATGCAAACCCCCTAAAATACTACTAAAGTAAAAATCCTGTGGGTAACGGTCAGGAGGGTTGCATCAGGCTGGAGCTGAGGTGCAGATGCACTGCCTGGAGCGCTGGCAGTGCTGGTTCTTGGCCGCTGCTCCTCAGCAGCATTACAGAAGGGGCTGTGGTAGCACCCAGTGAGGGGAAATTCAGCATCCAAAAGAAATTTAACTGCTTAGTGCTCTTCTTAGACTGAACCATCTCTGGTATCTGGCTAACCCTCTGTTTCTCAATGAGTTTATTCTGTTCCAAAAATGTAATACAGTAGTTTTTTCCTTCTAGTTCAGAGTTGGTAGCACATTTTTCATTATGAGCAAACAGAATTTCTGGATTCCAAGCCTTAGGGTTTGTCTTGGGTTTGGTCTGGACATGCAGACCCCTGAGATGCCAGGGGGGAGCTGTGTTACTGGAGTGTGTCAGGTTTAGTTCTTAGGCAGGTTAATGCTCCCAGTCTCTCCACGTGGATGTGTTGTTAATTCTCAGCAAACACATAGCAAAGCCTCCTGCTGATGTGGTGTTCACAGCTCTTCCCTACTTCATTTTTTCTTAGTAAAAAACGCAGGCAGGAGGGGGGGTAGCAAACAGCTCTGGCAAAAAGCGCTATCAGCTGGGATGAACCTGGGCGCCAAGGCTGAGCTTCCTCCTCGCGTTCCACCGTATTGAAAAAGCTCAACGCGGTTGGTCGTGAGGGGGAGGAGGGTGTCGGGGCCCCGTTAACTGTGGGTGGGACGAAGTGCCGCAGTCCGCGGGCGGGCAGGACGGGACGGGGGGGAGCGTGTGCGCCGCTGCTGCGGGGGGCCGCGGGGTCACCGGAGACACGGCCCGTGGCAGGCGAGCGGCCGCGTCCCCCTGGCCGCGGCGGGGGCCGCCATGGCGGCCGCAGCACCCGGCCCGCGGGCCCCGCCCACCACTGGCCGCCCGCGGGGGCGCGGCCCGGTGGGGGCGGAGCTCCCGCCCGGCCCCGCCCCGCGCCCGGCGGCGGCCACGTCGGCGCCACGTCGCGGCGCAGGCGCGGCGGCCGCTTCCGTCGCGGGGGCGGCGGCGGGTCCGGGAGCGGCGGCGCCTGGGGCCGAGGCCGAGCTCCGCCGTCCGGGCCGCCATGAACTTCTTGAGGGGCGTCATGGGTGGCCCCAGCGCCGGGCCGCAGCCCTCCGGCGCCGAGACGGTGAGCGGGGAGCGGCGGCTGCCCGGCGGGGCCTAGCCGCTGCCGGGGGAAGCGGGGCTGCGCCGGGAGCCGGTGGCCGCGGGCCTGTGCTGGCGGCTTGTTTTCAGCTAGGCCGCGGCCCGGGGAGCGACTGCGGCTGCCGGTGTGAAGCCGCCGCCGGCCGGGACAGCGCCGTGCTGGGCGGGTCCGTCAGCCTCCCTCGGCGTCCTGCCCCGTTCCCGAGCGTGCCGGGGTTGCGCTGGCGGGCTCGGGTTTGTGCCGGTGGTGCCGCCTTCTGCTCGGAGAAGTGGCGTTATCGGTTGAACGTGGGGAACTCGCGGCTCGCCCGGGCATTTCCTGAGGTCGGGCTGCGTGTGGTGGAGCGTTTTGGAATCTGTTAGGCAGCCGTGGCAGCCTGGCGCTTACACGTGTGTCTTGTCCGTTTCCAGATTCAGAAGCTCTGTGACCGCGTAGCTTCCTCCACTTTATTGGATGACCGTAGGGATGCTGTACGTGCTCTTAAATCGCTATCTAAGGTAAGTACCGACTTCCTGAAGAGTTGCGGGAGTTTTTAATAGTTTTGTGATATATTGCTTAAAAAGCTTTGTTTGGACTTTGAACTAGACCATGAACTATTTAATTTTTCCCAAATAGAAATACCGGTTGGAGGTAGGCATCCAGGCTATGGAACATCTCATCCACGTTCTTCAAACAGATCGGTAAGCATGTGGCTGGCATCTGGCAGCCACCTTCAGCTAGCCAACCTGACCCTTCTCTGCTGCTGAAACCAACAAATACAGGCTTGGCTCCGTGTACCTGCAAAGCTAGGAGGGGAGCTGGGTTTCTAACAACTGCTGCTGTGGTGGCTTTTAATGACAACAAACTTAGAGCATATCTAGGGGTGAAAAGAAGAGAATTCCAGGAACTTGGATGAGAGGGACAGAAAGACCAGTTCTACAGTAAAAGTGGCACCAAAGTGCATCTTAATGCTTCTCAGTGTTCAGTTTCCACCACTGGGGAAAGGTAAATCCAAATAGACAATGTTAATGAAATACAGTATTGGGAAGAACCCAAATCAACATGTTATTGGGCAAACTAGACAGAAAGAAGAGAAAATGAAGTCAGCAAATGTGTGTCTTCTCAGATGTGTGTCATCAGATGAATTAGTAGAATAATTCTATCATGGGGAGTAATGCAGGCATTTATATTGAAGGGTTCCAGTAAACAGGAGAGCTGGACTTCATGGCTGCTAAGACAGATGATTAATCTAAATACTTTATGTGGACTAGAATGTAATATGCAATTCAGCATTTAAAGGATCTTTGTTATCTCTGTCTTCCTGCAATTTATCGCGTTGCTGTACTTGATAGTACCCACATGTAATCTGGAACCTGTTTGCAGTCTTTCAGTCTGGATTTGAACATAAAGCTGGTAAACATAAAAAAAAAATCTTAAGGGCATATTTGGACTCCTTGTGTGTACATAGGAAGCATCTTCTAATGTCAAGACAGAGGAGAATTAGGAAAAGCAGCAGTTCAGGGTCTAGATGGAGACGTTATTTCAATTTTGTTGACTGAGTATTTAAAAACGAATGTCTGGCCTGCATGCAGCTTGTATGATGCAAACAGTGAGAGAAAAGGTTCTAGATGTAACTGTCACTGACACGAAGGGGAAAGCCCTTCAGAAAATTAGGTCAAGGAGCCTGCTTTCATCCACTTACCTACTCTTGAGGCCAGATTTGAACTTTGAGAAGGGAGGCGGGGCTCTAGTGATCTTCTTTCCTTTGAGATGCTGACCCGAACCCTTCAGGGCAGGAACTTGAGAGCTTTCCCTTGAGTGCTTTTTGGACTCCAGTTGTCCCTTTGGAATTTGTGTGTGCTGGGGGTCTGTGCAGATGTCTTGTGTGACTCGCGCCACAGTAAAAAGACAGTAAATATAAGTTTGTGGGTTTTGGGTTTTCAACTGAAAAAATGCTCTCTTCCACAAAAGGATGATAGTCTGATTTCCTATTGCATGTTTTATGGTGGAGCAGCACATCAGCTGGCCTACATGTTGTATGTATGCTGTGGCTCATTTGAGAGAGGTTGAGTTGTAGCCCCTGTCTCTGATAAGTTAAGGTGTGTGGGTGTCAGTGACTGCAGGCTCTGGTGACTCAATACAAAGAATACAAGTCAAAGTCAGCTCATCTGAGTAATGGGTTGAATAAATGAGTTGTAGGCTCAGCTGTCCCCGATGCCCAGTGTGACTGGCTTATTGAACTGAGAGGATGGTGGCCTGACAGAGGACAGCGCTGTCATCGCTGCTTCAGTGCGTGCCCATAGGTGTGATCTTTGGGCCTTTGCAGTGTCCACCTCAGGCACCCTGAAGCTTTCTGAAGAAGTGGAAAATGCTCATTCCCTCCTCTGTTTTTTTGCATTGCAGTTGCTTAAGATTATTTTTAAGAAGGGGCAATGCAACTTGAGAGAAAACAGAAGTTAAATGATGGACTCAAGTTGTCTTCTCACATGTTACTGTAGTCATGTGAGTGACTTGCGTGTGCTGGCCCTGTACATTGACACTGTTGCTGTGAAATTTAAGCTTACAGAAGGTCTAATTTGATTAGAAAGATGAAATGACCAGGAAAACAGTATGATGAAGTCAAAATAGTGACTTCTGTTTTCCTCTGCAGTTTAGCTTTAGGGAAGTGTGCTTTTCCAGTGGTTATTAGGTTGGCCTGAAGATGGGTGACTGAGCTCGTGAGGTGAAACTTTTTGACCATGAAGATGCTGATGGTTGTAATTTTACTGATTGGAGAGGTTACACACCTATCTGCCCGTTGTCTGGGATGTACACCTGTAGTTGCTGTGTTTTTGTGTGCATCAGAATGTGAACATAATCCACAGGATTCCCCTTTTAGTTCTTACTTGAGTAGAAGCAGGCTTTGATTGGACTGTATCAGATGAGGCTTAATCTGCTCTCCAGCTTTTTTTTTGCAGGGGTAGGGTGTTTGGGTGGAAAGAATTACAGGGGAGGAGCCAGCAGCAGGCATGGGTCTCTTGAATTCTCAGCGCATGTGTGGCATGGAGAGCTGGTGGACAGAGACCTGTAATGTGAGAACAGTAACAAGTGCAAACACACTTGTCTGTTATGTCTTTACCAAAAATTAATGGAATAGTTCAAGATGCACAATTGTTTTATCTTCAGCAGCATTTGTCTTGCTGGAATATTTAATAGCAATATGAAAAATTGACGCAACTTTCCTGGTAAGAGATTATTTCCCAATGCAGATATGCTCATTGTGAAATCAGATTCTAATCGAAAAGTCATTTGGTTTTAAGACATTCTCAGCCAAGTATGATAGCACAGCTCTTATCTTATTCAGAGAATTGTGTTAGTAATTATTCATGCAAACTCGGAGTAAAAAATTAGCTGTCTTTCATCTCCGGTGTATCTCCTGATTTTGGTGAATCAGCTGTTCCTTCCCTTGGGATTTGAAGGGATAAGCACAAGTATGGTATCTGCTCTGTAGTAGTAGTTCCTTCCTTCCATTTGCACCCTTATTGCTGTGCTAATCATTTACTTCCCTTGTAGTGTATAGCACCTTTGTTTATCTCTTTGTGTTATGAGGCATGCTAATATTTTCTTGACTCTGAAGTTGTTAATATGAGGTGAGAGGCATTTATAGCTTCATCTCCTGACTTTAGTAGGGAAAAGGTCTGGTTTGCATGGCTGTGCTGAAATGGTGAGTGCTTCTTGTGTCTTGTTCTCATTTCTGTCCTCAGCAATTACACTGTTGCTTCAGCTTATTTAGAGCCTTTATCCTGGAACAGAAATACACCATTTCTGTCTCTTAAATAAACATGTCATTCCATTTGTTATATGGTTTACTTGTAGAGTGCCTTAAGCTTTATCTCCTGCTTGATTGCTTAAAATTTCTCCTGTAGAAAACTGACTTCTTTCACTATTTTTTTCAGCTCTGCACATCAGCTATCCTGGAGCCTGGTAACACTCCTGAGGCAGCCTTTAAAGGTTCCAGACTCTTACACACACCAGTGTTCTTAGGCCAGATGTTTATTTTGTAATATGAAGTACAAAGTGTGATTTACTAGTGGACTTATCCTGACTTGCTCTCTAGATGTTGCCACATCCCACCAGGGATTATTTTGAAAAAAATTTGACACTGACTATAGAACAGACCAGTACCAACTGTTGGTGTGGGAGAAGGCACCAGAGTGAGAAGTCAACTTGATCTTTAACTGCTTTGGTTCTACTTACATAACAAGGTTTTTAAATTTCTGCATGACAGTTCTCATAGTTTGAAACCTAATATGAACCTAAGAGAAAGTCACAAACCTGAGTTTGTGCTTTTGGTTCCAAATTTTCCAATTGTAATACACTTTTCATTAAAATTTCTGTAAGGGGTAATATAAATGTCGTTACTCCTTTGATAGCTTTTCCATTACTTGAGTTTTAGGGGTAACAAAATGCCCTTGTTTCCAGGCATGCTGTGCTTGATGACATGATAGAAACACTCTGCCTTTCCATGCTTTTCTTGACCATATAGAAGATGCTTGTCTGTTCTGACAGTGAAAAGCTGTGGTTTTAGAACACGTATGAATGTTTTTGAGTCACCTTACCTGGGCAGGGCAATACAAGGGTACTTTCACTTCCATATGATACTACTTTGCTATTGTTTACGAACTCATGGAGTGCTGCACTGACATCTTGGTTGTGTGCCACATAAAAGCACAACTAGCAGAGGGCATGTGCCTGAGGTGGCTTATGCTGGCTTGTTGCGCTGCATAAAGGCTTCATCTTTTATGGATGCATGAGAGACTGGAAGTCTGTTTCTTGACTGATTTTTCACTACAGAGCAAAAGCTGCACAGATTCAGTCTGAACAGAATAATATGTTGTATATGGTGAACGGCAGTTGGTAGCAAGGCAGTGAACAGCAAAGATAGTATGCTGCACTCCTTGTGTTGTGATGGGTTCCTCTTTCACAAGAGAAACAAGGCCTGCTTTTACCACATCTACATAAAATTTGCTTATTCTTTTGTAGCTGCTGTGAGGGAAAGGCAAAGCAAGGTTGCAGCTTGGGTTTTTTTAAGTGTCCCGGAAATAATTTCTATGTGTTTTTTCAGATGTGGAATTGTTTCAGTTACATGAAAAGGAAACCACAGGCTTTGTAGTCTTGTGTTGAAGAACTAAAATTACTATAAAGGCAAAACATAAGCAGACTGGAAATCTGAGTATACCTGCTGGATGAGATGGTTTACATGGACTAAAAGCTTCCTTTACTTGCTTTGACTAACAGTTTGGCAGAGGAGGAGATTTTTTTTTTCCCCCTTTTGTTTCCATTACAGCCCAGCTTAAAAGCAGGTGGTATGAGTTGAGTGACTGAGGAAAAACTGAGGAAAAAAGCATGTGTCCAGGGAGGATGTCAGCATGACAAGGACTCGATTCAAAACCCAAGGTGCAAGAACAAACTACACTGACATCTGATTGTTTCTACCTTTGATTTAGTGTGAGAGTCATAGAAAGAGTGGTGAGGTGTCCCTCTGACAGCTTGCTACAAGAAATGTAGGTGTGTGTTGCTCTGTTCTGTCTTCTCAAAGCTGGTGGATCTCCCTGAAGCATCTCTAGTTTTCTTGGTTGCAACAACTGCTGTAGGTTTCTCATCTTTAATTAGTGGTTTAGCAGAGATAGCTGGCCTCAATTAAGCTTTGGCTTTTAAGATTGCTGGTTATTTTGTTTTTAGGCCTCTGCTCTGAACTGGCCCAACAGCTTCTTAAAAAGCAAATTTACCTTTGATGCGGAGGCCTTATTTTATATGCCTTAGACATTAGTGAAAGCAAATACTGAAAAGCTTGAATGAGAGTTCTTATTTTGACAGCGTGCTCTTCTGATGCTTGGGCAAGACATGAAAACAACCGTGAGGTGTGTCTCCCTGCACTGTGAAGTGCCTTCCTTTGTGATGTTAGGTTTTCTTTTCCTTTGTTTTTTTGAGCAGCTGTGCTTTCATACTTTTCTGGTTTATAAGCAACAAAGCAAGCAGCAAAAATGGTTAGATTCCACCCCCCTCAAACTCTTGTACTCAGTCTTTGTTGTAGCATAGGGTTTGCAGATTGTTTAGGCTTTGTAGTGCAGAAGAAATAGGTCTCACTTAAAGCAGGGCTTATTAAGAGAAGAGTTTTGGTACAAGTGGGTGAACTAATGCTTTGGGGTTAGACTGACTGCCCGGCAGCTTTCTGGGGATGCTTGGAGTTCAAAACCCCTTAATAACTGGGTGTAGTCCTGGTTGGTGACGCAGAGGCTGGCCTCTTTGGGAGAATCCACAGCTGTTGCCATGGATTTCATGTGAAGAGCAAGCTTTTGGCCCCTGGTTCTCGCTGATGGGGTAGCAGGGAGGGTCTTTCCTGGGACGGTGCTGAAGCTTGTCTGAAGCTTTCTTGAGTGACTTTCTGGGAAGGAGTCTGAATCCCTTTGAGAGATTTCTCCCTAGAATACTTGAGTAGCAGGTTGGAAGGAGTGACTCAGGCAATGGAAGACATGCTTGCAGTGAAGCTTCCTGTGGTCATCCTGTGTCACCAGACTTTCTGGATGTGGCTGCCTGAGGGAATGCAACTGGGAAAAGGAGTTCTACTCCATTCAGGGACTAGGCAGCTACATGGTATTACAAAAATGTCTGTCAATATCAGTCCTTTGCACTTGAACTAATTCTGCCTGTGCAGAAAAACAATGTTGTAAGAGTAGTTGGAAATAAGTCATTAAAGAAAAGTGGTTCTTTCATTGCAGTTCAGATTCTGAAATAATTGGCTATGCCTTGGACACTCTCTACAATGTAATATCGAATGACCTAGAAGAGGAGGAGCAAGGTAAGCGTTATGGTAGTAATAGTTCTATTAACTGTGGGGGTGCTTTCCTTGTTTTTTTTTCAAATTATAAACTGTAATATTTGTGATTTACTAACACTAAGACTTGCTCTGTTATTGTGTAGCTGTTATGACAACGCTAAAAATCTTGTATGCAGCTTGCGTTAAAGTAATATTGGATCTCTTGCTTATAAATTTTAAAAACTCTGTTCTGTGAACAGCACCCAGCTTGGAATGGGAAAATTTTTTTTTTTTTTAAAGTTTGTAAATAAAGAATTGAGTCATTTTTTGCTATCAGGAAAGGACAGTTCTGGCTGTTACTGTCAAATGGGACACTAAGATCTAATGATTTTAGAAGGATATTGAGAAAGAAAATCTCGGGTGCTGATGATGAGGTGGCTATATGTAAGTGTGAAAGCCTCCTTTTCCAGCCCTACTGTGGCATTTTAGAAAGACTCTGCCTGTCCTTCCCAAGACAGCTACATGTATAAGTAGTCACTGTGCAGCTAGGCTGTGAAACTCCCAGCCCCTCCTGCCTTTATTTTCAAAGGCCTGTTTTGATCAGCCGTAAAATCTGGTCTCAAAGGCCAGTTAAGTGGTTACAGGTCTTAAAAAATAACCCCCTATTTCACAGAAACATCAGTATACTGAAGAAAATGACAGCAGTTACCCAAAGTAGGCTTGAGCGAGAAGAATGTTCCTTAAATACATGAATAGGAGCTGTGAGTGCCCAGACTGAAGAAGAGCCAGATGTTTGTGACAAGTAGAACAGCTGTGCATTATAACCGTTTCAGGCTCTTGAAGGGTGCAGAGGGCAGGACAGTCAGAGTTTCCTTGTTTTGAGCATCGAGGATGTGTCTAGAGAATGGGGATGGCATCTGGCTGAAGGCCATGCAATTGCTAGCTTGAGAGGAGGCCTCAACCCAAGTGCGATGTCTGTCGGATGCTGAGCCTTTATGCACTTGTTCTCATCACCGTCACTGGGGAAAATGGAAACCGAGACCATGGCTTATGGTTATGCAGGTAGCTGCAAAGTAGATGGCTCTGCCAGAAAGGTTACTAGTTGTTAAGCTGAATCAGGGCGTATAGTAGTGCCAACTGCGGGATTCAGTTGATCTTTCTGACATTTCACTTGTGCATTTTTGCAGGTGTTATTTGGAAACCCACTTATGTTTGTATTTGCAAATCAGGTCTTGGCTTGATCACTGTTTAAACTAGTAATTGAAGCCAAATGGTTGTAGACTTGCTTTCCAAGACTTTAAGATGAAGATATCAACAACAAATAAAAAGCTTGTAGGACATGCATTCTGCTTTTGGATGATTGAATGTGAAAATCTCTCATGCCAGCTTGCCCCCCAAAATTCAGAGGTCTTTGATGAGCATAAATAGAGTGTGAGCAGAAGATGGCTGAATATCTGTGGGTTCATAACATCCTGGTTTGCCGTGGACCTCAAGAGTCTTTCTAGTTCTTCACAGCACTTGTGTCTCATTTTTCAGTTTCCATTACATGTAGTGGAGTGCAAATGCTCCTGTGAATGGGCAAAATATGAGGTGATGCTGCCATTTGAGTTGAAGTGTCTTGTCTGCAGTATCTACCCCAAGATATTTCTTCAAAGGCTCCTTAAGTGATAAATAACCTTATGGAAAGTAGATGAGGGTCCTCCAATATGAATAAATTTATGCCAGTATGTTGGCATTATGTTGTGTGATCTGTCCTTTCACAGTGCCTTCTGCAATGAACTGTTTTGTCTTGTGTAGCTGCAAGAGATTTGCAAGCTGAAATCCTTCTGTGATATATTATTCTTAACCATCTCTCAAATTGTTGCTTTGCTTACCTGTCTTTCTTTTCCTTGTTTGTCCAGTTGCCTGATCTTGATGAAAGAGGTTTTGAACAAGATCAGTTTTGCTGTGCTGGTGAATCCATGTTCATGGTGGTGGCCTTGATTATGGACTTGACAAGAATGTTATTAGCAGTCTCTTACAAAGAACAAAGAACTGACAAACTTGAGTTATGTGAGATCACCAGTGTTGTAACAGTATGGGATTGTTTAGTTCAGCCACTTTCATAAAAAGTACCTGAAGGAGTAATTGCTGCTGTAGAAAGCTAGGATGGCTGCTTGTAAAATCTGAGCCTATGCTGCTATTGGTTGTGCTGTTTGGAAAGCTATTCAACTTGTAAACCTTTCTCTTGTTTCTTTTTCTTTTATCTGCATTGACAGATGATTCTGAAGGTAAAAGAACCTTTACTTATATAAATATGGCACTTTGTTTTAGGCCTAGTTTGCTACTCACACCTGTAACACTCGCTACTGTTTAAAACGGACACTGTAAAGACTTGCATTGGAGCTTAGTGAAAGCTTTTTGCATTCTGCTCTATACACTTTCTTTGGAGCTGAAGCATCTCCCCAATTTTATTTCTCGTGTGATTTGGGCATGTTGAATGCCAGCAGATCTCCAGAGTTGTAGTAATAAATTCTTGTTTAGGATGTAATGAAAGTGTGCAGCTTCAGAACTGTTAGGATTTTAATGAGCAAAAGTTTGTGAACAGCTTCTGTTTTCAAGCAGCCCTGAAGTTCAGCAGAAATGCATGTGCTGCACATAAGCATCCTTCACAGTGTCTCTTTTAAGCAATGCATGTTAAAATACAGTGTTCAGTTCTACTGTAAGTTACTACTAACACTTTGTATGTTCTCCTTTTAAAACTGGTTTTATCAAAATGTACTTTATTTTAAGATTAAATTCTAGTTTGCAGTGCTGCTTGTTAGTGAATCACTAAGAGCTAATATTAATAGATGGAAGTTGTTCTCTTTGAGCCCTGTGAATGTGTAGATTTAAAGACCGATTATGGAATGAAGTCTGGTTGCAAGATCTGTAGTGTATCCTCATAAGATGTAGTTTCACTTTGCCTTTTTCTTTCTGTCTGGCTCCTCTTTTTCTCCTAGAAGAAATACTAATAGGAAAAAGCAAGAGTTGAGAGAGAGAAAAAGACAGACAATTTTAATTTGTCCCTTTTATGGAAGAATTCTAAACATCCTGAACTAGAGTCAAGCTTTTGGAATGAATAAAAACTACAGCTAACTTGTAAGAGGCAGAGTAAGTTGATGAGTACCCTGCTCACGTTTTGCCTTGGCACTCAGAACTTGTGCAAGGACAAGAGTTGAGATTAGGAGGAATCCGTAGTTCAAACAGTTGCTATTTGTAGCTGAGTTTGGGAAAGGACATGATGTTCAGTCACAGCTCATGGAAAATTCAAAGTGAAATATTTTGACTTAAGCATCTATTTAAAATAAAAAAGAGTTTTGGTCTGTGGGCTTTTCTTGGTTTACAGCAAGCTACAGTGTGTGCAATCCATATATGACAGTCAGCTGAATTGCTCTTATTCTACAGTAGCGAGTGCAGCAACTGAACTTTTGTGGAGTTGGCTTACCTGTTTTGGTTTTTTTTTGTTTAATCATGTAAAGCAGGAGTGACTCAGACTTGATAAGCCCTTCAGCTTCAGAGAGCTCGCTATTGGACTTGTATTCTGCTAGATGCTGCACGCCTGGGCTAGTTACTTTAGCACACAGTCTGTCCTCCCTTTTGGCATCTTTTGTTGGTATTTCAGAGTTTCTGCAGCTGTAAATTTACAACAGATTGGTGCTGCTTCTCTCTCCCTCTTGTAAGCTACCTACCAATAAGCCTGCTCTAAGGGAGAACTGTAGCTGTACTATATTAGAGAAATGATCAGCTACTCTGGTGTCTGGGAGGCCAAACAAAAAACCTCCTTCCTGTATTGGAAATACTTAAAAATGAGATCTTATAAACTGATACCTTGCAGCAAATTACTGCCACTAACACCTTGGATTGGGTTGGTTGAGTTTACATTGTTTTCTTGGCACTAAATAGGGTTTTGCCATACCCCTAGCAAGGTACAGAGTTTGACTATTATGTGCGGTCTTTGACCGTTTTTATAGCTGCTCAGTTGTTAATGGTTTGTTAGTGCCTCTTTGATAAGGCTGTAAATCCTGGAGTTTAAGCAGGAGGAAAAGTCCTTGTTTTGCCTTCACTTGATCAAATCAAGACCTTAGGATTTGGTCAGAAATTCAGTAGCTTTACCATGTATTTCCTGTAGTTTATGCTTCAAGCCATTCCTGTGCTTGTGCTTTCATCAGCTAGCATGGGATGGTGTTGCAGTGCTGAATGTACATCTGCGTGATTTCTAGGGCAACCTGATTTCAAAGATGAGCAGCAGTGCCTTTGCTGCAGCTCTTCAATGAAGTGTTGGGCTGCCTGAACGGCTTAAACTGTAGAATAGAGTCTGGGCAGGTGGCAGCATGCTCAGTGTGAAAGGAGGGGCTTGGCAGTTATGGAGAGAGAAGGCACCAAAGCAGCCTGTTGTTTGGGGGATGTGTAGGGAGAGGGACCTTTGTAGGGGGACGGGTGCTTAGGGAGTTGGGTATGAGTGGATGTGCCCTGTGTATTCATGGAATCATAGAATGGTTTGGGTTGGAAGGGACCTTAAAGATATTCTAGTTTCAATGTCACTGCCATGGGCAGGGACACCTTCCACCAGACCAGGTTGCTCAAAGCCCCGTCCAACCTGGCCTGGAACACTGCCAGGGAGGGGGCAGCCACAGCTGCTCTGGGCAACCTGTGCCAGTGTCTCACCACTCTCACAGGAAAGAATTTATTCCTTATATCTAATTTAAATCTGCCCTCTTTCAGTTTAAAATCATTACCCCTCATCCTATCCCTACACCCCCTGATAAGGAGTCCCTCCCCATCTTTCCTGCAGGCCCCCTTTAAGTACTGGAAGGCCGCTATAAGGTTTTCCCCAGAGCCTTCTCTTTTCCAGGCTGAACAACCCCAAGTCTCTCAGCCTGTCTTCACAGGGGAGGTGCTCCAGCCCCCTGGTCATCCTCATGGGCCTTCTCCAGACCCCCTTGAGCAGGTCCATGTCCTCCTTATGTTGGGGGCCCCAGAGCAGGACACAACACTGCAGGGGGGTGTTTCACAAGAGCAGAATAGAGGGGGAGAATCCCTCCCTTGACCTGCTGCCACACTTCTCTTGATGTAGCTCAGGATACAGTTGGCTTTCTGGGCTGTGAGCACACATTGCTGGCTCACAGTTAGTTTTTCCATCCACTAAAATCCCCAAGTCCTTCTCAGGGCTGCTCTCAGTGCACTCATTGCCAACCTGTATTTGTGCTGGGATTGCCCTGACCCATGTGCAGCACCTTGCACTTGTCCTAGTTGAACTTCATGAGGTTTGCACAGGCCCACCTCTCAAGCCTGTCCAGGTCCCTCTGGATGACACATCCCTTTCCTCCAGCACGTCAACTGCACAAGGCTTCTGCAACAGCACAGAAAGCCAGTGAACACAAATTAACTGCTAGGGGAGAAATGAGGTCTGCTAAGATTGATTTTAACTACTGGGGAGCTGTTGAAAAGCTGAGGTCTCAGAAACCGTACTGGACTTGAATGAAATGTCTTCTCATCCTGTCCAAAATTAAAGAATAATAAAAAAATCCCTTTGAATTAGCGTTGCTCTTCCTCAGCTTTTCAACTGCAATTCCTTAACTATGCCAACCAGTAGTACCTACGTATAACTGTTTTGTGAAATAGCTTTGTAAATTGTCCTTCAGCCTAGAAAACAGCAGTGGTGCAGAGATGCCATTTGCATGTTTTCTGTTGTTTTGTGGAATGCTTTTGATTTTTTTGTGTGTAACAGTGATGCATGAAATAATTGTGTAAGACAGTATTCATGTGCTACTCCAACTCTGCACAACAGAACAACAGTAACAGAATGGGATTTCATTTCCCTTGTGACATTCATTCCCATTTCAAGACTGAGAGGTTTTGATGCTCATCTGTGTCAAAATTACTCTCCTTTCCTGATGTTTAGGTATTTTCTATTGCTAAAGCAAAATAAATAAATGAGGTGTTTGAGCCATTTAGCTTTAGATGGTTTATATGCCCCAGCGCTTGCTTCAAGCCTCTTGGTATGAAATGTACTTTGCTTTTGTGCATTAGTGAATAGTCCTTATAAGGAACTTCTCTACTGGATCAGTTCAACTGCATGCTAACGCAGCCACTTTGGGGCTTTCTGCTTCTCTGCTGGGAGGATTCTCTTTTTCTCTCTGAATTCTCTGCTCACTTAAGAGTGTGTGTCTGTAACAGGCAACTGTGGGGGTGAGAACTGTGAAACTGGTTGATTTTGATCAATGGAGATAGGATTTTTTTTTCATTTAATGCTGAAATTAGTTTGTTTAGTAGATTCTTGATTCCCTCCTATTTTTAAAACAAAATATCTCTTTATAAAAGTTATGTTTAGAATAATGTAGGTTTTCTCTTTTGAGCAAAGCTTTTGTCAGTGTTTATTTTGAAAATAATTCAATCAACATTATAGCAGTGACTCCAAACCTTTTTGTCACCCACAGCCCCATTTTAGTAAGAATAAAAAAATCACAGCTACCCGAAGTTTCTCCAGTCATGTGCTGTAATACATTGTTTTTTACTATTACAGAAGAAAACTTACCAAAACAAGTTGATGATTTGGGAAGTCAATTCACAGAGATTTTCATTAAACAGCAAGAAAACGTCACACTGTTGTTGACTCTTGTGGAGGTGAGTAACAGTATTATACTTGGAATACTTAGGGATATGTAGTGCTGTACAGGGAGGTTATCTTAATGGTTAAAGCTATGTTTTTGCCTTTCTGGTGAAGCCTATGTCATATGTTGAGGTATTCTTAGACATAGTGAATGTGGGGTTGGAGGTGAGTCAAGACTATGACCTGGATGAATGCCATTAGTACAGCTTTTAAGAGAGGATAACATTGAAAGGGTTTTAGATATTTGATTAGAAACAGTGAAAACTCTTGGTCCATGAACAGCAATTGTTGTCACTCATAGAAGGATAACTTTTCAGGTTACCATTAAATGATAATGAAATAGTAATATCTGCTGAGATGCAGTTCAAATAGAAAGAGTGACTGCTTTCCGTCAGCATGATGTTTAACTCATTTTCCTGTGGTTTTATTCTCAAGGACTGCTTCTTTAGTCTCAACTGCTAAAAATTTTATTTCCAAACTAAGAATATGATTGTGCTAGAGAGATAGAGAAACATGAATATTTTTGGGTTTTTTAATTTTTAGTCCATCTTCAGTAAAAAGGTGATGTTCTCTTCCCATAGGGAACTTACATCATGCTTTCAGCAGTATTAAACATTTGTCAATATATCTGAGGCTTAATCCCTTAAATGCTGCATTTTAGCCTCAGTAGATGGAAATGCAGATCAAGAGCACAGTTTTGTAGGCTATGATTAGTGAGTTAGTGAAATTATTTTTCTGAAACTTCAGTTTTTGGCTGACAGCCCTATAAAACTATTTTGTGATTGTGAAAGGTTGGCTTATAAACGTACTCCTGAGATTAATAAATGCAGTACATATTTTAGGAAAATCTGGGATATACTTGATTGATGTATCTGTTACAAGTTAGACTAGGACCTACTCTGCAGCAAGCTGCTGTTGATTTTATTGATTCAAATCTGAGATCTGCAAGTTCAAAACAGCAAGCATCTGTCCTAAAGATAGGTGAAACCTGTATGTGGAGCTGCATGGCTGTTTGCATGGCTGTTAGCACTAGCTTGGTGTGCAATTGCACATACAAGTGTCATTTGATAAAAATGTATATAGCATTGTGCAGAGCTGGAAGCTTGCAGTGAGGTTTTTGTTTAAGTTGTGTTCTTTTTCTCTGCTGATGCCATAGTTCAGTGTCCTCTTGGCTAGCAATATCATGCCATTCAGAATTTGTCCTGTACAAGAGTCAGTTTTAGAAAAAGCTTTATAAACCATCCAGCGTGTTTGATGAGGTGGTTAGAAAATTGATTAGCTACCACCTCTCTCTTACGAGTGGAGATGTTTACCTTGACCCAGTACCTGAGGTAGGTAGGGTGCTGAGGAGAGGATGACATGCACTCAGTTTTACTTGTAACCAGAAACAGGGTTAAAATAAGACTGCTTATCCAAATAAGTGATCCGCTGGCTTACTTGTAGGTGATGCTTTAAAACCAGCAGGATTAGAAGTACAGAAAGCTCTGTGAGGTGACTCAGTTGGGATGTGGGTCCAGTCACCAGCTGTTGAATGAGTTTGAGCTGACTCGGGGAGCCCAAAGGTTTGTTGTGCTTGGTCAAGTCTGTCCATGGACTCAGTTCTTGAGGTTTTTTTCTTGCTGACAAGACCCACTTTAAACAGAGAAGCTGCTGTTACTGTTTGGAAGTAGGAAGAAGATATAAAAAGGCTCGCTGTTCTTTCCCTCTTGTATTTGAGTAACATGGGCTGATCCCTGGAGGATCGGACTGGCTGGTGTTTAGAAAGAAGAAATAGCTAGGAAACCTATCCCCAGAGGAGAGGGAGGAAGGGAAATGGCTGGGACTCCATGTTGCTGATGGTAGAATAGAAAGAACCACAGAACAGGGTAGTGTTTTGACTTGTGCTGTAATAGGATGGGTGAAAAAAGTGACAGATGAAATTCTTTGATGTCTACTCATAACTGACATCTAGAAGAGAAAGGTGAATACTGAGGAATTTATTAATGTACTTTTCCTCCATCTTTGCAGGAATTTGATTTCCATGTTCGCTGGCCTGGAGTGAAACTACTTACATCCCTCTTAAAGCAGCAAGGACCTCAAGTGCAGCAGATAATTCTTGTCAGCCCTATGGGTAAGCAGCTAAGTTTATTGCTGATAAACCTGAAGCTTCGCAAACATCATAGCAGAGGGCTAGAGGAGTGCTGATCAAAGTGTTTGAAAGACCTCTAGCATGAAAAAGCTGCACCTTTTTCACACTTTTTTAAATGCATTTCCTACAGGTGTTTCCAGACTCATGGATTTACTAGCAGACTCTAGGGAGGTTATACGAAATGATGTAAGTACAGAACAAAGGCAGTTTATCCTCTGAATAAATAGTAGCTGTCGATTGAATTGCTTAGTATTTGTGCAGAATTTGGATTAAGTTAAGCCAGTGCACGTGATGAAATCATTGTGGATGCTAATTGGGAATATTTCATTCCTCAGTTGAGCTGGATGGCTTTTGGATGTCTTACCACAATTCACATACACAGTAACAGTTTGCTTTTGTTATTTAATGCAAACATTGACCCGTCTGTAGGGTTTTCCTAGTATGTTAGCTGATCTTGGCCTTCTGTCAGGCTCACTTCAGTTCTTCCTTGTTACTCATCAGATGTCAGAATGCTCTAATTACTACAGAAGAGGTGATGTGCTTTACAAGTTCCCTGTTTCTTCTTAACAGCTGTGTCGCATCCTTTCTAACAGTACTGTGCTGCTATGTTGAAGTGCAGTGAGGCATGAAGGAGTTATCGTGTGGTGTCTGTGGTGGGTTCTGTTAGATGTGCCAAATTGCAGGGCATGCGGTTCTGTCCTGTGATTCTGGCGGAGGATTATGTTGCTGATTTAGCATCCTTTTAAGAGCTGTGACTTGTGAAAAGCAAGGTAGTTCTAGTAAAACTAAGTTTTAATTTCTTCTCTCTCCCACCTGTCAAGGGAGTCTTGTTGTTACAGCAATTGACAAAAAGTAATGCGGCCATACAGAAGATTGTTGCCTTTGAAAATGCCTTTGAGAGACTTCTGGATATCATAACGGAAGAAGGAAACAGTGATGGAGGTACAGAAAAGTCTATGACTTGTACTTCTGTACAAACTATTAGTGACAATGTTTACAGGCTGATGTGAGTATGTAAGTGGAGCTAGGTCAGTGGATAGAAGGATCAAAACAAACACCCTGGTTGTAACAAATCAAGCAGAAAGAGACTGAGCAAGTAGGCAGGGTTTCAAGATCTTTGAAAACTAGTCTTGAGATAATTAAAACATGAGTTAATTTGTCTGAGCATGTGTGCGTGAGTGTGTATGTTCCTTTTTGGCTTAGGTCCGTGGATGTCTGTAGTTCGAATGGCAGTGTCAGATAATGTGTATGCTGTGTTTGTCGCAGTTAAACATCTGCATTCCTCTTGCCAGAACCTTAAATGCTAGGAGTGGCTGGGGGTAACAGCTTGCTGAGTTTCCTCAGCTGCAGTAATAACTTCAGTTTTCTGGTCAGCTCCTTGCTAAATCATTTACCTGTTGTCGGGGGAAAGGATATAAAAATGAGCAAAAATGATGCAGCACTTAAGTGCTCTTTTTACCACCAGTCATAGTTTGCTACAGGATGTTTCAGTAACAAGACAGGTTGCTGCTCCATGACCTGTCTGTGGGTTGCAGGAGCAGTTAATGCTTCTTTCCCAGCTCAATTATTCCAGGTATGTTGGCATGGAAGGATTAAGCAAACCTTTGATTCAAAGCTGCTATTTTTAGGCAGTTAATAATTTTAGGAGACTTGGTATGTAAACTCCCAAGTGCTTCCCCCCTGCTTGCATGTCCATTCCTTCTGCCTGCAGCCCTGCTGAGGGCTGCATTGCCAGCTGTGGCTCTGTAACAGGAGTGGGAAGGAGGAATGTGTCAGCGGGTCTCTGTTCTCTCACTCCCCAGTCTGGCACTCCCATTGTGTTTTCAGAAGTGCAAGGAGTAAGTCTTTATCCTTTCTGTCAAGTCTGGATTTGGAAGCATCCCAGCAGTACCAGAAGCAGGGTGTCCTTATTTGTGTTGTCTTCTGGACAGAGTTGTCTAAGGATTTTCTCTTCACAGCATACATAGTTGATGAGCATCTATAGTGCTTTTTCAGTACAGCTAAAACCTGCGGGGGAAAAAAAAAAAAGCTGTTGCAACTCCAAGGAGTTGAGTTTGAATTGACTCATTGTAAGGGCTATTTCTAAGAATTGTTTCTCTACCAAAATAACCCAGACAGAAGCTGTGAAATGAGTTGAAGATGTAGCCAGCAATTAAAGAGAATAAATGTGTAAGCCAGTAAGTATTGCTGCATTTGAATCACAATGCAGTTCAAGAGGAACTTCATTTTAGTGCTTACAATAGGAGTAGACAGTAGTGTAGCCTGAATCTTAAATAGGTATGCTTCAAGATGCAAAGTGATTGTGGGGCTTTGTTTGAAGTTCTTCCCATTCCTACCCTGTTAACTCATACAGACTGTATTTGCTTTGGAAATAAAGTTTTTGCTTCAGACATGTGGAAGAAACACAACTATGGTTTCCTTGGAAATATGCTGGATCAACATCGATATATTTAATTTAGAGTGACCTTTGATTATTTTTTCACACGTGAGGTTCACAGTGCTTGATCCAAATTTAATGTTTGTTAAGAATGAAGAGTTCAGAAGTGTGTGCTCTCTTCCATCTGGAACAGCCTTAAGTGCATGGAGGAGCTAGTTAGTTTTCTGTGTCATCTTTTGATTGATATTTTGATCTTTTGGTTTTTTTATCTCACCAGGAATAGTAGTGGAAGACTGTCTCCTCCTATTACAAAACTTGTTGAAGAATAATAATTCAAATCAGAATTTCTTCAAAGAAGGTTCATACATTCAGCGTATGAAGCCTTGGTTTGAAGTTGGCGATGACAACTGTGGGTGGTCTGCACAGAAAGTAACTAATCTTCACCTAATGCTGCAGGTAAAACAATTGACCTAACTCCCAAGCACTGCTGGCAATGCTTTTTCAGCTCTCTTGCAACGAAGAGTAAGTGTAACGTAACACTGCGAAATCCGTGTGTTGTCTAGCTCAGAATTGAGCTACCAACATTCATGAGAGGTAATGCTTTCAGCACAAATATTATTGCCGAATTGTGAATTTGTCATGGCTGGTGTATTGCATAACTTCTGTTTGTGAAACTTAAGATATAACAGTAATTTGAGTTAAATACATTATCAGAGGTGTTCTGTATAAAGAATCCTTCTGTGTGAATCCATGTATATGGCTATGGTGCATTAACAGAGTTCCAGTAGCTGCCTTCACTATGGGTTCATAGTTATTGATTGCTGGACATCTTACCTTCTGCTCATCTCTCAAAAAAGATGAAATAAAGTTTTCCTGTTCTGTGCACTTTGTGTGGAAACTGAACATAAATAATGAAGGTAGTTTCTCACTTTCTGATACGTAGTTCTGACAAATGGTAAGCCAAGTAATAGATTAGTTACAGCTTGAGTTCTCAACACTTAGTTGCAATGTTTGCAATGAAGTCAGATATTTGAAGATTTTGATGGTTTTCACTTGAACTTAAAATCAAATGGCCATCTGTAGTAACAAGATGAACATGCTCTTTAATTGTTGTCTTCTATTTCTATTTTTAGGAGCAATTCTGTTTCATGGCTAAACTTCAAATGGGCATATTTTGTTTGCATTTCAGAAGGTCTCAGGCTGTCTTCACATAGAAACGTTTCTTTTTTCTAGCTTGTGCGTGTACTCGTGTCTCCCACAAATCCTCCTGGTGCTACCAGCAGCTGTCAGAAGGCAATGTTTCACTGTGGGTTGTTACAGCAGCTCTGCACAATCCTGATGGCAACTGGAGTTCCTGCTGATATCCTGACAGAAGTAAGAGGGAGCAAGTAGATGTAGGGATGGGGGCAACTAAATGGGTGAAAGCAGGAGTCTACAGGGATAACCGGTTACTGTAGAGACCAACTGAAATTAAAGTACTTGCTAAGAAAGTAGTAAGAAAGTTGCAAGAGATGTCACCTTCCTGTGTGGGCAACAGAAATGTAAAGTAGTTTTTTACATTATATTCTGCATCCAGGGAGTATTCATATTTGCTTTTCTGTTGGATTTCAGCATACCCCAGGGTGGCTGAACTGATTCATGTTTTTCCCTGGTTTAGGGGTGTGTTTTTTTGTTGTTCTCTTTTGAGAGTCTAGAAGTATTCTGACTTGGCAGGTTTCCAATGATGAGGGATTTCTAGCTTCGAGAAAGCCCTGTCAGCAGTGTAGGATGAGGTGTTAATTCCTTGATAAAATGATATGCTTAGACTGAGTGTAGATTGGTTCCTTTGGCATGGCCTCCATTCCAATGCTTTTATCTCTTAAAAGGTTTCACCTTTCAACTTTAAAAATGTCCACTTTAACTGGCTGTCATAGCAAAACTGATCTGACATAGGAAATTAAATTGGAGGTAACTAGGTATGACAGAGCTGTTTGAGATTTCTGTACCTTAAGCTTTGCTCATAATGCTTCACAGCTGTTAGTTGTTTGGATTTAAATTGAAATGGTTTTATTGAATAAATCTCTGTGCTGAGACTTGGTATGTTTTTTTGCTACTGAGTTGTCAGGGTGATCTTGAATAATTTTGAGTGATCTCGATGGTAATTATGGCTCACATTTAACTAACTGTCCATTTAATTTTTTTCTATGTCTTTTCTGTAGACTATTAATACTGTATCAGAGGTCATTCGAGGATGCCAGATGAATCAAGACTACTTTGCCTCTGTAAATGCACCTTCTAATCCACCAAGGTAGAGGAAGAAAAGTGTTTAACTGTGTTAGGTAATGATGTATTGGTATGGGCAATGGCAGTCTAATCCAAAGGATTGTTTAAATTCATAATTTGGAACTAGGATGCAGAGCAACAGCTTCAAGTTCACGTTGGGTGTATTAGATATAGCATAGAGGTGTTGGGGGTGTTTCCACAGGGATGAGGCCTAGAACTGATTTTATTTGTTGTGTGGTACCTGAAAAGCAAACAGGCAGTAGCTGAGAAAATCCTAGATTGGGACAAACTGCCAGTGTCAGCCAGAGGACAGTGTTTACAAAAGGATTAGAGGCTAGGAAAATAGGCAGGTAATTGATATTTACTCAGACTGGGGAACAGCAGGTGTTGGCTTAATGAGATCTTAATCTCAACATTTGAATATGAGGGTGAGGGTAGAAAAAGAGCATTCTGTAATAAAAGTTGTTAGTGGCTTTTTGAGGCATCTTCTACAGTATCACTGAAGCTAGCAGGGAGTAGCAGGGAACTCAATGGGAAATGAAAATATTGTGGAGGAACACTAGCTCACTGCAGTCATGTATAATGAGTCTACTGTTTGTGTTTTAAATAACTGAAGAACTTTGGTATTAAAGGTTTTACAAAAGTGTTTAAAATGTAATAGATGGAGTGGGCAAAAGTCTGTTTGCTTACCTGGAAAACACACTTGATAATGTATCTGCAGTTGTCTTCATTCACAGCTTTATCCTAATGGTTTTCCTTGTTTCTTTCCAAACAGGCCTGCAATTGTCGTGCTTCTGATGTCCATGGTAAATGAGAGGCAGCCTTTTGTGCTGCGTTGTGCTGTTCTCTACTGTTTCCAGTGCTTTTTATACAAAAACCAAAAAGGACAAGGAGAAATTGTTTCAACGCTTCTGCCATCTACTATTGACGGTACGCAGAGCTAACGTCTCTTCAGTGAATTGTAAACTAGCACAAATGTTTACTGCATCAACTGCTGTCTTTTCCAAAATTATTTACCTGCCATTAAGTGTCTGATCTAAGCAAGATGATTTGGCTTATGACTTCTCTAAAACTTGACTAGTTTCATTTTTCTGGGTTTTAACTGTATGTTGATGTCTTAAATATTTTGCCGGTTTTGTGGCTTGTTTTAATCTCACTTGTACCTCTTGGCCATTCTGGTAGCGACAGGTAACTCTGTCTCAGCTGGCCAGCTGCTCTGTGGGGGCCTCTTTTCCACGGACTCTCTCTCAAACTGGTGTGCTGCTGTGGCCCTGGCCCACGCGTTACAGGAAAACGCCACTCTGAAAGAACAGCTCCTGAGAGTTCAGCTGGCGACAAGCATTGGCAACCCACCAGTGTCGCTGCTGCAGCAGTGCACCAACATCCTCTCGCAGGTATGGCACTGACTGCCCCCCTGCTGTGGGTTAAAACTCTGGGAATCCAGGAAGAATGCTGCTGTTGTGCAGATGCACTGCAGGAAGACATGAGTGCTAGCTTAATGAGGAGAAGGATTTTTTTTTTCAGACTGTTTTTAATCTTTACTTAAAGCACTCTATGCTTCAGGGGGAAGAGAAAAGCAAGATTTCTTGCTTTTTTATTAGTGATTGCTGCTTAATGTTGTCTTGCAGTAGGTAGAGGGTCCTAAAGCATCTAGACCTTAAACTTGGTTTAAGAGGCAAGGCAGACTGGCAGGATCCCCAGTCACGTTTTGTTGCTGAAGTAGTGCCTGGTTAGTATTTAACCTGTAACTGTTAACTTGAAACATCTTGAAAATACCAGGCTCTCATGTATTAATTGTTGTTAGTTTTGCTATTCAAAGCTAAAAGCTTTTTTGAACTTCCTCAACATGTTAACATGCGGCTTAGCGAATGAGAAGTGAGTGGACTTCCATCTCCTAGCCCCTGCTTCTTTGTGACATTTTCTTCCGTTATGCATGCTTTTGTCCTGAATGGTTGTAATAACAATGAGCTGGTTAACTCTGGCAGCAATTAAACTTCTCTGCAACTGTGAATAATGGCAGAATGCTGGAATTTTTAATTAGTTCTTGTGACTTTTCAAATCTGTCTTACCTGAAAATAGACAGTACTCCTTTTTATTTGTTGCCTGGCATTTTTATCTAAGGTAAATGACTGAGTCAGTAAAACTGCCTGTGGCTCTTCAGCCTTAAATGACCCAAGGGACTCAAACTTTGGGGGGATGTTTCTGAAATGTGTTCCATTCAAGGTTCTCAAGTAATGTGTATATAACTTGCAGGGTGATAAGATCGACAGACGGGTATGTATGTTTTGGCACAGCTTCGGCATTTTCTTGCCAAAAGCAGGCCTTTTCCTATTGTCTTGGGTTTTGCTGGGGAGGTTTTCTTTAACTGCTTTTTGACGTGTTTGCACTTACAGCTTTGTGTTGCAGTTGGGTTTGGGTTTTTTCCTAGCATAACAAGCTCTTTCTGTGTCTCCAGGGGATTCTCTGGGGGTGCTCCACAAAACTATGGCATAATGATCTTGGGTAGCACGGGTGCTTTCTTTCCAGTGGGCCAGACTCATTAACCGTCTGTTCACCTACAAGATGTACTTTCTTGTAAGAAAAATTAAAACTGTTAGAAATGCTGTTTTCTTAGATGGGCCTGTAGCAAACAGCTGGTACAATCTGAAGTGAGAACATGCTGCTGATTTTCTGACTGCTAAAAGAAAAACCTTCTGGCCACTTTCTACATTCTTAACAGCAGAAGTTTTAACCTTGGAGCTATTAGTTGTGAGTAACAGGGATCTCATTACTAGCAAATGACCCCTGAAGCAAGTTGTTTGACTTTCAGACTGTGTTACATAAGTTGGTTACTGCTAAGTTGGTTATTGGCATCAGAAAAAACAGTTTTGAAATACAGCTGCTGTGGAATTGTCTGTTTTATTTATCACAGTTATCCTGAGAGGTGGGGTTGTTATCAGTCCTGAGTTGTAGAACAGCAGCCATGCAGAGCTGTCATCTATCACAGCAGACATTATGGTATGTCTAGAAAATAGCCATGTGGGGGTTTTTTAGAGAGTGTTTTGGACTGTGTGGACATCCTTAGGCAGAACATGTTAATTGGACCTCAGAATAGTATGCGGTGCTTGAGAATAGATGTGGTTTGTGACTGCTTCCAGGAGATGACTGTAAATGCTGGGTTACACAAGAAAAAGTAACTTTGTATTTCTGACAAGATAAGCAGCTTATGCCGGTGTTGTCTTAAGAAGCACAAGGTGTACCAGTGTGCTGTAGGGCAAGACTGCCAGTCACAGTTATTTCCAGCACATGTGACCTGGCTAGTAGTGTGGGGACACTAAGAGCCTGTATTTGTAAATGTGAATGAGGGGAAAGGGGTTTCTAGTGTTGATTGTTTGTTGTCTTTGAAGCAAGCATTTATTTTTGTTCAGTGAGGGGAGAATTGCCTTGATCTCTTGACAGATTTTGGCATGACTGATGTCTTTGTGCACATAATGGGAGTCATAGCCATTTTGTCAGTAATTACTCAGTCTGAACTTCTAACTTCCTTGGACTGATTCTGGTCTCTCCAAGTAACTTCTGTATCCCAAAAGGGTGAAAGCAGCATTACATGGGTGGTTACTGGGGAATTAAATGCAGACTGTCAGCAATTAAACTGGTTAAGTATAGCAAAGTCTGGCATTTGTAGAAATAGGAGCTTGGTGGAGGTGGTTAAGCCAAGTGGCCAGTTCTCTGGTTTATAGAGGCTTTACGGGTGAGCACAGGGAGGGGCACAGCTCTCCCCCTAGAGTGGAAGGACTGGGGAAAAGGTATTCCTGGAAGTTTTGTAGTAGTCTGAGGTGTGAGGAGCAATGATTGGGGAAAAAAGGCAATTTTTCTCTTGTGTAAGGGTACTTGCAGGTGGGAGTTTGCTGCAAGTGTGGAGGGTAGATGCTCCATGCATCCAGTGGATGCAGAACACTCCGTCCTTCAGTGCTGCTGTATTAGGGTCATGTTTCCCCAAAGGAGTGTCTGGGGCAGGTTAAGTCACACAGTTGGCAGTGTCATGAGGCTGTTAATGCATCTAATCTGGAAGTAATTTGGGCAGAACCGGTGCTTTTACAACACTCTTGTGGTGAAGCAGTGTATAGCCAATGTGACTTCCAGGGTGTGTTTCAACTGAAGTGACCCTGTAGTTCTGTGAGATGGCAGTGAGGAGGCAAATCACCTGTCTAGCGGCTTCAGTATAGCAAGGTGGGCCTGCAGGTTCTGCAGGTTCTTCAGCTAAGCTGCTTGACAAGACAGTACTATGGTAGTTCACTACACAAGTGCCATATGGCAGATTTTCTGTATGGGCTTGTAAGACCTATGATTTGTCACCTTGTGTCTTAATTCATGCTTCACCTGAAGACTGGAGTAAGAACACAGTTTTTAGCCTTACCGAGTGGCTAATAAAAAGTGGTGAGACAGCTCTTTGGGCATCCTGTCTTGCCTTTGTGGGTAAACCTCCTATATGCTAGTGAATTTCTCTTAAATGTGACTTGTCATTAGACTGTCTTTGAAATAAATGACACCTCTTGAGCAGAGATCTGGAGGTGTTGTGTTGCATGGAAGTCATTCAGTTAATTACCAAGTGCAAGCTGGGTAGGGGAGATGCAGTATGGTGATGGGGGGAAAAGCTAAATGAGCCAGTGCAGGGGAAAGGAGAGGGCAAGAGGAAAGGAGAGGGCAGTATGCAACTCACAGTGAGGTCTAGGTCAGTGGAAACCCATTGTGGTCTTCAGTTAGAAGGGTGGCAGCAAGGAAGATAATCTGTGTGTTAGTGCAGCAGCCCGACAGGGTCACAACATAGCTGCAGACAAACCTATAGCAAAGAGTAAACTGATTGCTAGTAGGGCGTGTAGTACTCACTATGAAATACAACAGGTGGGTGCTGTGGGGTTGGTGGTGGTGGCTGTGTTCTCTGCTCCGACATCGTTCACTTGGGTCTCAGGAAGTAATAATGATACAGGGCCAGATGCTTCCTCTTCTATGTGTGCAACATTAGAGATGGCAACCACAGACTCGGTATCTGTCTCGTCCTCTAAGGTCATTCCATCTTAGTGGTGGTGATGTATTGCAGTCAATCACAGCACCTCAGAAGGGAGTCCTTGAAGACAGTCTCTTCAGAGCTTGGTATTTTCTTGGAGTTGCTAAGACTCAATTCCTGTCTTGTGGTCCATGGTGGCAGTGGGGTAGCTGGCAGCCTGCTACAGAAGAACTTTTTGCCACACTGCTGCTCACTGGCTGTTTTGATGGGCAAGCTGGCTTATTCAAAGACACTGGGGGGCTTCCCCCACCCCCCAATGCTTAGCTAAAGTTAAAAACAACACTGTCTTGACCTCTAAAGCATAGGGATTATCAGAGGAAAGGATGGAAGTTCAGGGTCTCAAGTGCAGATAACTGTCTCAAGCACAGACTTTCTTTGTTGTTGATAAATACTTCTCTCTTTTGTCACTGTCTTGATCCCTGTGACCACTTGTTCCGGTGTATTTTCTTGCCCCCTTCTGAAGATATCTCAGCAGTTCTGTATGCCTCATCTTGGCTTTAAGACTTGACTTTATCTTCCAGTTACTTTACCCAATTTATTAGGTGCTTGTGTGAAGCTTAGTTTTCCATGCAGGGAATGCTTTTCTTGGTTGCCTTCTGAATGCTGACTATTGGAAGAGATGTATGTCTGTCTTAATGCTGCTGTGCCCAAAATATCTGCAGCAAAGACAAGGGGGACAGAAGTCAGTTTACAGCTGAAGACTAATTTTCCCTTGTTAACAAAAACAAATACTGCAGTTGGCATTCCTCTTATGGCTTAATGTGCATATTGTCCGAACCAAAAGCCAGTCCAGTATTATCTTTCTTTACTTAGAAGATAATATTAGGAACACATAGCTTTTTTTTTTTTAGTCAGCAGAGGAAGTCTTAGTGATGCATCTCTTCGTATAGGGAATCCTTACTTAACTTAATTTACACCTTGTTCCTTCTTTACAGGGGTTGTGTATGTGTGTTCCTTCATGTTACCCTAGTATTAATTATAAATGCAGAACTAATTTGTTACAATTTGTATTGGTGCTGATTTGTACTGAGTCATATTTCACATCTGTGTTGCTTGTTGTTTTGCTCTGAGAACGGTTAAATATAAATGGTTTAAAACTTGTTTCATCAAAGCACTAAAGCTGTGTTCAGTATAACTAACTAATACATATTTTGAAAGACGTGACTTGTAATTTTTAAAATGATGAGGTGAAAGTGGGCAAGTTCTGAATGAGTACAGCTTTTTTTGGTATTTGAGTCCTCCACTGTGGAAGGATAACAATGGGGGGTTTTATTCTTTTCAGGGCAGCAAAGTACAGACCAGGGTTGGATTACTGATGTTGCTTTGCACATGGCTAAGCAACTGCTCGATTGCTGTCACCCACTTTCTTCACAATCCAGCCAATATACCTTTTGTATCCTTGACCTGCTTGCAGAGAACCGCTTGCCTTGAAATTACTTGGATTATTCACATTCAGGTTAAATGTTTATCTAGATCAGTTTGCAGGGAGACTGCATGACATGAAAGAAAATGCATTGGGGCATGAGATATAACCAGCCTTTTGTTGACAGCACTCTGCGTACACTGACCTGTCTGTAAGATGTGCATGTAAAGTACTGTGAAAAATTACATCATTCCTGCCAGCAAAAAGTATTTTTTATCATGACAAGCCCATTGATATTTTTAGTGTTATTTATGCTTATACCAGAGAGGCAGGAAGAATGTTTCCTATTTCTGTGCTTGCTTTTCAGGAAAAAATGTGATTAAAGTAAGTAATGCTAAACTGTCACCTTATCTAAAATGAAAGTTTGTTTTGGAACAACTAAACCTCTTTGCTTAAGCAGTTACTGAGAGAAAAGACATTTCAGGGAAGCCTAAAATGAAGAACCCAAGTCCTTCACAATAGGAGCTAGCTTTGTGAGGGTTTCGTCAGTTATTTTGCCTACTTCCTTATCAAGCTTGGGTTTATGAGTGAAAACAATTTTAACTGGGAATTTAAACAGGGAGAAGTATGCTACATGTGTTGTGTTTATGAAGTATCTTAAATATCCTTAACAAGAGCTCTAGCTCACAGGGCAGATAGCTGAAAACCTTGGAGAAGAGGAGCAGCTTGTCCAAGGCCTGTGTGCACTTTTGCTTGGCATTTCTATCTACTACAATGACAATTCCCTTGAAAATTATAGGAAGTAAGTATGATGTAGAAATAAGAAAACTGTAGGAATGCTTCTGTGAATGGCAGATGATAGTTTAAGAAAGAGGCTTTGAACTGAGGTGGTGCAGTAAAGAATAAATATTTGGTTAAATGTCTCCTATCTGTGTTCCTTACAGGATGCAAAATAACACCCCTCTGGCTAGGCAAAGCAGGTAGTGGTTTTGCATAGGTTGTCCTAATGTGTGTATTTCTGGGCTGAGAACAGATGCCAGTGGCAACTGAAAAATTGCTTCTTGAATACGAAGCACGTAGTGCAGTTAAGACTTGAGACGGATAATCAGAGTTGTAACTGCAAAAACCACCTCGAGGGAAGGATGGGTTCATTTCTCTTCAAGTGCTGCACTGTGATTGATTTATCTCTTCCTTTTAGAGAGAAGCTGAAACAGCTGATTGAGAAAAGGATTGGCAGGGAGAACTTCATTGAGAAGCTTGGCTTCATTAGCAAACATGAACTTTATTCCAGAGCTGCTCAGAAACCACAGCCTAGTTTTTCTAGCCCAGACCACATGATGTTTGATCATGAATTTACCAAGCTTGTAAAGGAATTAGAAGGTGAGATGTTATGCTTATTTCTGTAGTTTTTGTGATGAACTGATGACTGAACTACCAAATGTGCTGGATGTAACCCTCGTGAAAAGTAGTGTGATGGTACTAAAACGGAATGTTCTGAAAAACATGTTACAGTAATAGATCTAAGACGTCATATATTCAAGCTCACAGTTCAAGTATTTAGTAAAAATACTCTCAGTACAAGCCCATAATCAGCTTGTACTAACTGGATAACTTTATATTCTTAGGTGAAATGATTCTTAATACATGCAGTGAGTTATCACACACTGTGGCCAAGAGGTATATTTACCTGTGCTCACATAGAGACTAAATTATTGAGCATATACGATGGTCATAGAAGCTTGATTCATGCAAGTAAGTAATCTAGTATCTGCTGTTTCTGATTCATTAAGAAAAATTATGAATGCTGAATTTTCTGGATTGTTAAAAAAATAAGGACTTTCTTTAGTGTTTTCTGCCCTTCACAAAAGACAGGTTGTCATCATCCTTACTCTCTAACTAATGTCCTCTTTATTAATATAGCCCAACAAATTGGTCTGGAGAAGGAAAAAACCTTGAAGCAGCAACTGTAAAGATGGTTTTGCCCAATCACATTTCATCTGTGTTGCCCTTGTAGTCTTTTAAGTCTTTCACTTATTTGCACAACCACTTGGGCAACAGTTGCAGTGGAGCCGTAATGGAAGTAAAACACACCTTTTCTGATAGGAAGGACTCAAACCACCCATTTGCTTTTCTGAAACTGTGTAAAGCAGTAAGTGTGCAAACCTTGCTATTAAAAAAAAAATGCTGTTTCCTATATTCTTAAACCCGTTTGTGACAAATGCTTCTTTTTAAAGTGTAGGTTGAGTTTCTAATGCCATGAACTCAGTTAAATGGGGTGAGGCTGCGAGACTGTTTGAGGACAAAACAAGATAGGTGAACTGGGCTTTAGTTGACAGAAACTGTTTTTGGCAGGTGTCATAAGTAAAGCTATTTACAAATCCAGCGAGGAAGATAAAAAGGAGGAGGAGGTCAAGAAGACATTGGAACAGCATGACAACATTGTGACTCACTACAAAAAAGTCATTAGAGAGCAGGTAAGATACAGTACATGTGCCTCCAGATGTTGTTTGTTCTGGCTTTTGGAGGCACCAGAGTGCTGTCTGATACCTGATGTTCCAAAACAAGTAACAAGGGATCTAGCAATGCAGAAACACTCTTAAAACACTTAAGCCAAGTTCTGATTCAACTGAAATGTCAGTGTTAGAACACCGGTTAAGTATAATTATTTTCCTGGGGTACATCTGCTCTTCCCCATGGTTAAGTGTTTCTTTTCAAATGAGTAACTGGAGAACTTGCAGCCCTTTTCAAAGAAATATAATTCTTAGTTCTGTGCTCTCACCTTTGAAAAGTGACAGATGAAATGTGGCTGAAGGAAGAAATGAAGTTTGTCAGTGAACTTTGGGTATACCTGCTGTGGTTGGACTCTTCAATTTTTTTTCAAAAGGTAGTTCAGTTGTTTTGTTGCCACAGCTTAGACTGAGAAGCAGAGGAGCAGCTAATCAACTGAAATAGCTAATGGAGAACTGAAGTAGGTGTTTTGAGTTCAGGGATCTGGATTGGACACAAAATATAGTGGTACATGTGGAATTAAGGGGTGCTTTTGAACTGCCAGTGAGGCTTTACTGGTCATGTGATGACTGCGATTACCATGACTTTTTTAAAGACTCTTGAAGGGACCAAATGCACGCAGGCTTCAGTGTGATGGAGAAAAATTACTATCATCAGATTTAATATATTTTCTTTTTCTTTCTCCTGCTGTCCCTGGTGTGGGGATGCTGGAGGTCTCCTCCAAAAGATTTGGAAGGCATTGGTCTGGTGTGACAGGCTGCTTCTGTTTTTCCCAGGCTTTTTTCCTAGGAATAGCTATCTAGGTTTGCATGAGGCTTTTCTGCTTATCTGTCATAGGTAGCACTGACAGTGTCACTAAACAGTGCTGTGTTATGGTGGAGTTAAGGTTTTTCTGTCTTTATTTGCACTCCTGACAGTACTGTATTGAAAAGTGTTACTACTCCGAGTGTCTCTTTTTTTTTCCTTTCACAGGACCAGGAGCTTGAAGAATTAAAACAACGAATTAACACTTTAACATCGCAAAATGAACAGCTCCAAGGAACAGTTACACAGCAGGTGTCGCAGATCCAACAGCATAAGGACCAATATAATCTCCTTAAAGTACAGCTAGGTAGGCTGCAGAAAGAGTAATAAAAACGTAATCTTATTAGTGCAAAGATATATTGTGTGATTAATGGCAAGCTACAGAACAGCTCTAGCAGACGACCTGCTGTCACTTCAGGCATGCTGTTGTGTATTCTGCAGTGTATGAAAACTTCCCATAGGGATGAAATGAACCTTTTTCAAGTTGATGTGCAAACAATTTTTTTTGAGCATCAGATTTGCTTCATTATCTAAAAATATTAGGTTTTTGCTTTAAGTGCTTTTAAACTTGTAAATGAGGTTTAATTTTTTGTTGCTTTGTTCTCAAGTCTTGGGTCTTGAAATAATGTTACTGTTTTCTGCAAGATCTGTTTCAGCACTTCAGCTGGGGCCTATCTGCCACGTAGGCCTGTTCATGGGGAAGACAAGCACCTGAAGATGACCACCATAGACTGGACAGTTCACTTAGAGGGACCCATAGACCAACTAGGATTAGCAGTAGCTTCTGACCTGATCCTGGTGTCACTTTGGTTGCCCATGATGAAAGCAAAGCCCTTCCTGGCTACCCTAGCTACTTCCCTGCAGCGGTGTCTGGTGGGGGGTGAGAGCTGAAGCTTGCTGTAGGAACCTTTGGCTATCAGGGAGCTGCTGGTAGAGGCTTCCTGCACCTTTATTTCTTAAGTTTGTCCAAAGCAGTTGTTGCTGTTCAGACTTAGAACGTGAACAGATGGGCCACAGTGTGTGCTGAAGTTTGGATCTGTGAATGAAAGCATGAATTAGGGAAGAGTTGTGGTATGGCAGGTGTGCAAGATAGGGTCTATTACTGCCACTAGAGAGGTTGCTAACTGAATGCTTAGATCAGGGCAGTATGTTCAAGTTACTCAAAGGTCAAGATGCTTCATAACCTGGATATGACATGATTTCAAAAAGTAATTCTGCCTTAGAATTATTTGATTAAAAATACCTAAGGAAACAATTGCTCTTCCTCTATAGAATGATTTGTCTGTGAGCTTACTTTGGATTAACTGAATGACTGAAGCAGCATGGAGATGCAGCCACAAATACATACTTGAAGGAATGGATAATTAGAGCTCTTCATTCAGCTTTTGATAGAGAATTCTTAAATACTCTGCTTTGGTTCTTGAGTTAGAATGGCTTGCACTGCTCTGCGGGGCAGGAGGAGGATGAGCAATAAATTCTTTAATTGGTGAATTTTAAGCTAACTTCAAAATGATGCTAGTGTTTATGACCTTTGTTATAAATCCCATCTTTTAGGAAAGGACACTCAGCATCATAATTCCCACAGTGATACGTTTCAGATGAATGGCATTCAGATGGAAGAAGTGAGCAAATTGAAAGAGGAGTTGGAAGAATGGAAAAACAAGCATGAACTGCTGCAAGGGCAGTTAAGAGAAAAGGATTCTGTGATTGAAAAATTGGTAAGTGCTAACTGTCTCAGCAGAACTTGATGCAGCTTCCAGTTCCTGTTTCCAAATGTAATTTGCCTTAAGCTGTGTAAGTCCTCCTTATGATGACAGTCAAGCAATCATAACTGATTGCATGCTGGTAATAGGAAATACGGTGGGAGATGGCTTGAGCAGAGCCTTTTCTGCTTCACACTGTTTCCAAGAGCAATTTGTGCAGCTGACCTGTTGTGCTGTAGAATCAGTGGGGTTTAGCATGTTTTGATTGGGAAAAAAGGTAAGCATCTCCTAGGAGCTTAGTGGGGGTAATTCCTAAGACATTTATGGTGGCTTGCTTGTCAAAATGCAGTATGATGCATGCTGCTTTTATTTCGTGCATGTCTTCTGTATTTGAATTGGTGAAAGATGCTTTTGCATCCACTTCAAGAGACCATGCAGCTGCTTTCATTAATTAGAGAGCTTCGACACATATTTCTTAGCCTGTTTGTACCTTCTCTGCAAAACAAAATTTGTTTTGTGTTCTGACAACGTGACTATAGTCTGTCTAGTTCTATGGCTGATTTTCTTGTCATTACAGAAGACTTCACAGTTGGAAATGGGAGCAACAGAGCAGTCTTCACAGACCAGCAAATCCGGTGGCTTGGAGCTCAGTAACGAACTGCAGAAGGTGAACTTGTGGTACTTCAGCAAAGCTGTGGCAAAGAGCGGTAGCTCGCCATGGGAAGGGAACTTTGTCAGGCTTCAGGAACATGATTCCTGAGCATGTTGATGTCTTTAATGGTGTACCTTTATGTGGTGATGGTATCTAATTTTGGAGCATCAAGATTATGCATTCAAAAATGAATCAGTTGTTTTTGCTAAGCACGTTTGAGCCAGCAGAAGACACTTCAACTGACTCTTCAGACTTGCAAAATCTGTTTATCTATTGCAAAACATATCTTTAAATGTTGTTATTAAAGCTTCCAAATATTAGAGGTACAGCATAGAGCGTTTAAATAGCTGCAGATTCAGTACCTTAAGGTAGCTGTTGCTCAAACAATACTCAGTTTCTCTGAGTAGAGAACTAATAATGCCTGGATTGATAAGTCATAATGGGTTTCTGCATGAAGAATGGTAATGAGGAGAGGATGCTAATGGGAGTGTTAGTGGTGTGAAATGCCTTTATAAACACAGCTGGGGCTCAGACAGGTGCCTTGGGTGTTCCACAGAAGAGAGTTAGTAAGAGCAGAATGGAAAATGCTGCATATTGCTGACTAGTTTTGTCTTCTGGAGAAAAGGTTGCTGTGCTCTCATTGAGAGAGAGAGATATGGCTTTCCTCTCATGTATATTAGGATGAAACAGTTAGCCTGGTAGCATTTTAACTGAAGAACAATTTAATGTAACTGCTTTGCTTTATCAAATTAACTTAAAAGTATGTTTTGTCTTTGTTTCCCAAAGGAATTAGAAATGCTTAGGAGTCAGATTCAACTACAGTCTGCAGAAATATCTAAGCTTCAGACTGAGAATCAAAGGCTACAGATAATGGTACCAGTGAAAAATTTCCTTATTTTCTCTTTGGGGACTAAACCTTGAAGGCTTTGCTTTCCTGCTTATGCTGTCTATAGCTATTGTCCTAAATCAAGCTTGGTTTAAGAATATCCATCAGCACATGATTCCAACAGTGTTTTAAAGAAAGTAACATGTTAACTAGACAAATCCTTCATGAGAAAAGAAGTGACTTCCAGTGGAATTAATGCTCTGTGATGCCACTGGTCCTTCGTATTTTTAAACAAAGGAATACCAACCATTCAGCGTGTTCAGCTTGTACCCTGATCAAACAACATAGTCTCTTGTGAGACACAAATGCATGATATGTACATTAGAGGGATAGTTATTCTTCCGAACAGGTGAGGATACTTATTTGAAAGCTGACATACAGCTGAATGGCAAATGGTAGGTGTATCTGTCTGTGCAGACCTCCAAATGCTTCAGAGCTGTGTATTGAAAAGATTAGCTAATAAAGCCTTATAGAATAGCTGAATAAATGCATTGTGTCCTCAAAACTAGCTAACAGCATTATAAAGTGAACGTTGAGCTAGAGAACTTAAACAAGTCGTGTAAATGTTAGATGTTTTCAGAGCAGAGCTAACAGATAAAGCTGCAGGAGATGGGCCACACAAACAACTGAAACAATGACAATATGTGATATTTGGTGTTCAAGCAGAATGAGGATACCTCGTGTGCCCTGTCTGACAACTCTGCTATAATGAACACAGGGTACTTGGTCTGTGACAGCTGGACTCCCTTAAATTCTTGCTTCTGGCTGGTTTGTTCTGACTTGTGCACCAAATACTAATTTTGATATTGCAAGAAAGAGGACTTACGTGGGGAAAATATCAAGTGCTTAATGTACAGATCATTTGAGAGAGGAAGGCTTTTAAGGCTTCCACTGTCAACAGTCTCAGCTGCTCTGATACGAGATGCCGTTGCACATGTGTTGCCCATGTGTGTTCATGAGGCAGAGGCAATGCAAGTACTCCCTGCTGCCACCACCTGTCAGACCAGCTCCTCGCCATCCTACAGACTGCCTACCTTTCCTAGAGCTTTGCTTAAGCCTGGTAGAACTGGAGAAGCAATTATCTTGAATTCATGCCATGCTGCAGTTTTAGCTGAAAGACAGCTGCCACATTTTAGAAATAATTACTTTGGGTAGGGCTGGATGAGACTAAACTATTTGTATTTTTAGTAGTCACATACAAAGATTTGGATATTTAGCTGAATAAAAAAATCTTTGACACTTAAGAAGCATCTGAGTGAAGGCTGGTGGCCTGTAATAGACAAGGTCTGCCTAGAAAAAAACCCTAACAGTCTCTTTAGAGCGAAACTTCTATGAAATAAGGGTTGCACCTTGTGTTCTGCTTTTTGTGTGCACTTGCATATGTGTTTATTGAGACCCCAGGAAACAGAGATCTGTTTCCTCATGCCTTGCAGCACAGGATGTATATAACTGCCACACCGTAAGAAGACAATATGCTTTTTAAATTCTACAACTGACTTACTGTATAACATCTTAGGTTGCTGTCTTTGTATGTGAGGTAGTTAGTGCTCTGATACCAAATTTTTTGTCCACAGAACACAACTGCAGATCCCGTGGTAGGAGACAGTGGCCCAACAGCAGCAAACAACTCTGAATTGGAGGGACGACTTGAGCAAGAAATAAAAGAATTGAAGGTTGGTAGTGCATGAACACCAAACCAAGTCACTTGTGATGCTCAGCCTTCAGTTAGGACAACTTCTACAGTAAGGAAAGGCTTTGGGTGGAAGTGGTTTGTTTCCTCAGCGTCTTACGTGTTTGAGGCTATGTAGGGGAAGCTGGGTGTGTCTCCTCTTTTTTCACTTGGCAGATATAGGCCTTTGTCTTTAAAGAGTTGGTAAAGGCAGTCTATAAAATAGCTTTACTCTGATATGGACCGTCCAGTTTGGCTAGAAGCAAGGTAGCCTCTGTTAAGACTCCTACCTACCTTACTCCTGGTTGGTAGTAAGGGGAGTTTAGGTGAGGAAGTGTGTGGGAGCAAGGCCACAGGGCATTTGGTGGGGTTGGAGCTGTTAAAGGTAGCATATGGAATGTGTTTGTAGGAAACAGGGCTTCAGCTGTTCCAATACTTATGGTGTAACTTGATGTGGGATTTTTCCTGTTGCCAGAGTGAAGTCAAAGCCCTTTCTGAGGAAAAAGAATCACTAAAACAGCACCTGGATTCATCCAGTAGTACAGTTGCTATCTTGCAAGATGAGAAAAGCAAACTTCAGCAAGAAGTTGCAGAATCGAAGAAAGAACAGGATGATCTTCTGGTGCTTTTGGCTGACCAGGATCAGAAACTGTCTGCACTGAAGATCAAATTGAAGGATCTTGGTGTACCGGTAAGCAAAACAATGGGTCCAGCAAGCTCTCAGGTCCTGGGCAGGTCTGAGCAATGTGGGTATGGCAATACTTGATCCAGTAAGTCTGGTGAGGCATCTTTCTATAAATAGGGGGTTGTTGAATCTACCAGAGTTGCTTTCTCAACTTATATGGGCAGCCATCAATAACAGATGATGACTGCCTTGTGAAAGAAGTGTTCAGCTTAGGGATGTTTGAGACGTTTTCCTCACAGGAGTTTGGCAAGTATTTGTCATGTGTATGTCTGGAACACCACCTGACCATGTGCCTGGCCTTGCTGCAGCTTATCCTGGCTGCCAACTAGAAAGCACATGATGGTCCTGTTATAGTTCTAAGCAATTGTTCCACAGATAATACAAGTGATAACTAGAAATCTTTAGTCTGCTCTTAAGTAGTGCTGAAAACTGTCAGGGCAGTTTCTGGGAGCCTTGTCGTCTGGCTGGTTTCCTTCAGGAATGTTTGTGGCTCACAGCTGTATGTGTGACTGTAATTAGGATGTAAAGTGTCTGTTGTGCTGCAGTTACTGTGGCTGAATGCCAGGCTAGAGCCTGGGTCTCCTATCAGGAGACAATCATGGGCGTTTATGTGATCCTGCTTAAAGAAGGGGTTGCATTTTGGTAGTTAACAGTCATCTGGTTCAGCTTCAGCTGCAGGAAGTGTGTTGGGCAGAGGCATTATTTGTATTGAAAAGTATTCTCTAAGTGTAGCTGAGGAATCTTTGAGTCTGACTTTTAAATTACTTAAATGGGGAGAAAATACCCTAGAAGACATTAGTAGCTTCACCTGTGGCACTGCAAAGCACTACACAGACATGTTTTCCTCTTCAGCCTATTTGGTGAAGAATGGGGGATTTAGTTCGTGCAACTGTATGGGAAACTGAAGGGCATACGAAGTTGCTTACTCGCATGTACCGGGCAGAACTGATGGTGGTGAACAGAGGTGGCTGTTCCCAGCAGTCAGCCACACTTAGCAGAGGAGTTAAAAACTCCGTGACATTACAAGATGACAGCTGCCTTTAGTAAGCACTAGTTGATACAGCATGATAATTTTAGGTTAGCTTTAAGCTTGCTTTGACTTGTTTAGCATTTGTCTTGCCTTCAAAAGGTTGGAACGGAGTTAAGAGATGTTACATCTCACAAGAAATCTTTCTTAATTTCAGGTTGAAGATGAAGATGATATTGAATCTGGAGATCAGGGGGATGAAGATGACGATGGAGATGAAGAGGAGCAAGACTAGATAGAATGCTTTTGTGTGTTACCATGAAAACTAGATTGCATTGTTATTGGGGGAAAAAAATCTATTATTGGTATACAAAGCAAAACATCTGCTTATGAGAAGCAGACAGGGAAGTGGCAACCAGTGGGACTAGTTATAAGATACTGAAGTGTTTGAAAACCCTTCATACTAGGTAAAGCAAACAAAAAAACACTGTTTAAGTTCTACATGAGTATTCCAAATTGTACTTGTTTAGAAGTTGCTTTAGACACTGTTTAAAGCATGGGATGACAATGTTGCTGCCTCAGTTCATTGTCATTGACAGAAGTTCTGTGCATTTGTCTATGGTTTTAACCTTCTGGAACTCTTAACACGATTAAATACAGAAGTATTTGGTTTAACATCTGTCAAATGGAATCATTGCCCCTGCCTTCAGCATGGAGCTTCAGTGTAATTTGTGGCTTCCCTTAAAGAGCAGCAGCAACGAGGTGGAAGGGTTGGGGTGGCTGTGGTGTGTGGTGGCCACTGCGCCGGCCTTGTGGGATAGTTCTCTAGGTGCGGATGGACCTGCACAGCGTCGAGTGCCTTGACACCTGATATGGCTGCATGCGGAACCTCCCTGGGGAACTGCAACGCTATGAGAATAACGTGGAAGAGGTTTCATGGAAACCTGCACAAGACAGGTAGCATTTTTAAGAAGAATCTCTATGGAAAAACAAAGACCAGTATACTCTTTCTAAAGATCTAATGTGCTACCGAGTCAGCCTCAAACTAAGTAAGAATCTCGTTGACTACTTCAGTAAGGAAATGAAAAATATGATTTATATAATTTATTGGCTCTTGACGAGTGAATAAAAGATAAAATTTTAAAAGAAAAAACTGAATACAGTAAATGCATCAATTTCTTTTTTTGGTAATAAAAATAGGTATGTCCACTTAGTACTCATTTAATTCTCTTGTCCTGTTTTAATAAAGTATATTTTAATACACATGTAAAATTGTCTAAAACCAGTCTAGGGTGGCAGAAGAAAGAAACAATATACCACCTACTGGGGCTCTCATCACATGAGTATGTAGGGATGCTGGTTCAGTTTTTGCATTTTTCAACATCATTGACTTCCGTTGGTGCTTAACTTCAGGCTTTTTTAAAAAATAAAATCCTTAAATGGTAATTTGGGGAAGATCAGGACACAGTCTCTTACAAAGGTACTTCATACACTCGATGTGTTTTAACAGGAAATTGTTGGAAGAAGTAGTTTAAGATCTACTCTTGCACTCTGTCCTTGGGCAGATTTTTTTGGAATTGGGATGAAAAGAGCAAGGATGAGAAGCAATGCTAAAACAGAGCTGAAATACTGGGTGACTGGGGGGAGCTTTCTTCCATGTAACAAGACCTCGTTCTTTTCTTCTCCGTGACCTGCTTTCTGCTGAAGATTGCACATCAACAAGGAGTTTTGAGCAAGCAGCTCATGGGTGTTGCCTGTCCACCTTTTTTCTATACAAAAATCTAAGAATGAGTGTAAAAGCAGCAGGCCCTAGAAAGCTATTCTAGATGGCTTTGCCATGTTTACTTACACAGCCAGAGTTGCAGATAGATTAATTGGTAAGAGTATTTTGATTCTGAGGCAGTATTTTTTTTAAAAAAAGGCAGGAAATCCACAAACTACGCTAAGTTAAAAAGCCAGGGTGGAAGGCCTGTAGTGCTCTTGCTGCTTGCTCAGCAATGTGAACAAGTTCTAAAAGAACTGATAGCTTTGCTGCTTGCAGACCCTCACTGCAAGCACACTGCATGAGTTCAGCCCAATTTAGTGACTTAGACAAGTACCTCTTCCTAGTATGACTATACTCTCTTCTTGACATGAAATGGAAGAAAGGATAGTATGTGGCCATTGTTGAAGTGGAAGGTGGTACAACAGCAGCATTTACAGCTAATAGGTGTAGGGTTTTAAAATATTTTTTTCAGTGCAAATGCTGGAAGTGAAGGGTATTTGCTTTGCCAATGGTATTCTGGAGCTCTTGTATCAAACTGGATGGAGTGCTGGCTTTTAAAGTCAGCAAGGGGAATAATAATAAGAAGTAGTGTGACTTAATGCTCAAGCTTTTTGTGTTGGGACTTAGTACAAAGTAGGTGAAATGGTATGCTACCATCCTTACAGATACTACAGTCACAGGATAGGATTATTACGAATAGCTGAACAATTTAAGTACCCAGGTCCCACTGTATGCATGGATATAGGCTGATATTTCTTATCCCTTGAAAATTCTGTTTGTGACTGGAGTTCTTCAGCCGCAATGCAATAGGAGTCTTTTTAAGCATGATGCCTGTAATCTGTTAAAGGAAAAAAAATGAAATCTGGACTTTATGGTCTGGGTTTTACATAGTGATCTAGATCATTTTTGTTGTTGGGTTCTCTAAGGCTCATGTTAGATTAGACCTGCCTAAATTGAATTTTGTCATCATGATGTCTTCTGCAAGCTTTAAACTAAACTACTTCTGAGTCTTGGAAGCCATGTGTGCCTTGCAGTTTCTCCTTTCAGTGCATTTAAGCATGAGATAGTTCCAGTCTCGTTTACTGCTGCATTTGCTTGCTACCATGTGCTGTCTCTCCTGACCAGATGCAGGCCTATTAACTATTCCCACTGGACTTTATTCCAGTGTGGCTAAAACACACAGCTTGGCCGGTAATCAGACTGGGGATGGAGCTGTCCTGCTAGTTTCAATGTGTCTTACATAAAATGGTGTTGGTAAGAATTGCAATGAGATTTTTACTCTTAACTCCAAGCCCCACTTAGGGATTCCTAGGGGTCAGCGAGAGGTGCATTGATGTAACGGGCTACAGTTGGGTGCTGTACCCATGTGCCACTGTGAATGGAACTTGAAGAGTGGAAAGAATGCTCACTTTTTAAGGAGTTTAAATTTGCATTGTGTGATTCAGTTACCAGTGTTATCTGAAAAAATGGGAGCTACTTTCTGCATGTCTTGGGAAGTCAGTTTTAAAAATGCCTTCTCTTTTGAACCCTGGTACAGGTGACAACTTCAGCACCCAGTGTCCTGCGAGCGTTGGTGTTGCTGGTTGCTGCTGTCAGTAGTGCCACCCCCAGGGAGCTGGTGGCAGTTCATCCTACCCTACTTAGACAAGATGGATCTACTTTGTATCTGCTTGAACCTCTTCCCTCATCACTGTCAGCTGTCCGGTGAAGCAGAGCTTTTGTTTGGAAGTGTTGGATCCTTCTGTAGAGAGGGAAGGTGGCAATGGAGAAGGAGTGGTGTCAGGAAGCCTTGTGGCTTTGTCGTGTGTGGAGAGCCCAGAAAGCTGATGTGGCCTGTAGAGCTGGACCAGCAGGGAAATCTGCTCTTCCCTCCCATGTCCCACTAGGTGATCTGTGACCTTGCAGGCTCTTTATTTATTCTACGCACCTTTTACACTGCCCCAGATATTTTTAGTTTATTGTCTTCTGGATGCCTTTCTGTTAGGTCTTTAAAAATGCTGTGGGCAGAAATAAACAGATATTTATGTAAGTTGTTCTTCAGTATCATGCCCTAGGAGGCAAGTGTGTCTCTAGAGGGAAGGGGAATAGAGAAAGGAAGATAGGGGAAAATAAACAAACCTTTTCCTTGCACTGATGAGACAGAATCACCTGAAAAATAAGCATAAACACAGACTCAGTATGGGAAAGCACAAGGCACATAACTGATGGTCTGGTCTGATCTTGATCAGGAGCTGTTCATCTGGCAACATTACCTGAACATCACCGCCACTCCTGAAAGATGGTATGCCGCAACATTTTTTGTTGCCATTCTCTGCAGTGTTAGGCTTGGGAAATTCTTCCTTCTAGATGCAATTTCAAAATGTTTGAAATAGCAAAAAATGAAGGAAGAGATAACTAGGTGGTGTAGGAAGTTCAGGAGACTGACAAACTGGTTACAAACAGGTTCTAAAGAAGCCTGTTCAAAGTGCTTTTCCCAATTAGAAAACCTGTTTTGTTGATTATTTTATTGCACCATCCTAGTGGTATATATTCCTGCTGGTAGCAGATGTGTCTGCATTATAACTGTATCATTGCCAGATGGGTGGCCTTTGCCCAGGAGGTATTCACTTGACTCTGCATTCTTGACTGTGTCATGGAAATTAGGTTTATTCTTAATTTGTTGGAATCTGTTCTTGTCCCATCATGATTGGGACATCATGAATGCAGGGTGTTTTTCCTCACTCGGCACAGCATTTGGATCCTTTCCACATAGAGACTATTTGTCAAAGCAAGCAACTGATGATAGTGAAGGAGGTAACTATATCATAGATTTTTAGCTTGCTTGTTGCACATACTGACATCAGAACAGGACAAGAGGGGCTGAGCTGCAGCAAATACCAGGAGCGGAGAGCAGAAGCAAGTAATTCTGATTATTGTATGCTAACAGTAGAACACCACAACCCACTTGGAGTCCAGAGCTCGTGCTTATGCGCCATGTCCAGACCAGGAGTGTGGGTCACTCCCTGTACACCCTTTTGGGGCAAGGGTTTTCAGGAAAGGTCCAGTGCTGCCTGGTCTGAACATGGGAAGTCTGTAATTTCTTTAGATGGCTGCTACACCATTTTCTGGATCAGTTGTTTGCAAAGCACAGACTTCAGGGAAGCAAAAGCAGCCTTACCTGAGTTATGCAGCCTGTGCTTGCCACTGGTCTTCTGCAAGCTCAAAAATTGCCAAACGCTCTTCATTTATGTGAAGTTCTTCCTACAAAATATAATCAAAGTGTTCAGTAGTGCATACAGGCTTAAGAGATTTTTTTTGTAAATACTTTGCTAGAAAGAATGTTTCCCATCCTTTAAACTATAGGAATAAAAGAAAGTTTGAATGGGGAGAGATGGGAGACTGATTGAGGGGGGAAATGGGTGGCTGAGCCACCAAATACCTGGCCTGTGTGGTGCTCAGGTGAGGCAAGTGTGGGTGTCCATGGAACATGGCTGCTCACTAAAGCCCTTTGGCCAGCTGTCAGTGTGCTCAGTGGTGTGAGCAGGACTTAATGCTAGCAAGCTTGACACCTCTCAGGATGGTTCAGCTACCCCTGTACCACCTGCAGCATCATTCTCCCTTCCACCAAGAGGATTTTTAACCATTCTGCACTCCCCCCAGCCACCTTGCTTGCTGAACCAATCCATCCCACAAGCAAGGTTTGCCACTGTCCCATGGGATCATTCCTCCCTCAGCCCCCAAAAGACACTGGAGGAGAACCAGAACCTCTTCTCCTGTTCCTCCTGAGCACAAGTGTTCACCGAACAGCATCTCTCCTTTAAATAAGTAGCTGACAGAGTTACTTTGGCCTCAAGCATTCATGAGCAAAGAAGAGCAGTTGCAGAAGGACAACTGCCATCAAAGAGTGAAGTCCCTGTGGTTGGATGAGTTGTGCTCTTTTCTTCTGTAGCACAACTCTGTTGTGAAAAGACGAGTGAAACCCATTTTTTAATTGCTCGCTATCCCTCTCAATTGCTATTTAAAGTGGGACTCTGTCATATTACTTACTTCTCTCTGTTACACTATTTGGCATGTTTCTAAATCACGCCTCCTACCTGCATGGCACTGTTGTGTGCGTGTATGTGTGGTCTGTAGGAAACAGTCGTGGCAGTGACCCTTTGCAGAAATGGGTGTTGGGAAGTGACACCTACAGCTCAAGTGCCCACCAGGTGAGATGTTTTAGCTCAATAAGCATGCCAATCCAACTGAACTGATCTTTGAAAAACCACAGGCCCTCTCTGCGGAGGCAAGTGGTGAATCTGTGTCACTATACAGGTAGTTGCAGCACTTACAAATTGCTCTCTGCTAATTTTATAGCCCTATTTTGGAGGCTGTAGGTTTTTCTGTATATATTTGACTCCTTTGCTCCATGAAGCAGGCACAGAACATGACATTTATTTGAAATGCTTTTCAGAAATAAGAAACAGCTCTGGGCAAGCCTGTGATCTCTTCCTACCACTTATATAAGAAACCAATGATCTTATGACACTGTTCTTGATAAAGGACATCCTACTGGGAGTAAACTGTGATGCAATGGACTCAGATCCTGAGGCTAATGTGAAGGTCAGGCCAAGGCTGAAAATACCATGTTGCACCTTGAAGCTGAAAATTTCACTGCTGGGCGAAGAAGGGACAGTCAGTAGTCATTGACAGTTACTTGCAGGCAGCACATGTTTCACTAAAAGCAGTGTAATAAATCACAGGGCAGACAGCCTGCTTGACTGGTAGGAGATACTAGGGCCAGTCAAGAAGAGCCATTGCTCTTCAGGCTGGTGCGTTTACACATGGGAAGATCCTTGAGAAAGCACATGCTCTGGGGTTAGTGTTACAGAAGGGCCTCAGCTCGACCCCCATGAGAGCAAGCAGCAGATGAGCTCAGCAACAAGAAAAATGAATTACCCCGATCATCAGTGAGACCTGAGGCGCAGGACAGCTGAGACTCCACCAGCCATGTCAGCAGATGCAGCTATTGCAGCCAGATCACTATCTCCTTACTGACCCGGGGTTTTGAGGCTACGTGACAGACTGGGTGAGAGAGGTACTTCCCAGCTCACAGGGCTGACGCCAACCACACAGTCACAAGATCAGGTCCGTGCTACATGAACAGTCCATTTCTGGCTATTCTGTGCAGCATCTCCATTTAGGCAAGAGAACAACAGTCTGACTTTTGTGCAAGTCCCTGGCTGTGCCTGGAAGCATCACCAAGAAAATCAACTGGGCAGTATGGAGATGTGCCTGGCTCTGCAGTCTCTGCCCTCATTTAAGATTGTCAGCACAGGAGGACTACATCCCATGTCCAAAGAGTGAGAAGGCTCTCATCTGAGTTTCACCACCAGTGAGGGGTTCCCAGAGCTTCCCTGATGGCTGCTGAGTTCTCTGGCACAGCCAGGGCTCTTGGCAGGGCAGGGATTTCTAAACACTCTGTCTTACACCAAGGAGCAACATGGTGAACCCAAGGAAGGCATATTCTGCATCCACAACAGGAAAACAGCTTGCTCTCCGGCTGCTTGGCTCTCCATTTGGGCCACACTGGGGCCAAAGACAGAGCTGGTGCTCACGCATTTCTCAGTCGTGCTGGCCCAGATTTCCAACAGAGCAGGCACCAACTTGCGGAAGCGTGCAAGTCTAGGGAGAAGCTTTGCTGGCGCGTGCATGACTGAATTTGCTTCTTGAACTCCCAGTAACCTGCTCCTCCCTCTGCAGACAGATTTGTTGCCTGTACCTTAACATATTTCCAGGGATGTTACCTGAGAGACCTTTCTTATTCATCCCGTATCCGACTTACCCCAAGTTTTAGCCTGTCCTGTCTATTCATACTCCTTTCAGAATGAAGTGCAGAGTGGAACAGAGGGTCGGCATAGCTGCTATTTGCAGCTTAAGACATGAAATAGGTTCAAAATGGTAGGATCTCTGCTGCCTCAGTGGAGGAAGGGCCAGGTTGCTGCAGGATCAGTCACATCTCTAACTCTACAGGCTCCCTCTCTGATGTGTACTTACACCAGCTAATCATGGAGCTGGACATTTCACTGGCTGAAGAGCTTAGCTCCTGGATACACATATGGTCCAAAGGCAAAGGAGAAATGGTGCTTCTCCACTAATTAGGGGAGTGCTGAGACATGTATAGGTTTAAGCTAGTAGTACAAGCCTTCCTGCATCTCATCTGGTGACAGATTCTCACTCCTGAACACTCACAATAAAATTCAGTCTAAAGTGAGACCAAAGTACAACCACCTGTTGTCTTCATGTCATTTCCCATGACACCAGCAAGTTGGGTGATGACAGCACAAAGTCGCATGCTATGTCTCCACCTGCTCTCCTGGGGGACCCCTGTCTCTCACCTGCATGTGTTCAGCCCCCAAAATGATGATGCAAGGGACAGCAGGTTTGCTGCAGGCTACATTCTTCTGCCAGTGGCTCAGGAGGGTGTGCGTGTGGCTGGGAGGGAGAAAGCTGCCGAGGTAATTATAGTTAGACCTTGCTTATCCTTAGGCATGTCTCTGTAGCCACCTGGGCTAGTGATCCTGGGGAAGGCTTTGCCACCAAATGTCTTGACGCTCGCCTAACGCTGGCATGGCCACCAGAGGTCATGGTGTTCACACGCACGGCACCGCCACCCAGCCAGGAACCCTGCGCCTTGCGCTACCGAGCTCCCAGGAGTGGAGGGGTTGCCACGCTAACTAGACGGTCGCTTTTGGTATTAAACAGAACTGTAGGGCAAACAGCTATAATATAACTTACTCTCCTGCTACATAAGCCTAGTAATTCTCAACCTAAAATAGTTTAACTGCTGGAACAATTTGAGGATGTAAGTTTATCTGAAACAAGAGCCTGTAATGGAACTTGGGTTTGGACTTCACATGCTCATGGGGGTTCCGTTAGTGTGCTCCTGCCTGGCAGCCTCTGAAATTCGAGGGTTTTGTTGTGTACTTGTTAAACAGCAAGCAAGGCTCTTCTGCTGAGTTTCCCAGTAAAGATGGACCTGCCTGGCAGTTTCCAGGCAGTTGGTCCCCTTGTTCCTACTCCTTAGATGGAACAGAAAGAAACCTGTTTATGCTTCAGCTGTCAGGCTGGAGCCAGCACTGTGTCGACTTGGGTTCAAACCTTCCAAACTCTCATTCAGCATTGTAGTGACAGACGTGGAAACCTGAAAGCCTGTCTTTCCACTCTTTGATGGAGAAGCAAGAGAGTCCAAGAGGGAGAGTGCTGGACCAAATTAAAAGTCCTGTTTTGTCACTGATCCCCTGTGTGACCCCCGCAGACGAGCAGCTTGATGTGCCTCAACCTCCACACAACTTCCTTTCCTGGGCTTTTTGCAAACTTCTGTGATGCATGTTGTGCTGTATGTGGATATGGAGCCAATATCTCTGGCTGTGGGGCTCCTGGAAAATGCAGGTGAAAAAGCAAGCACAGCTAGCTCCCAAGCTGAGGACAAGCTCAGGCTTTGTGCAGCCCTCCCATCCTCTCCCCTCCTTTCTCGCTGCCTCCTTTTTGTTTAAATTTCTGCTCCTGTGTTCACTGCAAGGTGACTGGAGGGCTGCTTATTTACCTATGTCTTAGTAAATGAAGGATTTACTAAAAATCACACCAGGTTGAACAGGGTGTGAGTAGCAGGAGAAAGTGTTGAGACATCTTGTTAAGGTTTCTAAGCTGTTTTAAAGCACAAAATGGAAAAAAAAAAATCTGGAAATAAAACCAATGCTAACTCTTACCCATTTTTCAGTGCAAAATGTGTCAATGTCTCTGCTCACACAAACACCAGGAATGGACTGCCTGAAACGTTTAAATGCAGAAAGTAATTTATTTGTTAGGAGGGTTGTTTTTTGGTTTCTTTTCGGGGAAGCTGTTTTCCCAAACATCTGTTGGTGGGAAACACATTTTCCCAGGTGGTTATGGAAGAGAGCATCTGTTAGGATGCCTGGTGAATGAACAAAGGGCTTCTCCAACCTGTCAGGGCCATGAGTGAGTACTGGAATACAGGAGGCTGCCAAGGGTCTGATTTACTGGAGCTGCTTGTGGTAGGGAGGCAGTCAGTTTTGTTCCAGACCACCGAGCAAAGAGCAGACACGGCACTCCAAGGTGACAGCAGTGAGATGTTCTCCACACATGTTAGTTCTCCCCGGCTCCCTCCAGCATAGTCACCCCAGAGGGTGCACAGTGAACATGCACAAGGGCTGGTGCTGTGGCCTGCGCAGCCGCGGCGAGGACAGAGCAGGCTCTGACAGAGCGTTTGTAAGAGTAACTGCTCCTTTCTCAGTAAAAAAGGACGAGGTTGTGTCAGCCCGCCCAGATGTACAGGCACATGCCAAAGGTAAAGTAGGAACATGCCAGGCTCAGTCATCACTCCAGGAAATCCGCTTGGATAAGAACAAACTTTCTCTACTATTTTTTTTAAATCTCTCAGACACCTACACTCAACTTTTTGTCATAAGCTGTCTGGAGCTGATTTTATCTTGCACGCTATGCACTTGAATGGGAAGGAAGGGGGTGATGGTTGGGCAACTGATATAAGGCCTCCACTGTGAGCAACCTCAGCTGCAGGTAGCCCATTACTCACTCCTCTTCCTGGCAGGGCCCTGTCTACCTGCTTTTCAAAGTATTTCTAAACACACGTGTAGCTGCAGGCCACAGGACTGGCTGCCATGCCAGAACTAAACGGGCTTGGAATGGGCTCTGCAGGGCTGGAATTGCTGAGAGTTTTGCCACCTTTTGGGCAGCCTGAGCAGGTCTGCCTCTCTCCTGCAACCACTATGGACTGAGAGCAACAGCTGCTTCTGTCCCCCATTTTCTGCTCTGTTGTACGAGAAGAATAACAAGTACCTTTCATCTAGAGGCTAGAAGCTTTCAGCAGGGAAATTATACCTTTATTCCCCATGGTATTTTCAACACATTATTCTTAATCCAAGACCAGACCTAGAGGCATCTTTTCTCTGGGATTTCCAGCCCATGTGGCTGCCTATTTCCCACATATGTGAGTACACATTCAAAGGGGAACAGAGTAAACAAGGCTCCTCAGGACTGTTGTTCCCAGCTCTTGGTAGACCATGCTTTGCCCCGGTCAATTGTGTGCTGTATTGGTGGCGTTTCCACCACAGACACTGTAGCTGGATACAGTATAGACATCTGTTTGTTTGGTTTGCTTTTAAAATAAAAGCTGGGATGCTGAAGAATGCCACACCTCAGCCTGCTCCTCCTGTGCCGTGTGCTGCTGAAGCCAGCGTATGCCAACTATGGTCACTTGCCCCCACTGCGCTGCTGTTGTGATGAGGTCCCATCTCTGCAGGTTGTCCTGCCTGCGCCGGCCAACCAAGTGGGCTCAAAGATGTGGCTGTGCCACTGTGCGTGTGGCCTTGCTTCCTATCTCTGTGCAGCCTTGAGGACTCTGCACTACTGTTCCCTGAATGATGCATGCAACCAAGCAGTTCTGCCTGCAGTACTATGTTTTGCTGGTCACAGCTGAGTTGGTGGCCATGAAGGGCTATCCCAATGACAAGAAGTGTCACAACTTGCACTTGTTTATTGTGTGCTTTGCAAGTCCACAAAAGTGGCTGGACTTATGGCAGCTATGTCAGACACCTGACAACTTCGCAAAGATGTCCTTTATCCAAAGTTATGCTCTAGACATGCACTCTAAGGCTGGTTGCATCATCTGGACAAATCACTGACTTGGCCATCTAAAGACGAGTGCTCCTCCTATGCACGCAGAGAGCGTGTGAGTGTCTGAGCTGGGCCAAGAGCTGTCGGTGAAGTGCTCTGATGTGATTACTGTGGGATTTGAGACAATTTCCTGAAGTTTCATATACACTTGAGTCACGTCTGCCCTTTGCTCTGGAAACCTTCTGCTTTAATCTCGACAGACAGTGGACAAGACCAAGTGAGAAATTCCCTTCCATTTCTGCTTTTACCCTTGAAACGTAGCTTTTACAATGGGGCTGGCTATACAGTATTCTTCATTCTTCAACTCCAGTTTGAATGTTCCTGGTGATGCTCCCAGCTCCTCATCAGAGGTTTGTGCCCACTTCTGATTGTGCAGATAACGTGGCTTTCTTCCTTCCCTATATTGCTTCATTGATGCAAAAGGACATTAGTCAAAACAGTTGCTTCCAGGTACCTGCTGTTTCAAGAATAACCTATCTACAAATATCTATTATTTGCAGATTTGCTGCTGTATTTCCCTGAGGAATCTCCCAAATGAAGCATCAGGGCAACAGGACTGATGATGTAGCACACCTTTCCACCTCTGAGAAGATGACAGGTCTGACAGCAGCTCTAAGTCCACATGAGACCATGATCTGCACAGAAGATCCCTGCTGTCTGCCAAAGCCACTCCTTACATCCAGCCCTCTCTGCCAGCAGGGGAGAGCAGCACCCCTTTCCTTGGAGGATGCTGGCCAAGATGTACTTCTAAGTGCCTGTTGCATCCTGCGCTCAGCAATGTGCATGAGCTGACTAAAGCTCTGGGGCTTCAACTGCCTGCTCACACATATGGCGCCTGTGACCCATATCTGCCAGAGGCTGTGGTGCTGCCTGGAAGTAAGGAGCACACTTGGAGAGATGAGTGCTTTTGCAGCATAAAGCCCATGCTCAGTTTGTTCCTGCATCTCTGGCTGTGGTTTTCCACGCAGATTTCCAGGTATGGGTGTATGTCCTGCATCCATCTAGGCCCCAAAAAAACACCCAAGTCCTAGACTCCTCAGGAAGGAAATGGAAGAAGATCCCAATTTCAAATGGCCTCTCTCTTAAAAGGTCTCAAACCATGCGTGTGCCACCTGTATGCTTTCCACAGCTGCCCCTTATGTCAAGTTTGCTCAGACACAGGTGAGCACAGACCAAAACTGTTTCAACCCTTTGTCTTTCTGTTCTTTTTCCAAAGGACAAGAGAGAGAAGATTTCTGGTGTGATGGAAAAGCCACACAAATGGGAAGAGAAATGGGGATCACCTTGCAGTTGTGGCCTAAAGACAATGTTGTTCATGTGGCCTGTGCTTGGCTCCTTGCTGCCCAGCCTCTCTGATACCTCAGCTGGACGAGAGGAGAACAGGAGAGGTCCTGCCTGCTCAGTGTTTTCTGGATCAAAGCAGAAAGCAAGTAAGGGAGGAAGGAGCTGGCCCCATGTAAGATGGGTTCTTGTAATCCTTGGAAGACAGTCAGCATGTTGGAGCAATGGGCAGCAGCCAGTGCCTGAGTGTGCCTGGCAGAAGACCAAGCGGGCAAAGACAAGCTCTGTCTACTGAGTAAACGGCGAGCAATCTCCTGTGAAATCTTGGCAGCAGGAGGTATTCTGTAAAATCACAGCTTCCGCTGCAGTGTTTGTTTTGTGTGGAGCTGGGTCTTGTCCCATCGCCGTCGGCAGAGGGGAGCTGCTCGGTTTGTGTGAACAAAAACACTCGGGAAGCTTGGGCTGCTCGGAGAGATTCCAGCCTTCCTGCTGCCTTTTCATGAGCTGAGCACATACAGCCACCCAGACATCCTTCACACGCCATGCAGACCTCAGTGCCGAGAGTTGGTCTTTGACTCAACTGTGCTCCCACTGCCCCAGCCCTAAAGGGTGGAGGACTTCTTGAGAAACTTCCAACCACTGCAGAATAAAGACTTACAGGTAACACAGCCTCATACTAGCATCCTGCACACCCCGTGTTGACAGAACTGCTCTAGAGTAAGAGCACAAGAAGCAAATTTGCCTTCCTATATCATGGCTTTTGTTTTCCTCAAAGCACCAAGACTCCTGGGAGTTGCACACCAAGACTGTGATGGCACACAAGGCAACTGCAGCTCTGGTATGCTTCTGGTCTGTGCGGATTTCTGGTGTCATGCTACGTAGTTTTGTTGTATCTGGGCTGTGCTCTGCTGTGGGGAGGGCTGTTAACACCATGTCAGTGAGGAAACTTGAGTGAACATGTATTTTCCCAAACCTGACTTCAGAGTTTTCCAAACACCAACAAAAACGATTACATATATATTATATTATAGTATATGTATATATAATACACACACACAAACACACGCACGCTGCTGAAAAGCTGCAGGTTAGCCAAAGTGAGACTGCTCTGGATTTAACAAAAGAAAATCAGACATGGCAGCTTTGACCTATCTGTATAGGATGCTGACAACTAATGCTTTTCAGTTCCTCTCTATGCTATTAAAAAATTCATTACAAGAGGGGCCTCGTAGAAACATTTTGTTATCATTATTATCACATGAAGTTTTGAACGGGGGTCCAGAAAAGGTGGTGCTTAAAAAGCACCTCATTTGAATTCATGCCAATGGCATATTTATGATACAGGACTGAAATGTGTCCTGGAGATGGATTTATGGCATGTGATGGAGACACTGCACCTCAGAGATGGATTTTGCATGAGTATGGATACATGCATCCATGACTGTACCTTTAAAATGCCTGGGACTCTAATTAAAATTTATTGCCATGACTGCAGGTCAAATGATGTACCTCCAAGTGCCTCAAAGATCCTTCCTAAGATCTTAGCTGGCATCAGCAGGTTGGGAGCACCCCCCTGTTATCTCAGAAACTCTGTACTAATAGGGGCTTGCTCTTCAGTATCTATCTGGAAAGAGAGATTCTACGGTCCAGGGGACGAGTATGTCCAGGCCACAGCAAAACCCACAGCTGCTGATTAAAAGTTCCCATTGACCTAAGAAGCCTGTGGCTTAATATTTGTCAAAATATTTGATTTTTACTGTGGTGTGAAACTTGAAAAGAAACTATGGCAAGAATATATTTAAAAACTACCACTGGATGCCCTACTATTATTTTAATCTGGTGGATTGTTTATACACTCAGACAAATACACTTTCAGGAAACAAGGATTATAGTTTAGATTTGGCAAATACATTTGACTGAGTCAAGGAATAGGAGAGGGTGACATTCTTTATTTTAGTTTCATTTTGTTTTCATTTAATTTCTTTTTAAGGAAACCCTTTGGATTTTTACATTTTTAAATGTGTTTGTGATGAAAATAGCATTAGATGTTGAAAACAGGAAATGTTTTGGTCAACACCAAATAAAGATTTTATGAATTCTTCTTTCACTCTGTTGAAAACATGCTTTTAGGTTGATACAAAAGGCAGTATTTTCTTGGATTTCTTTTTTTTTCTGGTTCCTCCTTTATATCTCAGCATATATCTATATATCTATATATCTATATATATATATCTCAGCAGATATATTTCAAATATATCTATTCACAGCCGGTGAGTTGTAAAGCAGAACATAAAAATAAAAGCAGCGCTTCCAAGTTGATGCAGCTCCACCACCCTGCAAGGTGCAAATGCTGCTTGACCAAAAGTGGACTGAGACAAAGTGTCCATTCTGCTCAGTGAAGCAGACGGTCGCATCTGAAAGCCATCGAGGTTCTGTGGTGTGCTTGCTCCAAAGACAAGGCTGCTATAGCTGATCTTGTTAATCCTGTATGATTTGGAGTTGAGTAAAAAGAGCTGGCTGCCTATTAATTCAGAATACATACTGACCATGTGTACTCATAAACACTGGCAGCTCACAGGTGTTTAGAAAAATGAGAGATTATGTTTCCTTTATTGTGCTCAGGAAAAGCTTTCCCAGCGCACCACCAATCCAGCCTCATTTGAGGCAGCTTCATGTAGACTGGGAAGATTTCATGAATTTTACTTTCTATTTGGGAGGGTGGAGGATGCTTTGCAGAGTCTGTAGAAAGAATGCAAGGCTTTGCATAGCCCGTTGGTAAAAGAACAAAGAATGCTCCTGTGTTGCTCCCTTTCTTGGTTTCCGTTTCTATACTATCAAGGTTCGTTTCAGAGAAAGAAAACTGAGCAAACCCTCCGGCTCACAGCAGACAGAAGGCAGCACAGGTGCCAGGATGAATTCTCTCAGCTGCAGAAGTCAGGACTCACTCCCCCAGTCATAAAATTAAAAATGAGTTAAACATCCAGCAGGTGTTAATGGAAGGCACGAACCAGCCAGCAAACCGCAAGCCTTGGAAGAGGTACAAACTCAACGCAGACAGGAAATCCCCCACCCAGCCAGGACCTGGAAGTTGTCTACACCTGAAGGAGAAGTAACTGGAGATGGTTTACTTTAGGTCGATTATTTGCAAATGACTGAATGTGAGTGACGTTTGTTCCCTTAGTTCTACAGTAAAGTTATCAAATGAGTGAAAAATCAGTCCCTGCTATCACCCTTGACCAGTTTCCTCTAACTGGGAGGTTGTCTTTTGCTATTGAGTCAATGGCACTTCGTCATGATGCAGGTGTCAAAGGAGCACTTCTGCCAGCCAGTATCTGTCTATACAGCTGGCTCACAGTCTCAGGGCATTCAGGGCTGGCGGAGGGATGAGGAAAGGGAATTATGTCCATGAGCTGCAAGGAAGGCTAAATTTCTGGGTAGAACGGGGCTGCAATGTTTCAAGGATTGCGGCTTACATAAAATGTCTTTGCTACCATCTTTACCATTCCTTCACTGAGATCCAAAAGCTGACAAAGATTACAAGACAACAGACAGAGGTGCATGTTTTACAGATAAGGCAAAACAGTCATAAACACAAACAATACTCACAAGGAAGAAGATGGCTGGGACAATAGTCCCATACTTTTCTCTCTGGCATCCCATTTCACCTGGCCTGAATCTTCGCTAGAGTAGCATATCTTTTCTGAAATCCACCCACTCTTACTATTAATCAGTTTTTCATTTCCCTATTCACACACCTCCTCTGCCTCAGCATGCCCTTGTTAGTTCAGACTGGTTCCGGCCAACTCTATGTGTATTTATCTTGCACAAACAATCAATCACTTACGTTTTCTGGTTTATGGATGTTCTCCCATCTGGCACCTGGCTCCATTACATTCTGTTGTATTAATGACCTCCCAGTCCTCCTGGAGACTCTGCTAACAGCCACAGGTTAGGCCCTGCAACAGAACAGGGAAGGACCATGTCTCTACAATGGCCAGCTACTCATTTTTGCTTTCCAGGTATGCTTTTGCTGGAAAATGGGAACTCATTTACACTATCTGCTGACAAAGATAGACTGGGCTGGGTGAATTTCAGAGTTCATTGGCTAGTGCTATAGATGGGACATAAAACTGATCAGAGAAACACCAAGCCACTGATCAGAGAGATATTTTCACAGTTATTTTTTCATCACGAAACCTGGGAAACCGGGAAAAGAATAACTCAAGGCGTCTGAAGACAGAGGCTGCAGTGGTGACAAGCTATGTTCCTGCAAAAGGTATGAGTTTGGTCTTGTTATCTAATTCTTAGTGTACCAAAGGAGCATATTTACATTGCAAAGTGTTCCTCATATATCAGTGGGTCTATGCAAGGCAATTAGTAAGTATTTTTAAAGCTTTCCAAATAAACTTCAAAGCAGGAGCACTTCCTGTTGGTAGGGAAGGGCCGGCATGGAGTGGGAGCTCTGAATGCCACCTGCTAATCACTTCCTTCCTGCCGTCAGGGCTCTCCCCACAGGTGGGCTTCTCCTGCCTTTCTTTCCTAGCAGAACTGCCTCATGAATCACGAGAAAGCTCTAGGAAAAAAATCCAAATATCGAAAAAAGAGGCTGGAGCAGCAGGCCTCAAAACAGAGGCTGGAAGAGTTACGCAACACCCGAGTGCTGCCATGAGTAAACACAGTTTCATGGAGGGGGCTGCTGTTTATCACCTCTCTCCCAGTTAGCATTACTTGTTTCAGAAGCAGGACTACTCAAGTCTGATGAAGCCAGTACATCAGGTGCATGTCTGGCTGGACATGGGCTAAAGAGGTAGAGCAGAAACAAGCAGGGAAGAACTCTTGCTCTGCCACACCACTGACATTCTGGCCTCTAGCAGAGGAGTGCACTGCCAGCCCCCCACTGCTGTCCAGACCCTAGCTCAGTGGCTCAGTACCTCCTTGCTGCTCGGATGCTGATGCTGGAGGGAGATGCCACACTTCACACATCCATTTCCATACACAAGATGGAAAAAAACATGACCTGCGGCTTCATAAGTGACAGCTGTTTTCTGTGAGTGCTGGCAGGGTGAGCCAGGAAAACCATTGGTGCGAATCAGGCCAAGTTTTCTCTTGCATCACATGCCTTTATTTTCCCAAACTATTTAAAATCAAGTGAATTAAAAATTGAGAATCAAATGTAAAGGAATTGCACCTCTTTAGGGAAGATGCCTTGTGTCAGTTATAAGATCTGATTTGCCTTCTTTCTGGGACTATGAGTACTTAAGATGCTCCCTTCTTCTCCCAGTGAAATTCACTGCTGGCTCAGGACACCACTGTGTCTCTCTGCTGCCTCCTGTCACCACCCCCGGAAACTTGGGTCCCTGATGGGCTTTGGGAAATGATCAAGGAGTGGAGGCAGACAGGTTGGTTCTTTGGTAGCCTGAGAAAGCTGTGGTGCTTCTCAAGGCAGACCAGCAATTAGATGAAATGAAAGGCAGTCATTAAGTGAGGATGCTCATGGGTTACCTGGCCTGCCTTACCCATACCCACAGTATTTCCCATAGTCAAGTGTCAGATTGCAGGGCACATCTTAGTTTAACTGTAGACCCAGTGTAATTACAGAAACATGTACCTTTTGGAAACATAATTGACACTTTGGAACTGACACACCATGAAGGTGAAATTAAGAAAAGCAGCAATGCATTGCAAATATTTGGGCAATTTCCTCTTGGTACATAATTGCCTGTTTTGTGACCTAAAAACCAGTATTCCTTACAGTCCTTCACAAGGGTACAGGTTACTTAAACTACTTATAGATGCTTTGATCCTTTCTGCAATCGAGGTGATGATACATGGATCAACCAAATGTGACATAATTCTTGATGCTGCCATCTTGAACTATGCCTCATGTGACCTAACAACTCCTCGTAGTTGCTGTGGGCACACTTTATCAGCTCCATCTATTGCAGACTTCGAAGAGGTCCCTCCCTAGCACAGAGGATGCTTGAGAAACAGAGGATACCAGGCACGCTATGTTGTGTCATCTGCCCTTGATGAGGGGGTGAGGGAAGTGCATCCTGGCAGTACTTTTCCACTTGCTTTTCTACCAGGGAGGTGGTAGCTGGGCTGTTACGACACATGTGAGCTTCAGTGAGGCTGATCCTTGCAGAGCCAAGGTCAGATTTGGCTTGGAATACCTCAGCAGTTTGGTAATGCTAATGCAAAGTGAATTATTTTTAGGTATGAGAGATCTTAGATATTCCTTCCTTCCAGAAAGCACCTGTAGTTGAATTGGAATGGAGCTAGATAATACATATTCAATGATTTGTGTTGTCATTGGACATGTCTGAAAAACATGAGGGTTAAAGTCTTTGGAGCCCCTTTTCATTCAGCAGTGATTTTATAGCATTTCCCATGGTCAGACAGGAGCAAAACTCTAGTGCTGGTAATTTCCCACAGAATGGAAATCCTACAGAACATGAACTTTCTGTTTTGACAATGCAGTTGCTTTGTTGCCATAACATTAGTGTGTTTCATTTTGACAATGGTGAAAAAATTTGTCTGTCAAAAGGCAGTAATGATATATTGCATTTAAGATCTGGGACAGTATTAAACATAACTGTGAAAAACAAATTGTAACACAAAGAAATTAATGGAAATTACAGTCTTTGGAAGTAGGATGAGGGAAGAGGAGCAGTCCCTATGAAAAGGAAACCTGAAGAGAAGAAAGAAGAAGAAGAACCCACACAAGATAGTGGCTGGAAAGATGACAAACAGATGAACCTGTCCTGGTCACCAGTGGTGCACACATCCACCTTGACATGAAAGATGAGCATGCTCCTGTATTGAGTCTCGATCCTAGACTGTAGCCTATTTCTCAACTTCCTGCCCCAAGAAAACATTTTGTCTTGAGGAAGAGCTTGTTTGTCTCAAGGGGTAAAGGACTGGAATAGAAAATGTTTTTTTTTTTTTTCTTTTCTATCCCAAAGAAAAGCTACAGCTGGCTTCCCAGGAGCAAGGGATTGACTCCTGTGCAAGGCAACGGATCTGGTGAGCAACAAGGGAGTGGCGGGACTGGAGAACTGCTCTGCTAGAAGGGCTGTCCCAGGAGGGAGCAGACAGGGACTGTAAGAGCTACCTCTTGTCTTGTTACAATGGGAGCAGGCAGAAGGGGACTGAGGATGCCCTCAGAAAGCTCAAGATCTACAAAAGGAAGTGGGAGAGGAGCAGGAAGCAGTGAAAGGGCAAATGCTATGTCGAGTCCTTCCCTCAGGACCTCACTCCTGAGATCTTCCACAGGAATAGTTTTGATTTCTAGTGGGCATAGCTGCCTTGGGTGGTGTGGGAGTGAAGCAGGACTCAGGTTTCAAGCACCTGGAACAGTGAATGGTGTTGCTCAACTGACATCCCTGTGGATTTGCTTGTGATGACTGGATTTGCTTGTGATGACTGCCAAAAACTACCCTCAGTTCCCTTGGCCTCCTCACTGGGGAGGATGGACTGCAACACCAGAGCCATTTACAGAGCCCTTACCCTCAAGCCATGGGTGGAAGGGGAGGAACTTGCATCTAGCTCTAGATCACAGATACATCAGGCTTAGTTGCTCAGGTTCAAGGATGTCAAAGATGTATCGAGGCCTGGGACAAGCTGCAGGCTTTCTGGACCATGACTTACTGGAACAAACTAGTCATATTTTGATTCAAAGCAAAAGAAACATGGAAAAGTCTCTTCTTAGAGACTGTATCACCACTGCAACAGTAAGGATTAACCTGGAACTTTCAGATGGACCTTCTGCTTGTGAAGTCCTGCCCTTTCAAAGCCTGTATTCCCATCTGAGTGTCTTCTGTAGTTTTATTATAAAAATCTTACATTACATATACAGGGGAATTCCCCTGTCTCCTGCCTAAGAAATTATGTGACATATAAGCAAAAGAGCCTCCAAACAGAGCATGTGAAACAAACTTGATTAAGTGGCCTGTTTCTCCAAAATTACCTTTCCATCAATATTTTCTCATCCCATTTCCAGTGTGCTACTTATTATGTTACTTGTTTAAGTCAAATCACCATGTGGCAACTGCTAACATACATAATCTGACTGTAACTGCCCCAGGAGCAAGTGAAACTGTATGGACGAGAAGGACAAGTAAGTGGGAATGAAAACCACTAATATGTCAAAGTGCAAACTGATAAACCCAATAAAAGGCCCTCTCCTTTCCTGACTGCCAATGGACTACATTGGTAAACTGGCCTTTAACATTGGTGGCAGAGATCTACTTTAGGAAGGTTTTTTTTAAAAGACCAGAGGGCACAGCATTCGGGCTAACGTGGCAGAGTCTAAGGCACATCTGCTGATAGTGCCTCTGATGTCATCCCTGCTGTTGGCACAAAAAGAGAGAAAAAACAGCGACTTCAGATAGGACCAAGGCAATTTCTAACTTAAAATGGGTGGGATGTGGCACAGCAAACTCTATGAAAGCAGCAGCGTCTGGTCTCCCTGACCACCTCCTCACTAAAACCGCTCCTCCCTCCCCACAGAAAATAACTGGGGCCAAATCCTCTTTTCCACCCTGGGTACAAGCGGCTGCCATGCTCTGCACAGTCTCTCTGAGATGCTTCATCATGCTTAGTAGAAGGTGAAAGACCTTTGCACCGAGACAGGGAGGTATCCAGCCCGAGATGAAAAGGAATATTTTGCTGGAAGTATTTTAACAGTCAAGTGGTTACTAAAGGCAGGTCCTCTGTGTGAGTGGTGTGCCCACAGGCCTTTGTCTCTTCCCTGCTGCACCCAGAGGCATTTACGTCTTGTTCTGGTCCTGTCTCTGGAATGAGCAACGCTATCTTTCTGCAGGTGGCCTTTAGGGATGCATGGGCCTGTGTCTCAGTGCCAGCCCTGTAGACTCTCCCAAATATGAACCTGTCCCTTGCCCCATGCTTCTGTGCTTGTGCGGATGGTTTCTCCTAATGCTGGCTATTTTCAAGGCTGTGTCGGTGCCCATTTTTCACCAGCCATATCTCAAGACAAGAACTGACAGTGCTGGCTCCTCCTCTGTGAAGATGCTTTGGAGTCCGCAACTGTTTTTAATTAAGACTAAACTCCAGACCCTGGAGTAATGGTTGCATGCCAGTTTGAGGGAGTCAGCATTTCTAAACCACTTCTTTCTCTCTTGTGTCCAAGAGGCTAGAGGCTTCTTCTGTTGTCATCCTTACTCCCAGTGATTTCCTTTCTCCCTTTCTCACAAAGCAGCAAATTCTTCCCTGCATTGGCATATCCTCTGCAGTCTGCAGGCATCATCAAAGAAAATGACAGCAAGTTGTGGCCTGTCCCATAGGAATGCCATCAGCAGGCAGAGGGAGCAGCGGGAGGCACGCAGGACTGACTTTGCTGGTGGAGGCAGACTGCGAGGTAGGGAGCTGCAGAAGATAAAATGCACCTGTTTTATTGAAGGCGTGTTTACATCGAGGATCAGATCCTGTCTTACTCTGCTAAAACCGTAAAGTGGAGTGGCTTTTCTGGAACAGCTCCTGAATGGGCTTGTCCAAACAGCAGCAGGAGAACATCAAAAGGCGCAGTGATCATCCGCAGATAAGCGCCTGAACTGTCTGATCCTGAGCTACCCCCAGGCATGGCTTAATAGTTTGTCTGCCCATGATGAGCTCTGTATAGCTTGCCCTTATACCAGAGCTTCTTTCCATGGTGACTGCTTCATACACATGATATAATGGTCAAGAAGGTTTGATATCCAAAGAATAGTTACTTGTTGGATAACCTTCAGCGTGAAGCCCTTTGAACAGAGAAAGGAATGGGAATGCAGGCTTGGGTCAGTACTAGAGCAAGCAAGTCCCCGCTGCAGTGACCCAGCCACAGTGGGAAGTGTGTTTGCATCAACCATCTTTCAGTAATTATAGCAACAGATGACTCAAGATCAAAGTGTGTTTGCGAATGATGTGGCAAAGTAAATCTATGTAAATCTGAGGGGTTTTATCTCTGGATCTGTCTTTAATGCTGACTTCTGTCCGGCTTTAACCTGCCCTGGGAAAACATCTCAGATTCCACTGCTGCAGTGCTGGTCTGGACAGACCCCTGGGAGCTGCCCGGCTTCCTCCACACTCACTTCTTTGCCGCGTGCACAGTCTGGCTGCCATGGGGACAGCAGCCACTGGTCCTTGGGGCCTGATCCCCAGAGTTTGTCTCAATGCAGAAGGGCACGTTTGCTGTCACAGTGAGTCAACAGAGCCAGGTGTCCGGGTGCTTTGTGCTGACATGCCGAGCTGCTGCTGGTGGTTGCTGCGTCCAGGGTCTGCCCCTCCCATGATCAGCACACCAGCGGGCAGCTGCTCCTCTGCTGGCTGTGGCCCAAGTGCTCCAGAGACGCCTCTGATCCAACCTCTCCCAGCCTTGTCCAGCTATAAGACTAGACTCCAATGAGGGTTCAACAGGAAGGCCCGTCATTCAGGGTGACACAGGTGACAGCAATGGCTGACCGGCATATGGAGAGGGTACCATTTGCCCAGCCCTCTGAATATATCCCATGATGGCCCTTCATATGGTTGAAACTATTTCATCTTTCCGTCACGTATCCTCCTATCAGCTTCTATCATGTGTTTATCCTGTATTTTCTAATTAGTTAATTACTTTGCCCATGATGCTAAGCTTCGGTTGTTACACACACCAGGTGTTCTCTTTGTGCCATTGATCTGTAAGTGCTCCGCTGGGATGTCTCCTCTCTGCATATCCTACTCTGGACAGCACCACACTTGTCTACAGAGATCTTTCCAAGCCCTTGAATGCACTGCAACTCTCCTGCTTGTTAGTCCAGTTTCCAATAGTTTCACAGGCTTGCCTTCAGTTCCCTTTCATTTGCACTACTGCCAAGAAAGTACATTTTGTTCTTTGTCTTTGTTACATAGCTTTTGCCTATAACCTTCTGCACATGAGGAGCAGGAGAATTCTTGGTGTTAGCTTAAAGCACAACACAGGATAAAATCCTGCCGGAGGAGTAACTTGCTGGGTGGGAGCGCTAACGAGAACCTTAGCTGTCCTTGCCTGTGTCCCCTCAGAGGCCTACCACTAGGGGCTTGGTCCCAAATGTCACTTGTCTGAGCTGCCCTGCAGGGAACAGGACTAAATGCCTTCTAGGGCCACGGTGAGAAGGCACTGTGATGATCGGTGGTTTGATCTGCTTTGTCACTTGTGTCACGGATATCCACCTGCCTCACCTCATGCTGCATCATGTAGAGGATCACTGGTTCTTCAACAGAGGTTAGAGGAAATGAGGCAGGGTGAGGTTTTCTGAATGTGAGAAACTAAGAGAGAGAAGTTCCTCCACACATTGGTCTCTCGTGTGGTTGCAAACTGGCTCCAGACATCTTTCCTGCACAGTTCCTGGCTAAAGGTGTTTGAGTCACAAGCAGCAGAGTGTGGACAAAGGCCAGGGCAGCTAGGAGTTAGGTGAAATGAACAGATCCTGACTTAGAAAGTGTTCCCCAGATGTCCCTGAGACAGTCTGGATCTCTCTTGGTGATTTCTGTTGCTTTCATTTGCTGTTTTAATTCCAAAGGCAACTCCATAGCCAGTGACTTCTGCACAGTTAACATGTGGCAAGAATGGCCATGTTGGGCAAAGTTTAGAGTTGCCACCTGGGATTATGGACCGATGCCATCTCTACACAGGATATCCCAAATCACATCAATCATCTAGATTTTTCATTGCTTATGCTGAGATGCTGTGTTGCTCCTACGTGTTTATTTCTCAATAGAGAGGCTTAATTATTGGGTTGCAAAGCTCTCAAGGGTCTTATGAAAATTGAACTGGAAAAGCAAACTATCATGACGTACTGGGACTCCTTAAACTGTGATAGGTTGCTATTTGGTGATTTGCTGTAACCCAGGGGAAGTCTGTCCCCAAAACCAGCTGCCCAACATGCATGTGTTTCGGCTGCTATCATCAAAGCCTACAAGATGAACGGGCAATTCGTTATCATTTAGGGTAGCACTTTGAATGTTATCATTTGAGTTTCTTACAAGATTAATCTTTCTGTCCCTGGGATCACATCTTCCTGATGAGGAACAATTAGAGTATCCTGTGGTGAAACACTGGATTATTATTAATGAAACTTGTGCTGCCCTGAGAGTTTTAATTGAGTCAGGTGTTTAAAGACATGCCTGAGTTAAAACATGTGGGCACTCTAATGTCTGCCACAGGAGCTACCAATGTTTTTCACGCAATGCCAAGAAATGTTAACTATTAAAAACATGTTTGATCATTTATTAACCTTAGTTGGTCATATGTCCTACTCAAATCCCTCATTAGAAACTGCTGTGCCCTTGAAACTAAGCAGAAATTTAACTACACCTTTCTTTCCCTTAAGTCTTGCACGAAGAAATGTCTGGATTTCGTCAGTGCAACAGATACTGATAGATTTTTGTTTGCCTCTGAGCCATATTCAGTTGAGGTCTGTAATATCTGGAACCATTTTTGTAAAAATATTTCAAGACAGGAACCAAGCTTTAACATTTGCACACCAAACTTAAATATCAGGACACTTTGGTGGTGGCCCTTGGTGGCAACATGATTTTGTCAAGCTGTATCTAAGCTTACAGCTGAGAATAAATGCTCAAACAGCTTATGTGGTAGGGACAAAGGGGGTACTCTGGGCCATGACTGTCACCTGAATCAGATGATAAAGACAACATAGCTGAGGGTTTTGCCCATATGCAGAAGGCCAAAGGGAGGTTTGCTAATTATTTAAAGGAAGTTGGGGTTTGACATCAATGTATCTGTCATTCCACCCTTCCAATTTCCAATTCTCCTTTCCCATTGCAAGCTATCGGATGAAGACAGTGAGGTTTTGGGAACATGCCCTGTCTTTGCTACCTGTGTATACAACCGGGATACAGCTGCACTTCAGTTCCTGCATGGAGACTCCAAACCACTCCCACAATACTGTTTGAGTTTCCTGCATCGTGTGCTGGAGCAGATGCAAGGTGCTTGCACAAAAAGGAGCAGAGATGGCTGGATTTGGTGCTCTGGGCTTCTTCTAGCTGTATCTCTTCTTCATGGGAGAAGGGACAAAAGGAGCAAAGGCACTGGTTGCTGCCAATGGCTACCAATGAGGAGAGCTTTGTGTAAGTCACATGTGTGCCCTGCTAAATGTCATGATCCAGGAATGCACCTACTGCTCAGGCAGTTGCCAGCTGGCCAAAGCACCTGCAGGTGTGTATCTTTTTATTTGTTTATATATGTAAATTGAGTCCAAAGTCTCAAACAATTAAGTCATGCGATGCAAGGCATGTGACAGAGTGGTTAAGAAATAGCGAAGAGCAGACAAGGGTGAGAGGAGGAAAGCATTTCAAAGTGGCAGTTGTGAGCTAAATCATGTTGGAATTGGGTAACCTGGATTTAGGGGAGAGGTTGGAAAGGAAGGGCGTAGTACTGGGAGAGGAGCTCTTTCTTTTTTTTCGTCTGGAAAGGGCCCTGATCCTCAGGCTTGCACCGAGATTTGTGTTTTATGCCTGCTGCTGCTGCAGAGCTGATGCATGCCCATCAGCCTCATCAGAGAGGGTCCTGACTGATGCCCAGAGAAGCCACAAGTTACTGGGGTCAGCTGCAGGTTTTGCAATATGCTCCTGGCACAAGCAGTGGCCTCCCCCTCTTTCTCCTGTCCTGTCCTGTCCTCCTGTCCTCCTCTCCCTCTCCTTCAGCCTCGCCCTCTTGTCTCAAGGCACAGGGAATGGTGGCCTGTGGCAAGCTCGAGCTCTTGGCAGCTAAGGTCAGCTCCCTGTGAGATGTGCCAGCTCACAGCTGGGATGACGATATGCTCCTCAGTCCTCCTGATCTCCCTTTTCTTCTTCGCATGGACAGTGGTGGCACATGGGTCTCTGTCTTGCTCCTTGATGTACAACTGCATGAATTGCCCTTCTAGGTGCACATCTTTTTTCCCATGGGGGCAGCATTAATGGCTTTTGGCTCTAAGTGCCACTGTTCATAGGTGCCAGAGAAGTTATTCAGCTATTTGGTAGACATTCATTGCTCCGGTAGTTTACTCCTGGCTTCTCTGTGGCACATGAGAGAAGGCAGAGAGGTGAATGAAATGGGCTTGTGGACAGGACTCTGTCTGCTGGACTCACGTTGGATCACATGGGAAGTCTTAAGCTGAGTGGAAAATGCTTACTTTAATGGCATGTGGATTTGAACCCTTAATTACCACAACCATCACATGTCTGATTTGCAGTTGTGTGCACAAACGACTTGCCCATGCACTGATTATGCTTCACATTAAATGCTCCTGGGTCCTGCTTTTTAAAAAAAAACAACCCACAAAAACCTGTCTTTAGCAATACGGGTCTGGTCTTCATGGAGATGAGTACGAATTTCTGTATTGACTTCAGGAGAGTTAGACTGTACCCTTACACACAAACCAGCCCAGTGAGACATCAAATGATGTTGTTCCTAGCAGTCTACTGATGTTATCACAGTTTCTTTAAGTAGTTAGAAAGAACAAGATCCTACAATGACAAACCACGTTTGTTGTGGTATATAAAGACAAGTAAAAAAAAAAAAAAAAGAAAGAAAGCTTCCCAAATAATTATTAAAAAAAAAAAAAAAGTGCATTTCATGTCCCTTTTGTTTTTCATGGACCAAGCACCTTACAGACAATTTGCTGATTATCTGCCATACAAAGGGGACTAGGGTTCACCATGGAAAACAGACATAAAATAGCCAGAAAATCAAGTCTAGAGAGGAAAACTGCACCATTAAAAATGAATCATTACCTTATCCATAAAACTATAAATCAGTACAACATTTACTAAGCTTTGAGGCATACAGTTCCAGGGGACAATGAAAAGTTTATTTTAAATTAATTGATATTGTTGCTTCAGAGTTTCTTGTTGGTGGCTGCTTTCATCCAGAGACTAAATGCTGTTTATAGCACTGCCACATGGAAAGCATTGAAACAGCCAGTAATTGTTTCACCTCCACTGACTGTTGGCTTTGTAGAAATGAAGTGTTTGCATTTTTACTATGAGTATTTTTCTTTTAGGCATAAGGCTAACACAAACCAGCACAGGTTTGAGTCTCTGATAAGCAGGAGTGTTTAACAGGCTGTTGTGGCCTGGAGTTTTTTTCAGAAGGGATTTCTAAACTCTTAAGCTCAGATTCATCAAATCCTGTGAGTTTCTGATTCCATAATAAATCAGCAAGGTGGATTGGAACATGTGTTAAAGACTGAACTTGTGCCTAAACCCAGTTGAATGGAGAGTAAGAAGTGTGCAGACACTCAGCAGGGATGTATGCTGACATTCTTAGGGAAGCAAAACTAAGTGGGTTAAACTGGAGTGTGATAAATGAATTAACAGGATTATAGAATGTGTTTGTTTGCTATGCCAGTGGCTGAACTTGATGCATTCAGAATTACTTTCCAGTTCTGTATTCCTACACAAAGCCTAATATATATATTAAGTCATCTAAATAAAAGTGCTTCCTGACCTCACTGGATGTTGCACAGATGTGGCACAGTGGGGGGGAATAATCAGACTGTATTTAAAGTTTAGTCACTATATATTTACACTAACACCACAGTTTACACACACAGCATCTATGTGTGTAAATGCTGACCTAAATTTTGAGGTTTGATTGAAGGTATTTGCTCCAGCAAGCCATATTAGTTTGTCCATTTCCTTGCTAGATACCCTGGGCAGTTCTCCCCTAGAAGAGTGGCCGCTCCAGAAAGATGCTAAAAGGGTTAAGCAATACGCTCTATAGACTTCTGTGCCTTGTCATCACAAGGCCATATGATTTCATTCAATTACCAAGTCCTAATATGTGTGTGGCACTTTGGATGGATTGTCTGTTGGCTTTTGCAGAGTTGTTAGAGAGGGAAAGTATTTTTTCCATTGGTGCAGTTTGTTTGTTATTCAGCTGTGAACTCCCCCAACTCCTTAGTGTCAAAACACCTGGCAGCACTGTCATGTCAGTACTGCTTGTTTGTCCTGTTACCCCAAGCGCTGTGGCAGGTGGGAATCTGGCTGGGCCTGGGGAAGCAAGCCACATCAAACACGGGTGCTTGGAGTCGCATGTGGATTGTGCTGCCTGTTTACTCCCTTCTGGGATTCAGGTAGGCTGGAGGTTTGGGCTCAGATTGCTGGGGGAAGGTGATCTTCTGAGAAGACATCACTGCACTGATGAGAAAAATGGGAAGGATCTCCATAAATGATACAGGGTTAATGCGGGGAGGACAGTGATTCTGGACTAACACCATCAGCTTAGATGACACCCCGGCCCCACTGGTACGGGCCACAGAGGATTTTGTAGAAGTCATCTTTAAGCTTGAGGCAAGAAACATCATGTAACCATACAGAAGTTAAGTCCTACATCCACATTTGCATCACCAGGTCTGGTTGCGCTCTTTCCATGGTTATCAGAAGGCTCACAAACTCAGCCAGGTCAGCTGCAGCCTCTGCCTACTGTACGGCTTTGCATAAAGCAACTTTACCAGCACCTGCAAATCCAGTCTGGGCCTTGGAAAAACGTGAATGGAGCAGTGGTACAGACCATACTTCAGGGTGGAGACTCTTGTCCCCAAACCCGCTGCAATGTCTGTTGTGTAATGCTGCCAATGAAGTTTTGTAACTCTCTCACATACTGGGAGTATTTGATCACAAGAGTCATTTCACTTTCTGGCTTCTATCATCCATCAGAAATTCCAGGCCATAGCTTTAAAAAGCAACTAGTGACTTAGGATCTTATGACTGCTGAACATTTGGATTGAGGTATCATGGCAGGCATGCACAATCCTCCTCATAGCAGACATCAAAACTGTGGCTCACTCCAAAAGCCCTAGGCTGTGATGTGGAGCTAACACTTGCCCAAGATGAGTCACAAAAGTTCCTCTGAACCAAAATTTCAGCTCTAAGCCCCCAGATGAAGATCCCTGCCCAGGATTTCAGAGAATACACACATCCTTCCCTTAGCTATGGGACCACATACAAGTTTTGGGCACAGCAGTGCCACAGGCACGAGGGACACAGCTTAGGAACACCCAAGGTCACCTGCCAGCATCGGCAGAGGCCACAAGCGCTGGCAGTGTTAACAGGCTTTTGACAATACCAAAACATGACCACACTCTGCCTCATGCCAGGCTTCGAAGCTCACGCAACCAGCTGGATGACATGTGAGGGGGGACATGGATACAGAGCAGGGTCGAACACAGAGGGTCTGATAGAAGTTGTACAAGCCTATGCTCCTCTTGCAGCTTCCTTCAGACTCGGCTCCCAGGGAGGTGCCAGGTGTCACCTCGGAACGCTTTCCTCAAAGCAGTCCTGCCACATGCTGTGCTTTATCATAAACAGCACCACAAGGGGACGCCCAGAAGGCACCTGCTGCACTACGAGGGCAATGGCCTGCTGCCGAGTTGGGTTTGTGGTCCCAGGGGTCTGCTTTGAGGAGCATGGCTCCTTGCCCCTAAGGAATGAGTCCAGTCGTGGTGTTTCCTATCAGCTTATCTCCCTTCTTGCATCATGCGGTTGGTCTGTATGCTGTGGGCGACTGGCAAGCATTACCTGAACTGCTGCTGCCTGTTGGGTATGGAGGGAAGGATTGGGAGGCCTCTGTATTTACATTTGCTTCAGGAGACCATCAGTAGGGCTGAGAGGACTAAGCAGGCTTGTCAGTAAACTGGCAAGGAGAAGCTCGATGTGTGTTTGCCAGCTGGCAATCAGGAGTGTAAGGGCAGTGGGGGCCACGAGCAAACCAGACAGTCTGCCATGGTGTGGGGGCACAACAGTCACCTCCCCAGCTTGCTGAACTGTGCACAGGGGGCTGCAGCCACACCACACGGCAGCATGTCACCTCCAGTCTCCAGCAAACCCACCCTCAGTGGCCCCGGGGGTAGGTTTGCTGTTCAGCCTAAGGTGATCTGAGCGCAGTAACACTCTGCACAACTTGCACGAAATCAGCCTCCTGATACTCAGAGCCGGTTCCTGTTTTGGAAAGGCTTTGGACAAGACTGGGCTTTCTTTGTGAGATCCTGCAGATCCTGCAGGGGAAACCTACATAAGTAGCTCTGAGACCTTTCCATCCAGCAAGATCGACTCTTATTTGCGTGATGCTGCTAATGAAGTAAATCCAGAGAGACTGGGCAACTCTCTTTTACAACTAAAGGTCTTTAGTTAAGCTGTAAAAAAAGCATCCTACCTTCCCTGAACCCATCTTGAACTCTGCCCTACACCAATCCCTAGCAAAATGGTACCTGCATCTGTTCCACCCAGGCATACAATCAAATGGTGACTCACTGTCACATATTCATTCATTTATTGCCCAGATAACTCTCCATTAAGATAATGAGTCATTCTTTTACACCCACCAAATGCATAGCTAGGATGCTCTTGCTTTCTGCTATTCATAAATTAGGAGAAGAACAGAGCCTTGATCCAGAAAATGTATTTCCTCTAGAGAAGCTTTTCAAAAGATGTACAGCTGGATTTGTGACCTCTCCACAGAGTCCTATTTAGCACATTTAGTGAAAGTAGGGGTATGTTTTTCCTATGCATCCTATTTAGAATCTTGTCTGCTGTTTAAAGGCAAGTGGACCCTGGGTGGAGGAGGGAGGAGACTGCTGGTGAGATATGTAAGGCTGACAGGTTTAATAGGATTGACTAAAACGTATTTGTTAAACAACTGTCCAGGACCCTTGCAGCTCACTGTCCCCGCTCTTTGCTTGTGAATTGAGTGAATGAGATTCCCAGCCACATGGGCCACTCAGCTGGAGTTCATCTCCCTTCAGGTTACTGCTGGCTCTGCTGCAGGGTCCAACAACAAAGAGTAGTGTTCACACAACTCTACTGATCCCAAGGCATCAGTCTGCTAAGACATGTTGTCTCTTAAAGATTTCTGTGACCATCACAAGGATCAGACCCCAAAAAGCATCCCCTCCTGATCTGTGTCAATGAGTAGTTCAGAGCTCCATGAGGGTTGTCTGATATTTCTAGTGGCAAGGTCCATCTTCCAAATTCAAGAAACTTGTTTTTAAATGTGTGCTACAGGGGACAAACAAGGCCCCAGTGACTACTGCAGACAAGCACTGAAAAGCTAATGTTTCTTGCCTCATACTAGTCTACTTCTAGAGCTGGAGGATTTTGATCAGGGATTTGCAGGCCTTGCATGCCCAGAACTGGTTGGCCATGTTTGCAGCCACTTCTCTGAGATACATGAACAACATCACTTCATGCATCAGTAAATTTCAAGCAGGCCAGGAGACAAAATGCTTGGCATAGCACAACTATATGTAAGCACAATCTATGCAAACTACTCTGACATATTAGACGAAGAATTGCCAGTCCTTGCTAGTTTGGCAATATTTTGAGTACTCCTTAAGACCCCAGAAGATGGGGATTTCTGAATGATGTATGAACCTCTGGATTTTTTTTCTTAAAACAGGTTTTTTTCCCTTAGGGCTGTGGACAAAAAAAATGAAAAATAATTTTAGTGCATCCAACAAGCTGAGAATTCAGTTGGCAAATAAGAAAGTGTATGTAATACATATTTCTGCGAGAATAACACAGTTTCTGTGCAGTATCAAAGCTATGAGGCCCAGTCATTTTTTTTTTTACATGCTTGATGTGGTCTGTAATGTATAGCTGTAGTGGAATGCTCTTTTGACCACTTGTGGCTGAGGAGATGAGCTGCCTGAGCCTGAGCCTTGTAAATAAAACAGTGCCTTGGTGTCAGAGAGAAAGGTGATGGGAAAAGTTCTACTAACTGTCTACTGACAGGTCAGGAGTGTTAAACCAGACCACAGTTTCACACTGACCTTTCATCCTGCCAGACCAGTGGGAGCCCTCAGCCAGTGAGCTGACATCTGCTTAAGTCAACAGCCAACCGGTTCAACTTCTTAAGGCTTATCAAATTATTTGCATAAACACTGTGATCAGAGCAAGAATGAAGGAAGGATGGGCTTGAGCTGCAGACAGGCTTTTTCCTACAGTTTTCTTATCTTCAATCCTCTGTCCCTGTGCTGCCTGTTTAAAGGATTTGCTCCCTAGTGACTGACGAACCCAGGTTTCCTCTGGACTGGCATCTAGAGCTGGAGCCTGTGGGCTATTTGAGCTGAGCTTGCACTGCCAGTTCCTACTTTGTGGAGACACTGGGGGGATTTTGTTCTTTCTCCGGTGAGCTGTACTCATGACACAGACACAAACATCATATCCTTGAGATTCCTGATGTGTGTCTGAATTTGGCCTGTTGTGAGAGGGGCACTAAGAGAGACACATGTTGCACAATAGCTAAGACTCATTTCCTTCAGAAAATAAGCTACAGATACTGTGCTGTGATGCAGCATCGTGGCAGGCCTTCTGTGGCTTCACTGAGTAACATGAGGTTTCTGTACTGCAAAGCACTTGGGCACATGAGCTTTAGACAGCTTTCTTTCTGAAGAGGGGAGGAAGGTGTGGGAGGGTGGTCTTCTTGATCATCTCCCCTGCCAGCAGTGGCTAGAGTGCAGGGCAGCCTAGGTCAGCATAGAGCCATGCCTGCACCAGCCTGTTCATCCCTTGCGCCCTTGACAGCTGCTTTCTCCTTGCACTGTGACTCACTGCACAATAATCCATGCAGAGAAACTAAGGGCATTTCCAGCCCACGGTTCCCTCTCTGGTCAGTTCAGGCATGAATCTGGGGAGACCGCTCTTGCAGGGAGAGGAGAATGCAAACCAGTCCATATGTGCATGTAATGAAACAGCTCCCATGGTTCCTCTGTCTCTAAAAGTCCAGACTCCTCATTGCACTGTGTAGTTTCACTAATATTCTTTGTCTCTTTTTCTAAACAACTAGGCATATTTTAAAAATGTTGAGCTCTTCTTGCTAGAAGCTTTTGATAGTTTCTAGAACTTGCAGAGGATCCTAGACCTATCATCTTTGCTAAGCAAAAAAGTTCTTCTCACATTTGTTCAAAAGGGGAAGGATGTAATATTGACTAGTATTGAGTAAGAAATGTACTCTTCTCATTTCAGAGGCAATATTGGAATGTCCTTGGTATTCACATGATACCTTACGTCTGTATCAACTTGCTGAGTGATGTCTTGAATCACACTTTGATTAAGTGATGTGTTTGAGGATTCTGAAGGTAGTATCTTGCTCTTTTCAGTGCTGTCACTTGGAGCTCTTCAGCCTTGCCTCTGTCAGCAGGTAGTCAGACTAGAGTACCATTCAATTAAACCTAAAATCCATCTGGGCTTACCTGATTATTGATAACAAAGAGGCATTGGAAAAAACAAGGACAACAATCTTTTCCTGAACAAGTTAGCTTAATAACAAATAGCAACAGTATGTTTTCTCCCAGTGAATGTAAGCTAAAAAGCAAGACACTTCCAGCCACCCATATAGCCTAGCTTTGCGCAGGCCATGTCATGTGATTTTTGGGGTGTTGGCTCCTCTTGTTTCGAGGCTCTCTCCTGCATAAATGGGGCTTAATTGCTCCTTCCATCAAGCCTGATGGAAGAGTGCTAACACACCCACTAGCTGTAAGCAGGCCTGTGACTGCAGATCAAAGTCAATCCGACCTCACTGCAGAAGCCATGAGCACATTCCACCGTAACAAGAGCCCTGCAAAAGGTATGGAGAACCTTGTAGCCTTGCAGTACTTCCCACCCACCGCTGACTTCCATTAATTAATTAACTCTGCAGCTTTATTCCCTTATCATAATCCTCCCAGCAGCAGCACAATAAATTGTACTTGCAATAGATGCTTAAATGAGATGATCCCAGATCTTTGCAACTTGAAACAAGGGTGGGAAACTCATAGCTTTGTGGTGATCTCCAATTCATTCATTATACGATCGGATCTTAATTGCTTTAAGAATATGATTCTAGTAAATCTGGCCTCTAGTACCACTCATGTTAAATACTTCAGTTGCTAAATCTCGTCTGCTATACACAGTCAGTTTATCACTTGTGGTCTTTTTTACTTCAGTGGGGTCTAAAGTATTGAATTATCTGTAGAAACTAATGCTGTGTTTGCCCACCCCATATTTACCCACTGAGTGGATAAGTACCAAACCTAAGTTAGCTGTTTTGAGATAGTGAAAGAGAAGGCATTTCTCTAGGGAAATTAATTTAAAATGAGGTACGTAAAATAATCCAGATGAATCATCCACTGGAGATGTTTCTTTCTATTGGCCATAGAGGAGGATAGGCATGAGATGCTTCATTTACAGATTACTGAAGTTGACTCCAATAAAGCCCACCTTATGTGCAGAGACCCGAGTATGAGAATAAACAGAAGGCTGCTTCAGTGTAAGATCTGATGTAAGAAGTGCAAGGGGACTGATGACTCATCCTAACACGGGGGAAAAAGTCTCCAAGTGAGGAGATCAGGATCATTTGCCTGACTGGTAAAAAGTTCTGTGAGTACGTATGGGACAAACAGAAATGTGCACATTTCAGCAGCCATGCAATCAATGATCTGCACGACCAGACCAGGAAGCATGCAGCTCTGAGGAGGCACTTTCCAAGTAGAATGAATTCCTCATAGAGTTAAAAACTTATTTGTGAGAGCTGGAGACACAGGAATTATTCTATGTCTGTGTATGTTTGTGTACTGACAGAGATCAGAGAGAATTCCTGGGGACCAAATGCTTTTAATCTCAAGATTTTGAGAGCGGGGGAAAAACCCTCTTCTTTTCTGATCTTTTCAAATTGTCAAGCATCACTTTGGTCAGAACATCAGCATTTAAAGCACGAGAGTGTTTACCTAATCTACTGTGCAGTTGGCTTCTCCAGTATTTCATCAGGGGCGTAACTCTCAGCAGCAGCTTTTAATAGCTCCGGTGGAAGCCCCATGTTAGGAACAGGTAACTTAGAATAACATCCTTGGGGTGGTTTTGAAGATTATTCTTTCTTAAAAAGCAAGACCGCGTTGAGCAAACCTCAAAGGCAGGTTCATGTGTCACTGGAGGCAGCTCTGGTGACTCAGTAGGTGGCAGCCTTCCCCTTGACTTTGCAAGGACCTGTCACCCTGCAAAAGGTGCTGGGGGATCACTGAGCACTGGGGACAAAGGCACCCCTCTCCTGGCACAAAGTGTGGAGCCTGGACAAAGCCAGCTGTGAGACTTCATCCTGGGGTGTGAAGAGCCCCGTGACAAAGTGCCAGAATACCTGACCTCCCAGACAACAAGTGGTCTTGTGGGTTGGCTGAGATTTACAAGCCCAGGAGGTACTCCCAGCATCTCAGACTCCAGTACACTCCAAAGGATCTTTATGTGCAACCAATGCTATTAAAAAGACAGACTGAATGTGTCTGGCACTTTGGAAGAGGTTTGGATCAGCAGAATCTTTGTTCATTTGTATGATAAGCAGGAAGAGGGAGCAGAATAGTTTTTCCCTATTTTCTTTTCAGGAAATTTGCTACGGGGAAGAAAATGGAGCTCATGAGCACTGTGTTTTGGGAAAGGGACAGTTTGGGGAGTAAACAGAACCTAGCAGACCTTTATGTGGGATGTCACTCACATGCCCATGAAGAGGGGAATACTTTCACCACTCAAGATAACATTCATTCCTCAAGGAAAGTGGAAGGAGAAAGTGGTGGGGGTGGAGTCTAGCCACAAAGGAGGCCAGACAGGCTTCTGCTGGTGAATGAAATTGCTGCTTTCAGCCTGCCTTCTCCTGGAGCCATGATCAGGGACCAGCCCCCGGGGACCAGTTTGGTAGGGGGCAACATCCTCCACCTGGGTGGGACAGTGCTGAGTAACAGGGGCAGAAGCCTCTTTACATGGTTCAGCTGCAGCTAGACTGGCCTAGCTAACCCCAGCCTTGGCCTTCACATCCTTTCAAACCCAAAGTGTCCCCAAGCCTGGTAGTTCTGATTTGAACTATGACACTGGACCCGTTTCCAAAAGCCCTTAAAGTTTCAGGCACTGTCAAGCTGAATTGTTTTGAACTGTTCACTGGAAAATGAAAGGAGGAACTATTACTAATGTGAGAAACCATCCTGGTTTCCTCAGTGGATACTGCTAACACCTACCTTACTATGTAGCATTATGCCTGCCTACCCTTCTCTCTACCTCCAACAAGCTTGAATGAAATAGCAAGGATATTTTCTCCTCTCACTGAGAGGCAGATTTATACTCACACTCCTGACATTCTCTCATAAAACCTTACATAAATCACCACTGGTTTTGGAGAGATGCCAAAACAGTTTGAAGGAATGTGTACAGGACCTACCAGAACAGGGTTTCCCCATCTTTCTGACTCTATATTCCCCTTACTCAGAGCTAAACCGATAGGTTAACACCTCCTGCACAGAAAACCTTTTCCAACTCCATCAATTGCCTTTAATAACAAACAAGGAAACCCACAAACTCATGCCCAGCTATTACCATAAAAAACAAGAGACACAAAGCAAAAGAATTAGCTGCATGCAGATCTAGAAATGCTAAGTACAGGAGGAGACATTTGTTTTTGTTCCACATAGTCAAACATGTCTTAATCTTTAAAACACCTTCACTCTAAAATTGTAGTGGATTGCTTAGTCACAGGGGATTTCCTATTTATGCAAGGGCCTTTGCTGAGGCCCCAAAGTGGTGATAATGCTAGACTATAAATTTAGGCATGGACGATGTTTGGGGAAGAGACTTCTGTGAAAAGCTGCCTGAAGTAAGGGGACTGGTAGGACTTTCCTGGGACCGCTATATTGCCATCATAGATTGCAAAAGTCAAAGCTGCAGCTCAGAATCAGCTCTGCAGGGTGAGCGTTAGGTATGGAAAACTTTGGGTGTTCACTAAATGCATTGGTGACTAGTTTTGTAAGCAGTCCACTGGCTGTGAGGAAAGACACACTGCCCAGAAAAGACCACAAGTTGAGACTTTACTCACTTTGTCTGCAAAGAGGGTAAGTGGCCTGCCCAGTTCCACAGAAGAGGACTAATAACAGGGGTGATGTCAGATATAACAGTACCCAAGCATTTTCCATCAGCTCCTACTAGCTCTATCTGCTGGCCCTTGCACTTTCTGGCAGACTCTCCTGCTCCTTCATTATCAGACTCCCACCTGAAACAACCACAAAGACTGCCTGCTTCAGGCTGGCACCCCCTAGTCTGGGAACTGCTGCTCTGAGTCCCATTGCCATTCTCGCGTATGAAGAGGGAGGGTCTCGTTAGTGCAGTTATTCCAAAGGGAGCCAGCTGGCGTGAGGATTACTAGGGAGATGTGATAAAAGCGGGGACTTGCCTTCACTGTCATCTTTCATCTTCCACAGCCTGCTCCATCCACAATGACACTGTCTTCATCTCTATGTCAGTTGTTTGCCCTGGGAGGAGAAGGTACAGTTAAAACATGAATGTCAGAGCTAATCCCTCTAGCTTGTTTCCTTCTTCAGTGATTGCTGGTTCTGGAAAATCCACAGACCTGCTCTTGCATACTTTCTCACAACCCAGGTATTTCCTTGATCACCCACTGCCTGAGAAAACACACTGGACAGCCCCAGTGTGTCCATCTGGGTGCAGGCATCTACAACTCAGACTTGCGGTGTCAATGCTAGAACTGAGTGTGGTGTGATAGGAGCAGACCTGGGTTGAAGTGGTTCATACAGAAGGCCCTTGCATGTCTTTTATATGCAGCTGGATCCCTGGGCCAAAAGCCCCACCACCTGCATATCTCAAGGCTTTCTGAAGAGAAGCTGATTGAATAAAAGAGAATGTTTGCTTTTTCAGTGTCAGACCCCACCCAGAAGCACTATGCCATCCTTCTGCCCGCCTCGTGGATAACACCAAGATATTGATGCACACACCATGCACAGAAGGCCTCATACAGAAAGGTTTTATTTCTGCCTTTTCTTGTGCTGCTTCTTTGTGACATCAGCATGCCTGCCATTCAACTCCTGTCCACACCAGTGCTTAGCTGTATAGCTTTAAGAAGTGTGAAGGTTGCCACCAATAAGCCATTATTTGCTAGCACTTCCATAATGAATAGAGCATATTCCCCTGAAATTTAGGACAGGAAACAGTGAAGGTTTTCCCAGCCCTTTGAACAGTAAATATATGGGAATATGAAACCATCTGAACATGGAGGTTTTTCTGTGGGACCTACAAGTCAAACTCTCCTTTGAGAGCTTTTTATGGAGAGGTAGTTTTCTTCAGAGCAGAGACATGTGCCTCAGAGCACGTCCATCCCAAGACAACATTGAGTATATGGGTTTTTTGCTGACAATGGGAGCTGGGAGTACACATGTAATTCTATATACGCTGACTGTGCGTAAGTATATGGATCTGGGAATATTTCCCACAGTCATACCCAGCATGGAGGGCTGCAGAGATTCAAAGTGGGAACTGAAGGCACATGCCCAGCTCTACAGAAGACTTTCCTCCATTTTCAGTGTCGTCTCTCACTTCTTCCCTTGCAATACTCAAATACAAGAGTATTTCCAAACTACAAACACTTGTGAACCATGAGTACCTTGTAAAACTGTGCATGCTACACATCTCAGGACAATAGTACTTGTGGAGAGCCCACAGCCTCCTCTGTGTACACACAGCAATCTCTATTTTGGGGAGATTCATCTTCCTGGAGTTCAAACTACCGTCCTCGAGTAGTTATATGACACAGGGCAATGAACTGCCCTCTGGGTGACCCGATGTCTCCTCTTCTGACGACTAATGTTAGGTTACCAAGTGTGCACTATGCAGCTATGGGGACCACACTAATGTATACAGACTACCAGAGCTCATGGCTGAAAGGATGGCCTGATCCCTGTCACTGCACACTAGGAAACAACAGGGGCGAGGTAGGAAGATTCTGATGGAGGGCAGGGTTCCCTCCATGCTAGCAGCCATCCAGCTCTGACCCCCCCTAAAGTGGAGCTGTCAGTGACACTAATGGTGGCAGAAATTGGCTAACATCAGAGAAACTTGCCTACATGTTTATAATAATATAATATATGTCTGGAAAAGGTTATAATCCCTGTGAGACCTAAAGGAGGTACTTAGAGAAGGGCAGGCCTGGGGTGACATGCTTAAGGGATAGCTTTTTTGAAGCTGATTCCCCTAACCCAAAGGCAATAGGCAAGCAGCAATGGATATACTCAGGGAGTCTCCTCTAAGTACCACCTACTATAGCACTGATGTGGCAGATAGCCCTTCGTTAAGCCCTGAGTGCTTAACCTGCTATGCTGCTTCAGAAAATCCCTCAGTTCTCTCTTAGCCCTTCAATCTCTGTAAAAACCCCAAAGTAGCACAGGGTCCTTGGGTGTCACAGACCAAGTTAAGTGTAGACAGCTAAATGCACTTCTGTAGGCTGGCTAAGGAAAACAGGATTGCTAGGCTTGCAAAACAGTGTGAGAACATGTGAATGAAGTCTGCAGACTTCTTCCTTGTTCCCAGTTTACTCTGGAATAATTGTTTACTTTAGCCAAGCTCTTCCTGATCTCTATCCATAGATCAGCATTAGGCTCAGCACTGCAGCCCTCATGCAGTATCTCCAACATGAAAGCAGACAACAGAGATACGACAGGGCAATTTTCTCCTCATCACTGCTCTGCGACAGCTTTGAGGATGTCATGGCTTTTAGGCATGAGGCAGTGAATTGGAGGCTGGTACTGGGTTTGAGTCACTGCCTTTCAAGCCTGAGCATCTGGCCAGCTGTTTGGCCCCAAAAGTGCACTGCCATTTTCCTGAGCAAGTGTGGTTGTTTTGTGGTTTCTATTGTTTACGTGCTCAAGAACCCCAGCTTTTATTCTCTGGTTACTTGCTCGCCTCCCACCAGTCTTTCAGGTCTCGTGTTTGGCCAAGTGCGTCCTGGGAATCTCCAGTCGCATCTGGCTGGTCCTAGTCACGTGGTTGGTCTGGGCTCCTGCCTGCACTTGTTTGATGTGTGACCCATGCACAGGCTGCCCCTTACCCGAGACGCTTTCACGCAAACAAAGGAGTGACCCGTCTCTTGGGGTGCGATTCAGGGGAAGGCTGCACTCAGACACCCTGTCCTGATGAGAGGCTCTGATGCTAATCACCTGCCTTTGATCCGTTTGCCTTTCAACTAAAACTACAATCTTCTCCCTTGTCTCCCTCCAGGCTCTTCTCCAAATGAAGACCTGCACAGCTGCCAGGGCACATGATAGGAAGTGCCACATCCAAGCAGATCAGAAATCTCAAGCCTTGGCGAGGATTTTCTACAGGCAATTGAGGGTGTTTGCATTTTGCACAAGCAAAATCAGTACCGGTTTGTGCAGCTGAGTCCACGGCTGCACCACTGCCTAGTCTGGACATGCAAATAGTCCTTGGTGAGAGCAAATGCAGCCTTTGGAGAGACAATACAAAACTGAGACCTCAATTTCATGTCTGCCAGCCCCAGAAAACTGGCGTTTACTTTGCTAGCCCAAACCAAAGTTCAGTCACTAGAAACCAGTGCCAATTTCTTGACATCAGTGATCTATTAGAGGTGGGTGAAATTACACTCACAGCCCCCTTAGATCTTCCTTTTAAAGCAGGAGGCTTCTTCTAAGTGTAATTTCTGTACACCGGTATTAGAAATGTTAACATTTGACATTTTCATCTTTCTCAAAATAAGGATTATGTGAGATTTCCACAGCAGGCTATTTTCATGGCCTGAGGGTGAATTTTATTTTGCTCTTTAGCTAGTAGGTTTTAAAAAGTTGCTTTTAAATTTGTCCTCTAGATTCACATTAGGTGGAATATCAAACTCATCAGCATTTGGGAGACATTATTCCTAACCAGGATCCAAATTTGACCCTGACAGAGGCACCTTTTTCTCTTTTTTTTTCACCCTTTTGAAATTCATGGCTGAAGACCAGACCCACATCTGGGTTTGGAACCAGGTATTCCATAAAGCATCAAAGTACACAGATCCCCTCTGCTCCACCTAACTCCTCTAGCTAGTCCAAAAGAGTGTATTCCCAGGCAGACTGCTTCTAGGAACAGTATCGGTATATTAGCCTTGTAACTCATTAATGCTAATAGCAGTTGCATAATGCTGAAATGTGGTTGTACAGTAAGCTAAGAACGTATTTCAACTATATGAGGTACGACTGCCAGTAAAAGTTTTTAAATGAGTAGCTTTCCTTACCATTACATCTGAATTTATCTTTTTTTGTAAATGCTCTGAGGGTGCCACATTTCAAGGTATTACAAAGTCATGCCACTAACTCTAGCATAATCCTCTGCTTAAATGCTGCACACTTGGCCATGGTCTGGAAGGAGGTATGAGCTCACCTTGTCACTACTTTCCCCGTCTAAAAGCTCAGGAGACCTCCAGAAGGGCTTTGGTCACTCATAACGCCTAACTGACAGGGAGCTCAAGCACCAAAGATGACATGCTGTCCTTGAACCCTCAGGGAGCCCCAAGCATGGAGATTCAAAGTGGGAGAGGGTGAAGGGAGATCTAGGTGCAATGATGTGACCAGGGGGAGTCTCCAAAGCCACACAGGCAGTAAGCCAGACACTGATGTTAGGCAGCTGCACGGTCACTCACTTCTGTTAGCCCTGGTAACGAGTATAAGCAGAACCATGCCAACAAAATGGAATTCTCAACCTTTACAAAAATTGCTAAGGCCTGGTGAAAACACAAGTGCAGAATTATTTTCTTTCATATTCAGCAGATTTGGTCAGTTCTTATGACCCAGTGCAGCTGTCTCATTCACGTTGGCTTTCTAAGAGAACATTAGCTATGTCCTCTTCAAGGCCCTGTTTCTCTTCTTTTGTCATAGCCTCATTTAAATGCTCTTTATTGTCTTTAGACAGACAAGCTTTGGACAGTATTTAAAATATAAGGCCAGCTGTATCCTAGGGCCATCAGATAACATCTGATAGAGCTCTCTATGTACAAGCTAGACTAGGCCCCTAGTTTCTATGTTGCATTGAATAGCAAACAGCTCTCTACTGCTTGCTTCCTGTCAGCAAAAGCGTGCAGGGTAATTCCCTCTGGAAACACTTCTCTATGTCCTGACACTTGAACTGCCAGTGCTCAAACTGACCGTAGCAATTTGGTGACAGGCATCCCAAGAGTTTTCAGGTTTGCTTTCCTTTGAATCCCACCTATCTTGGCTGCTTTGTCAGGTCTCCTGGCTTCCCCTAAAGTACCAGAAAAAAAAAAAAAGCTTAAAAAGGGAAGACATCAAGCAAAGAAAAAGGGCAGAATTCTTCATGATGTCTTTCTGAGCTATGTCTGTGTGCTTTCTGGTGGCTGTTCTCACTCTGTCCTTTGCTGCTCCAACAGCTAAGGATTGCCATGCTGCCAGTAAGGGTGGATGGAGCTTCTGTGTGACCAGCTCTCACTCTAGGGAGTGGGTTTTCCTCCCTGGAGAGTGAGCTGCTTTGCTTCAGGTGAAAGCCGAAGTGCCAGCCAGCTTGTAAACAGTACAGATGACAAGTGAGTGAGATGTAGCCTTCAGACACTGATGCAGTGTAGGCAAAGCCAGAGCAACTCCACATGATGCAGCAACAACACAGACAACAGACTTGGCCATTCAAGGTTCCTAACCTTTTACCTGTTTGGGGGGCTCCTGATGCCGTTGTGGTACCTGGGAGGGGCATGCTGGTTCATACTGCCCTCTGCCTCTGGCTGGGGGCTGCCCCATGGCAGCCTTTGGTGGGGGGTTCCCCCCACATGTGGACCCAGAGAAATCGGGGCTCAGCAGGAAGGCAGCTCCCCAGCTCCCCAATCTTTGCTGTGTGCTGTGCCCACTAGCTCAACCATGATGCAGTCTGTTGCTCTAGATGCCAGGGTTTTGCCCAGAGCCACAGAAAGTAATGTTTAACTGTGATGAAGGTTGTCCCCTCCCAACATCTGTGCCTGCTGCAGTGTCACTTCCATTTGGGAATGTGTCCTGCTTGTAGCCGAGTGAAATGTACAGTGGGGTTGAATTATGAAGACATGGGGTGGTGGGAGGATGAAGAGTGCTACTCTAACTTGGAAACTATGGAAAATATTAAATAAACCCTAACTCCCTGCTGGCACATATATGCACTATAAATAAACATTATAGCTATGTAAATAGCACAGAGCTCCTAGGAGCTGTATCACCTTCTGAAATAGCAGGCAGAGGAGTCTGCTACACTACAATAGACAAATCAAGTTTGGCTAAATTATGCAATTAATTTAAATGCACACTGTACAGTAACATCATTTTTGGAAACCATATTGTTTGGCCCTCCTGAGCGATTCCCAGATGTAATTCCTGCAAGGAGCACACACCCAAGCCAGTCAGAATTTCTGGAATGACATCCAGTTGCTCAACACCTGGTTATGCAGATAGAAGAGAAAACAGAGCGACGCCTTAGCCAGTATAATAGATAAGGGTGTGAGAATTCAACTCGCTGGCTAGCACATGAAAGTGTGAATGACCTCGCCCCACGTCCAGGATTGCTCAAGCCATAGGAGATGTCAGTATCAATACACACATCTTCGTTTATAGTCACAGGACAGCTCTCAGTGTTTGCTTCTGCCCTCAGATCTTAACCCCGGAATGGAGAAAAAGTGTGACGCTCGTTGAACAACGCGCTTGCAAAGTTGCTTGCTTCTGCAAACTGACTGCAGAAAAAGATTAATGAAATTCCCTCTTCTATTATTCTATCTAGCAGAAGACCTTCCACCTCTTCAGATAAACTCACATGCAATTAGAGGGAGGTTGAAATAACGGGTTCTCTGTTTTCTTCAAACTGAGACTAGTGGCTCCACTATATTATCTTCTATATAATGACTAGGTGACCTTCTCTGTATTAAATAGAAGGAGGCTCCTCTTGATCATAAAATCACTAAGTGTATTCAACTTCTTTTTATAAAGTAACAAACAACTTGAAGCAAATGCCATTTTGCAACTGTCCTCAGTATCTGTCAGGAACAGGCCAAGAATTCTTATTTTGCATCCATAACCAGAAGAAAAGATGTGTATCATTAGTCAACAACTAATTCACTGACTAGCAGATTTTGGCAGTTTTGGCAGCCCAAACTCATGGGTAAGGCAGGAAGGGTGAGGCAGTGAGGGGAGTTTCTTGATGTGAATTCTCCTTGTCCCAGCTGAGATGCAGAGATGATTTTGCAAGAGCAAGGTGCAAGGAAATAGATAGCAGGTAAAAGTTGGGGATAGGTGCTGGGTGAAGGGGACACCTAAATCCTCAAGACAGTGACACCCTGGGAAGTTCTGGAAGGAGTCTGAAACCAAGCAGTCTGGTGCTAATACAACAGGCCCAGCACATGTCCTGCAAAACCATGAGTTGGAATAAAGATGACAGTTAAATAGTTGCAGGGCGGGTGTTCACATTTCAGGTAAATGTTTTCCCCTGAGCTAGACGGAGACCTTCAGCAGCAGTCAGTGCACCTTGCATTACAACTAGGTTCCTAACCTGGCTATAACATTGATTAAATTGATTAATCTAACCCTGTAAGGGCAGCCTTGGTAAACAAAGACCTGTGAGTATGAGTAGGCATGATTAGATGAGAGGAAAACCCGGCAAGCGGTGCCTCTCCCATAGGATGGGAAGATGCTTGTAACAGATTCTAGTACCTGTCCCAAAAGTACTAAGGAGTCCCTCAACTAGTAAGCCAGTTTGCAACTCCTGGTCGTCCTTATTAGCAATTATCAACCAAACACTTCATTCCTGATCCAGAAAATTCCTAAGGCACGTTTTTCTACTGACTTCTCTGTGCTCCAAGGAAGAGACAGTAAAGGTGACAAAATAGGAGAGTAGTCTTCTCTTTCCTTTTTCTTCTTTTCTTTTTTTTTTAGCCTTTCTAACAGCTCCACAATAACTGACATGCAAAAAATATGTGGGAGCCTCCTGTGACTTGAGACATGAGGTTATATTAGAACATGTTTAGGTGTCTTGAAATTGTAGAAGACCCAGATTCTCAGAGATAGTAAGAGCCTTAATTCTTGCTGGAATAAAAGGATCTTTGAGTATCTGGACCTGGATGTCTAATGTCCTCATCCTAAATATATCTCTAACTTGTCACACAGTAAGTGACATTTGCCAAGTCTCTTAATTTCTCACTAAATTCAGTGGGGCTCAGATTGGTCTGGTATAGACTAGCAAACGGTTCTCTGGAAACATTTGCCTCCAGCCCCAGTGAGATAACACATGTGCAGTTCCCTCTCCCAGCCTACTCTGCAATATTATTGAGGTTGTCAAGCCAAGCACTCAAAATTCATAACGAACCTTCATTCTGCCTGCTCACATATGTGCTTCACATAAGGCTGTGGAGTATGGGCTACATCCATCTTCTCTTTGAAGAAATGAGACAGACTTAAACAGACTTTAGCCTCTGAAAGATGCTAGGGTTCTGGCCAGAGAAAATCATAGGTGCACAGAGATGTATTTCCACCAGTTAATGATGCAGTCCACAGGATATTGGACTGAGAATAGACTCATCAGCTCCTCTGCTGTGAGACTCTGACCTTCCCTTTTACATTGCAGCTGCACACGTCACATGCAGTATGGCTATGGCTACAGCTTGTGCCAGAGACCTGCCTTGCCTCTCTCACATGGTCTGAACCCTTTTTATGAGCACTGCTAACTCAGATCAGTTCATACCTGCTAGCAAAGGGCGTTGACTGAGTCTCCCACACCTTCTGCAACACACATGGTGGCAATGCAGTTGACATCAAGTTACAGCTGACAGCTTATCTCTGGAGTACCCACTTCCAACCATCCCTTTCTTTTGAAGTCCCATCATTGCCAGCAAGCAGGATTGGGATAATCCCTTACTTTTACAAGTGCCACAGAGGCTACTAGAGAATAGGTCTGGGCAATAATGTCTCAGAGGTTTGTTTCAAGACAAACACTACTCTTCTTTCACACAGATGCAGACGGGTGCCTGGTCATTTGGGCTAGGCACTCAGGAGCAGTTGGCAATAACCAGCTCATGTTCATGTGTGCTCCTGGCCCAATGTGGTAAGACCATCCATGTATGAAGTTGTTCAGGTCTCTCACTTGGGAAGAGGCTGTGGGCCATGGAAACCCATGCTTTTCTGCTTCATGCTACCCATGGGAATGAAACTTGTTCCACCTCAGTTTAGCCATGTTAGAGGTTAAGTGACAACCTTCATTGGTCTGGGTGCTGACCCCAAGCTGTGGGCTGCCGTCCTGCCTGAGCTCAGACCTGCCTGATCACCTTGGACTTGCCCAGTGATCAGGACTCTGGGCTGACCCTGGTTGCACTATAACAGAAAGATGTGAGATACTGAACAGCTAAGGAACCCCCCTTGGCCAGGACTAAAAAGCCCACATATAGCTCTTTAATGCTTGTTAGCCAGCTCTCTACCCAGAAGGCAGAGCATGTGACAAGTGACCAAGGGTACTCATTTTATCAGATAAACTTATTCCACTGAGAACAGAAATATTAAAAAGTCATTTGATTTAAAATTTAATAAAAGATATGAAGTCAGTAAAAAGGTTTGGGTTTACCTCAAAACATTGCTCTGCTTATTAGCTGAATGACTATGCAAGGGAAGTGTCACTTTAGTATCGCATTGGTTATATATGCTTTCTGGGAACAGCAATGGTGTCTTGGCAATTAAATATTTGTCTGCACGACCAATGTGTTCTCCCTCCTGCTCACCTCCACTGCTAACATACTTTCCCCAGGAGATGGAATGTTTGCCATACCAAAATAGCAACTAAATGAATGAAAGTTCAAGTAGAGCTATAAATAGAAAGGGCACCAGGTTTTCACAGCGCACATATAAGCTACTTCACACCCACTTCCTTTTGGCTGCCATTAACTCTGAGATCTGAAGTGAAATAACCTTTCTGTACTTTGGAAGAACAAACAGCGAAACAATAAAGAGATCAAGTTGTTATGAGGAAGTCACTAAAGTGCTGTGTAGGAAAGATGGACAGACTATTGTGTATATATAGTGCTGTGCCCCACAGCCAGAGTCGCCAAATACTAATACCCAGTTTAAATTTTAGCAATACTTGTGTGGGAATTTGGGGATGGCTGAATGAAAACGCTTTGAGTGGAATTTCACTCTACCCGTTCTTCTTTAACAGTCCCTCTGCGTGTCATGGACCCAACTGCTCAGTCTATGGGTAATGCACAGTGGCACCTCCTGGTGGAAACCAGCTTCCAGGGCTGCTGGCAGCAAAATGGGGATAAAAACGTATGATGAGAAGTAAAACAAGAAACAAAAGCTAAAAAAAAACCCTGATTTTTTTTTTTCAGAGGACAAAACCCCCCTTGCTTTTCACACCAAAGACAGCGTACACTGGCACTATCCCAATGTTGCTTTTCCATGTAAATACATGCCTTTTCATGTTGCCACAAGGTGTGTTTAGGACAACTATGGGTGGAAGGGAGGGGGTTACAAAGGCAAATGGGGTGGGGAGGTGCTCTAGGAGGCAACCTCCGTTTCAAGACTCAGTCCTCATTAACAAAGCTCACAAACCCTCATATTACACAGTATTTCCCATGTTTTCCCTGGACTGGCACTGTCTAGAAGTTCTCTTGTGGAAAACGGTTAATATTCAATAATGGACATTGAGATAAAAAACAAATAAACCTGGAAGAAAATAGCTGAGTCAGGCTAGATTAGATTAGGTGGTAATCTACTATTTTTAGTTTTAGCTGTTGGAAATGGATACCAAATAAAATCTCACTAAAAAGAAACTCCTGCCCAAAATGTAGGCTCATAAAAATGTAACAAGTTCACAGGTTGGGTTTATTATTGTTTCAATGTAATACGAGATCTGCATGTATAGAGATGCCCTTTTCTCTGTTTATGGAGGTTCTTTGGAGGTTGGCATGTGTATCACTTGGCGTGTTCAGAGTTTCATGCTGTTTCTAGGTGCAAACGCGATAATGAGTAATAAAAGAGAGTATCACAACATGTTCCAATGTGTCTCACCTTCTGCGGAGAAGTCCAGACCATTTCTGCACAGCTGTCTGAACAGAGCTCCTATCTGATCCTTATCGCTTCAGTCCTAGCAGTGGAGGTGGCTGTACCTTTTTCCTTTTTTTTTTTTTTTTACTTTAAAAATGTTGAGGAAATTAGACGGAAATGCTGACAAAACAACTTCCTGCCTTTTTTTCAGAGCAACTGGACATGCTAGATAATTGCTTTATCATCTCATTTACCTCAGTGTGTCTTGTGCTGGGGGCTGGGTGGAGAGGTGCCTGCAGCTCACAGGTATGGAATGGGTTGCTCCTGCAAGCCCCTGTTGAATCACTACTTGTTAACCCTAGGACTAGATTTACTGGGTCAGACGGTCACTATGAATCTGTTTTCTCTCTCATTCATCCCAAAACACCCCCAAAGGGAAGCAGCCTGGATGAGAAAAGTTGTGTTTATAAAAGTGCTGCAGCATGAAGCTGCTTATCCCAGGACTTGCACGACTGTACACAATGTGAGCAAGGAAATAATCTGTCTGGGAAGATGCTGCTATACATGAAAGCATCTGCCTGCAGCTAGATTCCATCAAAGAGCAGATCTGCGGATTGATTTTCCCAGTATGACATCTTCCATCTGCAGAGCATTCAAAGGTTCTTTTATTAGCCCCGCCGTTGTTCGTGATTCAAGCAACATGATGAAACAGCTCATGTAAAGGCACTCGGTCTCACAAACACTGCCCCATAAGCAGTACAGAAAGTCCCAAGCTGGGGTGGTGGCAGAAGCAGAGCTGTGGTAACAGGGGCAAGGGAGCAGCACAGGAAAGGCTATGAGCACTGTGGGGTCCAGCACTGGCAATGGCATTTCTCAATCTGTCTTTTAACAGAAGCCCACCTCATCTTCCGGTGACAAAGTCCAAGAATCAGCTCGTGCCAGCGCAGCTCACACAAGCAAACAGTACCAGGAATGTTGCGACTGCTGGCAGTTAAAACTTGCACATTCATTTCCTATTTCCATCTCTCTGCTTTGGTTCTCTGCATGCATGGGCATGTTTTTACGCATTTTTATTTTATTTGAAATGATGTCACAAGCAACCTTTTGGTGACTTATGACCCACAACAGGTTAAGTACCACTGGCTTATGAAACAACTAATGAAGAAGAAAGCCAGGAAGAAAGTTGAAATAACATTAATTAAATAAACTCAGCAACCAAAAGGACGGAAGTGGCACATAATTTCCACAGTGACCTGTCATGGGTATTTCAGTAGAAGCCAGTGAATGAGGGAGGCTTTCAGAATACCTGAGAGATCTGGACACACCAGAATGCATTCCCTAGGGCTGAGCACCTGAAGCCTGAATAGCCACATCAAACATTTTTGGGGCATAGCACACAGCATGTCAATTTGCTGGGGACTGGCCTCTGCCACAGGATATGCTAATACTATACAAGAGGTCGGAACACATCCCTGGAGTAACCACACAAATTTGCATATCCTCCTTCAGAAATGGATTTTATTAGATAGCCTGAACAATTTATTTAGCACAAGTGTGCTTTTATGTCCTCAACCTATTAGAAAGCTCTATTAGACCATTATGCTGTTGAAATAATAGTTTCTGAGTGTTGGAGGGAAGCTACTCCTGAGCCATTCCTTGTGCTTTTAATTGATGGGAGAGGAATATGTTGTTCCCCAAGAGCATTTCCTACTGATTCACTTCTCCTTATCATCTGATTTACAGGTCTGATCTTGACTTTTCACCACACCCAGATCTCCCATTGACTTCAAGGAACAGGACTCTGTGGGGGCAGTGTGAAAGTCATCCAATAAAGGTTTTCAAGAGGAAGCTGCTGAATTCATCAACATGAGAATTTACATAGATCTAAAAGATGCTAACAGGTTCACTATGGCAAGTATGATGAGCTGTGTCAACTGAAGTGGCACAATGTAAGGAAGAAGGACCATACAGAATGGCCCACATATTTGCTGTGACAATCCTTCCCACACCTTGGCAGAGTATGGCTTGTCCACTGCATGCACTGTCTGCATCAGGGTGGACCCCTTTCTTTCAGTCCCAGGATGCAAAGGGGCTCTAACATACATTATTTGTGGCTTATGGGGACTGCGATGTGTACAGATTCACTGTCATTTCCCAAAATGATACCAGAAGGAGCTGTCTCTAAGAGAAGCCTGAACACACTGTGATTATTTTGTTAATTTGCCACAGACACTTAGCTAGAGGGGACAAAAACTAGGACAATTATAAAGGGCTATGAGACAGTGCAGAGAACCACACACAGTGTTGCAGCAAGGGAAAGCCTGATCCAGCTCCCCGCTCCATGCCGTCTCTGAAGGTCTTGGAGAGACACTGGGACACAGTGACGCTTTGCCAGTGGCATCCTTAGTACATAGCACATCCACAGCAGAGTGATCTTGTGTCTGGACAAACCTAATACTTCAGTGATTAACCATAAACACTACTCCTGTAAGATTTTGAGGGGAAGAAATCTTTTCCTTCTGCTGAGGAGAAAGAGAAATGATACCCTTGAACAGCATCATTTGTATAAATGATTCTTTTACCCACGGTTCACCTGCCAAGTTTTCTTGTTTGGGAGGAGATGTGTGCATTTTGATGTGTAAAGTAGGATAATGGATTATCATTATTAAAGGGCTTACAAATTGGGTAGGCAAGGCCCAGGTGAGAGGTCACTCTGACTGTACAAAAGAAAAGATTTGAGCTGAGTGAGGAAGCTTGGGTTTGACTGAGATGACAGGGAAAAAGGTTTTGTTCTGCAAGACTGCAGGTCTGTCTGGCTGTCTGAACAAAACTAGCTCACAAGCTCTTTTTTTTGATCTGAGCTTCTCAGATCTTCTTGTTTGTAGAGTGTGTTGAGCGTGTGTGATAACAACACAATTGATTCCACCCTGCACTTTTAATAAATCCAGCTTCTGCAAAGAGGAACTGAAAACAGGCTCTTCATATTGTGGGGCTGGGGAGGGGTAAGGAGTAGGAGGAAAGCTGTCTGAATGACTAGGAAAGTTTCAGCTGGCCTTCCCAGAGGGCGAAGTCCTGGCATGAAGATGGAGCCACAGTTTCATTTATTCCAGAGGAGCCCTAGACAGACTGATGGTTTCTCTGGATATTTGGCTGAAGGGTCATATCATAATGACAGCAATACTTGTTTAAAGTATGTCAGCTTAAAGGGATGCTGGGTCCTCAGGAAAAAATGCATCATTGCTGACAGAGAAGGCAGCCAGAGCTAAGGAATACACACTGAGGCACTGTATAATGGGATGTCTGCTCACCAGCTTGGAGCCTATTGCTGCTCCCCCTGATCTCAGGTTGATAGTGTCATCAGTTTCAGGGGTGGCAAACAGAGTCTTCAACCACAAAAGAGAAGTCTTATGAAACAAAACTAGAAAGAGGAATCAACAACTTGGGTTTCCCAGAAAGCTGAGGAGAAGCCTAGTCCAGCACTTCCCAGAAAATAATCTGTAGTACCACCAGCTACGGTGACAGTGCTCTTCATCTCAGAGCAATCTTTCCCTTCTACAGCTGCAATTCCTGCAATTATATGAGATTCCCACCTTTGATTTTAAAGAAAGGAAAACCAACTACCTTTCTAGCCCACAGGGTTACAGAAATATATTAAAATGCTTGACCCCTGAATTCTCAAAGACGATTAGCAAATAAATGCAGTACAAATATGTAGGCTAAAATACCTTGTCTCACCAAGTTTACACTGACCTTAAGAGAGTTTTTTGAGGCCTCTACTTGTGATTTCTGAGTACAAGGGTTTAGTTACACTGTGATGTGTAACAGCAGGCAAGAATGCCCTGCTTATTGTCCTAGCAATTCCATATCAAATATACTTAATTTACAAATAAAGAAAAGCAAATATAACTTGCGATATGAGACTCCTGACTGTGTCCGTCCCCTTTGTGCACTCTGTAATGCAGACTAATCAAAAACTGCCTTTGCTTATCCCCATGCAGCACCATGGACTTTAATTACTCACTTTCAGGAGGCGTTTGCACAAGGGCAGTTTAATAGAAACTTGGTGTCAGAAGGAAAAGAAGCTCTTAACAGGAAGGGAGCCACTCCATTTTCTTTTAGCTCTCCAGGACTTAGGCCTAAAGGAATTCAGCACATTCAAAGTAATGGCAATTCTTATAGTGAAAGCAGCACAGCAGCAGCTGCTCTGCTCAGGTTGCCCATTTCAGAGGGCACCACCACTCTGAAAAGAGCATCTCAAAAACACTCCAGGCCAGGGGAGAAAAGGTGTCCACGACAATTTACTTAAGCTTATGTAATCCTGTAGCAACAGAAATATCAGGCTTTATGTATTTTAAGCGCTTGGGAAAATGTTTGCACTGACCGCCCTGCAGGGAGCTACATCAAGTGGCATGAGAAAGATCGTTTTCCCTGTGTTCCTGAAGCTGCAGGAAAGGAGACAGCATGTACATGTCAGGTCCCTCCAGGACACGACACAGTGTGGATCCGACCACCAGAGGTGTGCTGGCAGTCCCGGATCCCACAGTGCTCTTTGGCCCAAGCCGTGCTCTGGCAGTGGTAGTCTAGACAGGACAATTTGGGATGGCAGCTTTACTTAAGGCCTCTGGAGAAGCCTGAGGTACATTCAAGCTTTTGATTCATATTCAGGCTCTTGTGTTCAGCCCTACCTCAGCCCAAACCAAAGAAGCTTTGTTTAGTTTTGTCCTCCTTTCCTTTGTGAACCTCCCACAGATGTCTTCCCAGATCAGAACCCTCTCCACCCCTAGACATCACTGTTCTCCAGGCTGCCAAAAGCTTTGCCTGTTCTTTCTTTACAATCTCATCAGACTGCGGCAGTAAAACTCAAAGACCTTCCTAAAATTGTCCAGCCTGGATGCAGTATGAGTCTTCCTCCTCCTACACAGTGCACTGCAGAGGCCAAAAAAGCCCAGAGGATATTAGAAGGTGTTAAGAAAATACAGCTGTGCCACAGTGTACTTTAATAATGCGCTAACATCTTGAATCCACTTGCAGTCTTTTTAGTCATCCCATTGCTATGACCTCTTTCTTCTTTGGAACTAGGAAAGTCTAAGGTGACATTGTTGATGAGAGACTTAAAATGGCTGTGGCAGCAGGAGAGAAGAAACAGATTAGGCCTCTCACTTGAAAAGACTGAAAGGGAGCATGCTGGAGCTTTGGGGTGAAGCAGAGAACGTGATCAGGAAATGATTTTTCACTTCTTCCTGTAACACAAGAAGTAGGCAAAAATAATTGTAACTATTAGGCTGCAGGTGTGAAATAGAAGAGCTTTTCCACACAGTGATTGGCTCCAAAGCTGCCACCTGAATGGGCTCACTGGGGCCACCATTCTTTTTCACTCTTTTTGTGCATCTTTTTCACTTTTTTTTCTGCATCATTTACCTGTGGAACTCATTGCCACAGCCTGAAGTGAAAGTCAAAAGTATAAAATGGCTCAAAAATTGCCTAAAAGAATTCAAAAAGGGATCATCAAAGTCTAGTGAACATAATGGTGTGAATGTTACATTGTTTTGATTTTCTTTTTTCTTCCTCATTCTTTCCCTGCCTTCCCCTTTTCTTTTCTTCAATGTACATCCCATTTGCTGTGACAGGTAAGTTTTCAGTGTTACTTCTGGGCTTGAAGTGATGGTTTCTTTTGTTCGCCTTTCACCCATAGGGCACAATTACGTGGCACAATTACATTTCACAACAGTAAAGAGCCAACAATGAGGTGTTAGGATGTGATGAGATGAGATGAGATGTTTTTCTCCAGAAAGTAGATTTCAAGGTACAAGAAAGTTTGGCAGAATCATGCACTGTCAGCAAGAAGAGAGAATATATTGTCCCGAAAAGATGGGCTCAGCCCCAGAAGTGTTTCTTGGGTGTTGCAAGTTTTCGTTCATTGGATCCTTCTTTATTTTTCAACTTAGTGCATCACAGTAACTTGGATTTCAAGTACTGCTGATCACTAGGAAGGCATGTGTCCACGTCACCGTAACATGTTTGGTCCTGGACTCATAAACTAATAAACATTTGACCACTGCCTCTGCACTGACGTGGTCATTACCAGAAATGGTCCGAGATACAAAACATCAGTGTCCAGCCCAGGGGAGAGCTACTATCTACTGTATAGCGACATGGCTTCCTGTGGGAAGAGGACTCTCATAGACCCACCAAAACTAAAAATGATAGTCTATGAAGTTACTCAGATTCATTTATCTCTATTTCCAGCACCCCCACAGGGTGGTTTATAGTTTGTGAAGTACTAATCCAACACTCACATACATTGCAGTTTTACACCAGTGACATTAACTCTATCCCTTGCTCCCCATCACTGTCCCATGGGTTTGCAAAGATGGGACTGGCTTTAGTAAGTGGTAAGAGAGCACAGGGAGATTGGTTGCCCCAGGGCAAAACTCTAAATCCTCCAGACAGGAGAAGGAAGCAGCATGCCAGAAAACAATAAAACCTTGTAAGACCCTCAAATGTTTTGTCTGAGGCAGTGTTGAAAAGTAAAGCTGTTCTTTTCCACAGCAGAAAGAGAAATTGGGGTGGGGGGAAGAGCTCTCCGCCACCAATCAGATGCACGTTATTTGTGAAGGACCAGTTGCAATGCGTTAATATACTTGCTTGTTCTGCCTGAATAGCTCGATGTAGCGGGCAAGCCTCATCAGTGAGATGAATGCACTAATGCAGTTTCACTCAAATGTTGAAAGGCAAGTCTACACTCAGCGCATTTGCAAGAGGTTTCTGCTGTGGCTGTAAGGGTAGCTGAGGGTGACTGCAGCCCTGCAGCATTAAGCTCAGCTTTTGACTGGCAAGGAGGTCCTACTGTCTGAAGAGAAAACGTTAAGGCAAGTATTTTTCCTGGGAGGGAGCTGCCGTGATGCAGGCCAGAAGGATGAAAAACAGGGGATGCAGTACCAGGCTGTCTGTGCTGGGGCGCTGCTTCCCAGCAGAAATCCAAATGGTCCTCGCAAACGGCAGAGATCCCTCTGCAAGAGTCAGTGGAGAAGGAAAACTAGCCGAGGGGTGCAGCCTTCCTGGCAAGACCTCATGCCTCTGAACTCGGCGTTAGCTCAGCGAGAATGATTGGAGGGGATTAGAGAGTGATTTTACTTTGCATTTAATAAACATTCAAACAAACAAAAAACCCCTAAAATTATTCATTTCTCCACAAAATTTGAGTGCTCAGGTCTGCAGACACAAGAAACTGCTTTGTTGTCATTGGAAGGACAGTAGAGAATTTTCCACAAACAAGCATACATTAGGTAATGCCAGAGTACAAATTGATTTCTTGTTCTCTTCATTACTAAGTCTAGCTGCAATCACAGTGAATATCTAGGAAATATCATGGATAATCTGGGTACTGTGTGTCCAACACTAGCAGCTTGATGACTAATTTATTATGCACTTTCAATGCAAAACCTACACACCGAGCCAACAGATAACTTGGTTTTGGGTTGCTATCTGTGTCAATATATTTTGTTTATGCTCTACCAGACTTCCCTAATCGTTACAGAGCTGTGTGCATCACCAATAATATAATACAGAGAATATGGAAACTGCTGAACGGGTTAGAGGTTTCTGATAGAGAAGGTAGTTCCGAAGTATCTTGTTTCACTTGAGAGTCCTGAGACAGAGCTCAAAATTTAACTTGTTCTGTCTCTGTGACAGAGATGTGAGATCCCTTTGCTCCTGGTGGCAAGATGATGTGTCTGTGTAAGAACAAAACTAAACACAGCCCTCTGACACTTTCCACCAGTCCAAACATAAGAATTTCAGAGCCCTTCCATGCTTCACAGCAATTGCTCCCTGGTGAGAAAGAGTCAGTTCCATGACTTGTAACACAACAAAGATTAACTTTCTGTGGAACGTGATGGTGAAATGTATGCTTTGATATGACTGAAGTCATTGTAATTCAAAGCTGTACTACAGTTAAACATCGGATTAGCAGCAACAAACTCACTCAGAGGGTCTAAATGATCTGGGACTTGAGATGACTTCCTGGCATTAAGGTCCAGGCCCTATCCTCTTGCTCTTCAGCAGAAAAGATTTCTGGGCATCACTCTGGTACAAATGGACAGCTAAGTAATTGCACAGGGTCATTGACTGCAACCTGTGGAATCCTGGCTTGGAAAATATTTGAAAAACTAGTCGGTTCATATTCAGATGGTTTCAAACAGTGAAATCCCTTCAACTTGTGGATGTTAAAGCACTTCCAGAAGCAATAGAGAGAAAGTGGCCCTTGAGGTATGCCTGCAGGGTAAAGGCTGCAAGAGTAAATTGCAGCCAGCCTTGTCCCATTTGTCCAGCTTATGAGACCAACTCATACAGAGCTGTGTCTGGGTCAAGAGAAGCAGCAACCAAGAAATCCTTCTTCCTATCCCATCCAGAGGAATAAGCTCTAGTAGTGGGGAGGCTTGTGTAGCTTGCAGGAGGTAGCAAGCAGCTGGTGCACCAGTAACTTATCCTACCTCTTTCACCCTCTTTAGCTACAACAGAAAGGAAAAGAGATGTTGCTAGCAGAAGTCTAAAGGAGGATGGGAGACTAAAGTTCAAGGTTTTGTCTCCTCTCATGCCTAAACAAAGATTACAAATCTTCATTTAATCATTCTCCAGGTGAAAACACACTTCAGCAATTATCCCTCTCAGCGCACTGTTAGAGGGCCTCTCCCTCTCTGTCAGGACAAAGAGAAATACCTGCTCCTGCTGCCTCAACACCCTACAGGTGCTGAGAGTTGTAACATGTCAGAAGCCAGCACTGAAGCCCTCGGTCCCCTGATGCTATCACTGCACCAAACAGAAGAGCTAGAGGTGATATGGAGGAAGGGGCCCATGACCCAGAAGCTCCATCATCCTAAGAGACGGCCCTGGGAGAAATTAATCACTTGAGATCAAAAACCAGCAGAACAGGACTTGAAGCAGTGCTTCATCTTAGGCAGGAACCTAGACCAACGGGCTGAATTTGGGGCTTTTTCTCTCTTCCTCAGACTTTTCTGCTGGAGCTGCCCTTCACCATTTGGTGTTTAGTGGCCTGTTTTACCTTTCTGACCCCACAGTCCCACAGAGCTGTCAGGAGCTAGGCTGCTGTCACAGCCAGCATGCTCCTTGCTCACTGAAAGATAGGAACAACCTGCTCCTTTTACAAACGTGGCACTCTCAGGGTAGTATCTTCTGATCTAACTGTTCCTCTCCACTAATATCAAGAAGCTGAGCTGAAGGTAAGAATTCAGATGTATGTGGGCCTGTTTTGAGGGAACACGGCACATCTATTTATTACCCCAGGGAGAGACCCTGACATCTCTCAGATCTTACAAAGAGCTGATGAAACCAAAGTAGAAGCACGTCAACAGGAGAATAAGAGATGTACAAGTGGCTCCTTCTGGGTTAAAAGCCTGCTGATAAACATGTTCTCAGCATGAATGACAGGTAGTTCAAGCCTTAGTCTGCACCTCACCTAAGAACATTTTCTTCAAAGTTCGGCAACCCTTGCAGTTACCAGCTGTTCCCTAGATTATGCCGTTCCCTTTTGGTTGCACCAGCATACTTGTTAGTGCAATGGAGACCAGTTATAATAAAATTTAAAAAGTGAGATGAACTGCTTTGGAGGCACCAGAAGCAGCACACAGGCAGAAGTGTAGGCCACCATTACTATTGGTTGCAAAGGTCTTTGGATATATAGAACCTGCATCTCCTACGTCTGTAACAACCTTAGTTATCACAAGAACATATACAGGTGGGGTAATTGCATTTTTTTCATGTGCTTTTGTTGTAGCTCTCCTGTTTTGGCCTAAATGCTCACTCTCTAAAGGCAAAGCACATCTAACTTTGTAGCATCAAAGTGGGCCAGTGGTCTTCGAATTGTTGGGGATGGTGAGGTCCAGGACTGAAATCTATGAGCAGCCTGCATTGTACAGCAAAGTGGGCTCAGCAGTAGTGCAGAACCCAGAGGAAGATCCTCTGCTATAGCTGCTATGCTCCAGACACACAAATGAGGTTTAAGAACCAGTGGTTTGGAAGAAGCCTCTTCCAGGATCAACCAAGCTGAGCTGACAGATGTTTTGACTAGTGTCCAGGGATTTTTCAGTTCTGATCCTCTCCTCTCCCTCTGGGACCAGTCACAGCACCGCTATACAAAGGTGCTGAAGTGTGACTACCTAAGGAATGGCTCAGCTGTCCGAGACAACCACTCTCATCCACCATACTCACTCCCAAGCTGTACAGACTGCCAAGTGGCAAGATTCACCCCAGAGCTGGTTAGGTCACAAATCTGTCCAAATAGGGCCATTATAAAGGAAGTAGGAAGCTTCATTTATTTGAGTACCTTTGGAAATAGCATGTCTGTACAACCCTCATTTGGCTGTCTTGTGTGTATGCATTATGAAACAGCCTCATTACACACACAGGTAATATTTTATTTTTGCCTCCTTTCCTACACAGGATAGGGCCTGCTCTAAGGATGAATCACAGGAGACGACTATTGTCTGGAGCATCCCAGCTTCAACAGCTGCTGAATTTGGACAATAATGTGTAAGAGAAGCAGGGAACTGTAGGAAGAGAAAGGATTAGGGCAGCCAATTGCTGCCCTGAGGACTTGGCAACTATCCTGCCCCTGCTGAGCAAAGTACTGAACTGGAATTTTTCAAGGTTGCTCACTAAGTATGTGTGCACGCACCCCTTTGCTGAATGCTCACCTGCACAGCCTTGCACTAGTCCTGCAGAAAGGCAGGAAACTCGGTCACTGAAAGGAAAGCTTTTTTAAGGTTAGTGTTTACCAGTCTCAGTTTAGTCTGTACAATGGGGACCAATGTCTCCAGGTTTTTCAACATGAGACTTGAGAAATACATAGGGATGAAGGGCACAGAAAAGCTCAAGGAGAAGATAATTGGTTTGGTCTGCAAGGTACAATTTGAATAGTGGATTGCAGCAAGGCCTAGAGATACACTTACATGCAAAATGAGAGAACTTACACCAAATACTGGCTCCATAGCACCCTTCTTCCACGACAGTTGTGTCTCTCTCACTAGAGAATGAGAAGCTGCTTCCAGGATCAGGTACAGGGGTGTATCAAAACCACCTATGTTTTAATCTAGCATTTTTCCATCAGGAGATCTCAAAGCACTCTGCAAAGGAGATGCCTGTTATTCCCGCTTTACTGATGTGGAAACTAGGGCACAGGGAGGTGCAAGTCAATTAACAAAATTGGCATCCAATACATCAGGATGGTCTCATTATACGCCAGCCCTTGGGCACTGATGCCCCCTTCTCTCATGGGTGACTGCAAGGTTTCCAGCTCCTGCAGCACATCTCTCCTTTGCCATTTCACCCCGCAGCCACTATTACTGTACCCTCTTTCAGCTCTGTTGTTCCAGTCACTTTTGCCTCTGTTTGATTTAACCAGGCCTTTCTCTGTGGCTGCCTGTTCCTGGGTACACTAATAATCTGAAAACTTTCTGCCTCCAGAATTTGTATTCTGGACGATCCACTCCTGCAGAGAGACAATATTGAGCAGACAGCTGGGAAGACAACCTTTTTAAGGCAGGTCTCTGAGCCCAAGCAGTCACTGAAGCATCGCAGATGTATAGGACAGGCAGGACCATCCATAATTTAGGTCATAACAATATCTGAGGAAGGGAGTGTTTTGTTTAGCTGTAGCTATGGTTACAGTAGCCTATAACTGCACACATTTCCGTTCTGGAGCATTCGTGGGGTAATATAAATTTCCTTGATGCCATGGGCCTGTTAAAATGCAATACAGTTATTTAGTGCATCAGTGACATACTGCTCTTTGGCATGGAAGGCTGTATGTGGGCTAGTGTGCAAAGTGAAGTGTCACCAAAGGTTTATGGGAGGAAGGATTCCTTCTGCTCGCCTACTTAGGAAGGGAATTAGGTAAGAGGTGCTTGACTCTTCAGTTGCCTGAGCATGAGGAGACCTACGTTCTCAACACAGTGAAACAAGCAGCCCCGGAAGAGACTGTGTAAAAGCCCTGTAGAGTTAAGGGTGAACTACCCGGTGCCTAGAGCGCAGATGTGCAAAGCTAAGCTTTTGTTTTAAACGAGTTTTTGAATGTTTTTTGTTTTTTTTTTTTTTTTTTTAGTTTGGGATCTTAAGCTGGAATTACCTAAAGCCTTAAAAAACACAAAAAAATGACCAGTCTGGTTTGCGGCTTCTGCCTTTAGTCCCTGCATGTCTAAGCTTGTTGTGGAGTTATGCTGAGGTAAACTGCAAAAGCACAGGGGTGAAGGTTACAGTAAGTAGAATATAACAACTTTATTACATTAATGATACATTCAGGCAATGAAATTGATGCAAAGGGCTAGTACTTTTCAGTATCTTTAAAGGACAACTCCTTGAGCAGGTGCAAGAAGAGTGGGTGTAGTCTTTGCCTCACTGATGTCAGTGGGAACGCCCAGTGCCTTCTGAAGCAGCTCCGATGTGGAAATGCTCTTCTGCTCCCCTCCTGGGAGCGTGTGAATTCTCTAGAATCTATGCTGCCTTTTAGCTGCAGAGGTGACTGATTTACACAAAACCGGATAGCAAGAACTTCCTGAGATGACCCTGTTTTGTGAAGAGATTCTAATCTCATGACAAGTTTGTCTAGCCAGATAATGACAGTAATTAGCCAGGAGGCAAGAAGGTGGATCTAGGTATTCTACTTCATGAGTAAGAAGGATGTTTTATGGCAGTGGAATTAGGAGGAGGATGGAAACTGCTAATATCCTTCAAAACGGAGTTGTAACAGCACAGCAGAGAGGACTGCTCTTGAAAGGATATTCCCCAGCCTGTTTTCCTCCCAAAGCAGAGAGGCTCAGAAAGAAAGAGGTCCTTTTCCAGAATGAGCCAGTGCTAAACCAGTACCGGTATTTAACAGTAGCAGCATCACCCTTATCATTCTTCCTGCTATGCAACCCAGTTTGTCTGAAACATGGAGTGGGGGACAAAAAGGACTATTACAATAAATAAATATCAGCATTTCAGATATTGAGATGAAATTTGCAGTGGATAAATGAGTAAATAGAAGAGGCAGGTTCTCAGTAAAGACCATACTCATTCTAGGATATGATAAGCTGAAAAATACCCTTACAGTTACTGTGCAGCTTGGTAGGGGCATGCCTGCTGCAGAACTAGCAGATTATCACCCATCCTTATCTCTTGTCGTTTCCAGTCAAATATTTGCAAAATGCTTACATACTGGGTAGATAACAACCCACAGGAATAGAGAGAACAGAATACTTAATCCAAAAGCGCATGGATTTTTTTTTTCACTTGAAAAAAAGGTCTTTATAAACCAAAGGTGAGACACTCCTTGCAAACAGGTAGCTCTGGTGGTATCAAGTGATGCAGTTTTGTCTTTCTGGGGTGCTGCCAGACACCCTGAAATGATAGTGTGGAGAGGAATGTGAGATTTCCCCCTTTCATCATAATGGTTACTTTGAAGCCTAATTACAGCCATTTAAACACCAGCCTATTAGCCATGCTACTGCTGATCACTGCACCGAAATGCACAGCCTGACAGGGAAGTTCTCTCCTGGAGCTGGCTGGGCAGCTCAGGCATCACACTGGAGTTTGTAAAGGGCACAGAGCAACAGCGGGGGACCTGGGCCTGGCGCCTGTGGCTGCTTCAGTGCTATGGGGAAGATGGGAGCATCACGGGACATTCTGAGCCACTGCATGTGTGCCACGGAGGCTAGTGCTAGGAAGGTACACCAAAGAGCTTGGCCACTCCACCTCAGAAATTCTGCAGTTCAGGACTGTGTCAAACAGTAAATGCCCACAACAGTAAATATCACCAAGAGGCAGCACATCACCTACAGCTCCTCCTGAAAGACAAGCAGCCAGAGTCACTGCTGACCCCTAGCCACTGCAAGATGTAGGCCGATCCCCACCACTTCCAGTAGGTGCTCTGGTCACATCTGGTGCTGCTTTGCTGTTGCAAGACTTGTCCCCTCCATTATATTTTGTATCTCTGTGCACTCCAAAAGCCAGTCAGCCAGCTTTAAATCTTGAGTGTCCAAGCACTCTGCCTTTTCCCAAGAGAACTTTAACTGGTAACCTACCTTTAAAATAAAGGCCTAGCACCGTGGTGTCCCTTCAACAGTGGAGAAGTAGCAGAGAGCTGAGAATGCTGACTCTTTTACAATCTCATCTTCTATTATGAGTTACACCAACTAACTTCTGCTTGGTTCCTAACGCTGCTTCTCACAGGTGGGCCACCCAGCACGAGCCAGATATTCACCTGGTATAACTGGAATAGCTGTGTCTACTTGATGTCTTAGGGGGATATTAATGAGCTAAAGATCTGACACTAATGAAGTTCTCGTGCATCTGGTCACATTGTAAGGTAGGTGAAACCAGTGCGGCTTTACTTTAACTTGTTTGGTTATAAACTGTGGCAGTTCAGCTGCTTCATGACCGACCGAGACACCCCTGCAGCGGAGGCGGTATCCTCTGAGGGCTGGAGCAGAGAGCTCGGGCAGGAATAACAACAGCTGTCCCAATACAAAGTGTTCCCACTTGTGAATCAAAGACCTTACTAAGATCGTGTCGTGTCCAGACATGTTTGATACTTATTCTTGCAGACATAATATGAAGGCAAGGATCCATCCTTTTTCAAATGCATCTTTTTTTTTTTCCCTTCTGCAATGGGAAAGAAACAAACTGAAACATGCTCTTGCTGAAAGATTGGAAACAGGAAGTTCTGTTTAATTTACACATTCCACGTTTCTGATGAAAAGTAGGAAATATAAATAATGGCCTCTTATTTCAAATTTGGTATAAAAATTTGCCTTCAAGGTGATGTCAAATAACAGACTTCATACCGCTTGGAATTAGGCTGATGGTATTCAGTGAGAAGTACAAGGCAAAGGCTCAGTTCGGGGAGCATTTAATTTTGTTACATTCCCCCATTCAAATCTCATCTTTGAGAAATCCACAAAGATAGCAGCAGCAACATAATAAATAATAGCTATTTTACACGACTTTCACCTTTAAAATTTATCTTTCTTCTTTCTGCCTCACATCTTCTAAGTGCTGGGGAAAAGTTCCTAATTGAAATATTTTTTACAGAAACAAAATCAACTTTTTTTTTCAGTTACATTTTTCCCCCTTGTTTGCTTCCCACCCCTTATGTAATTTCACCTTGTTTTTAATCTTTTCTGGTCTCCTGCTATTTACATCTAGGAACACTTCTGGTTATACTGGCAATTCAAAGACATTCAGCAATCCAGAAACAGTGTCAAGTGAGTTTATGTTTTGAATCTGAAAGAACAAAAGCAACTTTGAACTATTCAGTGGAGCTATAATGGGTCTTCTAATCAGGTGTATGTTTAAAAGTTTTCCTGAAAAACTCACTGTTTTGTTACAGGTGTTATCTTTTTTACTAAAGTTATTGTGGACAAACCTGTATTCATTTATCTGACTTACCCACAGACACAGAGAGATAAATAGAGGATCCTGCAGCAGAATGACAATTTCCACATCTAATGGGAGGAAAAGAGACTACACTGACTTACTGGAGAAATTAAAGGCTACTAGCTTGTGAGCAATGATGACCTATATCCCCCCCTCATCCACATTAGGATCACAAGTGAAGTTTTATTTCACTCTGGCCTTGAGACTGGGCAGAGGAGTGGTTGTGCACAAGGAGCATCTGAGTATAAATGAGTCTGCTGTTCATACAGGAGGAAACAGTGGCCTTTCGTCACTTTGTGAGCAGTGCTCACTCCAGAGTGGACTGCTCCTGCCATCTGAAGTTAAAACTCTGCTATATTCCCTGCAGATACAGACCTGATGCTTGTGCAGCGACAATAAGTAATTTGGCTTCACATAAAAACTAGATGAAATTACTCCAAACACGTGACACTGGTATTTAAAAGCAAGTACTTCACATCACTTCTCATTAGTTTCCACTTCATGACTGTAACTGCATTGCGTATTTATTTGGGAATCTGTAGTGTTGCAGAAAGGGAAAAAGCCTAGAGACCTGATGATCTACTGTCATGGTAACAGTCATGAAGGACTCTGTGGTCTTGAGATGAGAAACTGGTCTGCAATGTGGTGTGAACCTCTCTGGAGGAGCTGCAAACTACCAGCAACCCGTACCTGATAAAAACAGTCTCTTACTCTACATGAACTGCCATATTTTGGCTATTCTACTCACATTCAGAGGTATCTCACTTCAGTTCGTCTGTCCACACAGTGGTCACAGCTACTCTACGCAGGTGTAGACCTTGCTAAAAGGCATGGTTACATGCCGTCTCCTCAGCTGGGAATGCATCCATCACCATTCTGTAACTCATCTGCTCCGGTTCTCCTTTCTCCGTCGTGACAGCCATTTCAGGTAACAGGATTGTGGCATGGTTTTGTGAATACCTGCATCTTCCAAACCGAAAAAGAGGAATATGTCATTTAATCTTGAGGGACGAGGCCTCTGCGATTTCTGTCTAACTACTAACAGCACTAAGGATCTGCAATTTCTAAAGATAAAATTGTATTTATGTGCGGTTGCCCTATTCTAAAGAACAGAGTAGTAGTTCTTCCTGATTTCTCCCCTCTAATCCCTCTGATCATTACACTTGTAAGAAAGTGCCTCCTCTCTGAATCAGCTCAGGATTTTTGATCTGATTTGTCTTTCCACAATGTAACAAACATGTAAGTGAAAATCTGTTTTGGAAGGTAAATGCACATGCCCCTGTCCAGCAAACTGAAACAGAATAATTCCCATGATTTAAGTAAAACATTGTCACGATCACTATATAATTGCAGGAAGGTTTGGTCCCAGTGAAAGAGCATTTCCTGAGGTTAATTCCAAACAGACTGTTCTTTGAGCAGTGCAATTAATGAGTCCTAGTTTACCAGGTACCTCTGTCCTTTGTCCCTTAATCTCCCCACCACAAAAACCTTTATCCCTGTGTCAAATGTAGATGAAATTAGTCAATGCCTCCAAAAGTTATGGAGACTGACAAATGATGAGACAGATAATATACTCATGCAGGCTCACCTCCTCCAGAATCCAAGCTGAAAATGACCCATACAGCTTCTGCCCAGCCCAGCAATTATCATTGTTCACAGTAAATAGCAACACAATATAAACAACGTAAATTCATTTGTATGCAAATACTACATTGGTGTACCATGCACAAGTATAATTCATATCGTTGAGGCTATAATAATTCCATGATTGATTTTAATAACTATTCCTCTTAGCAATACATGATCTATTAATACCTGCATTGTTAAGCCTAATAAAGGAGATTATGGACAAAGGAAACAGTGACACAAATTTTAAACAAATTCTGGCCATCTGTAAATAACACAATGAAACTCTTGTCACAAGCAGCAAGTGGCTCTTCCCTTGTCTCACACCTAGGCACTATATGAACAGCTAAGTGAGAAGGAGTCCCATGGTACTCTCACCCAGAAACTGTTCCCTCTGTGAAACCCCAACTGAAAAAACCCACCCCAAATGAGATTTTTCCTGAAGAATTTGCCCAACTCATGTGCAGGAAACATCTAGATCATGAGCATTGCAATACAAGTATGTTGGTAAGGAGTAACTGTAATGGTCTGGCTTGGCAGACCCACAAAAGTCTGAATATATCTGAAAAAGTTTGTTCCTAAGCCATGATTCCACCTCCTGAATGGGAAACCACCTTTTGCGTTTCTTTTTCTACTGGTGGTTGCTCAGAGGGCTTGTTTCACAGGATTTGTTTTTAAAAAAATTGTGTTCATAGTCTTCCCTTTGAACGTGAATCTATTAACCCTCATTTATACATTGCTATGGAAATGGTTGTCATGAACAGAGAATTGTGACTTCAAGAAGAGGGTATGTATGAGCAGATGGCCGTCAATCTGTCCTTTCCTGCAATTGTTACACAAGCAAATTTCTAAGATTTTTGCCATGGTTTCAGAGTTCTGGACAAGGTTTCTACAGCTGAAGTTGCTGAACGGTCAATTTATCAAGAGCTTGATTTAAAAGTGCATTCCAAGCTCCCGAGCTATGGAAAATGTCCTCTTCTGCATAGATTCCAAATGAAGACCCTGGGTTTTTGTTCTGCTTGGCTCTAGTCACAAAGACTGGTATTGCTAATCACCTCCCTGCTGCTCACATTAGCAGAAACTTCTGCCCAGGTACAAGTACAGGCAAATTTTGGGGCTGTGCACAGTGCAGCTGGCCTTGGCCTTTCCTGCTGTGAGGCCCTGCCACACACTGCAATCAGGCCCGAGCCAAAGCCCTTTGATTAAAACAGGGCTTCCCGAGGCATGCTTTAGGTGTGGGTGTCCTCTGCCTGCCAAAGAGAATCTAAACAAAATTCGATTCCCAGTACCAAGTCAGATCACCCTGTGTGTGCATTCAGAATTAAAGGAAGTTGGGCCATTGGTCCTCCTCCAAGCCTCCTTTGTTAGCTTAGGTGTTGTAATTCCCTTTTCATGTCACCCATGCAAATTTTTATTCTGATGGCTTAAGTAAAGGCATGCCAGAATAAAGGGACTATTTACAAGAACAGCTCTCAGTACCCAGTTGGGAGAGCCCTGAGGATGAAGGTAAAGACATACTAATGTTCATGAAACGAAAGAGCACAAAGTGAGGAACGGTGATGTGGACCATTTTCCCCTGTGCAAGCACTTACATGTGTTTCCAAAGAGGAAGACAGTCTTTCCAGTGCAAGTGAGTAAAAAGTGCAGTTCTAGAGCTAATTCAGCTACGGATCAGAAACCAACACTTGGAAGCGCAGGTAATCTGCTCCTGTTTCTCAGTACAGACTCTGTGAGTAACAGTCTCCTTGGCACACAGGCACTAGAAACACCAGGTGTGTTGGTCTAGCACATAAGTCTCTTTCCACTCTCATCCTTCTTCTCTTCCAGGAAAGATATTACAGGACAAAGATTACTAATCTGATTTTTCAGATGGGTTAATTGAGGCAGCAGACAAGGAAGCTGAAAGGAAACCTGCTGCCCTGACCAACAATCCCTATGCCAGCCACTGGGCCTGGCAGTCTTGTTTTCTCTCCTCCAGAAGGGTTTTGTGCTCGGGAAATCAGGAGCATGAACAGGAAGCACTCCTCCAAGTCACAGGAGAGAGGATGCTTGGATTTTTCACTCCCAGATGGTGGTGCAGCCCAAAGACACACAGCCAAAGAGATCCAGCAGTCTTTGGAAGAAGCCTAACAAAGTTAATGAAGCCAGATAGATCTGCGATCTTTATCTGAGTCCTTCTGATCTCCCCACACAGCTGCAGGGCCAAGACAGCCCTGTCTGCAGGGATGCTGTGTGCCTCCACCGTGTCCTCTGTGGGCCAGCCCCCGCCTGCCAGCCAGCAGAAGGAAAGGAGCAGGAAAGTGTATCACACCCTGCCATGGCAGCTGCCTCTGAAGAGCCCAAATCCAACATCAAACCATGCTGGACTTGCAGTCATTACAAACAGAAACATTAGCATCCCTAGGTCAGACTACACTCTGACAGCAAGGCAAGAGGTCTGTAAATTTCAGCTTCTCTCCATTTCCCTTCTTACCCTTTGTTCCAAAATTTTTAGCAGTTATACATTTAAAATCCTAAACTTCTTGCAGTCACTGTTGCAAATGTAGTTTCTGCAGATTCATAAGCTTCCATTTTTCCAAGAAATACATGAACTGATTAGTTCAGGAAAAACAAACAGAATTTTTTCCCTTCTGAACTTCTAACCAACAGAGCAAAATACACCACTGGATTTCCCTGCTGGACTTTGTTTTAATTGAGTAACAGATTAGGTCCTCATTCCCCTCTTTGAACTCCAACAGCTGTATAATACACCCTTCAGGGCAAGGTCCCCCACCGTGCCCTGCCACCTCCCTCAGCAAAGTACTGTTGGGGAACACATGGCTTTGGGTACCTTACGACTGATGTGGTCAGTGGCTTGGTTCAGGGAGGATAACAGGCTGGCAAGCAACGCTCAGAAAGCAATGTACTGCTGTGGGAAAACCTGGCTTAATATTTATCTGACTTGTGCTGAAGTATTTCAGGTTGGTGTAAGCGAGACAGAGTAGTCTTGAGTTGCATTCCCACATCCTTCTCATGATATAGTTTGTTGGAAATTTGTGTTAAATAAATAAACTGCAGCTGTTGGACTTGATTTGGGACAAGAAAAGTGCAATTCTTTTTTGAGGGAGAAAGACCTGCTTGTCAAAGCCTCATCCCAAGTCACATCTCCATGCAGGCCCACATAGACCCAAGCAGACCAGGCCACCCTCATCAGTTTGCTCCAACTCAGGATGGGGTGCTAAGGAAGCCTGAACCGGGCTGGACCAATATTGGTGTTCGCAGAAATTGCTGCACCTTTTTTTCCCTTGAGGAGCCGGACACCCATGTTTATCCAGACCTCCTATGCTAAGGCAGCTGGCCTGCAGAGTCTTTTGAGGGTACAGCTGCAGATCGTATCTTGCTAGCATCGTTTTGATCACCCTTTCCATTTCTGAGTCTCCAGCTCACGTTACACCATAGGCACAACATCTGATCCTACAATAAATTCCCTGCAGACAGACCCGCTGAGCTTTCACAGTATCACACAGTATGTTTACAGCGCTCCAATTTGCCAGAGAACCCAGAGAAGGACTGTGAATACACACTAGCGAGGCTGTACAGCTGAGAGAGAATAACCTGCCTCCAAAAGCTGCATCTGAAGGAAACAAGTGGGTTCGTACAACAGGCAGCCCTGATCCCAAATGGAGCTTCAGGAGATGATTCTAATAAAAAGATGAGATAGCACCTAACAGCTATAAATACAAACACAGATGCAAGCACTTGGGTAGGGATGCAGGAGCTGATGGAAAAAATCAAAATGGAAAAATGCGGTTTCTTCAGGCTGAAGTGAGAGAGAAGCAGCTCTTGTCTTTCCTGTGCTAACAGTGCTGAGCTGTGCCTTACAGCATGTCCCAGCTGAGGATCCACTGAGCAGCTCAGCCAGCGTGCTTAACCAGATTTTCCACCACACCTTTGGGCTGCAGCACACTGTCATTATATCATGCATGCCTGAAATATCTCAGTAAAGCCAGGTTAAAGGAACCAAGGGACCTGTTTCTCACTTTGCTCGCTCAAGCTTGAAACAGTTCTGTGTGGTTTCCGGGAGGGGGGTGGGGGGGTGCTGTTCTGAGGGGTGAGGCCAGCCAGTCCCAAGCACACAAGAAGACTGAGACTGACATCCTAGGGGGGTAGCATCTCCTCGCTCTCTCTCTCTGTAAGCAAGCCCAAGTGCCTTTGCAGAAGAACTGAACCATTACAAGGCAAGAAACTGTCCACTTCATTATGGTGCACACAGGGCTTTTCCTCAACTGGGTTCGGCCTGCGACACAGATGAGCCACATCTGCATCCATGTGTGGGACAGTGCATGTAAGCATACTGAGATACACAGGTACTACTGCTTAAGTCCCCTGCAGACAGATTTCAGATGCAGAAGAAGGAAAAAACCCCAAACCCAGACAAATGCAGAGTCCTTGGCCAGTGCAGAATCTACTGGGCTTGGGGAAGTAAAACCACAACAAAAAATGTATGATGCCTTGTGTGCAACTTGAGAGTTAGCCTTCAGAAGCAATGGGCACTCCGCATGCCTTGGCTAAGTTCCAGTGAGGCCAAGGCCACCTCCTGTACACATGCCTGCATTAAAACAAGAACACACGGCCTGCCTGCTCCATCACCCGTATTCAGAATGACCTGCACTTCACAACACTTTTCCATCATTCTGAAAAATGTCCAGTTCTTCCCATACATGGAGAAAGGGGCTGGGTATTTCAGAGCTCATTCTTTGCTGAGCCCAAGCCATGATTATTAACTTGTCTTATTCTCCCAAGATCCACACAACCACCTTGATGGAAGAGCACGAGTCTTTCTACAGGATGGGCCCTGTCATTTATATCAAGAGATAATGTCTTGCACTTTCCTCATTCCTTTCTTCTGAGCAATGCCTTCTCCTGTAAATAGACCAGGGAGGGAGGGGAAAAAGGAAGCCAAGCAATTCCTTCACTGCCTCACAAAATGTTAATATTCCCAGAATATTAATTTAGAGCTAGCTTGAGCCAAATCAAATGGTTTTGCTTGACCAGGACCAAAGCCTTATTTCAGCCTTCAGCTGGGCTGTCACAGTGCCTTTTGAAGGACATTCAGACCACCTGTAGCTGTCTGGATGCAGCACTGTAAGAAACATGGCCCAGCTGCATAGCTCATCCCTTAGAGCAGAGGAAGGTCAGGCAGCACCACAGCAACACTGCCACAGGCAGATTAGGCCAGCATTAACTAAATGCTTTGGCATCTCCAAGTGGAAGTTGCTGGTGCACAATGCACCATTCCCCCTCCCATTTCTTAGAGTTTAAACCAGCACAAAAGCACAGCTTATGGGACCGAAATCATCTGTCCTCAGCACTAGAGCAGCCCTGCACTGACACTAGGAGGTATCATTCTTGACTCTGCTCATCTCTTTAGTCTTTGCTTCTCCACCATCATATTCCTTTTCTGTGGGCTGACCTTACACTGCTTGTTATTGCTCCACCTCAGATGTACTTGCCAGGTGGCTTCACCAAGACCCTACCAACTCTATTCCTGCTTTCCCTGCTTTTCAGTGCCATCACACCCTGGCTCAGACTCTTGACATACTTCCTCCACACCCAGACTGACGGCAGTTCCTCACTGTCTCCTGCTGAAATCAAGAGCCCATTTGTATCCTGGTTCTGTCCTCTCAGCAGAGCTTGCTCCTCTCACTCACCTCACTCCTGGAGTACACCTTATGAAAACCCCAGAGACTTGCACACAAACACAATCACAGGGGAAGCAAAGAACACATGAACATCAGGGCTCCATACACTGCAAACTGCCCAGGCAAACCCAAACTGCTCCAACATGAGTGCAGTTATATACCTGTACTTTCCTGCCTCCACAACAGAGAAAAAGAACTGCATAAAACTTTGACAACACTTGTTATTAAGAGCTTTGGCCTCTTCAGCCATTATGCTGCACATTTAGTTACTAACCGGTATCTGTTAAGCACTTACACTGGAGATGAGTAGAGCTGCCAGACCTTGGTGTCTCTTTCAGTGGTGAAAAACTACTGAGTTTGCAAGAGGCAATGGGACCAGATCCACAGTTGCAGAGCAGTGTTTTCAAAAGTCTTCAGCATGGGCCCAACTCTGCCCTGTTGAGATCAGCGGGAAAACACCACAGTTAGTGACTTCAGGGTGTGCTCCAGGCTTCTGAAAATTAACCGTAGATTTCAGTATGACTTCTTCTGTCATCCATGAAACTTGGACCAAACAGTGTGGCTGTCTTAAAGGATCCCAAACTATTCATAGTCACTTGCATTTTACTTAGAGGTGTGTTTGGGTGGATAAGCAGCAAGGACAAAGCCATACACCTAGGTCACCTTAGTGTAAACAAAGACATCTTCAAATCATGTGCAGAACTGAGTGAATGAGCAGTAGGTACCTGTGCATACATGTTTTGTGTTCTGTCCCCATTGAGCAGCCTGGAGAACTCTCACTTCAGAGTGGATATTCCCCTGCATTCTCGCCCAAATGAAAACACACCCAAAGACTAAACTACAGGTCAAACAAAATGTTGTCTTCTACTCAGAACAAAACATTCTGTTTCTTTGAGTGATTTCTTGATTTTACAAGAAATGAAAAAAATACTTTTTTGGTAACAATCAAATGATCATTTTTGGAGTAAATAAAATTTTTTTGGATTGAAAAGGGTGAAATTAGACCTTTCTGCAATAGTTTTTTCTTCCTGGACTAGTTTCATGGATTTGCTAGACAGCCATTCTGATCAGAAGACAGAAAAGCAGTATGCTCCATGAGATACCTCCTACCTGTAATCATGGTCAGAGATTAGCAGCTGGGCCCTTTACCAAGAAGCCTGTTTGCTGATCCTAGGGCAGAATTTCCCCTGCAGAGTCTCCCTGTGTGAGACTGTATGTTAATCAAAGGAGAGCACTTGAAGTAGTAAACTGTGTTTCTTCACCTCTAAAACAAACACACAAGTCTTCAGATCACACCCGTTGTTGCGCATACCTGAACCTTCTCACGTGAACTTCAGTATCTCCTGCAGTTGCATGCAGCAGGAAGGTCATTTGGGGTCCTGGCTGCTAACCTGTGTGCCGCACATCATACTGGCTTGTACGCAGTGTGGGGCTCATGGCAGGCAGGTAAGGAAGACCAGCAAAGTCCAGAGCAAAGCATCTCTTTGTTGACACAACGGTTGCTGTTTTGCAAGCTCCTAATGAGAGCCCTCACACTGAGAAGTTCCCCCTGTCTAAGGGCAGAGGTCATTGAAAAAGAATGGCAATAACCATGTACAGTTTATGTATGCAGGAACAAGTTCCTGATAACATGGTCTCAGTCAGGCTATGGTTCCTTACTGCCCAGCCAGAAGCTGGTAAGTGCCACGGCAGATTAAACTTTCTAATTTTGCTCCATGACCCACCAATTAGGAAAGGTGAGAAGTCCAAAATGGTACCTCTAATGTTGTACAGCAAAGGAAAAAACAAACAAGAAGCCCCCAACCCATTCCCTCTCCATCACAGACTTTCCAGAGTGGTTCTCAAGCACCTCTTAGATCCCTCTACATTCAACATCCGGACAACTGCTCTGAAAGCAAAATCCATTCTGAAAGGTGCCCTGGATCTCAGATATATTGCTATATGACAGTGGAGAGAGAATTTTTGTTTTGTTATTTACACTAAAAGACTATGAAGAACCAGAAGGGCTAAGTCAGCCGTATGTCTGTTAACTAAGGCAAAGTGACAGCCAGAGCAGCCACAGGTCAGATCTGCATGCAGGACAGAGTAGGTTCCACAAATTGCTGGGGCTTCTCTAGTTTGTTATTTTTCCGCCAGGAAATGTTGTCCAGATAGAATGTGAGGCCTCTGGATATTTGCCCAGGATTTCTAGATATCCTACAGATGAGTCAGGGCATTAGATCTCCAGAAATCAGAGCCATGTCTGCAACACACATACAAACCACCAGCCAGACGTTCCATTTCTGAGTCATGGCGAGAGACAGTATCTGTTTTATTTATTTGGCTCTCATTTGGGTGCTATGATCTTTAAAAAAGGTAGACTGCTCAGAGGACTGGCTAGACCCCAAAGATAAGAAAGAGTGGGTTTGCTCTTCCTGTGGGGCAGAAAGACTGTGCAGCTACTGCAATCCAGAGCCACTGAGTTAGCAGAAAGCAAGCCCCTGCAAGGTACGTAGTGGGTAGTGGGGAGGTGTTATTGCCAATAACAGCTCTTATTTTTCAATCTGCTCTTTGTACTTTTGGTTCTACTCAAGAAGTTAATTATTCGCATTTATGTTCTAATATAACAGGCTTTGGAGTTTTAAAGCCTTGTTGGTGTTCTTTGGAGAGCTGGTGATACAGAAAAGGCCTAGGCAGAGCCACCTTAAAGCTCTGGATAATCTGGGATCCTGCCACAGTTGCATAAAGTCTGTGTAAGCCTACACAGAGCATTTGGAGATGTCTCGCTTTTGCTGCACTGCAGAGACCCAGCATCCCAGAGGGACACAGAGGCTGTCACTTCTCGTGCCTGTATGGCGTGCTACAAACATGAGATGTCTCAAACCAGCGGCAATGCCAAGTATTTTGAAATCTCTGTTCCTCCTCTGAAGACGCATTTCAGGCAAATACGGGCTCCCAGACTTTGGACCCTCTGCTCCTGCACTGGGGAGACGATGGTGGGAGCCCAAACACAAGGCACAGGGGGGCAGCGGGGGGAGCAGAGCTTGCTAGAGTTAGCTTTCAACAGCTGTGTTGAGAATGGCTTGGGATGGGAATGGCTGTTTGACCCAGCTACCTCTGGCACAGCCCTGACTAATGGCACAGCACTTCAGCAACCCATGTAGTGGCATTGCTTTCCACACAGACAGTATTTGCATAGTAATAACAATTCAACAGCCTCAGCTGTGGCTGTTGCTGGATCAATACAGGTAGCTGACCCTTTCCAGCCACCACCCACAGGAAATAGGGTATGTCACAGTCTTTCCAAAGCAAACCTCCCAGAGAAAGAAGGAACTTCTGCAGCACTCCTCTCAGTCTCTTTCCTGCCTTAAGTAAGCTGGGCCTTGCAAAGACTGCAGCTGTTGTAACACAACATGTGTTGGCAAACGTCCTGTTGCCCCCTCCAGAATTAGCCAACCTGTAAAACACACTTGACACCCAAAGGACAATAAATTGCTTACAATGATACAAGCATTGCAAATCAATCCATAGCAGCACTGGCCACTGTTCCTGCGTGACTTAATTTTCTAAGTAGCTTGGGATGCAAAAAGAACTAGGCACTATCTTCCCTTCAATGCCAGCGACTCAGCAGGTATGAGGCGACTGAATCCTCTGGAGTATCCAGCATGGAGTGCATTGGAAAATTTTATCACAGTGCTTCCTCTCCATATTTAATTCCTGGATGGCAACAAAAGATGGGATTACTGTCCTTCTTCCCTTTGGACGCAAGCTAGATCCCACACAAGGACAGCAATCCACCTCTTTGCATAGGTCTGCTGCTTGATGTCTTGTCATGCCTCTATCTCTACAGCTGGATGAAGAGGAGCACCTGGCTGCACAGCACATTAGTGGGTGCTTGCAGAGAGCAGGGACCAAAAGCCCAGGATCCTGCCTCTAATGGTGCCTGAAAGGAAGGGGAGTGGGACAGTGCAAGTACAGAGCATTGGGCCAAAGGGCCTACACTGCTGGGTTTCTGCCATCACGTGTCTCGGGGTCACCTTCAGAGGGAGGCTGTACGTTTATCTTTGCAGTCAGCATCTTTCACTGGAGTTCTCCTTTCACTGGCTCTTTGATTTTAAAGCCATTTATATTCCAAGCCAATCCTTACTAAAAATAGGATTCCTTACTAAGAATGGCACTGGCATTACTCACTTTCTGCTATGTTCTCATCTCACTGTACGTTGCCACACCTCCAGCTGGAGGAGTGTGCTGCCGTAATCATCCACAACTATGTGCTTCTGTGAGCAGGTTTTGAACCTTTGCCATCCTTTGGAAGCTCCCACTGTTTTTTCTTTCATGTGCTAATACAGTTCAGTGGCTTATCTCCTTTCACATCCTTGGGGCACACCTCTTCGAAGACTGTATACTGACAACCCTACCAAGTGGGAAAACACACAGGAGATATACAGCCGTCCCCCTGCCTCCCCCTTGAATTCAGGCCAATCTGCAGTTCTCAGCTGAAAGGGATGCTGTTCTTACTTGCATTCAGGAAGAAACAATTTGCTCACCCTGGAAGCTACTGCATCCTTTGGCTTTGACTGTCAGCTGCTCCACTCAAACGGCTCATCAATTACTAGCAAGGAGGCTTTCGGGCTTTCCTAGTGGGAGGTACACTTTTCCAGCTCAGTTTCGCCAGATGCTAAGCATTTCTGCAGGGTATCGCTCCTCCTCAACATGCCTGGAAACTGAAGGGTGTGGGAGGTGGGACATACCTCTGGCTAGGTCTAGCTGTGTAGTTAAATGAAGTCCATACGGGGTTTTTTGTTTTCTTTTTCAGCATTCTTTTGAGTTTTGTACATCACTTTCAAGTGCAGGAACGTGTTTCCTCCTACTGTCCAAATCAGAGGTGCAGCCAGTGCCAGAGCTGACTGTCATTTATTTGCTCTGATAAGGGGTTAAATATGCACAGGTAAACCTGGGCGTATGTTCATAATGCAGGTGGCAGTGATACTTTAAAGGAGGCACCTTTCTTTGTTCCCTTAATGATTCATTCATTGGGAGTGTGGGAATTAACCTATATAAATTTTTGCTACTAAGTAGATACACCTAGATCCTGAAATAGTGGATGGGTGAGAACCAGTTACAGAGACTCTACACATTGTCCTGGTAGCACAGAAAGAAACAAACCCACAGCAGTAGGCTGGGAATAAATGACTGCATGGCATTTCTCACGGCAAATTCTCTTTACCTCCTGTTTTCCGGTGACTCACCAAAAATCCTACAGGATTACCTCTGAGAAAGGCCTGACTTGACTGAGACCTTCAACAGGGCCCTCTCATCTGGGGGCTAAACTCTGACAGCTGGAACTGTGCATGGGTGTAACTGATACGGTTTAGACTCAGCAGTGAGCACAGGAGCCACACTTTGGTTGCAGCAGCACTGGGAGGCAGGTGTGAGATTGCATCAGGAAGCCAATATGAAAAGGTAGGCTGGCTTTCCCAAGCCTGGCTTGGTGCCCCCTTTGTAAGCCATAGCTTACACCTCATCAGCTGGGAGGTGGAGAAGAAACAGATTTGTATTTAGGGCACCTCACTAACAGAGAATTTGTCTCCCTTCTGCCTAACTAGAGGAGGAAACAAACCCTTCTGGGAGGCTGCAGAGTGGGCTGAAATATCCAGACTAACTCTTGTACTCCTAGTATGTTCTGATTTTCTTGGAACAACCTTTAAGCTCAATGGACAAGAGTCGATCAGTCTTAAGATTCTTTACAGAGGACAGATCAATTCTGGTTTATCCCCTGGAAGTTATAAATTCCATTTGCATCTGAGGCACTGTGCGGGCTGACGGAAGCATGAGGCAATGGTCAGTGCTCTGCTGCTGGTTTCCTACAGCTTCGAAAGGAGGTCACATAGTGCTATTGTTTCCAGTGTGATGAGATCTTGGTTGCTTAATCTCTTCAAGGTAGGCTTCATAGGGTGAAATAACATCCCAGACACAGCAAAACCTGCCTGCATCTTGCCAGCACCTCCAGCCAACCTCCCCCTCGCAGCAATAGCCAAGAGCACACCACTTCGGACAAAACATGGGGAAGAGCTTAGAGAGCACAAGCCTGAAGGAGACAGCAAAGAGGCCCAGGAGAGGCATCACCATCCTACTGCAGTTGGGCCAGGACATCAGAGCAGTGCTATTATGCTAATGGAACCCTTAATGGTCACAAGTGAATCAGAGAAGTTAGAAATGCATGCACAGAGCTGAGACTCAGGCAAGATCCTGCAACTGTCAGGTCTTTGTCCATGCCAGGGATAAACTCCCCACTTAGTTGTGCTGATTCTCTGAGAAGTCACAGTACATTTCACAGGTCTGACAAAAGGGAAAGCAGAGGGTTGGGGTTCCTGGGGAAACACACTGGAACTCACAACTCAGGGCACACGCACGCTATTCACATACACAGTAGTACCACACTGACTGCAGAAGAAAGACTACAGCAAGGAGGAACAAGAGGTACCAGGAGGCTATATTCGAGGCAGGATGAACTCTTCCTGGCAGAGCAGCACAGAGAAAAAAAAAATACCTCCAGTGGCTCTCACCTGCCCAGTTTTCTGTCATTGTGCTCAGTGGCCACCATCACATCGGCCAGGCCTCTGAGCTGCAATTAGCCATGTGAGCCACAGCAGTGTATCTGTGGGCTGCGAGTGAGTGTCCTCTGGGAGGCCAGGCAGCCAGGCCACAGCAGAAGGTGTGTGAGCATAGCAACCCAATGCAAAGCACTCTGTTGTGTGGCATATCCTGTTGCTCCCCAAGACATGTACAAGGTCACTGGCTTAGCTGTGCTCATGGGTGATACCATCTATTTAATCAGTGTTCTCTCTGCTACAAAGTCATCCCAGACGCTTTGCATTGGCGACAGCTTTTCCAAGAGTCTCTAGCAAGGTAGGGGGGTGAAGAAACAATAGTCTTTCTTTCTGCATAGCTCATGGCATTAGTAGCAAACTGCCTCTCCCCAACACCTGCTTCCTCCTCTCCTGGTAACTGTAAGCCTCCCTACATTTCACTTTGGGAACTACTGCATAGGAATATTTCATAAACAGGCCTGAGGGTTTGTCTGCTGCCTGTCCTACTTCCTTCAGAGCACCCGAGATCAGCTGGGCTGGAATGTCTGCCCATAACACACTCTCATGCTGACTGGATGGGTGATGGAAACTTACCTACTGAGATTCAAGATGGCTTCTCACTCATGGTCTCGGGCTCCCAGCTTAAGCCACATTACAGCTGGCAGATGGGCCTCACAGCTTGTGACATTGACTCTAAAAATCAGGAGAGGAAATAAAGTAAGTCTTGCTATTTTCAGAAGTCTTTAGGGTAACATTTAGGTCATACACTGAACTTCATCCTTTCTGGTTCTAGGGGTCATAAATGTCCTTGCCCAAAATATGTGAAAATTTAGGCTCTCAGGCCATGCCTCCACGTCAGGAGCCAGTCCTTTGTGCAATACACTACTAAGCATCTCCAGGGACTGGGGCCCTGAAGGGACTGCCTTGTCTAGCCCTCCATAGTACCAGGCAATTGTGGATATTTAGATTTGATGTACATGCGAACAAATACATGTACAAAATACTTTAAGCTCCTCCAAAGTTTCAAACTCAAACACAGTTAAAGACCAAAAACTACAACTGTTTCCTCCTTGAAGCACCATTGCTGATGGAAAGGTTCACAGTGAAGTCACGAGCGCTGATTACCCTGCACAAAGCAGTTGGTCTGAGATATCCTTTCTGAAAGGCTAGAATGCTTTCCATAAAGTTATCTGTATCATCAGCTGTTAATCAGCACAGACCAATTGATTTCATCTTCCACTAAACAAGGGCCTGGCTCATCCTTGTTTTGGTAGATGTTCATCTGTGATAGTTCTGTAGCTGTGATGGTGAAAGGTAGTACAGCTTGGTAGCATCTTTGGTGCTGTTTCACTTATCATTTCACTCTGTCACTGGGCTTGAAGCCCAGGGAAGGGTTAATCCCTTCCCTGCTTTTGCCAGGTAACAGCTGTTCTACTTTCAGGATCCCTGGATCACCCAGGTTTTGGTGAGGTAAGTGGATGTCCTCGCAGGAGCTCCTGTGGGAGGAGCTTTGGGAAAACCAGTCTGGACTGGTCCTGCCAGCCCCGGGAGCATTCCTGCTCCCATGCTGATGCAACTGGATCCAATCTCCTGGCAGAGCAGCTGGCTGCTTTCCAAAGGGCTCCCTCCAGACTGGCTCACACACTGAGCCCAGACCATGGATAGCTGTGATGAAATTTAAGCAAGGGGACAAAAGGCTTTTGGCCTTCATTAAAGTTGGGAACACTTGATGAAGATAATGCTTGTTATTAATTGGCTCCTCCCAAAAAAACACAAGCTGCCTTGTTTTGCTGTGAGTTTAACATTCTGTGGAGCATCTCCTTAGCACCAGCGAGACCATGGATGTTGAATCATAGTGCTGAACCGTAGCGCAATCACTTGGGATGTATGAGTGGGATTCATTTAGAGACTGTTGTGCAACATCGCTGTGAGACGGTAAGGCACAGAGATATTTCAGTGGCAACACTCATCCTACTCCCACTTGGGATTCAGTGTGTAACAGCTTTATGTGACGGGCTCTGCAGCAGAGCATGGACATAAATGCATCCTGGAGATGAAATAGCTGAACGGTGAGCGTGGCTTAAATACACTCCAGAACCAGGTAAAACCAGGACCAGGGTTGTAACAGAGAGAAAGATGCAAATTCAAACCATGTGTTTAAACTATATTCCAGATGCACCAGGAAGGCTTCAGTTACCTATGTATGCCTTCTGAATGAAAGCAGCTATTAGCACAAGCCAAGATAATCTCAACAAAGAGAGTTATGAAATGCTTTAATCATCTTAAAGCAGAATTTTTCAGACTCCTGCAAAAGGATGAGATCTTCTGAACACTGCTGTTTTCCTTGAGCTCCCGCTAAATCAGTGACAAAACTCATACTGAAGCCACTTGGACTGAGATTAAGACAGCACTGATGGCTAACGTGCTCCCCACCATCACCGTTCACCACTCCTTCTCAACTTTTCTTGCAATATTTTTGCTAACAGACATACTTTGTTGAGTCTTGCACTGCTTGCTCATTAGCACTGCAGTAAGTGATTTCTTATGTAAATTGTGCCAGCCCACAGAAAAACCAGTTCAATTCCAGTCTGCACTGCTGGGACGGACATAGAACAGAGAAGAGCCAATGATTTTTTTTTTTTTTTTTTTTTTTTAAATAGAAAACCAAGGACCAGCCATGGAAGTAGTCATTGCTTACCTTCCGCTGAAAGCAGAATTACCTTCATATCTGCAGAGAGACTCCTTCAAATACAAAATTCCCCTGGCTACCTATTTGCAAGTGCTGTCACCAAGCCTGTATGTACAACAGCAGTTTCGGTTCACCCAATCAGAGATTTCAAATTGATGAGCACTTTTGTCTGTGGACCTCATGTCTTCTTTCAAATCTGAACTTTAGCTTTTAAAGGCATGGCTACGCAGCTAATAGCAACATATATTTTATATGTGGTGACTCACAAACTTAAAGACCATAAATGTGACCAAGAAAAATAATGTGCAGCCATGCTAAGGGGATCCTTTTCTTATTGCTGCTGCTAATACAAGCTCCTCAAAGGCCTGAAAAAGCTTTCTGTTTTTATCCACATCAGAGTGTGCATCACTGCATCAGTATCCCGTCCAGCCTCTCCCCCACCACAGACAGGTAAGAGGTGCTTACTGCTGAGCCTACTAAGGCACTGGAATGTCTGCACTACGGTACACAGTTAGGAAGCACAGGGGCCATTCCTTAATATGCCTTACTATTCCTTGCTTTGCCTTTCTTTAACTTTTGTAGAAGTATTAGGTATTGGTTGAACTTAGCACTTTAAGAGTTCCTTCATAGGTGACAGCAGAGGTCATGGGAATTATCCTACATGAGTCTTTAAACTGAAAGGGAAGTTACTGTTTCTCCATGGCAGGGGTATTTGTTGGGGAGTTATAATGTAAAATCCTGTACTTATTCTGGCCCATTTTGCTCTACTCTGCTAACTCCATCTTCCACCTCACTCACCCTTCCATCTGACATCCCAACTACTGCTGTCTTTTTCAGGCAATATCCTAGTGTTTGTGTAGAACATCTAAACAGGATTAAGATACCTACCTACTGTTCATGTTCTTGAAAAGCTTTCATCATAAATGCAAGGGACTAGGACCTGACAGGACACTTGTTGCCCTAAACCCTGGTTTGGTTTTGCTCTCTTCTGCTCCACCCAAGAGGTGTCTGCCTTTCATCCCTGACAGTAATCATCTCCAGGCATAGGACAGGAAAGCGACTTTTAACTGGAAGGAGCCAGATTCACAGGAGGCAGATACAGTATGAAAGCAATGCAGACAGATGTCAACGGGAGCCACACTGATTCTGTGCCCATGGTAATTACATTTCAAAGTTTCATTTGCAACTCTTTCTATCTGCATTTTTTGTGTGCTCCTTTAGTAATTTCTGAACATAAATCACCCTGCTTAGAAATGTGAGGGCAAAGGATGCAAGAGAACGGGAAGTCCTGTGCCTAGAGCTTGCGACAGCTACTGGGTTCAGCTCTTGTTCGACCACCAACAATTCACCTAACCATCCCAACAGTGAAATAAGCAGTGGAATGCAGAGCGGACAGCACATCATACAATCTGGATTATTTCTGAGGTGCTCAGACCCTACACTGACAGAAACTGTCAATGCTCTGATAGAGACATTTTAAAATATATTCATCACTTTAGATACCTCAAAGTTACTTCTGTATCCACCATTTCTTAACTAGTTACCTGTAGTGCTGAAGAGATTTCATTTCCTAGGCAAAAAGAACTTAAATAATGCTAAAACATGTAGTTCCTTATCTTCTGGATACTTGGTTTCAAGCACCACCCCTGAACTAATTCAGTCTGCAAGTGTCTGCTGCCTGATACCCAAATACAAATTCATTGCCAGCTGTGTAAGGAAAATCACACTCAAAGAAGGAAGATATTTTCCAAGGTCTGGACCAGGTTAAGACATATTAGAAATGCTGGATTAGATCAGACTCTCTGACTAGTTTTGCTTTTTGTCCTGAAATGCAAAGAGAACAGGCTGCATTATTTCAGACAAAAAATGTTGAGCTGAGAAGTGGCTTTTTTCTGAATTATATGCAAAAAGATATGTCTTTGTGACACAATAAGCATATGAATGAAAATTTAGTTTTTCTCAAGAAAACCTGCTACTCTCCTTACTACGAAAATGTTTTTTTAAAGCATTTCTTTACCTTGGACTTAATATGTCCCACCTCACAGGTCTCCTTTGGTTGAAAAAGGCAGGAATCCTGCTTCCTTGGCTTTGGGCCTAGATCCACAGTAAGCAAACAATAGCTGATTCCCTCTGACATTCGCAGGCGTAGTTGCCTCAACCAAGCAAACTCACGAGTCATAGGCAAAGCCAGACCTGCAGTGAACGAGGATTACTCGCTCAAGGAAGGTGTAACCAGCAGAGGAACGATAGGTATGTACAGCTTTGTTCACAAAATGAGAAGGAATCAAGATTTGCTTATTAAAGGCTGTCTGACCCTTCTGTCATGAGAACAGATTCCAACACCGACATCAGCAACTGGCCCATACTCCTCGAGCACACTCCATCACTGCATTCAGCTGTCAGTGAGAACGTGATGCCATCGCTTCCTATCAAAGATAACGCCTCAAGAGCCAAGCGACTGCAAGATTGTTCACTGAAGTGAGACATACTGTTAGTGCATCAAGAAAACCTCTTCCAAAAGAGGCAAGCATTTGTCCCAGTTAACAACCTTGCTTTCAGATCTGTTTGCTCAGGTAGTTTCCTGCAGTATTTGTAGTGCTAACAGGCTAGTTAAGTATATTGATATAAAAAACACCCACAGTTATTTTAAGAACTAAAAACTTTATACCAGTCACTGGAAATGGCATCAAACAATGAGCTCAAAGGCACATTCAGGGACACCACTGCACAACATGTATTTGCAGCCAAGTAAAAACACCTTCACAGATGTCCGTGTACATATCTGGATTTACTGAGGAAAAGAAAACATCTTAAACTTGTATCTTTTCACTGCCACAGAGAAGTGGCCTTCCTGTAATACCCAGCAGGCCAAGATTCAAAGTAGCATCTGCTACTGCTCTGAGAGAACAGGGGCATACTGGGAGGAGGGCAGGAGGGGGGAAGCGAAGTTCAGAAGTAGACAGGAAGCTACTTTGGTCATAGACAACTGCAAACACTCAAAAGCTCCATAAATACACAACAGAGAAAAACACCATGAGGAGCTATCTTTTTTTTTTCTACAAAATGGAGTAATCATGGAGAAAAAAACATTCAGGGAAGAGGAAGGAATTGTACAAGCAGATACGACCCTCATATTACCAGAATTCCTGGACACTGATCTGGCTAGCAAAAATACCTTGCAAAATCAGCCATGTATGCAGAAAATCATGCAAGAACAACAGGCTACTCTTCCAGGTCTCAACTGAGGCAGCTTTAAGTGACAAGGATGCAGAAGCTCTCCTGTCAAAGAAACATTGCCACTGGAAGGTCAAAAAAAATCTGAAGGCATAACTTACTAATAAGATGTGGGACCAGAAATCCAGGCATGCTTAGTAGAACTAAGGGAACTCCACAGTGAGGGGAGCAGGTTAAAAGCCAGATGATGTATATATCCTGAAAAGCAGATCTGGCTGTGCAGGATCAACAATAAAAAATATCTTTGGCCTTGCCCTGCAGCAGATCAGATTTGCTTGTCGCACGAGTGTGGCACCCTTGGACAGCAAGAGACTTGCAGACATACAGTTCCACCCATCAGTTATGGGGGTTTTTTTTAAGCAACAAACTCACTGGAGGACAATGTAGGTGTTGAGGGTGCTTGTGCATTAGGAAGCTAGTAGCAAGCTGTTATTAGTCAGGGCCACAGCTCAAGTAGAAAAAAATATTACTGATTGCTATAAGTTATAATCGATTAAGAACATAATTAAGGGAATTAATTTTTTTAAAATGTGAAGCTGTATATCAGTTCTGAATTTACAATTATGTATGTCATTCCTGGACAGGGAGATTTGTCCTCAACTCCCTGCACTAAATTTCTCAAAAATTAATTCCCTCAGCAAACACAGAAAACATTTTACAGTGCTCAGCAAGCCACCACAGGGAACATGGGAAGGGCCCTGTCTAGCACAAGACAGCAGTCATCTCTTGGGCACAGAAAAGCTCTGCTAGCAAGCACTATAGCAATGCTGGATTGACTAACTCAGCAGAAGTCCTCTCTACAAGGGAGCTGCTGGCTGCCCTACCTCTCAGAAAACCTGGCTGTAACCTAAATCCTTAGAGGATCAAGTCTTCTACGAAGCCTGACCTTGACTGTTTCCAAACTTTCAGCTAAGGAGACTCAGCAATGATCTTCCTTTCTGATTACTGATACAAGTTCAAGTCCAAGCCAGGACAATGTCAGATGACACTTAAACTTTGAGGAGTCCATCCTCCTAGAAATAGCTCAGTTAGGCCTCTCCAGTTCCTAACTCCCTCTTTTCAGAAAATACCCTCCAGTCCATGCAGTAATCAGAGTATGAGAAATACACAACAGATGGAATTTACAAGTTACACTCATAGCTTCACTCCTGCTAGGCTTTCAAGCTGGGAAGTAAGAGGGAAAACAGCTCAGTTTTCTATGTTAGCATTGGTTTAGCATATCAAGTAAAACACATGGAATTTGTTCCGGAAAGAAGACTAGAGATAGAAGAGTTTCTGGAAGAGGAGTCTCATGGCTTTCAAAGAGGAGTTGTAGTTCATTCCCAGTCTCATTAAGCTACAGCTCAGTTACCACTGAGATTGAACTTGTTTACTCCAAAGCAAAAAGTTTGGCATGGCTGACAGAAACAGTTTTTTGTGCCAGAGCTCTAATAGCAAATGTCTGTGGAAAAGCCGCTTGGAAAAGTGCTGTTTACTTTGGTAATGAAACAAGTTCCCTGGAACGAAGGCTTGCAATCTTCCCATGAGATGTTGCAATACATTTACCTGTACCTCAGCTACATACTCTACAGGCTGCTCTCAGGGTCTGGTAACCACTTGGCTAACTCAGGAGACCAAGGTAAATTCATCTCAGCTACTTTGGACAGGATTATGCTCTGCTTCTACACTGGATACACAGCACACATCCTAATTAAAAGTGGTGGTTGTTTTTTTTTTCTTTTCTGCTTCAAGCTAAGCCACAGACAGCAACACCTCTGGAAGATACTTTTGAGAAAAGGGCCTCAAAACAAGGTGTTCTCAACCATCTTAACTGTGGCTTTAAAGCCCAACTCACCCCTTTGACACTTGTCTTTTCAGACAACTCTGAACTTAGACCCCAGCTCACTGCTAGAAGTGTTTAAAGGGAATGTGGAATGCCAGCACACAGTTGAGCTAGTAAGTACCTGGGAATGAAAAAACATTCAGGGTATACTGTGGAGGCCAAGGCTCCCCCTTCTGTTTAGGGAGTCACTGGCCTCAGGCTATTCTGCTTTTCCTCATTTATTTAAGACCAAGTTTCAAGCCACTGTTCAATTTCTCTCTGACCACATGGAAATGAAAGGTGCTCTCCTCTTCAATACTCCCAGGTCTTGAGTCTCATACAAACAGGTACTCCTTTCCTTCCAACAAGGTGGTTCACTTAACTCCTCCCTAATCCAGGAACTAGGATTCCTTTGTAGTTGAATTAAATGTACTTCCTATTGAAACAGGTACTTGCATTTGCACATTTTGTTTACAAACAACATGCACTCCTGTGAGAGCACCAAGCTCAGACTTCACACATGGCTGTAGTTCCTTCACAGCCACACTTTGTGCTCTTCAGTGTTGAAATTCCTGCTTTGAGGAGAAACCAAGCTCTAATTTCAAGTGTTTACATGTACTCCCAAGAGCAAGAAAAAAATCTTACCACGATTAGATTATGTAAAAAGTTTAATTATAAAATAAATAAGTTTGTTATGGAAACATTAAATATTAAATACAGTAATAAATATTTACACATTTACAGATAGGACTTGACAATTAATGGTGTTTCTCTGCTACCAGAAGAATTCTGCTCTGTTTATACAGAACACATTCAGTCTTTCAAGAAGAAACTGAACTCAAATAATACTCTGTGCTCAAGACTGCATGGACAGTTCAAGAAACCAAGGACACTTGGGTCAGAAAAGTTTGAGGTAAGTCGAGTTCTTCGCACCAGAAAGTAGAGCACAAGAGACCACTACTTGCAGAGTGTCAGTGCATGAAATTCTTCAAAAGAACAGATTCTCGGTCAAGTTCAACTCACTAGATCTGATGTGAAGCATTTTATATTTTAAGTGCTGCTTAAAGCAGCATTGAGTACCTGGGTAACAGAAGTAGCTCTGTATTTATAACAGATGGGTGCAGGCTTATCAGCTTGTTTGATCATGGATCTTTTCCTTCAGATACAGAGCTTCAGATCTTGCATTTATTGTCTCAGCATCCTGAGAAGCCTAATTTTGACTCAGGCTAGCACACACACCAACGGATAGCTCCACTCACACAAGTCCTACTGAGTTCAGAGGGATTACTTCCCACAGACAGTAACAGAACCCAGGTGTGGCTGACAAAGATATGTCACCAACACCCTGCAAGTCAGAACTAGAGATGAAGTTCTTTGAAGCTGATATCAACAGGGAGCACAGTGACAGCAGAATTAGGTTTTTCCATCCACTGAGGTCTAGGGATAGAAGCCATCCAGAACTCTTCTTTTTGCTTTGGCAGAGAGAAGGAAATTTTCTCCCCTCCACCTATTCCTGAAAGCTGCAACAAGCTCTCTCCCTTAGAGTCAGAGCAGCCAAAGGAGACTTGCTAACAGAAGAAAGTCCATCCACACAACAGCAGAGACTGGAGCTCCAGGACTGATAGAGAGGGCTCAGTAGCAATAGTCTCTAGCAGGTCTTGATAGCAGGTCCTCTACCCCACAGTGGCAGCTCCTGCCACATCGCTGTGCCAAGATATAGCGGTAACTGTCCTCCCCAGCAAGCAATTCAGCAGCAAGTGGCATGTTGACATCTCCTTGCAGCAGCCTCTGTCTTGATGAATCGGGGCTTAGTGGCAACAGCTCCAGCCCACAGTGTCCAGGTGGATGTGTCAGGCAGCCAGAGGTACCCTGCAGCTTAGCAGTGGCCACATCAGAATTGTTCTGTAAGGGGCAGACCAGGCATGTTAATCACCACCCATGACATAAGCACATTGTGCTAGAACCACGTCAAACCTACATACAAGGCAGGTAGGTCAAGGATGTGCACACACCTGAGGACATTCTGCTAGATACTCTTCAGCTTCAAACAAGCTTTGAGCAAAACACTCCATTTGTCACTGGACAAAGCTGGACAAAGCCTGTAGCTTCCATGTGGCAAAGCAAAACTTCTGGTTTCTGCCAGAACTTCTCAGGACTATCCTTTATAGTTTCCTCCTTCAGCTTGTAGTATAACTCCTATTTTTGAGTCTGTCATCAGGTATGCTTTAGCTCAGAAAGGACCAACTTGCTTGCTCATTAAAATACACTAGATTTCTCCCAGGAATGGTCCATCTAGGCCATGGAGCTTTAGCACTCACTTGCTGTGACAGTATGACACTTGACTGAGAGGCTATCTATGGTGCTTCGAATTGGCAGCTTTTTCTTGGCCTACAGCCTTTAAGCACCAGAAACTTCCTGATGCCTTGCAGATAAGACATGAAAATGCTCAGGAGATGATTCACTTGGCTGTTGCACCATCTTCCATGATGGAACTTCACCATGGTTTCTTGAACCAAACCTGCCTCTGCCCAGGTATTAGATTTTTCCTTCATAAGTCCACTTATCTCAGTACATCTTCCTATCCTCACTTTTTCTTTAAGACAGCAGCCAGAAAGTTAACAGAGCTGTTGAAGAACTTGCACAACTTGGGTGGTTTAGGGAAGTCAGAAAACCAAGCCAGTCATTCACATGTAACCTATGTGTTTTGAGGCCCTTCAAGTGTTACAAGCATGCAAAACATGCATGTAATTCTCATATGGGTAATTTCAGCCTGGAAGGACTGAAAGGCTTTTCAAATCAGCTCTCATACCTGCTTTCTCCTCATTTACACACCAACATGGCCATTTCTATTTTCTTGTCGAAGTTTTTTCCTTTCTTCTTTCTCTTCATACTGAGGACACTTTTTCCTGACCCTGTGAAATTACAGCATGTTAGAGGTCATTTTGAACCCTGGCATACATCCTGTTGTTACTAGCCCCCACAGCCTCTGCAGCATTTAGGCTTATGTCCTTTGAATCCTCAAGCAGCTCCTCAGAACCAGGAAGTTTCAAGCAAGACAGTTTTTAGATATTCAACATCAAGCAGTATCTGATAAAATCAAGGAGTCCAAGTTAGGCACTGCCAGTTTTCCCTCACAGAGCCAGGGCTGCTTGGTTTAAAGCCAATTAGGTAGCAAGATGAAGAAGGCTTCTTGCTGGAACTGAACAAAGCAGCAGGAGACTTTGAGGGACAGATTTCCTGATGGCTTTAGCAAACAGCTGCAGAGACCAGATTGCCTTCCTCCTCCCCACAGCAGAGCCCTGTGGACTTCACGTATACCAAGACCCTGTCCCCTTGATGTGTCCCTTAAACACATCATAAGCAAGTTGCTAACCAATTTTATCCCAGTTTCTCCAGTCTTTTCTAGTGACTGTTCCAAACATAGCATCAAGCTTCTCTGGTTGAAGGTATAGATTAATGAACCATATGCTTCAAGCTTGTGAGGGTTCAGACCACAAAACAAATGCAATCCTATTCCACGGCTCACTCCAGAAACTAATGATGATCATTTGTTCTTACAGCACTACAGTGCTGACTATCTCTCCTAGTAGCAAGGAATGAGGCAGTGTTCATCCCAGCATTCCTCAAGTTCAGATCTAAGTATGAAGCAACAGTGAAATGACAAATGCACACCTTGTTTCCTGAATTGCAGGAAAGGGTACAGCACGTACCCAATTTAGTTGATTTGCTTCATCAAGATCTAAAATTAGTCTGAGCTTTTGCATTTCACCTACAACATACCAAGTGCTACTGTGGTGGAGCTGCAGTGTCAGAACCGGAGGACTGCTCCAACACTAATGCTGGAGACAGGCTTCCCACACTGACTATCTAACCTCAGCACACATTCCTAGTGAACACACCAGTAAGAAGCAAAGGCACAGGTAGGCACATGCTGCTCACATACTGCTGGTATATTTATAACAGGTATAAAGAAGAGTCTGATATATGGCCTGAAACAGGTACCCAGAAAAGCTCTTTTAATTTATTCACAGCAGGATCCCAGATTCTGATTACCCACCACAATGAACTGGCAGCAGTTGGTTGGTTGGCATGGCTGTTCCCTCCATCTGAACAGCATGTACAGTATTTGGGACTGACAGTATCTGCTTCCCCATTTGCTTCCCCCTCAGTGTAAGTATTTAAGTTCAGTAACCTCCATTAACAGACAGTTGGAGCACCATTTCCTTCCCTCCAGCTGTGTACCCAACTGTTGGATAATAACCATGCACAAGGCTGCTACATTACTGCTTGCAGGCTTCTCCAGAAGGATTAGGGGAGGCGCTGCCATGTCAGCATTAATGCTCCTCCTCCCCTTCCTGCTGATGTTCTGCAGCACTGTAACTATCCTGGTTGCAGCAAGAGCAGAAAGGCTCTTGTTTGAAAGTAAGGGTCACGGTTGCCCACAGCCAATAGCGAGAGAGGATAAGTGAACACTGAGTCACCTGTGAACTTCTCAGACCTTGCTTCTACCCTCAAGACATATCCAAGCTGGGATAAGAACTCAGCCCTTTTGAATGCCTTCCACACAGGTAATTCAGCTCAGCCATGCACACTTCAAGGCTACTGGACACAATCCCTGCTCACACCTAGGCTAGACAGACACCAAAGTGTATAATACTTACTGCACTATCACAATGATAACTACAGTAATGAAGCTGATGCTTGAGAGCAGGACAGCTACCACTACCAACACAGTCTTCGAGTAGTCTGCCACATCATTCTTCCTTTGAGTCTTCATGAACTGTTCACCACAGCGCTCACCAAAAAAATCCTGATGACACCTGCAAGTAAACATTAACATAAGTTCTTATCAGCTCCAGTGCTGTCTGGAGCCAAGGACACCCACACACATTCAAACCTGACTTAGACATCTTCAGAGTTTCCCATGAATCTCAAGATGTTCACTTTAGAGCATGTTCATGAAATGCAGTCACTGGTCTAACACAAGGTTTGTCAGCATTTCAACAAGTCGAGATTAGTTTGGGCGTGATGTTCCAGAATGACACGCCTTTTCATTCTTTTGGTTTGAGTTTATGACCAACTGATGAGTTCAGTGGCTTGTTATGTATCTCAGATTCCATCATCACTTAATTTACATGGCAGAAAGATTCTCAGTCAAAATACGGCAGGTGATGGCTCTGTGCCAAGTTGACACTAATTTTTCCTGAGCCCTCATATGCCACCAGCTCATGCCCATCACACCTAACTCAAGGTACAAGTAACTTACTTGCAGGTCACCATCTGGAGATGTTCTAGGTATATGCATTCACCATGGATGCAAAAGTTTTTGTATTCCATTTCACAGGGAGTCCCTTTCTTTTTGTTTTTCCCTTTGTTTTTCTTCCTTCTTGATTTGTTGGCATTCTTCTCACCCCCCCTCTTTGCTGGCTTGGGTTTAACCACAGGTTCAACTGAAAAAAGGACAAGATGACTCAGTCTAGCAATGCTAAAAAGCTAGATTCTGTGAAAACTGAATTACAGAATTTGGTGAGGGCTAACAGGATGGTCATTGCAGGAGAACCTGTGACCAGAAAGCAAGTAAGCATGCAGCTGCGCATTTCACATCCAGTACAAAAGCAGCAAGCCTCAAAGCTCCTTAAGCGCAACTCTGCCACCATTAAGTCCTGTGCAGTGCAGATCAAAAGCAGTATGAGCAGATGAGCTGCGAGTGCCATCAGAGATGTAGAGCAGCAAAGCTGAAGGACCACAGCATTTCACAACCTAAGATATTCGAGTGAAACTGCACAGGTTCAAGCAAAGACCTGTAAAGAACACGGAGTTCACACTGAGCCAAGGTATCCACTAGTTTTATATCAGCTCAGATACAAGGCTAACAGCCTTTATTGCTCTAAACTCTCCATTTGCATCAGTGATGAAAGGCATTATAACTCACTGGATAGTCCTGGGCACTTAACAGAGGCAAGACAGCTTGCTATCCCAGTTAGCATACTTGTTTCTCCCAAATAACCTGCAGTGCTGTCTTCAGCATAAGATAGCTCATTTCCAGTTCTCCTACTTCAAGAGATATGCCGGGTGCACTGGAAGAGCGAAGGCAGGATAGTCCACAAGACTCAGGTTATTTGTTCTGCCGCTTACTGTTGCCCCTCATTACCTCAATTAAGACAAACCTGTAGAAGAGTGTGGTTTAAACCACTGGTGACTTAGTAGACTTTGGACTTATGCAAGGGCAATCATCTTCCTTTCGTTGAAGAGAACAAGCTAAAGCCAGTTACTCTGCAGCTCCTCCATACAGCAGTCAAAGCTCAATAGCATTGTTTTAGATCAAGTTGGTAAAAGACTGGTTCTCTGAAAAAGCCATCCCTTCACTGCTAGCCATAAAGCAACTCTTCTCAGTGCAACACTGTGCTATTCAGGAGTTAACCAGGTGAGTATGAGGAAGTCTTAAGGACAAGTCTTATTTACAACACTCAAATTTTGCTATTGTGCTCTGCAGACCTAATGAAAATCATTTTTAGAGTATTAGTATTTTACCCAGAGCACTACACACACAGGCAATCACCACAATAGGATGCAGCTGGGTCCGACTAATGCATAACCCTGTATTTCTAGTGACAAAAAGAAAGCCAGCACAAAGAAACAAGGTGTAGTTCACCGTTGTCTAGACAGCTGATCATTTTAACTTCTAGAGCAACAAGCCTGGCTTGAAGTTACTTAAAAGCAAAAATGCCTTCAGCAACCAGAAGTCTGATTCAAATAGTATAAGCTATATTAATACGTAAATGAGGAACCCTGTTCCTGCAGCAAGGTTTCCTGTCCCTAGAAGTGTGAGCTTAAGCAGCTGAAGCCCCTGTTCTGTCCAGTTCAACTTGATATTTAGGTTAACACTTTCATAATTGAGGCTGTTTCCATTCTTCCTTCTTCAAGGCTCAGCTTGTCAGTCTGATCTCTGTGTCCCTGTCTGCAAGCTGCACAGCCAGGAAAGCGATCCGCAGTTGAATCATAACAGCTTGAAGGCTCCACAGATAAATCTCACACCAAGCAGAAGAGCTCGTCTACAAACCAACCACCTTTGGTAACAATTCTGGTTTCTGTGCAGTTATACAACACTTAAACCACCAAGCCAGTAGTTTTACAGGCTGAACTGCTCAATAACTCTGACATTCCTGTTTCCCCTGAAGGTGTTCAGCTCATGAAAAACTTCAGCAAGGGTCCACAAATTCCCTAGACTGAGCATCTGGTGCATGGCCCCCTTCACTTAAAAGGTCCTTTAGTCTCATTCAAGTCTCAAGGTGTTTCCATACAAAAAATAGCAGCCAGATCCATCCTAGAGGGCAACAATACCACTAGATGTTAGTAGATTCAAATCACCTGTATGTACCTGGCTTGTCTCACAATCACACTTAGGCCAGAACCGACAAAATCCTCACATCCCCACAGTCAGGATAGTCATATTTGATCTCCTCACAGCTTAACACGCACATAAATTCACACAATAGCTATTGACAGTTTGTCAATATTGCCCGAAAAATACTTAACAAGCTTTCCTGCAGCCACTTAAGGGGTTGAAGTGTTTGCTTTCTCAGGAAATTTTAATCAGCTCCAATCCAAAGAAGCCATCATGAGAAAACAGCCTAAAAATCCTTGAAGCAAGAAAGACAAGCTGATGTAAAACCCATCTTTAGGGCCAAACAGCACCTATAAACCTCACCGAAGCTTCCATGCTAAGTAGATGGTAGCTACCCCATCGCAGCCCGCCTGTCAGGTTTATCAGGAGAGCAGTACACAGGTAATCAGCTAGCCTGCAGCTCCCGCACACCCTAGTCACACTCACGCTAAGTTTTCATCCCCGACAGCCTATTTTTAACGCAACAGCTTCAAGCAGAAGCACGCTTTTGAACCATACTCCACCACCAAAGCGCAGCAGCCTTACAAGAGGTAAATCGGAAGGTAATGGGTGCTCAGAAGCGGAGAGCCCCCGGGCCCGGCACTGCCGAGCCCACCTCACCCCGAGCCGCGTCCCCCGACTCACCCCGGATCAAGTCATCCACGATGTACTGGTGGACGGGCAGCGCCTCCTCGTACTCCTCATCCTCCTCGTAGTCGGGACCCGACACGGCCTCGGGCTCCCGCTGGCCGGGGCCCCCGTGCCGCTCCGGCTCCGTGGCGTTAGGCGAGGTCCCGGCGGCAGGCCGGCACGCTGCGAGGGGAAATGGCGCCGTGGGCAGGGGGCAAACCGCCGCCGCCGCGCGACACCCCCCTCCCGCCGCGTCCCTCCCCACCGACGACCCGCACCGTCCCCTCAGCCGCGCCGCCGGCCCCGCACCCACCTGCCAGCACGGCCAGCGCGGCGATGAACGCCACAGCGCGCATTGGCGGTCCCGGGGCGGGCGGCAGCAGAACGACGGTGGTCGCGGCGTGAGGGGCCGGCGCGCAGCGCTCCATGAGGAGCCGCCCGCCGCCGCCGCCCGCTTTATAGGCGGGCGCCGCTCGCGCGCCCGGACGCGGAGCGGCGTCAGCGGGGCGGGGCGGGGCGGGGCGGGGCGCGGCGGGCAGGTGAGGGCGGGGGGCGGCGCAGGCGCGGGAGCGCGGCGGGGGGACCCGGGGAGAGTCCGGTGCGACGGGGAGGGGACACCCCCCACCCCCTCCCCTTCCTCGGGGATCGCGTCGGTCAGACACACCTCCCGGGTCGCTCTGCACCCCCCTCGCTCCTCAGGGAGGCAGCAGGCGAGCTGCGGCAGAAGGATTTTTCCGCAATAAATGTGGTGATCGCCCTCCGCCGCAGTCCGCGGGGTGTTCGCTTGAGCGGCGCATGAGTAACGGCTGAGTAACTCGTGGGGAGGAGGGTGGGCACGCATCCAGGCCGAGGCAAATGTGCCCCTCGGGGGCACTTGGGCTCCTAATTGCCACGGTAGCCCTTAGCGGAGGGTGCCTGACCGCGGCTGCCACTCCTGAGGTGTTGCGTAAAGAAAGCGTGAAGTAGACCTACTTTTAGGGGAGAAGAATGAGGGCAGCGGGTTGTAACGTGCTGGTGTAGGGTGGGAACCCAGAAAAGCCCCGCGAGGGGGCGAGGATGAAGGGACAGGTACCACTCTGCTCCGGTCTCCGCGACAGCTCTTCACGGCCGGGCGGGAGGGCAGTGCTGCTGAGCGTTGGGAAAGGAGGATCTGGGCGACCTTCTCTTCCAACTGAGAGGGGCTGCTGGAAGGCTACTCACAGCTGAGGAAGCTGACAGAGCTTTTGCTCGTGATGGCTGGGATCCAAGTAGCTCAGTCATTAAACCTTCTTCGCTCTTCCACAAACACTGGTGGAGGATATACGGCTCCCGGTGCCGTCTTTGCCAGGTCACGACAATCCCAAGAAACGATGCCAGAGAGCTCTAAAAAGTTGCCAAATCGGTCGCTCAGACATTAAGCTGTGACAGACAGCCCTGGCAAACCTCCTCTTTGTGCATGATGCAATTAAAACTGACTGTCATTAGCGGATGACTTTACTGTTAGGTTTTTTTATCATCGCATTTCCCCTCGTTTCCCCTGCCTTTTCTCATAGTGTCTACAGCAGAGAAAAGACAAATCCTGCTCTGCCGCTGCAGCCCTGGGACAGAGAGCGCTCGGTCCAGCTGCAGCACCGTGAGGCGGTCACTGAGCAGCTCCTGCGCTACAGCTCAGTCATCGTGTGGGGGCAGCTGGGGGCTCCTCAGGGGCCCTCCTTTCTCCCTTGGACTGGACTTCCCCTCCCACAAGACCCCGTTCGTCTCAGGGCCTGGCGTTAGCAGAGACCAAGTGCATGTGAGTAGAATTTCTCCAAAGGCAGAGACTCTGGAGTTTGGGATCTCTCCCATCAAAACGTGGGGTTGGTTGTGAGAGAATGGACGTTTGTCGACTGGGAGTTTTCCTTCCCCCCCACCTGCCATGCTCAAGGCCAGCTTCCTCAGCGAGGCACCGCAGCTTCCCTCCTCATTTTTCTTTTCTGCAGCTGTTAAAATGAAGTATTTTTCCCAGGTTTTTTATCAGAGCTTCACTAGAAACATTTTCAATTAGTTTTTTTAAGTTCAGTCCGAGGAATATACTGAGCATGGAAAATTTCAGCCCAGTGCACTACGCTTGGCAAACTGCTAAGCAGCTGAAAGGAGCAGCTTAGGAGGGGAAAGGTTGAATGACCCGAGTGCAATTGCCCGTGTTACCTGCGCTGTTTAGAGACCAAACACGGCATATCAAGGGCCTGACTCACTACGTTCCCTCTCTCCTCCAATCTCCAGCCGATGACTCTGTCTCACTGACGGGCAGCAGTGAGGAATTTGGCTTGGCATGATTAAAATTTGTCAGGCATTTTGTCGACTTCCTCCTGCCGCTCCTGCTTCTTTGAAGAAGAAGAGGCAGCCTGACATCAACCAGAACCGCTCCTCAGCGTGCAGAAAATGCAGCAAGGTGATGATGGCCACCAGTTGTGCACGAAGAGGTCCAGGTGGGACATCAAGGCATCCCAAACAATGGTGTCCTGGCAAAGCCCTGTTTGGCTTCTTCTCTGAGAGGACACCCTCCAGAGGCCACCTGTTTCAGGACATTCAGGGTGGGATCCCACCACAAGCCCTAGCTCTGCTGTGTGCTGCCTGGGAGGAGGCACTAAGCTTGGCCAGAGCTAGAAGGACACTTGGATTCTGCCGCCAGGCTGAGCTCCTGGAGGATGTCCCTGGGAGCTGTGAAAGGAGAAGCCTCGAGGGGGCTGCAAGGCTCACCCCCATGGGCTGCCCCACTGCAGCTGGGCCAGTGGGGCAGGCTGCTGGGCCAGCAAGGGCAGGGCTCGCTTTTGGGAAGGTGCTGGCTCCCCGTGGATGCAGAGTGCCACCTACTGAGACACCGCTCCAGGCAGCACCCGGGGTTTTCCCACAGGACACCTAGGCTGGGGCTGCTGCTCCAGGTGTCCTTGGCCACTCTGGCTGGTCCATCATGTCACTCCCAGAGCTTCCCCAAAGGCTGGTGGCCCCAACAGGGTGCACCTTTGAGATTATCAGGGAACCTGTGCAGGGAGCTGCACACATGGGCACAGCCAGAGTCTTTCCTTGGCGTCTGCCCTGAGCCAGACCTTGTTTTCCATGGGCCGGCTAGCTGCCCCACTCTTGGTGGTGGAAATGAACACCTCGGGAGAAACATGGGTCCTTCCCATGCCTCGACTGTCTTTTTGCTAGCACTGAAAACCTTCAGTGCAGCCCAGGCTCAGAGAGCACCCAACAGCACCTGGCACAGGTGGCCTTGGTGCCAAATTTCCCCTCTCTGGTCTCTGTTTGCATCTGTGGAATATGGCCACATCAGTGAGAAGGTTTCTCTCTGTCAGTCTGCCTCTTCTCTGAGGCTCATCTCCAGAAAACATCACAGGGCTGAAGACTGTGGCTGTGTTTCACACATCACCTTGCTACCTGCAGCCCCAAGGCCACAAGGCCACCCTGGCAAGGATCTGATGTCCCAAGGCAGCGGTTCAGTATCTCCCGCTCTGTGGTGAATCCCAGCAAATTTTGCTGACTTGACATTAATGTGCGCTCTCCTTTTGCCTGACAGCTCCTGGGACCCGCTGTCCTCCTCGCTGACCATGGCCTGTCCCCTTGAGATGACTAAAAAGGAAGGATGTGCCCAGGACATGAAATTGCACATTGGCAACTCTGGTTTGCACTGGGAGCCTCCGGATCAGCAGAGTATTTGAATTCTGCTTCCTTCTGCTCAGACCCCGGGGACCAGGGTAAAAAGCCAGCCTGCTCTCACTCCAGATGGGGTGGCCAGCACACAGCCCCGTCCCTTCCCCAGCTGTGCTGTGGCAATCAGGGACATAGGCAGGGACTCGCGGAGGCGAAGTGACATTGATGCTGACAGCTGCCTGGCCTTGGAGGAGTGCACTTGGGCATTGTGTCTCCCAGAAGAGTCTGAGTGCCAACTGCGATCTTGTTATTCATTCTCTTTACTTTTGATAAAACCCCCGAGAAATGCGTGAAGGGAAAGGAAGTATGTGAAATACCTGCCAATTAATCTTCTTCACTGACATCAAATGTTTATTTTGCAAGGGCGGGCACAGCTGACCTGGGTGTTTGAACATGAGTTATCTTTTCTCATCCATCCAGTTGAGAACAGGTGGAAAAGGATAATGACTCAAACCGGAGTGGTGTCTGTCTGGGCAGCTCACCAGACTTTCACTTCACTTGTGATCTGCAGACGCCAGTATCTTCTGCTATCAGCAGCTCCCTCATAGGCAGGGAGGGAGCTTTGAAGTCAGGCATGTGTGACTCCGGTTCCTGCTGATGTAAATCAAGATTGCTGTAATAAAAAGGATGTAGATGCGTAGCTGGGGTGTTGGGGAGGAGGGAAGGAGAAAGGCCTGAATACTGCCTTCATGGAAATTGTACAGATATTGCTAGCCTCTGAGATATGCAGGCATTCAGATGGCTGTGCATCCCTGCTGTGAAAGCCCTCAGCACATAATTTTTTTCTAAGATGGTGACATTCTTCCTGTGCTCTGCTCCTTTCTCCAAGGCTTAGGCTGAAGCAGGGATTGCATGAGTGAAAGCTGTCCAGAAAGGGAATAATTTGTGCACTTGTACTGCATCAGCTGTTCATCCTGTGGAAGTCAGACCAGTGGCATGTGTTTTCAGTCACTCCGCATTTGACTGCAACATCTTTCAGAGCATGTCTAAAGAAAAAAACAAAAAGGACAGAATCTGCTGGCCCCCATGATGACAAGATCTGGATTTTTCTCTCATTTATATCAATACAAATGAAAAACAGTCTAAGAAGTACCTTCTCAGACAGCATAAACTCCAGCAACTCCAACCATCCCTGCTTAATCTAATGAAACATACAGTGGTGCTACCAAATTGCAGGGGTGGAATTTTACACTTGCTTTCCACAGACTTTCATGAATGACAGGCAACGGGGAAAAAGGCCTGATAGTTTGCAGAATATCCTGGGCCATGTGGTGGCTCCTGTTGTTGCCTGCTCACTGGCTTTAGACACAGGTGAGCAGGACCTGCTGGGCTCAGTTTTGCTTTGGTGGTGGGGAATGTGTTGCAAGCCTTTCTGGGACAGCAGTTCTGCCACGTGCTAGGAGGTTTTTTTGGGAAGCTGCCTGCTGTTAGCACACTGCCCTGGGCTTTGACTGCTCTATTTTCTACACACCATGCACTGAGCAGCTCTCAATTGACCAAAGACATCCTCCAGTGCTCACCCACTCGTTTTTGTGCAAGGGCTCAATTTGCAAATGCTCAGGGGCAGATCCTGACCCTAGCAGTAATTGTAAGGGCCTAAAGCTGGGAGCTGAGTGAAGCAATACTGGATTTACACTAGCACGGGGAGCTGTCCCTGCTAAAAATCTCCTTCTATAATGCCATGTCCCGCCATGCTGGAGACATAGAAAATTGCTGCCTTTTCTTCCATTTCTTGGGCAATTTGCAGAAACTTCCCCCAGCGCTCTGGCAGGGTGGGCTTGGGGCCCTATCCATGTCCCCAGCCCGAGGCAGGCTCCCCACGGTACCCCAGAGCAAAACCATCCTCCTGAAAATGCTTGCCTGGCCCCATGGGACACAAAGGGGTAGGTGCTTTAGATAGGAATCCCTAAGGAAACCGAGGCTGGAGCTCAGCTTTTGCAGTCTGTGCCATTACACTGATTTACCCAGTAACATTACTGGGGCCCTTTACCTTCAGTACGATAGTGTTTTTCCTGCACTGCACATTATTTTATATATTCATCATACCATATCATTGCTAGATGTACATAATCATCAGATCATCTCTCTTCTCTATAAAATTTCCAGGACACAGGCTCAGCATGGTCCCTACAGAGGAGAACACCCAGCTCATTGCTTTCCAAAGGTGTATGTAGCTACTGGATCATTCTGCAATTGTTCCTTCTAAAAAGAAGAGAAAAAAATGTTTAAACGTGAAACTGCACTCAAGGTAGCAAAAGCTGTATGGCTGCTCTTCAGTGAGTTTTGGTGGTCTCCCAGCTCAATCACAGAATGTACTGGACTTTGAGAATGTGTGTAATTATGTGCACAGTGTGGCTGTTGGGAAAAGGATGTCTGTACCTGAGAAAATGTAGGCTTTTTTTTCCCTCTAGTGTCTTAGAGTTTTAGCTGAAAAAAGGCCAGAGCAGAAATCTTCATATTAAAAAAAGCTTTCCCAAACCAAAATGTCACTGCATGGTGGTTTTAAAAGCTAAAACATGGTTACCTCTAATACCTGGAATGTTAGCTGTGAATCTTCTTTCTTCTTCACTCCATGCAACTTCTGGGCAACCACTTTTTGCTTACTGTAATAAAGTCACTTTCTGTAGGCACAGGTGGGTTTTAGTTATCAAGTGCTGACTGCGGCCTTCTTTTTAAGGAGCACTGCGTACTACAGTCAGGACAACAGCTAGTTTTAACAGTGGAGGAACAATCTCTTGTAGTCACAAGGCAAGGCAAACTTCCTTGAGATGGTCTCATACAGATGCATTGGCAACAATTTGGGGTTACCTTTAAGGATCCCCTAAGAGGATCTTGGCCATGAAAGTTTGGCTGACCTAAAGCATGTTGGTGCCAATACAAGTTGCAGTGGATAGTTCGACTAACTGAGTTGGTTACATATCCCTTTCCTCACGTTAGAGACTTGGGTATGAAGTCACCTTGGAGATGTGTATCACAGCTCATTTGAGCACATAGCATGTGAGTAAATTATACAGTGCTGCACATTTTTGAGGGATTGCAGCCTCACATAAGGACTGGGAACATGTGACAGAAATAGCATGATGTTTTCCTTCTGTGTTGCACGTTATTTCCAATTGCATCCAGAGTAACAGAGAAATAAAGGATATGTGAGGATTGTTTGGGAATTTTCTCCTGGAAATACAGCTAAAGTCTTAGCTTTTTACTTTATAATCTTCCTTGCACAATGTTTTTTTTAACCTGATTCCCAAGTTGAGCAGTTGGTGAAGCAGGTAAATGCACATGTATGAACAGAGTGTGGAAGACCACCTGTGTGAAAGGATTTCACCTCAGCAGGAAAATGCTGTGAGTTGCCTGGATCAGTCCTCTGCAGGAACCCAGGGAAACCCGCTTGGCCAAGAAGGGTCCTCTCCCATCCAAACTGAACGTTTTTTGTCTCAGCATCTTTACAAAGAGGCATACAGCCCACGGCACAAGAGAGGGGCTGCTGTTCTGCCACTGCATGCCTGTTTCTCCTCTCTGCTACATTTGTTGGTTTGTTGGTGCTCAAGTCCTATCATCTGACATGAGAATCAAACACAAATTTTAGAAATGAACACATGCCCCTGCTATCATGTCCACTGCAGTCATTGGGGGCCACACACTCTGACCACCTTCTGCCTAACGGCAAGTGGATCCAGAGCACCCAACTCTCTCTGATCTTAGATTAGATTAACAGGAGCAGGATGAGGCAAAGGTCAAATTCAGGCCCGGTAGGAGCAAACTGAGGAGAAATAGTGCACAAAGAATCACAGAATCATTCAGGTTGGAAAAGACCCTTGGGATCATCCAGTCCAACCATCAGCCCTACTCTACAAAGTTCTCCCCTACACCATATCCCCCAACATCTCATCTAAACAACCCTTAAACACATCCAGGGATGGTGACTCCACCACCTCCCTGGGCAGCCTATTCCACTGTCTGACCACTCTTTCTGTGAAAAATCTTTTCCTAATGTCCAGTCTGAACCTCCCCTGTTTCAGTTTAAAGCCATTCCCCCTTGTTCTGTCACTAATTACCTGTGAGAAGAGACCAGCACCAACCTCTCTACAATGTCCTTGAAGTTTTTGTTTCTTCTCTGAGCCAATACAACTTTTACCTTGGGCTGATCACTGGCTCTCCATGAAAAGCCCTTTGCCTGGCTGTTGGAGGGACCCTTTACTGTCAGCCCAAGCTGTGCACAGGTGTGTGCTGCTGAGGTCCCCGCAGCTGGAACACAGCAAAGAGGCTTCAGCATAAGTGAGACTCACAGTATTTCCCCTGATGTGAATGGTTTTTCCTTCTGATTCACCCTTCCATCAGGAGAAGAGGAGAACATCTGTTACTGCCTTACCCCCCACTGAGTTTTTGCCTAGTGTCTTCCCATCAGTGCATCAGGTGGTAAATTTTCTTTACCTATTTGAAGTCATTTCATATGTGAAGAAACAATGAATCACAAAGAGAAGCCTACAGCAATTAGGAACTCCTTTCCTCTCACCTTTGCCAAAGCTAGATTTTTTCCCTAGAACAAAGCCCAGGCAAGCCTTCCTACGCACAACAATGATTACGTAGATCACTCTGGATTTTGTTTTTTTCACAGGCCATGAGCAAGCAAAGAAGCTCAGAGGAACACTCCATTTCACGGGCATGTTTGTTATGCTTCCTTGGAAATCCCATTGTTTGCTGGTAGTGCCTGCTTTTGGCTACAAGTGCTGTGCCCTTGTGACGCCGGCTGCTTTTAATTGTGACAGGGTGCTAGCAAATAAGCATGAAATTTGGCAAACTAAAAAGGTGCTTCTGGAATAAGTCAATCCTGGCAGTTTGGGTATACATTTCAGCATGCTTAAGTGGGATCACTGAGCAAGTGTTTTGCAAGGCTGCTCCCAGTCACACACATCCATCCGTCAGTGAAACCTGTGCAGGCAGTGGACCTTGTGTCCCCGCTTCTTTGCATGTTGCGTGTGTCCCTGGCAAGCTGGAGCGTGAGGCCAGTGCTTTCCCAGGAGAGGACTGCTGAGACATACCGTATGAGTAAGGTCTCGTTTGCATAAAGATTGCACACTCACACTGTGAAGGAGGTTTCCTAGGCACAGTCTCATTTCCTTCTCTAAGTAGGTTTGGCTTCATGTAGGAAAAACCCTATTCTTGAAGTCCTTGGACAGAAACCAGTTTACATTGTCATGCCACAACGCCATGCTGGCATGTTTGGGTCCACCCAAGCCTGACTGCATGAAGGCACAATCTGCCCCTCTGAAGCAAAACTGAGTCTCCTCTTTGAGTTGGATTCAGGTATCCCGCTTGCATGAGCTTGGCTGACAAGAGGTCTCATTCTGCTCCTAAAAGGCTTTTCAGTGTCACCGATGCACATGCATCTGCATGGCTCCTTCTCTCCTTGTGGGCTTCACCCTGGAGGTTTCAGTGGGAGCAGCATGCTGCTTTGAATGGGGAGGGAGGAACCTGGAGGTTGCAAATGCAGGGCTGAGCACTTTGGTCTCCACCACCCAAGGCTTTCCTCAAACGGTAGACCTCAGCTCTGATCCCTTGCCATGGTGAGAGGTAACTCAGCTACAGCAGGTGAAGTAGACTGGTTTTGGACTAGTGCCAGAGAGCAGATGCTACAAGGAGATCCTGGTAATGAGAGGGATTTTTATCAAAATCAGCTGGCTGGCAGGGAAAGGGATTGTTGTCTCTATTTCCTCTCACCTAGGTGATGCTGTTCTGAGTTACAGAAGGGCAGGATGGATTTATCTGCCCCAGGGACCCCTTTAATGTACAAACTTTTGGTAACAGAATTTGTGCTCCTCTGCTCCTGCCCAGTGTGTTCTGAAATCTTTATTCAAGATTTACCTGCGTCACTGATAATGAACAATGTCATTCATTCTTAACTCTGGAAAGTTATTCCCAAGCTTGCTCAAGTTGCCTGTAACTAATGTATTTCTGTGAAAAAAGAGAAAGAAAATTCAATGCAATTGGACTAAAATTATTTTAGGATTTAAGGACATATTTTCTTAACATGCACGAAAGAGGTCACTAAGCGTTTCAGCCAGAAATTGATTTTCCCCCCATGTTAGCAAAGTGTGGTGAATAAAATAAAAAACATTTAAAAGAAGGAGCTGAGCTGAAAAAAATGCACAAGACATTGTACGAAAATTCAGAAACGAAGTGTCAATTCAAGAGTCACGTTTCATGTATCCTGACCCCCGTGGATGCCAAATTCAGGCAGGTGTTTCATGGTATACATTAAGCAACACAGTAAGTAAACACATTAAATATTTTGGAAGAAACTGAAAGGCTGAAAGGAGGAGAGCCGAGGCTGCTCAGAGCACTACTAACCAACAACAAGCAGCCTCACACCCAACTTTAGAAGTACCTCTGCAAAGGTGATTTTCACACAGGCTCTATCCCATCGCCACTGCTAAATGCAGAGTCAATATTTTCCCAGCGTGCACCCACGGAGGCAGAGTTGTCATGCCTGTGCCCTTAGCCCTGCTGGGGTGGCCGCTCTCATCCCCATGGCCCAACCCAGCTCTCTGCAGGGTTTTTCAGACTGATCGGGATTTGACAGGCCGATGTGCCAAATGCCATGTACCCATCTTGCTGTCCCTGTGCTCCATGGCACTGCCAAACCAGCTGTCCCTCACCTGGAGATCCCAGAAGCCAGGTCTTGGGTGCAGCAAGTGGCAGATAAAGGCAGCCTCTCCATGACCCCTGAGCTCTGCTGCTGGAAACGGTGACTCCCTGCTGCACCACAGGTGAAAATCTGCAAGGGAGACAGACAGGTAAAGCACCGCTTCATCAGCAAAGAGAGGGGAGTCCAAGGGACAGCTTTCTCTGACACAGCTCTGCACTCCACGCTAGGAGGGCCACAAACTGCACCTGTGCCATTTCCTTGACACCCATGACTGCCAAATTAGAGATCTTGCCATCTTGGGTGTTCGTTTGTGGGCTAAATACATCAGGGCTGAGGTCATTGCCAAATCCCTGGGCGGACATGGCGACTCTGGCATTCTCAGACCATGAGCTTGAGAAGCTCATTTTGAAGTTGATGAATTTTCAGGAAGGGCAGCTTTGGGGTAAATAAAATCTGTCATATCACTTGGCATTGCTTGCAGGGTCTGCCAAAGGCAGGCCAAGGTTCAGGGTACCTGTGATTGTGAGGGACAAGGCTGACAAAATACTCTTGGTGGCTGCATAGCTCTTCAGCAGATGATGCTAGCCTTTGGTTTGGAAAGAAAGGAAGACTTTGCTGTTAAATATCAGGAAACTGAGCCTTGCAGTAATGATTAATGACTCCAAGGACAGCACGCACAAGGAAGGGGGAGAGCCTTCTAGAGATGTCATGCATTTCAGATTAGGACTGACCAAAAGCACGTGTCTGCCCCTTTGGGGAAGTCTGGCTTTCCAGCTTCCATTTCTGTTCCAGAACACAGCATTATGCCAAAAATGTCATAATTACTTTTTCCATGTTGGTGTTGGCAGTGCTCCAAATTTTGCACTAAGAAGATGCTGAAAGCCTTAATTTCCACTTTTTTTTGATGCATACAAAAATTTAACTTTTCATAAGCTCATGAGCACAAAACGCTGCTTTTCCACAGGAAATTTCCAAGTTAACTCACCATGCAGGATGTGGCAGGGAGGCTGCATTCCCTCTTTCCTCTGCCCCTACTGTGCCAAGTCCGATGTCTGAGCCCCATGCATGCCAGCGTGGGATGACACCCATGGTGCCCCATGCAAAGACATGATGATCTGGCAGTGGGGGATGTAGTCTTCGAGGTGACCACTATGTGGGAAAGAAACCAGTGCCAGAACTGTCATGGGACCCTGAACCATTCAGGAATATTGACCGATTAATGGATTTTCTCCCCTTGTGCTTGATTTGAGCTCATTGAAACAAAGCAACTTGGGTGAATTGAAAAAAAACAACAAGTTTTGACAAGTGATGAACTGGCTGAAATGAAATATCCCAGTTCAGTTATCCCAGCGGAAAGGAAAACTAAATAAATAGATGAAGATGTTGGGAGAAGAAACAATCCCAAGTCAGATTACCTGACTGTTTCAGAACCCATATTTTCCACCAGAAAAATCCTGCAGGTGGAAAAATTCTCAGTGAAACTTCACTGCAAAAAGAGAGCCCTGCATCTCCACGAGTAGAGGGTCTGACTTGCCTGGCTGTGTCAGCCTATCTGCACAGGGATGTCTTTGTGGAGGCAATGGCTGAGGAGGAATTCCACCAGTCAGAACAAGGGAGCAGTGACCACAGCATCGCCTGAGAGAGGGGCACTGCTCAGAGTGGTGGGAGGCTGGCTGGGGAGGCCTGAAGTGCTGACTGGGCACTGGGAGCTCTGACAGCAACCTTTTCCTGGCTGAGCCTTTTCAGCTGCTGAAGGTGGGCTTGGCAGTGCCCTTTTCTGGGGGTTCTTCCCGTTTCAAAGACAAAAATGTTACTAGCGAGAAGGAGACAAGCTGGTTAGAAACCAGGCCACTTGAAAATTATGGCGTGGACTCACCCTGCTGGGTTTTTCCAGGTGTTGTAAATCCAGTCTGATTTCTGGTATTTGACCTCCCCTATTTAAATGCTTCTGTCCTCTTGGTGAGCTTTCTACAGGGTCTGAAATTTGCTGTGCCTTGCTCTGCTCTCAATGATGCTTGTCCTTGGCATAGGTGGGTTGAACAGGGAGACCTCCTGAATGAGCTTCAAATGTTTGGGAGGCCACAGGTGCACTGATCTTGTGAGGTACCGAGTTCTTGTGTTTCCTCCTGACTTCAACACTGTGTCCTTTTTACAGTCAAATGTCTCACCATCTTTTCTTGCCCTCATCTAAATTCTATTATTCCCTGATTTTCCATCCTCTTATTACAACTTTTCAGTTTGGTTCTCACCACCCCTGTCTCAGTAGTGACCTGAAGGCTTATTCCCCCATTGCTGTGTGTATTCCAATGGATATCCACCTCCACTCAGATAGTCTTCTCTCCTGAAAGTAACCCTTGTTTCCATGCCTTTACCACCTAAATGACAGCAGTTCTGGGATAGGCAGATAAACTGTCTTCTCTTCCTCATTCATGTGGCTTATACAGCTGCCCCAGCTTCCCGTTATAATGAAGGGCATTGACAAGCAGCCTGACAGACCATAATAGAAAGAACCACCACCATAGGACCATAAGACCACTGGGGACCGCTGACAAATGTCCATGGACAAATGGTGCTCCCCAGTTGGGGCTGCTGCCTATTCCCTATTGCATCTCATCTCCTAAATTCCTACTGGGCTTTCCTATCGAGAAGCTGATGCCCTCTGGTGACTGGGTCAGAAGGATCAGACCTGGCATCCATCACAGTAGGGCAGAGAGATTTCTCAACATTTTTTGATCAGTTGTTTCAATCTCCCAGTTTGCTGGGAAAGCTTTTAATCATACAGGATGGAATTATATAATGAGAGTGTTGGAGTAATTTAGGTTTGGCACTGGCTTTATTAAAATAATGATGACTATTTGTGCAAGACCAAACCTCTACATTTACTGATGGAACACCTTCCATCCAACCTTTCTTCCATCAATCCTTTCTTCCCTCCTTCCATCTGTTCCTTGGTCCATCCATCCATCCTTTCTTCATCATAAACACAAAGAATGACTGCTCCTGACCCAGACCAGATTTGCAACAAGTGTGTAACTTGTAAGTCATTCCAGCCCATTTAACCTCCTCTCTCTCCTCCCTGTGCTCCATACCTGCCCTTCTCACAAGCAGCCCTGAGATAAGGTGCCAGATGCACTGTGCAATCTGAGGTTTGCCTCAGTGGGGACTAGGACCAGTTGTCCAAACGTCCTCCGCTTCTGTGATGTAACCCAAGACCATCATGAAGGCTTCCTCCAGCTCTTGGCAAACTTGTGACATGACTGGCTGACGCACTCCAAGGAAACCCGCTGAGGGGGACACATGACTCACAAAGGCTTGTGATTGCCAAAGCACCTCTAGTGACATTACCATGAAGCACGCAACAGGCAAGACGGCATCTGGAGAGAGAAAGGTCAGCCTCCCAAGTTAAATGCATTGCTGTGTCATCCGTTGTGTGGCCACAGATGAAGAGTGTATTGAAGGAGGTTTGGTTTTAACCTCTGCAGTAGCCATGGACATTGTGGTGATGGTAACTCCAGGTTTGGTAACAGTGGGCACACCACAGCTGCTGAAAAAGTTTCTCCCTCGAGAAGGGATAAGGTGACAGATGGCTTGAGTTACTGTGACTACCCCCACTCTGATCTCTTTGCAGTTTTGTGGCTGGGTGCTGCTTTTGGAAAGATTTTTTTTTAATGTCCTCTTAAAAAAAGTTTGATATGTTGTGACCAGGGGAAATATTAACACCAGTAACATTTGCACAGAAGCATAGCATTTCAGAGAGTTTCAAAGAGTTTAAAGCCTTACTTCAAAAAAGCACTGTCCTCCCACAGAGCACCAAGGGAGGAGTTGTTGCCATTGCTTTCTAGGTCAGACAGCCCCAGGCTTGAAAGCATCAGCTATCCTTTTTCTGAATCCCAAGAGGCTGGAATGGGTTTCAGATAAAGTATACAGACTTGTGGACAAGAACCCCACAGCAGGGTTACTGACAGGGCACGTCTGGGATAGGGTAAGTTTTAAAGTGATAGAGGTGCCAAATGGAGCACCGCTGCAGCTGGTGGGGGCTGTGGTTGCTCAGTCCTCCAGAGGGCTGCCAGTAAAAGTGTCCCAGGCAGAAAAACTGCAGAGCGGTATGTTGGTGGCCCTGAGGACATGTAGATAGCTGCGGTATACAGTGGGTCTCTTCAATACCAGTCTCTAGTTCCTATCCCACCATTTCACACAGCTACTCTGCCATGATGCAGTTTGACACAGCCATGGGAGAACTGCCTCTAACACTCATGCAGAAGCTGAAGCCATTTGGTAAGGAAGGCTGAGGCAGGACAATCTTGGAGGCACACTGCAGGCGCTTTCACCAGCAGAGAGTTGCAGCCAAAGGTGACTCTGACAGTGGGCATTGAGGGTGAGGAATTGTTGCACTAGAGGGATGGAGGTGGTGCCAGCAGAAACCAGGAAAGAATGAAGGAGGTTCACTCTTTGAGACAAATGATTTGGGGTGTGTCATCAGGACCTGGCTGCGTGGTTGCTGGACTGGCAATCTACGTCCAGCCGGCAGAAGCTGTTGAGGTGGCAGGCTGGTATGTGCCCCCAAGCTTTTCAGTTGCTCAATCATGTGCAGGAGTGAGAAAAACACAGGGTCTGGAAGGGCTGTTATGGGCTGGGAATAAGATGAGCAACAGGATAGGTGGAGAAAGCCCAAGCCAAATCAAGACAGTCAGCTAAAAGTTAAGGCAGATAGAAAAAACCAAACAAATCCTGCACAGGCCTGGAAGTGGACTATTCCTCTTAGATTTGCCTGACCCAAATAGTTAAAGGCATGATAAACCCCAGGCTGTTGCCACTACTGCAATTTAAAACTTCTGCAAGTGCAGCAAAAGGCATGTGGACCCAAGTGCTGCAATGGAAAGATGCACCTTTAGTTACTGTGGCTGCTCAGGTGCAGAGGGGCTGGTGGTAAGCAGGGCAGGGGTAGAGAGTCTGAAGCCTTTCAGCCAATGGAGCTCTAGTAATGGGACCTCAAATACACGGGGTCACCATTTACAAAAGGTGTGGTGAGAGGACAGAGTCCCCTTTTGTGATGCTTCTGCCAAGTGGAGCAGAGGAGTGTAAAGGGCAGCGAGTGGGAGTCGGAGCAAAAGTGTGGCCAGGCTGTGTGTGCCTCTGGGCTGAGTCTCTCTGGAGAGTCCAGGAAAAGTTTCTGGAGGATGACCAGGGACTGGCCAGAGCAGTTCACAGACAGGTGGGGAAGCCTGAGGGGGAAACAAAGATGTACCAACACGTATCCTAACTGGGTCACAGCAAGAAGGGAAGGAGGCTCCAAGGATCAGTTTCTGCCCTATCTTCCCACTGGGAAAGGCTGTGCTAACAACAAGGCTGTGGCTGGGGTTGCCATTAGCTGTCACCAGTTACCTGGCAGAACAGGTTCCTGTGTGACAACTGGATTACAGGAAAAGGAGAGAGGAAGTAAAAAGTTGAACAGCTAATAAGGGCCCTGTGACACAGAGTTAACCCAGTTAACTGGGAACGACCAACGATCCCCTTCGAACTGCTGAAGGCAGACACAAAGGATCAGGCAGACCAGGGAAAGATTTGTACTGACCAGACCCATCTTAAACATTGACTGATCCACACTGAGGGCTTGCTAAGGACTGGTCTGTAGCACTGCCAAAAATGAGCTCTTAAGTCATCTCAGAAGATGGCAGAAGGTAGCAACAAGCTACCTGCAGAGACCCAGCACATTGATCATGAACCCTACAGGATAACCCAGGGTTTGAAAAAGATGGGCAAGATGTCCTATGGTCAGATGAACACAGGCTGTTCTGTGATAGACTTCAAGTCAAACAGTGAGTGCCAGCTTTCCTGCAGCCATAAAAAACTAGACGATTCTGGGCAGAGCTATTTTGACACACCTGACCTGTTGTCTGCCTGACCAGACCTTTGCTGTGGTTGGTGCTTGTCAGAGGAAAGATAGCAGAGAAAGTAAGTCCAAGTCAGAAAGCGAGTACCGAGCTGGGAAAGAAGCAGAGCTATCATTTCACATGACTCATCTTCTCCAAAGAAAGAGGTATAGGCCAAATGGCCAGGGCAGAGTACTCAGGCAAGCCTTTCCCACCTTGCCTCCCAGCCCCAACTACAGGGACCCTCCTCAGTTCCCATTCAAAGCCCCTCTGCTCTCCAGAGAGGAGACCAACAGCTACATTCCCGAAGACCACTGCTGGCCAAATGACTTCCCACAGCTGGCCTCCTTCTGCCAGATTGCTGTGCGTCTGCATGGACCAGCTTGCAGGTTCCCTTTCATGGCAGGTCACAGACAGGCTTTACTCTATAGGATGATGCAGAGCAGATTTAAGCTCCACTATGGACAACACACAGCAGAAAGGCAAGTAAAGCCACTTGTGAGAATAAAATCCCCCCTTTCATTTGCTTGATCTCAAGAGTATCTAAGGGCAGTTTAAGGAGAGAGGGAAAGAGCTGGTTTATTCCTCCACAGGGGCCTCTGGCTGACTGAGAGCTTCTGAAATAGCACTCTCATTTTGCAATGTCTCAGGTTCCACCACTCTCCCTTACAACGATCCTGTTGCACAGGTCAAGAGATCTTAGGGCTCACCCATAAAAACCAAGCAATACAGGCCAACATAGCCTGCATGGATCTCTGGCAAAGACAGGGAATGATGTAAAGGTTGTACTTTCTCTCACATCTTCTGAAAGTGTGAGAAGTGATGGGATGAACAGGGATGATTTAAATACTACAAGAATCCTTCCTGTTCACAAGGAGCCACACCTGGGGTGCAGCTAAACCCAGGTGGCTATTCTATCATTATTGTAAGCCAACAAGCTATCTATAAGTCCAGACTTAAAAATATTGTTTTCTGCTGCTCTCAGCTCTACGATAGACACTATGGCAGAAATGCTATGGGGAGAACTCAAGTGCTGGTACTGGTTCTGAGGAAGCATTCTTCCTGCAGCTACACTCACGCTGCCATGTGTTACTGTGTTCAGCGGCAGAGACCCATCAATTTGTGCTCCTGCCTCCTTGCTGTAATCCGAAATAGACCCAACACAACTTTCCTGAAGGCATGGATGAGCTGAAATCCACGCTGCTCTCATGCAGTACATGATGGATAGGCTGCACTAGGAGCTGTGCTCTCTCTTCCTTTAAGTCTTCCTCTGGTTATGCCAGCTAATAGCTCTATTCATTGGAACTAATGTGCATTGATATATATTATTAACGATACTATGGTTTCTCTCTTCAAAAATAACATCCTGCTCAGTCAAGCCATGCCAAGTTTCACTTCAGTCAAACCACACAGACATTTTGACGTTGTCTAGAACTTTTATTTCAAGGAATAGAATTGTTTTGAGCATATTCACAAGAATAAATACAAAATTACTCTTCAGAGTAAGAAGATGAGCTTTTATAAAAATATATCTCTATCCCACAGAACCACTTAGGTGGGGTTCTCATTAGGAAATATTATTTAATAAAAAAATAAAACACTGAAAATAAAATGCTTGACCTATACTGATTGGATCATCAAACAATTGAAATTTTTAAAAGGATATAAATATTGTAAATATTATTAATAAAATAACATTTAAATAGATGGGAAGCTACTGAATCCAGCCAGATGAATGGAACACTGTAGGAAGACACCGTTTCTTCTACACAGCACCAACTTCCTTGTATTCACTGGTGTTGGCTTGTCTCTTCCTGTTTCGGTACCTGTAAGCAGAGAAGAGTGAGTTCTGGAAAGCCAGTTGTTCCAAATGGCTTTTTGGGAGTGAGGAGAGGAGGGGGTGAAGGAGGGGAAAAAAAAAAAAAAAAAAAGTATGACCTCCTCACGTTTGTCTTAAATCTCTAGCAGCTAGGCTCTGTCTATGCTTACTTCCAGGCCTGAGATAACTTGTAGGCAGAGTCTAATCTCTCAATTCTTCACTGAAGATTTCACATCCACATCAAAGTCTTGCTGCTGGTATTAGGTTTGTCTTTGAGAAATCCTGCTGGACCCTCCCCAGCAATAGGGCTGAGTACCCTAACCAACTAGGCCATCCTCTGTTTGAGATGACGTGCCATTGAGTCTTTGGGTAGGGAAGAGGCATTCCAGTAGTTATCATCTAGTTCTGTGAAGCTGAGCTCTCCCTCTGGGGGTTGTTCCTCCTTCTCGGCTCTCTGACAGCTCCTTACAGTTAGTTACTAGCCTGAAGAACCATTCCTGCTGCTTGTGGGTCTGTTAATGGAGAAGACTACTGTCCTCCATGGTAAAGCTGATAAGGCAGTGCTCATGACATCACAGTCACCCCAATAACACAGAAGATAAACAAATTAGCTAGTTTTAATACAGTTGCTCTCCAGTTCCTGATGACTGGGTAAATGGCATTACCAAGAAAAGAAACTAGAATTTTCCTCTTCTGTGTCTGCTCTCTCCTTTACATCAACACACCCTCTAAGACAGACGTGAACTAACCTATACATATAACCATACATCAGGGTTAAAAGGCATCTGACCGTACTGTTGCCTAGCCTGCAATTTGGGTTATGCTATGCAGTCAGCTTACTTCCTTTTTTGAACACTTCACTAAGTGCAGGCTAACGGGTCTATATATACCAAACTATCTCCCTGCAGTCAAATGAGTGTAGGTATCCCAGTCTATCTGAAGGTACTCGGTGGACATCTCACTACATGTACAGCTGACTCGCCTTCCTGAGCCACGAAGAAAATCTCTCTTACCTTCTGCAGATGTAGTAGCTTGCAATAGAGATGGCAGTGAGGAAAAGCAGAACAACAATAACTGTCAGTGCCACATACTCCTTACTGAGGGGTTGTCTGACAAGTTCTGAATGCACACATCGGACACCAGAGAAGCCTACGTCACACCTGCGGATAAGAGATGCAGAATTAGAGACTCACTGTGGGGTCACATTTTAGCAGTCCACAAAGCATGCTATACTGCTGGCCTGCTGTTTGCCCAGGGACAAGCAATTTGAACTGACATAACTCAAGCCCATGTGGTCCTAGAAATGGTCACAAATTCTTCAAGCAAATGAGGAATACCCTTAAGAATGCCTAGAGGATCTTTATTTTGTAGGCTAAACCACAGGAGAGACCTTGCAGCTTTGCCTGAGGTCTGGATCTCACACTACTACTGTAAATACAAATGAACAGGGAAGCACATCAGAATGAGTGTCTCAAGTTTAAGTTGGGTTGGTGACTAATTTCAGGTGTCTAAGACTCACCCAGGTTTCACTGGGGCCAGCACATGTGCTTAACACTTGCTTAAATGCAGCTGAGGTGTATTATAGATATACTGCTCCTCTTTAAGTTCTTGCGAGCATTTAAATACTTTGGTGGACTGGTGTTCCAGCTAAGTGTCAACACCAACAAGATCAAAGGCCATGTATGGTTCATTTCAAAGCCCACCTCAGGGGAGGTCTGCAGGACACATTGTGCCCTGTCCATACCTGCAGTAGTGCTCATCCAAGTCCACTATGTACACGCACTGTCCGTGGAAGCAGTAGTCCTTCATTTCAGGCTTGCATCTAGTTATCCCAACCTGAGCCACACGTGGACTGTTCTCTGTCTGGACTGCAAGGAGATTTTATTATCATCTCATCAGCCTTATTTTCCCTTTGTATTTCCCAAACAATATACAAGCTTTACAAGTATGACTAACAGTCTTGCTACCAAGAGACCTCCAATGCCACAGGCATTAAAGCAGCCAAGCCTTCTGAACAGGGAGAGGATTTTCCCAGGCTAGACTTATATTGACTTTTTCTTCGGGAGTTCCACATAAGCTACTTCTGCTTTCACAGCAGAGTTGTCACCTCAGACAGAGCTCTTCTGCCGAAGAAGCAATGTTAAAGGAAATGCAGGCTAAAAAATGGTTCTTGTTCCACAACACTGAGCACTTTGCAGGATGTTGGCAATGTTGCTCAACAGAAGAATGATTTCTAAGGGCACCTCAGTGAGGCTGCCAGCCCAAGGAAGATGGGAACCAAACACTTGTTATTTACAAAGAGAGCTGTGCAGTACACTTACTTAGTGCTGTTGTGCAGTTCTCCATTTCACCAGGCCCACATAATGGGATCACTGTTGTACCCAGGACTGCTTGCAATAGGTAACCTATAAGAGAATAAAAAGAAGCGTCAAAACTAGATGCTTTTCAAGTATAGTTAAGTACTTCAGCTGGTGTACTCATTAAGTTAATACAAGTAGAACAGAAGCTTTTTATCTTGGTGGGAAAAACCCAGTGTTGTAAGCTGATAAAGTATGGGAGATCTGCTGCCTCTATTATATAAGGCAGCCCAAAGAAACATTTCTGAAATACAAACTTTTACTATAGAACAGAGATCAAACAGAAACTCTGTGTCTGTGACCCACTCTGACCCACACTTTGAGTGAGACTAGGCAGGAACAGGCTTGGAAAGACTGCACAGGAGAGGCAGAAGTTAGGTGAACTCTGACTATGTTAGGTTTCTGAATAGTCTGGTATGACACCTGTGCAAGGGGCACAGCCAGGGTTCCATAATTAGGCATGACAATCCAGCATTCATCACGGGAGGAGTTCTTCTGGTGATCAAAATCAGGATGTCTTGGAGTTGGAACACTCTATGGGGAGAGAATTTCCTAGGAGTCAGCAAGTCAGTGCAGCTGGTGACTCAGCTCACCAGATCAGTGCCGAGCCAGGATCAGCGCCCCAGCACTAGCTTCAGAGACTACTCCTCCTCGAGGCGGGCTTAACACAAAAGCTGCTCTTTATCAGCAAAGAGCCTCCTCAGCCCTCTACTTGCTGTAACGAGCCTGAAAGGCTGGACAGTTCCTCCACTAATACTCTCGTGTTGGAGTTTTCCAGTTAAAAGCCCACTTGCAGACAGAGCTAATGAGAGATACCAAACCCTTTTCATCTGGTCACTGGGTTAGAGAGGTTATTGACCACTTTATGGATCCTGGACCAGTGCTACTTATCTCAGTGGAACCCCAGAAGAAAATGGGTACATTTCTGTCCTTCCTTCTCTATCCACACTGAAGAAAAATGCAGCTCAGCAGGTTTCAGGCAGATACCAGACATAATAGGAGACTGCACCATGCTGCCTGTGGATTTCGGCTAGTGGAGCAGTGGTTGCATTTCATTGGGGAGCAAGGGCCCTCCTTTCCCTTCTCTCAGAGATTCAGCTTATAAAGAATTTTGACATCTTTCAGGCTGTATGGTGCTGCACAGGCACAGCTTTCAGGTATTCTACTAGTTAAATGAACATTTCCAAACAGAATTTGAAGGTGAACACAAGTACTTGTAGCTTCATGGCTAGACCATCAGGAACAGTCAGTGTTTGCCCCCAGCTGGCCATGAAATCCACTTGGCTAACACTCCTGCTGTGGTCACAAACTAACCTGCTCATGAACTGCTTAGTCATCATCACCATTCCACAGAAGTCTGTAATTTGTGTCTTTGGGCTGTTTGCCTCTATTAACTTGTCAGGTCATGCATGTCTAATGGAGGGAGTGTGCCTTCATAATTTCTTGATCACTCTAATTCAACTCCAGTTATTAGAAAGTTTCATTACATCTCAGAGTTAAATCTAATAGTGATTTATAGACTTCCTGCAGCTTGTCTATTCCTGGGTGATCAGCAGGCTTCCTTTAAGCTTTATTCCAGCTAGATATGAGAACAGCAGGAATATCCATCTTAGAGGGACTGGAGTTTTTTTGCATTTATTTGTGTTCCTTGAAAAACACCATTCCTTGCAAGCTAACAAGCCAGGTTTCCACCAAGTTTTAGAAGAAAGGACAAAGACAAGGCCTGCCAAAGTGAGAGACAGAAACAGGCCAATGATGCTGGCCAGCATCTTGACTTGTACAGGAGACTAAGCTGGAGACATCTGTGCCTGCTGGAATGACTCAGCAGGGTTTGCCTTTCACTCCAATGGGGCAGGACCAGCAAATTTACTTTCAGGGTGGGATATTTTTTTTTTTTTCAAACAGCACTGGTTATATAGATTTCATCAGGGGAAGCAGTTTAACACTTCTGTAAGGCCAGTTTGAGTTGCCACAACAGAAAGTTAAGTGTTTGAAGGATTAGGCCACCAGCTGACAGATGGTGGCAGCTCAGTTACTGCTAGAGCAGTAGGCTTTGAGCTTCAGCCAGGGACCTGGTGTCCCAAATGATGCTGGGAAAAGAAGATTTACTAAGTCAATTCTTCTTCCCAGGAACTAGAGGGACATTTCAGAAGTGCTCCATGGACTAAGCTGCTCCCTTGTCAGGCAGCAGCTGTGGCACAGGACAGCTCTGTCCCACAAAGTATACACCATGTCACTGCAACAAGGGATGCTGAAATCCTGAGACTAGTGAGAGTTAGTGACATGAGGCTGCCTCCTATTCCCCACAGACTGCTGCTATCATCTCTGTGTGATGTGCAGCAATGCACATAAGTCAAGGAAAAATATGCTAGAGGTACCTGAGATATCCACTTCTATTGTACTTAGTTAAGTAGAAGGATAAAGCCAGCTGATGATCACTTTTAGTCTACTTATATGTTTCAGTTGGCATACTTCCTTAATCTGAGCATAACCTGAGCAGTTGCTTTTTAATCTAAAGTTCCCAGTTCGAGAGCTACCAGAAACCCGCTTTTGCATTTGAGAAGCTCAAACCTAGGTACATGAAAGAAACAGGTTGGCTCTTCTCTTTGCTTCAGAAGGAGGCCTCACTTTCCAGCTAGAGAAAAGACCAAAAATCAGACACTGTGAGGGATAAATCCTCCTACAACACTGAACAAAGGCTTGCCCCATTCCAGCCATGCACGACAACTGATAGCCTCCTCCGCCTGACTGCAGACACACAGGCTGGAAAGGACGGAGTACAGGTGTGGGTATTTGCTGACACCCAGCAGTATTTTCTGTGTTCGGGCAAAGTTCTTCCTGCTCTGCACTGTTATATTTTGCCCTTTCCCCCATGCACATATTTCTCCTCTGACATCAATGGGAGGGGGATCCTGCAGGAGGATAAGGGATCCACGCACCACAATGGGAAAGGAGAGGCTTTCCCAGAATAATTATCAGATGATGTATACCAAACATAGGACCTGGGAGAGGTAGTTATATTTTTATTTCTTCACTGTTCACTAAGCAAATACTCCACAGGATATAAGATAACAGTAACGAGATGGTGGATATTCCTGTGCCTCACAGGAATGCGAGTGCTATACCACTAGTATACATGTGCAATACTGTCCGATATTGCAGGTATTCCTGCAAGGTTAACACGGACAGCAGTGGCTATTACTGGAACAGGAATAATGCTGCTGTTTCCTTGTCCTTCCACAAAGGACGAAAGGAAAATGAGGGGCAGAGACAGGCTGCCTTCCCTTCCTGCAGCCTTCATCAGAGATGACATGCAAGGGCTAATTATCAGTTTACTCACTGAAAGCCAGCTATAGTTTCCAGTTACAGGATAACTACTAAGGATGAAGGATGCACAGACAGGATACATGTAACTGAGAATTAGTCTCTTTGCAAGATTTATACCCATTTTAAAGGGGAATTGTCAGGTTTCTGAGAGGTCTACCATCATTTGAGTTGACTTTGCCTGGCACCAAGATCACTAGTCTTGTACTAGTTCATCCGAAGACGACTCCATGATGCTACTTTACATTGGGCCTCTGTGTGGTCTCTTTGCCACAGCAGTAGTGTCTACATTTTTCACATGGGTTGCACTTTCAAAGCCATGCCAAGCACAGAGGTGTCCAGGTGACATGCACCTGGAAGATCTCAGCCCATCTTAACTCTAGAGACAGATCAAGATGGATCCCTATCACCTGATTTTGGACACCCAGAGCATGTCTGACTGCCTAAGGCCTTGTTTGTGTAGGCTAAGCAGGAAGGAAACATAGAAGTTAGCCGGTCTGTCCTACTGGCTTTGTGAGCATTGCTACTGCCATCTTTTAACTCAAGTGCATCGCCTTTAGTACCACTCTGCTGCTAACCTCCCTAGCTAGCCATAGAAGTTTGCAGGCCATCTCAGACAAAGCAGGCACCTCTGGCAATAAAGGCTAGCCGGGTGTTTGTGTTTTAGCAGAGGATCACAGAAATGTAGAGTTATCCAGGAAAGCTTTGCAAACTGCTTACTTAGGACTTGGCTGTGCTCATTCAAGCACAACATCTCTCAAGTTCCGGTCATCCACACAGGCTGAGCATTTTTTCCTGGGAAAGGGGAAATGGTCATTCAAGGTAATTTTAGCAACCTCAGACAGAACATACCTCCCCATCCTTGCACTCAGAATGCACCATCTGGCTGCTTCTTGATGTTTTGGGTAGGATGTACCTGGTGCCTAGTTGCCTGACCATGCCCATCAAGGCAGGAGCCCAACACTCCTCTTCCTGAGATAAGACATACAAGATGTACAGGTTGCTCTTGTCACCCAAGTGAAAGGAGATGCTATCAGCCCCTTCCACCCGTCATCCCCCTGCAGTCTATGGATGTCTGGCCTGTTGTCTAAATGGAGGCACCAGACATGGTGGTACTGGGAGAGATCAGCTCAAATAAATTACCCTCAGGGCAACTGGACAGAAGTGTCTTTTTATGTTTCTGGGAAGTAGTGTCCAGGTTTCCCCATCTCATGTTTTGTACTCATGACTTCAGAACTGTCACCTCAAAGACACGGGTGCCCAGGACCAGGCCAGAGCAGCTCTAGGGCACCCCTGGGAACACCAACCTGTATGGAAAGACCGTCGCTCCATAATTGCTACAGGCCCACATGATCATCTTCAACTTTATGTCAGGACTTACCCTTAAGTGGAGATAATGCAGATAATTACGTATTATGTGCACCCAGTCATCTCAGGACTGCTTCCACCCCTGTGGAGACCTACACACCAATGATCTTATTCACATGCTACCCCTGTGCCTGGGCCACTCTGCTTTCCACTACATGTGTGGGAGCAGAGGTCCCTACACCACAGAAGAAGCAGAAATCCATTATTCCTTCCAGCCAGACACATTAGCCACTTTTTCCACATCTCCAGAATCAGTGACGTTTATGTTCAGCCCACTTGCTGATGGCCAGACAAACGTGCCACAGGAAAACATAAGGTCAGCAGATCCTGAAACTTCAGATCCAGGGCCTGCCTTCCCCATTGAGTGAGCATTACAGTGACTGCAAGGAGACCAGTGCCAAGGCTCCTGCAGTAACTCATGGAAAAGGCAGGCCCTGGGCTTGGCTCTATCCCTGCCACATCACCGCATGGCTGGCGCAGCACCGTGGCTCCTCAGGGGTAAGCAATGGCTCTCTCCCAAGCCCATGATAGCCAGGATATGAAGCTGACAATGACTGTCACTTCAGTTAAGCTTTAGCTGTTCAGCGGGGAACCTCTTAAAGTCTGGCATAATGCTGGCTACAGACAGTCTTCTCAGCTTCTGCAAGTGGCACCAAGTTCTGCTTACACTATTGACCTGGGAGGGAAAGGTAATAAAGTGCTTGTGCCACTTATTATGATGCCATCGAGCTATGACTAATCTATCCCCTACTATTAGATTTTGTGCCTGCCCCGGAAATAAATAAATCCGTATACAAACCCATGAAGACATACCAGTTCCTTCCAGTGCCAGTTTTGTGCAAAGCATGGCTGAGTCACAGACTACAAGACGTTTAGCCCGCTGTCCTGGCAAGTAAGATGCTGTGCAGCAGCTGATCCATAAGCTATTATGGAAGTACCTGGCCAAGGTGAAAGACAGAAACTCATGCTGCAGTGGGCTTAGGAGCCCCAAAAAGAGAGTCTTGGGAAGTGATCCTTCCCATTGACTGTGACCCTCAGTGTGAGAATACACTCTGCCATTAAAGCAGCGTGCGAGTGTGCCAGGTCTCGGTCCTGCCTCAAATGTTTGCTGCCCACATGGTTCGAGTCACCTCCTGGGGTCAGCTCTCAGCAGTCACTGCCAGCGCCCAGTGGAGGTGTGCGGCAGGGATCCCTTGTTGTTTCAACAGCGCACCCAGGCTCCAGGACTCTTGATGCTCTAAGGATACACGTGTTCATTTTGGACTTATAAGGTAGCTTATGTCATACAACAGAGTAACACACTCCCAGTGAGGAGGTGGAGAAGTGTCAAGCAGAGGGAGGCCACAACCTGTTTTGTTACCATAAGGAAGTCTCTGCCGCCCTGGGGATTCACCTGCTGAGCTCACCCCGAGCACAGCCGGGGTGAATGAAGGCAGCAGGACCGGACAATTAACAAGGCAGGACAAGGTGAAAGAGAACAGACTGCATTGCCTTGAGCAGACTGTGCTGGGAGCAGAGCTGGGGAGAAGGGGAATGCACATTCACCTTCATTCAGTCACAGGGCACCCCTGGGCACCGCACAAGCCAGGCACCGTCCTTAACAGCACACCGCAGCCTAAGACCCGCGGGCTCCTCTCCTCCGCTCACACAGCCGCCCCGGTACACCCATCCCTGCCCGCGACTTCACCTCCCAGAAGAAACACGGTAAGCTGAGTTTACCGTTTTGCCAGAGATTTTCCAGCAGCTGGAAAATGCCCGATCCCCTCCGGGCCCCGGCAGTCCCTGCCCTGGGGTCCCTGCCCTGGGGTGGGGGGTCGCGGAGCCGCGGGCACGGCGGCGGCACTCACCGAGGAAGAGCAGCAGACTGCGGGCCCGCAGGCAGCCGGCGTCCATCGCCCTCGCGTCCCCGGGGAGAAGAGGAGGAGGAAGAAATGGTGGACGAAGAGCCAGCGGCGGAGCCGTAGGAGCGCTGTGGGTGCCGGCCGCGCCGCCCCGGACCTTTATGGGCCGGCGGGAGAGGCGGGGCGGCGGTGATGAAACCCGGCTTGGCTGGGGCTCGGGCAGGTGCCCGGCCCCGGTCGCCTCGCTTCCTGCCCCACCGCCCCCGGCGGGCCGGGCCGGGCCCTGCCCGTGCCCTCCCCGGCCCCTGCGCCCGGGGGCGATGCCCCGGCGGCGGGCAGGAGGCGGCCCCCGGCCCGGCTGCCCCCGCGGGCAGGGGAGGGCGGGCCCGGCCGGGCACACTCCTGCCTGAGCCCTCTGGCCAGTGGCTGCTGTCCGGGTGCATTTGATTTTCGCCATTTTAGCACGCTTTACTGCAAATTTTAAAAGCCCGCATACGATCTATCGCCTGTCCCCTCTGAGCAACGTGGCCCAGGCACTGATGATGCCCGGGACTCCCCAGGGCAAGGATGCCCACGGCTGACCGACCGCACGGCCTCGGCCCCACTGCCTCTGCTTGCCCTCGGTCCATCAGAGCGAGGCGTAACGGTGTGAGACTGTGCCGGTGCAGTGTGGACCCCAGCCAAGCGCTGCCCCGGTGGGCTCTGCCTGCACACAAAGGACCACTGGGCCACTGCACAGCCACGAACACTGCCCAAGCGTAAACCAAGGTTTGGAAAAGACCTCAGGGTGGGCAGCCAGAAACTGGCTGCTTTCCCTAATCTCCCATCTCCTGGCATTTCTGAAGTGACCCTCGGCACACACATGCTGCTGCCAGGGAGCCTCGGCACTCCGGGCAGAAATGGTCTATTAATTTCCATCACAGGACACAGGAATGCCAGCACCTCACCAAGCACCTGGACCAGCCACAACAGTCTCAAGGTCAGCGTGTGCTTAAGGCGCATTGCCCCTCCAGCCCTTGGCCTCACCACAGTCAGGGGCCATTCTTGGTAGCAACAGAGCTTTCTGTTACTTAGCAGTCAACTAGTTACAGCCACTTTCTAAAAAAATTCCTTTCAAGTGTCTTGTTGAAGCCCACACACTCTTGTCACTATGTTAGGCAAGGCCTCACTTGGTGCTTACATTCCGTCTCCAGATAGCTGAGGGATACCCCACTGAGCAGCTGTTTAGATAAAACCTACTGTACACATTTGCCTGAAATACAGTTGAGTTTTATCTAAACAGCTGCTCAGCAATGGTGGTTATTTCTTTTCCTTCTAAAGCAAAAAACCTTCTTCCTGTGTCTTACTGTTTTCCATCGTCAAAAAAGGCAAGGTGATATCCAATTTATTGCAGAACTGATAAGCCTATCTCACAGTGTAAGGAATTTGAGTATTGATAGTGAGCTGCAGTTTAATAGCTGGTGACTCAAGTACCCATAGTTTCTCCATTTTGTAAGTGGTTATTGGTACAAGAGAGTTAATTGTAGAAGATACTGCAGAATACGATATACTACACTTCCATGCTTAGATTGCAATTATAAGTAATAAGCACGTTAATTCAGGGAGCTGGAATAGATCTGGTACTTACAAATCATAGTCCTCTTCATGTTGAGAGCATTTTCTTAGATCTACAGAAGTGTGGAGATGCTGAAAAAAGTCAGTGTGTTACTAGAGAACTGTATGTCAGCACCATTTATTAATTATCTGAATGGTATAAGAGTTGTCAAGATAAATGTGGTAAAGATGAGTGTGAAAGTAGCGTTTATAAGTTTTTCCTCCACAAGTAAGTGGGACATGATATAGCTGGAATCTTTTTCTAAGTGCCTTTTTTCACTTCTCTAGCATTAGGGTCATGGTTTACCCCTATACAATCAGTAGACTGCTCTAAGATTAGCAGATGATAGCTTTTTTTGATGCCACATGACTGTTTTCATTGCTTCTTTAATTTGGGCTGATCCTCCTTATTAAGGATTTTATTGTCTGCTCCTTCAGGGATCATAATGAGTAAAGGAAGGAATTGCAATGATTAGTAAAGCATTTCTGTCTGTGGGCATACAGATGCCTTAAAAAGCAGCATCACTGCAGAACTTCCACTTTATAATTAATTTCATCCTTAAATTCCTGCATGATTTATCCTCTGAAAGAGAGCATTTAATTATAGTCTTGTACTGGTATCCAGATACCAAGTAACGCTGACACAATTGGAGCAATTCATTGGAATTTCCTCTTTCAGATTTGACTATATGGAAAACAAGTATCATGCACACATCTTTGTTTCATCTTTCTGTAATGTTCTTTGCCTCATGGTATGTGATTCCGCACCTGGCACCCCCGCTTGCGGCTTTCACCATCCTCTCCTCCACGTGGAGGCTGCCTCTTTGAATAAGGTTGATACACACCTTAAGAGCCAATTTTCCAAGAGGCTATTCACACTAGGTAGCGCCTTCCTGCACCGATAGGTTCATTGTAAAGTAGATTCATTGCATCCCACAGATCTGAGTACAGAGTGACACGTCTGTACAATGCTAAGAGGGAGCACTGATTGGGCAACAGAGCATCACGGGTGCATTTCAGCTAGTGGCCTCAATTTTGCTGGGGTGAACTGGCACGCCCAAATCAAGGCAGTGATGGATTTATGCCACTTGGCACTAGACCAGCAAGTAGCCCCCATAATATGTTGACATTTCCATGTTTTCTTCTTTACAAAGTGTAACAAGTATACGAGGAAATGCCTTAAGAACTTGTGCAAAAGACTTACTTGCTTTTATTACCTTGCAATGGCTTAATAACTATCTTTAAAGAAAACCTCTATTTACAAAGTACCTTGGCTCAACTCAAGTCCATGTTGTGCTTAATCCTCTTTCAATGTTACACTTATTCATCTGTCTTCTTTTTTGAACAGAGCAGCAGATTCTTAGCAGTGATTACTTCAAGGGTATGGATTGAGCTTTGTCTATTAGTTTATCTATCACTGATGGCACAGGTGATTTTCTATGAACAACATACCCTTTTCAAATTAGAGAGGAAAAAATGCAGGTTAAATGTACATTTTTCTGTGCTTGAAAATACTTTTCCTCATGGTGATTTGCTGTAGAAGAATACATGTGTTCACAGCAATGAACTGCCACTTTATGTGTTTTTACATAACTAAAACCATACATGACAAGTGACTATATCACTTACTTTATCTGCTTTCTGTAGGACTTGCACCCAGTTTCATGTGTTGCCGTTGTGGGGATGGATCTACATTGTTTTTACATAGGTCAAGAATAAGACCTATTTGCAAAATCAACATTTTTTTGTCAGAAAGCATTTTTGAATCTGGACGAAAATAATTCCTAGTCTTGCACTAAAGCACTTGGCACTGTTACACACACAACAAAAAGTGTCAAAAAGCAGCATTGCCATAAATTCTTGGGAAAAATCGGATAGCATTTCTGAAAACTGCATGAGTGCTTACAGAAGTATGTGTGTAAGACAAATTTTTATATACAGCAAGCTTTCATGGCACAGCATGAGAGATCCTCAAGAAATACTCTCAAAAGATCAGATAGCTAATTGGAGTGCAGCTCTCTTGATAGCATTTTCATTTAACTACAGAAAATTAAGTATGCAAATCATAAATGGTAAAAAGTATGGGGCTCACATGTGAACACAGATGCCCTAAGAAGGGAATATATTTAACTGGGATACAGAGACAAGAGAGTCTAGAGGAAATGGAGTTAGAAAAAACATTGAGCCAAACTTACTCCATATAAAGACCAGTTTAAAATTTGCCATGCATGTGAGGGATTAATTAGGTCAAATGTTCTTAAACAACCAGGTTTTCCTATAAACTATGAGAGTTCAAAACGCTGCCCCCAAGGCTGAAAGTGGCTGATGCCTCTTCCTGTAAATGCAGAGTGAGGTCAAAGCTATGGGACAACACAGATGTGTTGCTGTTTTAGGAAAAAAACAATCCCCCAAATCCAGTGATTTCTTGGCCAGCTTCTTGGGTCAGCATCAACTAGTAATTTAAAAAAGAAAGAAAAAAACCCCAAACAGCTACTTCCAACCCATCTCAATGTGTCTCAAAAGATGGAGATGAAAAGGCAGACAGATCTGCCAGTTCATGCTGGATTGCTCCCTACAGGACAGTTTTCAAAACTTCATTCTTCTGGCTTGTATGACATTTCCATTACTCTCCCCTGGGCAACTCCTGAATGGCTCAACAGATCTCACTGGCAGGAGTAATGCTCAGCTGGTGTTTTCCCTTTCCTAATTACAGCTCAGAGCTCCATGCTAAGTGATTTCTTAGCCTCCAAGGGGTTTGTAGCTTTTTTCATTTGTGGAGTCTTTTAATGGCTTCTGTCTTTACTTGATGCTGAACAAACCTGAGTGAGCATTTTATTTGTACCCTTGTAAAGGGTGTCATCAAAACAAGTCTCTCCTGTATCACTGCCCATCTATCTAGTAATTGTTTCTCCTTGCTCCAAGTGATTTGTTAGGAATATGAGAAAGACCAAGGTGCAAGGAAAGTGTTTTTCCCTGCAGCATGTAGCAGATTGCAAGGAAGCTGGGGAAGCTGGAAGAAGAACACCAGCCATCAGTCCTGTGTGTTGTTCTGTCCATAGGCACATCTTTCAGTATTTTTCATTCTCCAGGAAGATGAGAGTTAACCACTGAGAGATAGAACACATGCAAACATGAAGACTGCCCTCTCTGATGGTTCACCATGTGTACATGTGGGTGCAGCATTTAGACCCCTGACCAATAGCCGGTGTAATTGAAATTGTTACGTGAAAGCGTGTTCCTGGCAGCTGACTGTGTGGCCCATCTGCTCAATAGCTCTGCCCTGAGAGCATCATCCATCTCGGGACAGTGAAATGACAGCAAGAACCACGACTGTGGGCACTGGTGTGACTGAGCAGGCACTCACTGGCTCCTCTCGGGCTTTCACCACAGCGGCCAGTCCCAGCTATGGGCTCTCCACCGTTACCTTCCTGTATCTTCCACCAGAACAGCTGGTGCTAGCATGGGGAAGACAAGAGGAAGACACTGTATAAAAGTGCCACTGTCAGAGGGAGGGAAAGACCTGTCTGAGGCTGGAGCAAGGCCAGCCTCTAAGGCCTGTGCTAAAGGCTGAACAGTACGTGATGCACACACGGGATCAGCAGAACCCTCTGCCTCTCATCTGCTCTATCTGGGAATCTTGGCCATCACCTGAGTAGTTATACAGGCCTCACCTACAGTGGCTCCAAGCCTTCTGGCAAGTGTGTTTTGCCCCTTTCACTGCTGCAGGGGGTGAGGGGATAAAAGCAGGGCAAGAACAGAGGAAAGGCTGACTTGCAGACTACTTCCTAGCCTCAGAGTTCCTGTGCTTGGCCTGCTGAATTGGAAGAAGCACTGAGTTGTGACTCGCCCTGTGCTCCAGGCCCTGCACTACCACCGGGACTTCAGCCATCTGCAGACTCCACATTTTGGCTGTGATTTAGTGGTGACTGTCACCTGCACGCCAGCCATGCGCACGGGGAGCTGGGGCACCCTCGACACAAGGAATGTGTCATTAGGGATAATGGAGTAAACAGCAATTCACCTGAAACCAGCTTAACCAGCACATGTTCCAGAAACCAAATCTAGGAAAGAGGCATGGGTCCACGGTGTATTTGTTTGGCCCGGTAACTAGCGCTAGGCATGGGAGCAGATGCACTTAGTGGAATTCCCCCATCCACTAGCATTATGGGACACTCCCATTACTGTTCTGATAATTACTGTTAATCATTACTATTACTGAAGTGACCAAAAAAAAGGCTGTCAGGATCAGGCCTTTATTGTGCTGGCTGTTGTCATGCAGAGGTGATGAGACAGCCTGCCCCAGGGAACCTATAAACATGGGTGCCCAATTTATCACTAGAGTCATATTTCAAAGTAGGACACTGTGGTCCATAATGAAGCTCCCCTACAACTCGCACTAAAATAAGCCACGGCACTCCCTCCAGCTCGCATCAGCTTGGAGCCAGGCTGCTCATATCATGCTCTCTGTCTGCTGAGATGCAGCTAGAAGGGGAAGAAGCTGATCAGGAATACTTTGGGGTTGCAACACTCAACAAGATGTTCCCATTCTGTGTTCTCCCTGTTTGGGCCCTGCTATAAAATTCCATATTCTTTGATCTCCAGTGAATTTAGTACCACCAACTCTTGAGAGCCAACCATGAGTCACATGGTATGTGGAAACCTCTGGTGTTTAGTTTGGGAATGACCAAGACTATATGAAATCATCTACTCAACTTCTCCTCCCATCCATGGTCTGAACATCACCTCAGGTATCCAGGCCTCCCTAGACACTGTTCCTAGGTCACAGACTGAAGAAGCCACAGACTGGGCACCAACAGGGAGCCCCAGGGAAAGACTGTAGGCCTCTGCGGGGCTGAGAAGGGCAGAGATAGCTCCAGCACAGGCGGAAACCATCTGCCTGAAACATTTTTCCTCCCATGTATGCAGGTCTGGTTTCTGTCAACCATCAGAAAAGGAGACAGACCCCAGTTTTCTAGTCAGAGCTGGCTGTTCCCCAGCCTGACTCAGGAGAGCAGCCTGGATTCTTCCCTGACTAAGAAGCAAACCAAAATGTATTCAGACCCTGCATGCTTCTCTGCTCTCTCAGCAAGGAGTTGTGGGTTTGCCCAAGGGCCAAGCAGAGGCAAAGGCAAAGGCCTAGGCCTAGGCCTACCCTTCAGGAACTCATAGATCTACCTCCCCACCCATGGGTAGGGAGCGTGCTGGTCGCCTGCTGTGTGCATGGGAGATGGGACAAGGAGAGGAATCTACAACTGGATGTCCTGGGGGAGAGGTGACAGCACCCGATCGGCTGACTGTGACACTTCCATGGATAACTCCTCTGTGTGGTATCTACACATCCACCCCCTCATCCTCGTTCCTGCAGCTTGATGTTATTTAAGAGATGCAAGGAGATTTCCTTTATGACACTCAGAGCGCATGCGTGTAAATCAAGTGGGACAGGATAAAGGCCAGGGCTGGGTTTAATTAGATTGGTGTCGGTTATTAAATAAAGAACAGAACTAAGCTAGGGCTGGCAGTTCTTGATCAATGCTCTTGCAGCCAGGGTCTTTGTCCTTCATACATGAAAAGGGTCAATTAGTCAAAGTTGCCAAACACGTTAGGACTCTGAATCTAGTTAAACTCTCAGTAACAACAGTCCGTCTACAGGACTTCCAAAGAAAATAGGCATCCAAATAAAGGCTGCACATTAGATGCTCAGGATGAGACACTTTTGGCTACTGACTTTCAGCATGCCTACAGCAGAGGTCACCCCTTCATACATAACACACTCACGTTCCAGCTTCCACACCCAGATTAATCTACCCTGCCCAAACCAAGCACACAAGCAGCCTGACATCAATCAAAACAAAGACCATCAAGTTAGTGCAGGAGATGGCCTATCTTAGGTCAACCACGCTGGACACGAGAGCCCATGCAGAACACGGCCCTGCTCTTTCATCTCCATCCCAGCTGTTCAACCCTTCCCCCCATTTTGTTCTTGTAACATTCCCCATTGTGAACCTGGAGAGAGATTTCCAGGAAGGGCTGCTGTATGCAAAGCTAATTACTCATCTTTCCAAATCAACCACTTTAAAGGGCGCATACGTTAACTAAACTAAAAGAGGTCTCTCTGCAAGTCTCTTCCCTCTTTCTCCTAGAGCACTCTTATGCAACATGCTGCGCACTGCTGCGTGCATTTGATTACATTGGGGTAGCTTTGATTACCGTGTCACGTATCACCAGAGCTGCCGATTACATTGCAAATGTTGGAATTGTCTTTTACGTAGATCTAAATAACATCAGAGCCTTTGGGCAATGGCCTTCGATTGTTTACACCGTTTTCATAAACAGGATATTAACAATTTGTAAATATCCTGTTGGAAATCCCTCAGCTGTGCCTGCAAGCTCACCATAGACTAGTTTGATATATGCCCATCTGCTATAAGTGTCTCTCTACTTAAACTTCATTGGTAACATTGCACAACTGTTACTGACCACAACAATTGTCTCTAATTGTACGTACCAATGGTTCTACTTCACGGCTTTTACAAATTGTTTGTGGAGTTGGTACATCTTTAGAGTATTTGCTGGGAAACTATAAATCAAATAACTAACACATTACTGTTGTCATCTTTTTCCATAGGCTTATACTATGTAGTGCTCATTCAGGCAGAGAAAGCAAGGGAATGACACTACTCTGAATTCTTGTTGCTACATCTTACCTAAAGGTAGGGTTTTTACCCCCTTCATATAAACTTCTGCTCCAACTGAACGGAGATGGTGACACACAATTGTACATACAGACACATGCACACAGAAAAATCTAAAATTTTCTCAAGAATTCCTTCAGTGTTGCAAAATACGGTGTTTTGATGGTCAATAATTAGATACCTGTCCATAATCCTGCATATTTTCCACAGTAAATCTAAAAGTACCTTTCAAAAAGAAGTTGTAACACTAATCTCTCATGTTTTAGCAGTCCACCTCAGGACAAATCCTCTCAGCAGAGTTAGAGAGAGGCTGTTACTTCTAAGCTAAATACTGTATTAAAAGCAACGCATGCCCACCTCGGTTGGCACATATTTAACTAACTAGGTAGCTAGCTCTAGGGAATGGAGGAGCTGCCCTCATGCAGAGGAAAGGTCCAGCTTGGAAGCTAACAGAACAACAACAGTAAGAACCCTTGGTGTAGGAGAAGCAGGAGCACCAAGTTGTGTTACTCCTAATCCACATGTGAATAACCCACTACTGGGAGCACACTGATGCAAAGTAGTCTGACAGTACGTCCTAAACTCCAAACCAAGTGCCTTAAAGAACTATAACTCCAGGCTACAGCTGTGCTAGCATAAGGTCAGATGCTAGTAAAGCGTTCAAGAAATAATAGTTGACCCAACCTTAAATACTATTTGGGCAGGTGAGGGAGTCCTCGTAAGAATGTGTATTGTTGTTGTCTCCAAACATGTTGCATCTAAAAGAGATCTTGTCTCAGGTACCTGGTGCCCTTTAAAGTTAAGAGCCATTTCTTACCAAACCTCTGGGGTCTGCACATTACACAGATCCGAACACTGTTCCCCTCTGCATCAAGCAATGCTTCTCTGTGTTGATGCCTCTGTGCATCAAGCTGGTTTCCCCCAGCTCCCACATTCCTATCTCTGTCATACCCTTGACCAGAAGACATGTAAGGCCTCCCATCCAAGATGCTATCTCTCACACACTGATACTCAGGCAAGCCATGCACTGCAGTAAATGCTGTCTGTCTGAGCCAGGCCAGTTTACTGTCCTCGCTGAAGATAGTTCTAAAGGTGAAGAGGAGAGAGTTTACTATCCTGGCCTCTTTCGAAGGGCCACAACAGCCCCTTAGCTATGTCTCTGCCCCTGAATTGTGGCTGTATGGTACTCTCCAGCCTTGTGGGCTCTTCTTCTGCAGAGCAGTCCCATTCCCGTAGTGCTATGTAGCAATCCTTGTTGGCTGCTAGCTGGGCCCACTCTAAACCCCAGCCTTTCTCTTCTCCTTGCTTCCAGTTGGATGCTGTATAGCTCATCTCCCACCACATCTTCTCTGTCACCAGCACTCTTCCATCCTCTCCCACTGATCAGTTCCAATGCTCTACAGCCATCACCCTTGTTTGCTTCTTTGTCTGATCACAATCCTGAACAGCAACTGGGCAGAACAGCAGCACATAAAGCCAAGATTGTCTGGCACAAAATGTACACTGGCACCTGGTGGTCTTGCAATGATTTTTCTTACCAACAATCCTCAGTCTATATCAAAAAAGGCACTAGACTTGCAAGTCATGTTCATCCTGCACAAAACTCCAGGGAGACCGAGATAAGCTTTACTATGTTTCATGACCTTCCCATTCTACATCTCCTCCCTGCACACACACTTCCCCCAGACTTTGGTAAAAAGGACATGAGTCATATGATGTGTCACAAGCAAGAAAAAACAAGAACACGTCTCATTTCAGTCCAATTCCCAGAATAACCTCAGTGGGGCCAGTGTCACCAAAACCATCTTAGACAGGACCCCATTTTCTTCTCCTCTCCTCCTAGGCCAGTCACTTGGGTAAAAGGAACGGGAGGGCAGGAGAGACTGCTCCTGACATACTCTGAGCCACTCAGAGCAGCCTGTGCTCTGGCTGCAACAGCTGCCTTGGCTGTACCGAGGTGGGGGCACAGACCGCTCTGCTGTCATTCCTGCTGCCACCACAAGTGGGAAATGTTGGGCCTGTTTTTCACACCTCTAACCCATCACTCGCACCACCTGAACACAGGCGCATCTGAAAAAGGTGTTCGCTGTAAATGATACGATCATAAACTTTTTCTTTAATTTAAAACAATGAAGAAAAGGCAGTGGTGTGAAGTCCTGACGCTACTTGTTCTAAGGTAAATCACTGTGTATTGCACTATGAACTCAGCTGGGCTTCAGATTGCTTTGCAGATAAAGCAGGAGGAAACTGTAACTTACACCCACTACAAGTGTATCTACAGCTAAGGAATGAGATAACTAAATGCCCTTGGGGAGATATGAGAGGCATTTAAAGCATAAAAATTGCTTACCTTTCCCTTACCAGGTAGGCAGATAAACACAAATGTCTCTGTTCAATAGTGCCTGAAAGTCTGATGCAAGCCCTCAAAAGCAAAGGAAATTAAGGCTTAGAGGCAACCATGGTGCAAGGGTGTGCAACCCCAATGACAGAACATTCCCCATCAGTTCAAAAATAAGCGGCTCGCGAGAACTGCCCGAGTTGGCAGAGATGACGGCAAAGTAAGCGTGGGAGGGCAGAGGCTGGCGCTTCTGTGCTGGACACAGAGGCCTGGGTGTTTCACAAGGGCATTCCCAGTTTACCAGGTGCTGCGCTGCATTCAGACTTTCAGTCACGTGGCTGCTGGGATAGACACTGCTTACCGCATGCTAAGAGAGGGTGGGAGCAATTTGCTTTACCGCTCTTGCCAAAAGCCTCTATTAGTATATGTTATGAAAGCTCCAGAGAGGCAAAACATTCCTAAAACCTCTTTATTAAGATTAGTAACACCCGAAACTCCCCCCAGTTGTTTATGGATGGCAGGGCTGAAGGAGGCAAGCAGCAGCAGAAGAGACAGAGAAGCCTTCACTTTCTCTGCAGTGTGACAGGCCAGGGGAGTCTCCATATAATTTCAGCTGGTTGCTGAAATGCTGCCTGCTTCCCCCACAGTGTGTGATGAGGGCAAGACTGGTTTTCAACCTGCAGTTGCAAAATGTTACTTAAAGACTAAGTGTATTGGTTTACCATACCCCAGGACCTACGGGAAACCTTTACAGTCTGTAATACTTCTATCCCTGTGGCACCTCTGTAGCTATTTTGATACTTCTCTGATGGTAGCATCGAGGCACACACAGCATCTGCAACATACCGAATGCGTGTGTGGAGGCAGAGCCCTGTACCTGCATCTCCCAGAATCCAGACTACTGCCCTTTTCACAGAACGCTTCCTCCATGGATGGTGAGGAGGAGTAGCACTGGCTGCCTCCCAGACTCCTTTTCTTGATGTTACAGCCCTGATCCATGCTGCTAGAGAATGAAAATTTAAAGCAGACCAAGGAGAGAGATTTAAGAGTGGCAAAACTGTCAGGTCATTATATTCAAATGTGATGACTACTTTGTCCCTTTGGCCTCCTGACATGTCCCTGCAAGCTGGGACATGTCAGATCCCATGCACAGTGGTCTCAGTGAATCACCCCACGCTTTTTTTGCATTTGCTGCTTCCTCACCCTTAGAACAGGTGAAATAAACTTTTAGCTCATGTCTTGTACCCAGGTAGCTTGTTGCTTTACAAAATAGACAGGAGACTTAGAAGGTCTACAGTTTGAGATGGAGCCATGTTTGTGCTCAGGCTTCTGAAATAACAGGCCTCTTGAAGCACATGCAAGCTTCTTTTGTACCACCTAAGTCCTCATGATACATGGAAGCCTTTGCTTAGACTTCTTTTGCATTAAATCATATGGATGTAATTTTATATTTATATTAATTATGATTTTTGCGTTCTGCACAGGACCATATAAACTTTAGGGGAATTTAACATGTGGAAAGGACTGAACTAAAGATTTTGTGTGGAATACAAAGATCATGCAGGCCCTGATCTGCATCTTTTTGCATACAGATCTGCCACTGTGCCACAGCAGAGCCCCCTGCTCCAAACACTCATATGTTGCTCAGGAGGGACATGGCCCTGGACACATGGGATCCAACTCTCCCCCACATTGCTGGGTTTTGGGTTTGGTTGTTTGGGTTTTTTTTCCTAACCAAGTTCTTTCAAGGATAATGGGATGTTTACTACGTGTACTGATCTACATGAACCTGAGTTCTAGATTAACTAAGATTATTTTTATGAGAAATAAAAGACAAACTTGCTGTTCAACATTACCAGAACACCTGAAATCTAAGTCAGAGCCTCAGCTCTGCATCAGCACAAGGAATGGTATGCACATTCAAGTCAGAGATTTTCTATAATACACACAGGACACCTTTGTCAACATTTGACTATATATTTCCATGTCAGACACTGATCACTGAAAATACCATTTGGTATAACAGAAACTCTGTGTGTGGCAGCACACAGCTAGACTGCTGAAGAAAGAATGGGCAAATAACAGAGCAATGCACATTATTAAACAAATGTATTCAAATGTTCTGAAGACAAAGGGAATTTGGCTCATATGTGTCATGTTTTCTTTCAATACAAATAGATACAACTATTTGTATTGAAGGAGAGAAGTACACTCACTTTAATTCACTTAAATTATGGATAATGCACACAGTCTCCTGCACACAGTCTCCAGAAGATCCATGGTAGGCATGAAGAATGGATGGATGGCTGATATAAAAATCCTATGAAAATACACAAAGTCTAATTCCCACTGTCTGGTGTTTCTTCAAAAGTCACTGCTCAAAATCAACGATGTTAAATCTGCTACAATTTCATCTGCATGAACAGGAGAGGCAGGGCCCCAAAGATGATGGACACCCCCAGATTCTTCTGAGTCACAGGAACCACAAGCCACTTGCGGCCTGCTCCAAAGCCTAATGAAGCAGATAGAGCGGAAATCCTGGGCATTTTTGTATCTAAACTGTGCTCATATATAGTTAATTGTCCCCAAATTTTCTCCTCCATCCAGGTTTTTTTCAGCTTTATAGTAATATTCAAAGCTCACTTGCATTTAGGAGTTACTGTTACTGAACAGCACGTTGGCTTGTATCTCTTACCTTGCTCTTATATATCGTGGTACTTCTTACTAAAGAAAACAACACAAACAAATGAGAACTTTTAAGAATTCCATGGTTCTCAAAAAACAGATATGCCTAAATACCCAACGATCCAGATGGTGCAAGTGGCCTAACTGTGCATCCACTGAAGTCAACAGATGTTTTACTATAGCCTGCAGCAGGGCTTGGAGTTAATCGGGAAAATCACAGATCCCTACTTTATGATTAATTCTCTTGAAAAACCTTCACTGAAGGCACTCAGTTGCTACATTTCCCAAATATTTAATGGTTTAAAAAGCGGTCAAACTAACCCTACTTGGAATCACCTTAAATACCACTTTAAAGGCTCCAGTTTGAATATAGCACCTGAATTACAAGAGGGCATTGGACAAGTTTACAGTGGTACCCCACACAGGCGTATCTTCCCTCTGCCTAAAAGAATTGAGGAGGTCAAACTGGCGCAAACATGCCTGAGTAACAGAAGAGGAAAGCAAGGACAGCAGGCTCCATTTTTCTCCCAACTTCATGAGACCTTGCAGTTTCTTCTCAGCGGGGTGCAGCTCAGCCCTGGACCAGAAGGAATGGGTCAGAGAGGAATGCAAGGGGCCACACAACTCGGTCTGACTGCTCCCAAACTCCTTATTGCTTCACTGAGGTCATGGCCATTTCTGTGCAGGCCTCAGAGAGTGTGTGTGTTGGTGTAAGGTCATGCTCTTTGCCTGCGTCACTCCCCATTCTTCTTGGGAACAATCAGGAAGAAACTCTTAGTGTTTCTTGGCTCCTGCAGACATTTTTCATGCACAGGGGAGCACCTAGCCCATAGAGAACATTTTTTTGATCCTGTAATCTTGATGAAAAAAGTAGTTAGTGATGGAAGAAGGAATTCAGAAGATGGCTGAGAAGTGCCTGAGGGAGGAGAACTTTCAAATGTATTCACACATGAGAAGTCGTGAACATGCCACCAAAAATGTCAAGAGAAGTATTAAGGCAAGGGGAAAGGGCAAGGGAATTTCCCATCTTTCAGCTACTCAGGAGTTCTGCCTGCTTTTCAGTCTGCCTGTTCACTCCAGCAAATGCTGACAGCTAGAAAGGGTACTGCTCTGAGTGGCAGCAGACACCACAGAAGTCATACATGGGCAGTTAGAACTATAAAATTACTTATAGGTGGAAAATGAGAAAACACCTCTAGCTGTTGTACACACACAGGAGCTCATGCAAGTGATACCCAATTATGAGAGCACACAGGGCTAACTTTCTGCCTGCTTGGCGCCTAGAGCAAAATTGCATGTGCCTTTGTTCAGTCAGATCCTTTACACCACCAGCCCGTGGACTACTGGAAAGGGGTTTGCAACACAACTACCAAAGCCAGCTCTACTGCTGGCACCTGTGTTCACTTAACAGGGGTCCACACATCTGGTAGAGAAAGTTAAGTGCTATTGTTTTAGGCTATGTAAGCCGAGGTGCACATGCTCATGCTTGCACAGGGGCTATGACGAGCGGTTTGGATGTAAAAGCCTAAGCAGGAAGCTGAAACAAAGCTGAACCAGAGGGCACTGCAGTGAGGCATGTATCTCCTGTGACTTTCCACAGATCTTACTTTGCCATTCTTTGAACTAGTCATCTCTCCCCAAATGTAGTTATGGGTCTTGAACTTGGTTTTGCTCTGTAATACTCTATCCTACTTCTTCTGACTTGTTTTGCAGGATCACCTTGGAAGTGACTGATTTTACCGGTTCATTAAGCAAAGGGCCTTTCACCACACTCAACTTGCCTTTGTCTTCTTGTTCACACTTACCTTGAAATTCATGTTTTTGCACCTCACCACCACCCTGAGAATAAGGCAGCAATAGAAATTAGCGGAAACTACTATCTGAAGGTTTTTACAGTCATCACTCTGTTACAGCCATCAGGTATCAGAGGATTTGCTCTTATGTGTGGATCCAGGATTAATCTCAAGTTGAACAGAAAGACGAGGCCCCACAGCCTTATCAAATGGGAATTGTGCATCCAATTATCTCCCTTGCTGGGTAAGAAAAATGATAGTATAAAGACAGGCTGGCTATTCTTCAGGACCCGCATTATCCATTGCAATGGAAATCCTCAGCACTCACAGATCAATACCAACACTGCTAACATCAGTAAAGCTGCATTTGTTGAAAGCAGCCAAGATTGGGACCAACATGTACCTAAGTCCTGTTCCTCTGGACAGGTCAGACACAGCGTCCCATTCAGAAGTCCACATGCAGCATCTGCCTTCCCATCCTTGCCAGCAGCTCCTCTTCCTGCCCTGCCCACATTGACAACGATGACAAATCCCAGCTTACCAAGCTTCAGTGCTTGCACTGCTAGACACAGAAAGCAGATTAAGCTGTCGAAGTCCAAGTCTTGCACCTAAAGAAACCAACGCTTTAGATGCTAAGAGCTTCTAAAAATCACAAACACAGAAACTAAGGCCTCTTGGGGGGCCTCCTTGTGTTTCTCTTCCTGAACAGCATCCCTCCAATAAACACAGAGGAACATGTGACACTGCAGCCTTGAAAAGAGGGGAAAAGGCACAAAACTCCTAGCCAAACACTGCATGTTATGGCTACACGGCATGGCCTGTAACTTGAGGTCCCCCCTCGCTGTCCCTGCTTACCACTGACTCATCTCAGCCTGCTTCAGCCCATGGGTGGCTGCTCGCAAAGCATGGATGCGCTGAAGTGCCCAGGTCCTCCCTGTTACGTAAAGCTGTCACAGCTACCTGTGAGGCTGATCTGTTGCCCTGCAACCTTTAAATTCTGAATTAATATCTATTAAGACAGCTTCCTGGAACAACGCTCATATTCAAAACTGCTGCCAGGCTCTGTCAAACAGCTGGCAGAAGTCAATAAAATGCAGTTCATCATGGGATTTGCCATAACAATGGGACACAAACAGACTTTGTCTTACATATAGAAATGATGTCAAACAAATTAGCTTTGCCTGAGTTAGTCAGACACTCTTGCAAAGCACAGCCCTCTCCTTCCATGTCTCAACCCTGGTTATGCTATGTGTCAGATGGAGATATAAAGGCATCTTTGCACACCAGTCTTAAACACAGAAGACAGAGAAAGGGTTCTTGCATTTCCCACTCTCCCAACAAACAAAAAAACCCAAACAATGATCAAAAAAAAGCAAAGAGCATAACATTTCACAGAGTGACAGTGACAAAGCTCTAACACTCCTGTCACTGCATCATAATGTGGCTCCTTGCCTTGGGAAGCTGAAGGTGATGGCAGACCAATTTGCAAACAGCAGCAGCTACTACACAGAGTGGGCTTCCAGGAGCAATTCAGGTCTGAGGCAGCAGGTACGGGCACTCAGCTCCAGGCTCACAGACTGGGACACTTTCCCATGCTGGCCACCTCAGGCTGGCTCTCCATCAGCCTGTCTCTCATCAGCCAACAGCAATGCTGCCATGCTGCATTCTGGTCAGTCATGATTGGGAAACACAGATTGACATTTGAATATCAGGTATTCAAAGTACAGTGAACTGTATTTTTGCCTATTAAAGGATAATTTTTGCTTATTAAAAATACTGTTAAAAAGAAACATCACTAGGGAATCTTTACAAGGAAACTTGTTTGCTAACATTCACCAGATAAATTCAACATGAAGTTTTCATTAAAAATTAGTGTTTAAGTGACTCAATGTTAGACATGGAATCAACACTTCGCATTTGGATAACTGACCTTTTTATGAGCTGGAAAACTGAGCCCAGAGCTACAATATGGCAAAACCCCCCCAAACCATCACAAACTCCCCCAAAATGGCTACGCAAGACATGCCTTGACTGCCAAGTTCAGCTCTCATCTTGAACTGCTCCAGAGAATGAGCATTTAAAACAGATTTTACCCTAATTTGTCTATGAAATTTTGTATCACGGGTGGTTTTTATGTTTATATTAAAAAAAAAAATAAATTCAATCAAACCAACAATCAGTTTGGACCAGCTACATGACAGCCTCTATGTTCTTTATGATCTTTAAAAATCAGATACATGGAAAACTCCATGACAGAAGTCTTCTGAGTACTATTCTTATTTTTGTGTGTGTCTTAGTGCTTACATTTTTACTTCCTTTTCTATGTGAACACATCACTTTGAAGCCCCGGCAAGGTGGGGCCCCCAACAAAAAGATTAGACTTAGGTGCTACCAATTTCTATTCTTCCACTAACAAGATATCTGCCAAATCCAGCAAACAGCAATTTGGCTCTCTTTCCAGGCCTCAGGCCTCTGCTGTTTCCCTTAAATATAAAGGCAAAATGTTGGTTTGCAAACAGAAGAAAAGCAGTCCCCTAGTTCCTGGTATAGGCCAAAAGCCCAGGGTCTAATGCCAATCTCCAGCTTCATGCAACTTGCTCTTTTCTGTGCCTCTATCTCCTCTTGTATCATTTCATCTGGCCTCCTAAAAAAGATGGATTCACCTCTTCTCCCTGCAGTTATCTAACTTCTCATTTAGGAGTCTACTTGCCCACATAGGCAATGGGCTTACATACAGAGTCAAACTCCCCTCATCCAAAACTAGTCTGTGCCCCAGCTTCTAACTCCAGCAGCGAGGTGAAAGTGTGCTCTTCCCATCTGTGCAGCCACCAGCAAAAGGGGCCTGGCGTGACAGTGCTCCGAGCAATAGCACAATAAACATTTTCTTCTTCTGCACGCATCAGTGGCGTAGGCTGTGCTGTGACACCTCCTTCAGCTTGCTAAGAGCTGCTTCTTACAAAGCCTGCTCTTGCTCCCATTCAATTCAGGGAGAGTAGGAGCAGCCCAAAATCTAGTCATAATACAAGATTTTATTGCTGTCATGATAATTAATGACTACTTACACTGAGCTTTTAATAAGTACCTGCACTTTTTGTTTGTTTGTTAACTAGGTCGTAAAGAAGGAGTCCCGAATGATTTCTTGGATTTATGGTACGATAGGGCCCTCTACAGGCGTTTCCCTCTTCAGAGCAAGGCTAACGACATGACCTGTATGAGCAGCCACACATCACTGCAGATGCCATCAGAGCTCTGCAGCGCAGGGACACCACAGAGCGCGGAGCTCTGCAGACAGCGCTCTCAGTCGCTCAGTCGGCAGGTCAAGTTGCTCACCTTCAGGCCACCGAAGTGACACTCTCAAATGCAAGCAATAACCAGTGAGTTTTTCCCCACTCCGTGTTTTTCATGCTTTTTTTTTTTTTTTTTTTTTTTTTTTTTTTCTTTCCCCCCTAGAGGCTGGAGCAAGCTACACCACTGCCATGAAGCTGTTTGGTTCCATGCCAGTAGCTACAGAAATAAGCAGGGCTATTAAAGGCCCTACCTACGATGGTCTGGACTTGACTGAATACAGCCTTCAGATTATTTATCTGTATCATGGAAATTGTCTTATTTCAAACATATTTTGTCATGATACTTCTGAATAGCTCCAGAAGTTAAAACACACACAAAATTGTACTCATGTCATACAAGATATAGAAATGAACATTCAAAATTAAACTCTTGCTGTTTGCCATCAAACTTTCATTTTACCAAGACTGACCTCTCTCAATACTGTTTGTGTGTTATCAGTCTACTGGAGAACCATTTCTTAGAACTCAAAGGAGCAGAAGAATGATCTATCAGCTACAGCACTAGTAGCAGGTTTGTAAAGTTTGTTGCCTCTCCTTCACATGACTTTAATCCCTCCCTGTCTTAGTTCTCCACAGCGCACCATCCCCAAAGCACTGCCTTGCTTCACAGGGATGCTCTGAAGACAAATCCATTAAGGACTGCAAGCTTCAGGGGTCATGCAAGCTATTCTGTTATCAAATCAGTTATTTTGCCCAATTAGCCTTCTCTTTGCAGGATGCTTTCCCAACTACAGTGTATTTCATGGACCAGAAATTAAATAAAACCTTTAATGGGTGTAAAGAATGACAAAGCTATACAGTTTTGCTGAGCCACATAATTTTTGGGGGGTTGATTTTTTGTTTGTTTTGTTTGATCTTTTGGGGTTTTTTTTTGCATAAAATCCAAAGTCACTAGCAAGTAACCAGTTTCACAGCTAGTTCTTAGGACACAACCCAGTACTTATGCCATATGCTAGTTAGCCTTGTGCTAGCCACATAAGCACAAATCACTTTTTTGCTTTTAATATGCACTAGAAGAAGCTGTGTTGCCATGTTAAGTGGGAAGGACAAGAAACTCTGCTGTGTTATCACACAAAACATATTCGGGATTACTGAGAATAAGAGAAAACCTTCTTTGAGGGAAAACTCTCTCCTACCTACTTGCCTGCCACCAGACCTCCAAGACCTTCTTCAGGAGCCTCTGGCACTGTCTGCAGTTGCTGGCTGGCTTTTGGACTAGATGGGCCAGTGGCCTGGCTGCTGCTGTGCCCCTGCAGCTCAGATTGCTGAATCAGCCGTGTGCAATCATGGGCACTGCTGTTAATCAACAGTGGCAGGACATGGACTCTGCCTGCTCCAAACATTAGCCATCAATACACTTCCTTACACTTCCAAGATTAAAAGCAGTATTTTGAAAGGACAGTCATCTTTTCCACAGGCTTGCCACTTGCCATTTTAAATAGACCTTGCTGGGATCAGGTGAACTGCAGGCCACCCACACACTTCAATAGAAAATGGGTGCTGAATTCAGGGGAGGTATTCAAGTCACAGTCAATCATTAGCAACAACATACAACTGCATGGTGACTGCAGATGCTAGTGAAGCAAGCAGAGGGCTGGGTGGCTTAAGGGCAACTAGGCTTGACAGATGTGCTGCAGGAAAAGCCAGTGTGATTCCTGCAGCCAGGACCATCCACAGGGCAAGTGCTCTGTCCTTTGGAAAGGTCCTAGTCTTTAATGTCTCTCTCTTGGCCCTACTGAGCTGGTGTCCCAACAAAGCTGATGGAGAATGGCCTAAAAGTCACACAAACACAGGGTCTCCTCTTGAAATTAGTTTTTGGCATGTGCAGCTAATAGGAAGCAGAAGCTTATGACTCTGTTAATTATGCCATTACAGAAGGAGTCTGAGCCTGATAAATGAGCTAGGAAAGATGATCCTGATCCTCTGACAGGCCAGTTCTGCAGGAAATTCAGCACCGTAAGCAGCAACACACCATACTAGCCCAGTAGCATCTGTCACTTATCAAGGCAGGGCTCAGCACAGCTGACTCCACGAAGCAATCTGAGGCGACGTAGACTTCCTCAGCCAGGTACTGCATCAAACAGCAGAGTGATTCATTCATGCAGTGATAGCTCAAACACAGCTTGGGGCTGATGAAATCCCTTAAAACTGCAGTAACAACACTCTTCTCCCACATGGGGTACAGCCTGTAAACACTGCAGACTAATGGAGAAAGCCGTCATCTGTGTTGGTGCCACCAGCCTTTGCTGTCTAAGAAGCTGGTAGCCTGCTCCAAGGTTGTGCTTCAGCACAAAGGGTGTACAGAACCCAGGTGGTGAGGAACCCATTTCTGGAAACCTCAATGCCATTTGGAAAACTAAATTAAAGCAAAGACCTCCTTTTCCTTCCTTCTTCCCAGCTTTGTCTTTCCATTTTATTCTCTTTCTGTCCTTACACAAAGTTTCATCTTGCATGCACAGACTCATCTGGTGTTTCACTCTTGAGCTTTTCTTCCACTAGCAGAAAAATCCCAGCAAGCTTTCACTGGCAGTCCTTCCAAATCTACCTTGGACCAGAAAGCAAACTAGAAAAAGAATTTCATGATTTAGTCTCCTGATAAATCATAGCCTTGCAATAAACCTTCTTTTCTCATTATGTTTAACCTACATCAAAAAAAAGGAAGACAATGTGCGTTTCTACAGGTACAGAGTGTTTCACTGCAATGAGTAAATACTTTTGAGGAAGCACTTGCATACCCTGCAAGGCACCTGCTTGGCCACTGGTATGTAAAAGGTGTCAAAAACGTCAGTAAGAGGACATGCAAATGGTTAAAACCAAACAAAACCCATCTCCCTCCAACAGCTTTCTTTGGACAAGTGAAAGTTCAGTTGTTCAAACTTCTGCCCTTAGAACTCCTTTAACAACTGCATGTACACCCTGCACAAGTTGTGCTGCTGTGCGTGTCTGCTCCAAGACACAGCCTCTGTGATGCAGAAGGGCTGGTCCTCTAGAAGTGAATGCAACATTCCCCATGTGCATGCAGGAAGAGACTACTCACTGCAGAGAAGGAAATTCACTCATGACAAAAACTTTGAGGCTTTTCATCCTTTGGCTCATCTAGCTCTAAAATCGTCTCTGAGATCAACAAGAAAGATCTCTCACCTGTGTTTCCCCGACAACATGCATGTTTCTAATAGGTGTTTCCGTTCAGTCTGTCCAGTGTGTGCTAGGGGTGAAGGGTGGTTTTTGTATGTTAATGTGCAGATTCGCAGATTGTAATTCACATCTAATTGCACTCTCACTCTATACATGCAACAAAATATTAGGGCAGCTACTGAAAGCTGACTTGAAAATTGTGAAAAGCAGAAGTTGTCTCTCACTGGATACTAAGAAAAGGTCAGAATAATAGAAATGAGCGAACAATACAGAGATCTGAAGATTTAACTTGAGATAAAGAAAACAAAAAGGCTGAAAAAGTTGGAAAATCAGCTCGGTGCCTCTTACAAAATGCTCATGTCAATGCACAGAGGAAAGGACTGGTGTCCATCTCCATCCAGCTCCTCACCAATCTTTTCTCTGCATGCACATGTTGCTTGCTTCAGGCTGTTGCACAGGGACTCCAACCAACCAGTGTGTGACATGTTTTTTTATTTATTGGCATCAGAGAGCCAAGCTGACTCAGCTACTGACCAGGATGCCTCTGTGTGAGAAGCCCACTGAACTTCAGACCACTTGAGTGCGAAATGTATATTTATCCTTTCAAAGCCCAGTCTTTCAGACACATTTCAACATTATCATTGTAGTCTCACAAATACACAGGGTTTTTTCAACAAATGACATGCATCCTATTGTGAAAATTAACTCACGTAACAAAGAAATTGAGCATTTCAGCAGGGCACCTAAACGTAGGAGCCTGTATCATCCCATAAAAATCACAAAATACCTAACTGCCTTTTTCTTGTAGATGACTAAGCATAGCAGATGTGTCTACAACATACAACAGCTGAAATGAAAACCTTTTAGAGCCATCTCCAGTCTTATCAGCACTGGCAAACACTCTCAGCTGTCAGTGAGAAGTCACAGTTAGTGCCACGGCCTCCAAAACCAATTTTCTTCTCTTTTCCTTGAACAAAATCTTTTTACCTTTGCAATTCTTCATAGACAAGATGAAGAAAACCAAGTATCTGATATGTAAATCTGTTCATCCAGGGTGGAACAAAATTCCTAAAGTAATTTCTTTCCTATTTGAGTGGTCACATTGTGCACATAATGTGAGAACAGAATAAATAAAGTCTGTTTCCTGGGCAAAGCTATACTGAAGTTTCATAATAAAATTTCAGTTTCTCCTTCAACTGAAGTCTTGTGCTGAAATCATGGTGTAGCAAAGTAATGTACTGCCTGAAGTTCTGTGAATCTGACGAGCTGCTATATGATGTTAGGGAAGAGTAGAGTTCTTGGTCATGAGCACACTCAATAATCCATTTTGAGAAAACGTCCAATTCTGTTGCTTCTGAAAACTTGCCATACCCAGAGGTGTCATGATCTAATTTTCCAGGAATTGCTTACTCTCTATTCCTAAGCTCAAGTAAGCTTTTTGAGAACCATCCATTTTCCTCAGTCCAAAGCATTTTATGATTTTGTCCTTTAGGTCAGCAGAAGCCTATACTTTGCTTAGCACACTGAAGATAACTGCTGCGTTGGAAGAGGGCTGTTTATCCACACACATAGGCAGCAGACACTGAAATCAGAACCCAAATGGTTTCTTGTCAGCATATGATGTTCAGAACACAACTCCATTGTGAGACAGGTTGTGCTTTTCCTCCAGAGGAGGAAAAAGAAGGGGAGGGAAAAAAAAAAAAAAGAAAAAAAGACAACAGAAAAGACCAGAGCAGAACACTGTACTATGGCATGAAATGACTGAAAACAGCTAAAACCAACCAGTCCTTCCCTCAGCAAATACCAAACACAGGAGAGCATTGAGAGGGCTGCAAGTATCCTTAGCTGTTCGGACCTGCTCATCTAGCAACCTTTACTAAAAAGGAGGAAGTCTTTCTTCAACAGTGAATGGAGCCCGCCAGTTCTGCAGAAGTTCCTTATATGTACTCGCTCTGTCATTCCCTTTATTTCATCTCATCAGCGAGGCTGGGGTACCTGCCAGATGGCGCGGGGTGGCCTTCCCAGCAGAACTTCCTCTCATTTACAGGCAAATTGGTAAGTGTTCCAATGCCCCATCTTCACAACGCCGTCTCGCCCACGCAGACTTTGTAGGGTGATTTCAATTTCCTGCATCTAAAATGGACAACATCACATGATCTTACTCAGACAAATCTAAAACCACAGCAGAACCTAAATCTAATTGCCTAACTCATTTAAGCAGCCCCAATGAAACCCATATTTCAGACAATCACACCATTTGATCCGACTGGAAGATTGGAAAGCAGAGGCATACAGCATCAACTCCTTTAAGATCACACCGCAGATCAGTAGCAGGCAAGAACACACTCCCAGTGCCCTCAAAACTCTGCATACTGTTTCTTCCTGCCCACTGTAATTCAGATTAATGTAATCAGAAGGTTGCATATCTCCCATACCTCTTTCTTACGTAGCAGTAGATGATAGCAAGTATCCCACTTGTCAGTATTCCTACACCAATTCCCACAGCAATGTAGCGTTCGTAAGAATTATGTGCATATGAATTTAGTGTTAAATGTTCACACCTCTCTCCATTATATCCTGCCAGGCACCTACAAAATAAATATACACCAAGCAAACATTACTCAGAACTTCTTATGCTTTCTATTTCAGAAACACGTCAGTTTTCATCAGTTTTAAACAATTTAGAACAAGTCTAAATGAGGATGGGCTGGATCTGGTGCTCAGTCAGAACCTCTTCACCAAGACTACCAGTTGCCCCAGTCTATCTAGTTTAAAGCGAGCTCAAATACTGCAGTCACAGCAGCAAATGCAGTCTAAACATATCCTCATCATGGAGGGTGTGGACAAAGAGCACTGTGCTCTGCTGATCCTTAGCTGCTATAATGTCTCCAAAGGCCAAAGCTGCCCAGTAAGGACCCTAGAAAATTTTAAAGACACTGTAGTCCTGAATGATGTGTTACAGAATAAGAGAGTTGCAGCTGACTTCTTGGAAGATCCTGCCCCCTTCAGTGTGCTCACTGTGAAAATCTACTTATTCCTCTACTATTTACTCCAGCATCAGTTCTGATTTGAGATGCCATAGTGGCAGTGACCTACAGAGCTGTGACTTTTCCCTTTCCCTTCCTTAGTATTACACTAGCACAGCACTACTGCCTCGTTAACAATCCTGAGCCACCACAGCACTCAAACCTGTGCCGAACTAAGCCTGCAAATACTTGACTGGCACCTGAAATCTATGCTCTGCCAAAAATTAGTCACATTACATTAATAACATGTACCAAAGAAACAATGCTACTGTTGTTATTTTCTAAGAAGGATACTTAAAAGCATTATTCTTTACTTGCATATGGGTTTCCTCAATTCACTGTGGAAAGCACAGAGCCCATTGATACAATAGCTGTGGTGTTCTTCAAGACAGGTCTGCATGAGTTTCAAGAGCTTTGGCTGCTCTGTGTAGTCTACTGTGAAAGAGAAAAAAGTCACGTTATATTTGGGAAAAAAAAAATCATTTGAATGTATTTTCACAACTCAAGTTGAGCAGACATTGCTAGCAGAAGACATTTAATAAATGCATTTACTGTTGTATGCCTCATGAGCAGATTCAAGCACTGCTAAGCAGAACAAGCTTCTGGGACATTCCAGCATAGCTTTAGAGAAAGAACAAACTGTAAATGTATTACTTCCTCTTGAAAAGCGTCTATAAAAATGATTATGGGAGATTCATCCATGGTAACATCAGCACTATCCAACCTGAAATTCAATCAGAAAAATCATCCCAGGAGTATCAGGGTTTAGGACACAATGAGAGCACTGAATTATTCTCAGTATGCTTTCCAGTCTGAATTAAAATTACTGGTTAATTCCTTCTTTCCCCCACCACAAGAGAAACTACAGCATTTCTAATACTCCCATCTGCCAGCTCTGCAGCTATGAGTGGCGAATGGTGGGATTGCTCCCTCTCTCCCTCCATTCTCCACGGTCTAACGTTAGCAGAGTGTTCAATTATGCTTGTAAGCACCCAAGACTGCCTGGATGGCCTTGCCATGCAAAATCATGTCCACAACTATGAAGTTTCTGAACTTGCACAAAATTATATGCATGCAGGTCAGTAAGCATGCTTCTACTTTGAAAGCACAGAACATAACTATCTTATTCCCAAGCATGGTGGCTCAAATGGGAATAACGTAGGAATCAAAACTCTTCTTGGGGATCTTGCATCAGTGTTACATAACAATAGGAGAGTGCCTGGGCCCAGGAGCCAGGCACCCTGATGTGTAGAAGGAGTGCAAAGGCCAGCATGAATCTGGGAACAGAGGAGCAGGAGTGCGGCAAGTGAAGAGAAAGCTCAAAAGCTTCACCATCAAAGCAAGTATCTGTTTGAACTGGTCTCTCTACCCACTCACAGGAATCGCCGGTGGGGTGGGGTGTCCAAGCAATGTCTTGCTATTTCAGGGCACTGTTTTAGTGATGGCTGAAGGTGATTTCCTAACTGAGTGTGTGTCAACACCAGCTTTCAGTTATGACCACAAGAAAAATATCATCATGCAGGAAGGTGACAAGGTCTGTTCAGAGTGACTAAACAATGGTACAGCAAGCAGAAACCTTCCTTTCTGACTAAGTGCTGAATCAAGGTTTGGAGACATTATACTGATGGAACCAGGCCTCTAGCTGTCCTGCAGGGAACTTGAGATCCCACAACACATTTTTCAGGAGTAACAGCACCAGCCCCCTAAATTCCCAATCAAATTCCAGTTTGAGTCATTTAATGGCAGAAATTCCCCGTGTACTCAACTAAGCAATTTTTTTCTTTGTCCTTTATGCAGCTTCATCACAGAGATGACAACTGATGGCAAACAGTTGCTCTACTCTATGTCTGTATGTTAGAGCAGTTCACAACTTCAGTTGTGAATCATGTGGTTTGGACACCTAAGAGCTATGATGCTATCGTGTTATTCAGATCAAACAACACTACTTTGAAAATAGTGTCCTCTAAAACCTGACAGAGCAATCAGACTTCCAGCTTATCAGGAGACATATAGAGAACAAGTAACAATTCAAGTCTGCTTGAGAAAGAACATGTTGGTTTACTACACATTCTCAGGAAAGGTTATAGATGTGGAAAAAACATGTCTTGCTTTCAAATGAACTTCTTTGGGCTGAGAAAAGGACATCTTCTTCACTCTTGTACAGAAAAAAAAAATAAAAAAATCACAAGTTGTTCTTCACATTATGGCAGATTTAAAAGCCAGAAACACAATGCTTAGAAACTACAAACCAAATCCACACCTTTGGCCTAGCACTCAAGTAACAATACATATGGACTGGAGGATATGCTGAGACCGAGGCTTTATCCCTATCTCTCACCACGATGCAGCAGGGGAGTACCTGAAGCCGCTTGCAGACCAGACTTGCATGCAGCATCACCTCGCAGTGAGCTCTATGCTACCACTGCTAAGTCGTCCCCATACACTGAAACCAGAGTGGTATCTCTGCTATAGAAAGCCCTGTGTAGGGCAGACACACCCATAGCCTTGAACCACACACTCTGCAGGGGAAGAAGTTGGCACTGGCTACACACGAGTTCTAGTATCAGGCTCCGGCTCTTTTCTGGCTGGCTCTGGGAATGCTGCTGACAAGCTCCGGGGACAGGCTTGTTGGCTGAGAGCACAGTCAGCACAGGACCAGGCCTTTGAGGGACAGATTTAAGGAAGAGAAGAAGAACTTAAGAATGACAGATTTCAGGAACACAAGACAGATTTTATGACATGAGATGGATGATACCATTTTCTGCACAGGAGGACTGTATGATGCTCACTGCTGGGGAAAGCACAACAGAAAACAAACCACGTGGTAAACACAGCTGCAGGGCTCAGCATGCCAAGGAGATGCAGGATGCAGGAGACCTGCAAAAGCCCATTTTTATTTAAGTCTAATGTACCTGCAGACCAGCTACCAAAACTGCAGGGAAGAGTTTAAGAAAGCAGGCAATGGACATGCTTCCCCTGTGCCTCTCCTCAAACACTTCAGCACAAACTGTTTTGAATCACCATTTCAGTGCAAAGGAGGCTGAAAAATTCACTACAAAACTGCTTGACATAACCACTCAACAAGACCCTTTAATGTGTGTTCTTGCCACCCGAAGAATTACTCTTCTACCAGGCCCTGAGAAGATGTCTACTGCACAGGTTTAATATTTCACTTATTTCTTCATGTATCTCTGTCATACAGATGGGAAAAAAAAAAGGTAAAAATCTACACACCAGAGGCATGAAATCCCCAGCCACCTCTATGCAAAATTCCACCAGATGGATTCACGCAGCCAGACCATCCCTCCTCATCTACCCCACCACTGCCGAGAGGTGGCACCCTTCCATCCACCAATGTCTGGAAGAAACCTCACTTCACAGGGGAGGAGGTTTCACGTACCCAGGAGTGCTGTGAAAGTTAGTACTGTCATTAGAAACAAAGGTCAGCTAGAGCAGAAGCCTGCCTAGAAAGCGCTGGAGACAAACATCTTGCTGCACAGGTGACAAATGAACAATACATTCCTCCCTTGTTGTCAGGAGCAAGAGCTTTGTCCATTGTAGGTTGCAAGATCAGATCTTAAATGTACACGCAAAAATTTTAAGTGCTAATTATTCTGACACTGCAAAAGTACAAATTAGCTCTGAAAGGATGACGAGTCTTGAAAACAAAAAGAACGACTTTCTAACCCATCCCAGAGCATTACGCTAATTCATATCGTATTATCCACCTAGATACTGAATAAGCTGTTGAATAAACACATCCATGTGCCCTTTCATGTCACGTGAGGAAAGAAAAGCATGCTGTGTAAGCACTTGACAGTTGCCTGCAACTGAGTCATTCAAACAGATACACTTGGCAAGATCTGACATGAAATCAAAACTACAGGTACTTGGAAGCCTGGGCATGCCAAAACTGACAGACTGGCAACAAAAAGAGTCAGCCACTAAGACCACGACAGCTCAACCTTCAAGTATGGTGCGTTGGGAAGGAACAGGAGAGTCAGAAAGGGGAGGGAGGGAAGGGGTCAGCCCCAGGTTCAGGGCCTCCCTTACAGGCTGCATGGAAGAAGCAGTTCATGGCAATGAAGTGATCTCATTTTTATCCCAGTGAAACCAAGCCTTTTCCTACTCGTAGCTGCCCATTTTGCTACAAAGGCTCCCCTTCAGCCCAAATAGCATCAGAAGTTCATTATCCCTGCCGTGTCAGCTCCCAGCCAGGCACCCTCTCCATTACCTTCTTCCCACCTGGCTGATCACTGAGCCAGCCCCAGCACTGGTGACAAGTAAAGCCTATGTAACATAAATTAAGGAAATAGGACATGATCTTGTAAATAGGATACAAATGGACTGAGCACAAACTAATGGTTTTCCACAAACCACACCTCAGTCCTCAGAGGAACTGCAATCTCACAAGAAACTGCCAGTTCCTACAGTGATACTTAAGTAGGAATTAATTTTCTTAGGATCTAATATTACTATACCTTGGTTATAAACCTTTATATAAACTTAACTTATGTGGGAATGGGAGCTACAAGAAAACATCAGAGATACAGCCAGTTTCTTTGATGACTCTTTAAGCATGTCTTTTTGATCTTCTGGAAATGCTTAACTTTCTATAGTTATCTAACTTTTCAGTGGCTTTGTAAAAGGTCCACCAAAGTATACTTTTAGCTACCTGTGTAAACATGTGCTTGTACGTTTGTGAACTTGCTTTTGCCTTTGAGGGGAACACACTCTCAACTAAAACCACTTGTATGTAGTTGACTTGCACAGCCACAGCTAGCGTAAGGGTACATAGGATAACTACAGACATGGCTGTGTCCCTGTAAATAAGCCTCTTATTTGTTAAAACATGACCCGTAACTCCTGCTTTCTACAAAGAATACAAACAGGGTACTTAACAAGTCACAACATTTTTCTACTTCATTATATTCCTGTTTGTTGTACGCAACTCTGGAAGAATCATGTACCACACCAGACCACTGTGCTGTACTGATAAATCAAAAGTCAAAAATCAACATCTTCTTGACTTCACATACATGTATGTGTGTGTATATATCATATATATTTTACATATATATGAAACCCACATATATATGTATGGATGAATGTATATATATCTGTAACACTGTACCACTTTGACAAATGAGACAAAAAAAGAACAATTTGACTTGTTATGAGAAAAATAAAAAGCTTATGATCTACTAAAAAAGCTTTTAAGACATCTTGTGATGACTTACAATTAACAGAAGATGATTTGTATGCATGTTTATGTTCTTTTTAAAGTACAAAGACATTAATAAGTATCACAGTTAAAATCCTTTCCTCCTTTACTGACCTGCCAAAACCTCAGTTCCAGATCGCACAGTTCTCCACAAGTAATGACATCACTAGCACCTGAAGTAACATCAAAATGCAGCTTGCAGGATAAACACCGCGCTCTGGTCTCATGTTGGCAGGGAAATAGCTTGAGTTCACATTTCAGTCAGAAAAGAAAAAGAAAGGAGAGAGCTAGCACTCTGAGAAGGGTTGTGGAAGCTGTGATAGCCGAGAGCAAAACTGCAACAAAGAAAGAAACTACTGAGTAACAGTAATGAGAGGCATCACTTGAAGTTATGCTTGCTGCATTCCCACTTGTGAGCATAAAGATTCACACTGAAGACACCTAGAAACCAAGCACTAGTTAAAAGTAACAGAAATTGCCATCAGAAATGCAGATCATCTATCCCAATCAGTCTTAAAATATCTTCTTAAAATTATAACTGAATTTGGATAAATGATCCTCTAGCTGGTCAACGTAAGCCTACCCCAGCTAAGTGGCAGTGGAACCTTTAGAGAGGTTCATGAAGAAAGCAGCTCATCTCACAAATACGACACACAAAATTCACCAGTTTCCACCTAACAGGAGCATTATAGCAGCTAATACATTTTGCTGGCTTGTGGTTTTTTGGGTTTTTTTTCTTTTTTTTTTTTCTTTTGGGGTTTGGGTTGTTTGGTTGTTTTTTTGTTGGTTTTTGTTTTGGTTTGGTTTTAAGTGACAGATGAATAGAAAGAAACAGAACAAAAAAGAAATACCTTCAGCGTGGTTTTTTGTCCAATTATTCCATAAGTCTGTGCTGAGGGATGAAACAGTAATAGCTGACTCTTCACTCAATGCCCCCATTGCTGTGTAATGCAAATAGATGCTTACTGTAACAGAAAAACTCAGTATATCTATTCAAGGTCCATTTCATCCAGAAAACACGTAGCCACTTAACACAATTCTATACAATGCAGCAGTATAATAACAATTGATTTAAAACATTCTTGCCTCAAACTTCCTTTTGCCACAGCATAATTATGGTTGTGGGGAAACAATTGTTTGCAAATTTCCAAAATACATATCCATTCTGCTCTTGTTCTTCTCCATTCTACTATCTTACACAGTTTACGACACAGATACCTGTAATATACTACAATGTTACACCTATTTACCAGTCTAAGTAGCTTCTCTTCAAAGAGTCTAAATTACACCCTATCAGTTAAAATTTCAGACAGGTTTAAAATTGCTAAAGTAATTCTGCTTTGCAATGTCTTTGTATGCTTCCCACCCCTACTGCTACTTTCAGAAAGAGCAAACTATTGTTCAACAAAGCTTTGTATTTTACAACATTGAAAAGCCTCCTCCAAACCTACCTTTCAGCAAAATATAGATTAGCATTCCAAATGCCATGGCAAGCAGTTGCTTTAACACCTTCTCAACTCTTCTTTCCAGATGGCTGGCTTGCTCTGCTTATCTGTGCTCCCGTGTTTTCTCTTGCACTTATATGCCATGAAGCGTCATCTGCTGTTCTCACCAATCAAAAAAAGGTGCATCTGGCAACAACCTCAACCCCCAGGGCAACCACACATTTATTTAGGAAACTGCTATTATCTGGCAATGGGATCAGGTTTTCTTTTGAAACCCTGGTTTCCTATTACCTGTGGGCACAATTGTGCATGCAAAGATACAGTTTTAAAGAGAGACCTGGTATCTGCCAGAGCAGATACACGAAATACAGCAAAGCAAAGGTGAGAAAAATGAAAAATGACATATTGTGAAAAACTTGATCTTTCTTTCCCTTAGCAATGTAGGTCTTATGTTACTTCCAGGAGGACTGACGGTTAGGCATTCAGGATGCTACTCTGGAGTTCAGGGTCCAGAGATCAGTCCCTGCTTTACCCGTGTTCCTTCTTTGGTCCTTCCCTGTCATCCAGAAGAGAAACTGGGAGAACAGTTAGTGCCAAGATTAGGAAGTGATCAGACATAAAGATAATGGATGATGTTCTCCATCAGTGACTGCCAGCAAGAGGCCTTTGATCTGGTGAGCTGAGAGGCATGCTAATCACTTTATGTTCAGCCTTCCCACGTGCACAACACTGAAGCAAGGCAGGCCACCAGCCCCGCAAAACCCTGAGACTGCTGGCTGGAGCTCTGCATGGTTGTGCGGGGCACAAGTCGAAAGCTGGCAAACCACAGGCTCTGAGAAATCACCTAAAGAGCAGGAAAGCTGTTGCCTCCTGTATTAGGTGATCACTTCACTACTACTGCCACTATACTGCCATAAAAGCTCATCTCCACCTTTTTAGGAAAATAGGTATGCATAATGAGAACAATCATACTTTTTTACATAAAGTGTTTGTAGGTCTCCGAGACATACCTGCCATACACATTTCTTATACTAAACCAGTCTCCAGAGCCTCAGATGCAGTCCAAGGTCCTTGGTCACGGGCAGCTTGGAACAAGTAGGACTGGTCTCTCTGAAGGGTACTTATGTAGCCAAACATACTGGAGCAGATCATCAGAAAGGCCCAGTTCAATAACGTACACACACATCAACAACCCGACTCTCACCAAAGGAGAGTTACACACTTCACCCCAACAACAACTCTCGCTTTCTCAACTGTAACCTCCAAGCAACAAAAACATTTCACAATTTTTACATTTTAAAACCAAAACCCTTGTGATAAATGCTCTAATAAGTCCAGTCAGCTCCAGTTCTCCCCCTATGCTGCACTCTCCTCAGTGATCGGTAGGATTAAATCTAACCACTTCACATGTAAAGGGAAAAACACAAGCTAGTTATGCACATTTTAATTATGCGTTCTCCTGCTCATGGACTGCATTCCAGGAGGCTTTTCCCTTCCTTCGCTATCCTGTATTGCTGCATGCCTGCACGCTGATCGAGTGTAGCTTGCGCACTCCTCAGATCGACAGGAGTGTTTATGCCTACCTGGATAACCTCTGCAATCAGTCCCGAGCAGGGCTAAGTCTCATGAGCCTTGCTTTCTACACCCATCTACACAATGGGAGCTTAATCCAGCTTGAATCGGAGAGGTGGCTTTGTCATTAGGCAATACAGCTGGGTGTGGTAGGCCTGTGAGAAGGCTTTGGTGGATAAGGCCGTGCCTCTGTCTGCCACAGGGCATTTGTGCTTGGACCAGACTTGACCAGGTCTGGCACACGAGCATGCTTTCTGGGGTGGTTAATAGGCCCTTCCCTCTGGATGCTCCTTCTGGATGTTCTCCCAGTGGAGAATGCTCTCACAGATGTGTCTGGCAGGTCTGAAAATAGTATGCCGTTGCACAAAACCTCGGTCTCACTGGCTTTTGTGTAACACTAACCCATTTACCATAGGTGGAAAAAGAAAAAGCTTAAGATGCACAATAAACTGTTTGTAGGACATAAGAGGCAGACTCACTCAAGCGACATAAGCAAAATGCCATAAATTGTTATTCTGCCAAAAAAAAAAATAAAAATAGTTAAATCAAAGAAAACAGACAGCAATGTAAGCAGATGAAGAAAATTAATGACTAAACATGCAAAAGTCATCCATTGGCTCCACTCTTGACACACTGATAAAAAACCACAACCACCCCCAAAACTGTATTAACATTTTTCACCAAGACCAACATAACAGTGAACAAGTTTTATTCCATCTTAGTCAATGATGGGTTGATCAGTCTAAGTATTATCTCCATAGGCACCTTGATCCTCCTAACATTTATACTACCACTTAATTTTAAAGAGATAATTAAGTGTCTGCACTATTTGCACTACGTATTTAGTAATGATTCTATCAACCTCTTTTTTGAACACTGCATTAAACAAAACTCTCAGCAAGTCCATCACAAGAACAATCAGCACAGAAATGATGCTCCATCTTGTTTCTTTTATTACAGTAAGCACATTTTTTTGTTTAATGGCAGTAGTATTTAGCCACAACTCTTTTTTAAATTCCCCTTTCAAGTTATCTATATTCTACTTGCAAACACCTAAGGCTCTTGATGCAATGAAATCAAAGTTATCCCAACTGAGATAAAAACATGAAGATAAAATTCCCAAGTGGCTCCCACTGACTTCAGTGGAAATTGGGTTAGATTCTTCATCTCAATAGTGCACACACTCAGTTCAACTGGTATCTCAGCAGCAACTCCACTCCAACTTTTACATTGTATGATACTGTTCTAGATCTATCTTGGAATTAAAATTTTTGGGAATAGAAACACACTGATCTTATTATCCCATATAGTCCTCTCTAAGCAGCAAAACATTGTAGCCAAGGATTCACAGGGCTGAGCCTTACATCATGGACTAAAGAAAACCCCTTCATGCAGTTTCAGAAAATTAAAGAGAATAGTTAAATGGCTTAAAATTCCAACAGAAATATTTCATCAGGGATAAACTTTTCCTTTTCTCATCCTCTTCTTCCCTGCCCCCCTTATACATCATGTACATACATAGCAGTTTTAACTACATTCTACCTAATTAAAGTCTGATCCAGCCCAGTCATCCATTCAGGGTTTTTTTTTGTGGGATGAGGGCATTATGCACCAAAACACTTTGTCAAACAAATCCAGACACGGAAAGAAAATAATTCTGGCCTCAATTCTAGCTACTTATTCATACATACCTCTTGCATATGCTTAAGGTCAGAAATTCACCAGCATTCAAGTTTACTCAATCGTTTTAAAACATGTACTGAACATTTGCATTCATGTCAACATAACTGCCTGGCAGCTGAAAAAAAATTTTCAGTCTTTCACTCCTTTCAGATTCAAGATTTCTGCTGCTATCTCCAAGGGTTTAAGAAAACTAATTTCAAGACTTCAAACTACACCCAGAGTGCTCCATAACCTTAGAATTCAAACCATATTTTTAAAAAGATATCTAGCATGTTGAAACTTAAGTTTTCATATTGTTTGATCAAAATTACAGGTCCCAAGTGCTTGGAAGATCTCGGTAATTGCACATCATCCCAGATACGCAGGTGTATTTGTAATTCATGCTTCATTCTTCATTTTCACACACATAACATTGTTGGTGGTCAATTATCTGCATAGGCTGCATTCTCCAATTCATTTTTGCTCGCAATAAGTCAGTAGGAGGTAACACAAAGTATTTAAACATTTTGTAAACTATTGGGTTCAGTGTATTTTACATGAAAAAATAAATACAATGTAGAAATAAATATCTTTGTAGTAAAAAATAAATGTTTTGTGTATCAATAAATAGAACAACTTGGATTCTTCTTCCAAGGTAGACCACTTGCTCTAGTAAATGAGCTTTTTAGCAACTATAAGTGTGTTCTTCAGAAGCATTGCAACAGTCATAGGTCCTACCCCTCCTGGCACTGGAGTGATAAAGCCAGCCTTCTTCTTCACTTCTAAGAGAAAAGAGAAAGAGGTATTGACTGAATGTTTCCAAACACTTTTTTTTTTTTTCTTCCTTCAATTGCCCTCATATGCCTAACTGGCAATGAGCATAAAGGACTTAGACTTGACAAGTACTGCAGAATACGAGAAAAGTTAAGGCAGAAGTCTTATTACAGTCATGATAGTGACAGAACACAGTCAGGACCAGGGCTGAAAGGTAGTTTTCTTCAGCTGAATATTATTACCCAGGGGCTAGTTCTGGGGCATGGTTTCAGAACCTGTTCGAATTGATCCACCTGCAGCAGGCTGTCCTTTCCTCATGGGAGCAACATACATTCATGCAGCCTGTGATTAGACAGATGGAAAGTTAATCCTGCAAAACTTTTTGGTAAGTGGCAGTTTTTGACTGTTTGACCTGGCTGACCAGCTGGCCCAGGAATGTCTGGGTGACATGAGGGCAGGATGATGCCAAGAGGGCAGCACGGACTCACATCACCCCCATCTGTCAAGGGCGATACTGCACCTTCAGTATCCACGAGAGCTATGGAAGGTGGGGTTCTCATTTTGTAGGTAAAAAGATGACCCCCCCAAACAGTGTGCGTTCCTGAGGAGCAGAATGCAGAGCAGGACTCTGCTGTAACTATCAAAATCGACAGCAGAACACTTTCAGCAGTTAAAGTTGCCTTTTCAGCCTCTTTCCCCCACTCTGGCTTGCACATTCTAACAGAGACATTCTATGATCACAACAGTGAACTTAAAACCACAGAGAAGGAGAAAGTACAGTTCCCTAGTTGATATGTTTTTCCACTTCACAATATGGACAAAAGAACAAAATCAAGAGCTGTCTTCAAGGAAAAGATTCTAGTGGCAAAATTACCATTGCAACTTCAGCCATAAACACAGCTCCTCCAGAAAAGACTTTTTAAACTAGTGTTACCAAGGTGCTTATACTGAACTTGAATCCAGAGGCACAGATCTTCCTGAAGTCTCAAACAGAAGAGAAACTGTTACAGCTGAATTAACTCCAACCATGAACCACATCAGACTATCCAAAGTTAGTATACACCTTGAATACTTATGTCGAGGTAAATACATATGGATTACATTTTTTTTTCAGCATTTAAAATAACATCTGTCAAGTTAATCTCTTGTACAAAGAGTTAATATAACCTAGCAATAAATCCTGAATTGATATCTACTGTGCAAAACACAATCAACTGGAGTTGTAGGTTACCTGCAAAGGAATTATACAACTGACTGGGAATTCATTGCATGACAAACTGTAATGAGCAGTTATTTGCTAATAATGGTTAGTCTAAATAGCATATTACTAACCTGATTACTACAGAGTTTTTTTTCTTAAGTGCCACTGTGAGAGGTTTTTTGTTTGTTAGTTTGGGGTTTTTTTGCTTGCTTAGAAATAACTTCTTGGAAACTCACACCCCACTTTTAAAAGTATTGTTTTTAAAAAGGCACACACAGATACACAGGAGAAAACTGAACAAGCACAACCCTGACACAACCACATACATTCCCAGTGAAGTCACTACAGAGCAGAATCTATACCTGACTATAAGAATAGATCAATGGACAGAAAACTAGGCACCATGACTTTGGAACAAAGATAACTTGCTTCTGCTTTAAGTGTATTCCTCTTGAATGTATGTGGTGCTTTACTGTTGAGAATAACAAAGTCTCACAAAAAAAAATGTTACAAGAGAATTTGAGAAGCTGGATATTGGGTTTTTTTGACAGAATATTTATTAGATTTTAAGCGGGGATGGTAAGTGAAATAAAAACTGTCTGAAATCCTCAAGGCAGGGACCCACTCAGAGCATTCAGAGAATTTAATGGTGAATATCTGACTGAAGTGAAGAACAGAAGATTAAGCCCCATTAAGGACAGATGGTAATTACAACTGGGAGGGTTTTAATTACTCAGTTGACTGGTACCACCAGATATACTGTTAAAATATTGGGATAGGTAAACAAATTGCAACGTGGTTTTTTCACATGTAAATTGTAACAAATGAATTAAGATCTCATACGACAGTTATTCTTAATATTCTCAAACACAAATAATTAGTCTTTTTAATAATGATACTATTTTGAACTACCTACCATTTGAGATGGTGTTTACAGTTAATACAGTTGCTACAAATTCCCAGATTAATGTCATAATTATTGAAATGTACCCACATCTGAAGTAAACACAGTAATTAACACAGAAAATATTTTAGGCATTTTAAAATGAAGTTTGTTTCCATGGCAATGTTATATCCCTTTTTTTGTGGTATTATTCAAACTACTCCTATCTTACTTACAAAGAGGTACAATCCACAACCGGACCATGCCTTACCTACAGAAAGCCTTCTAATGAATATCATGTACAACATTCATTGCCTCTAGTGTTAGTAACTCACCAGTTAACACAGCAATAAACACACAGTACACTGTTTTCACAAGTTGTTGGGGAATTTCTCTACCCATACTCTATCATTATGAAAATCCCTGTAGGTCAGTGTGGCAGAAGACATATTTTGTATCAGTTAGCATAAAACCACCTGGATAGCTTATTCACAAAAGCTGATCCAGATTTTTAAATGCACAACCGGTGTCTATGTTGGGGAAACTACCATCTGATAAATTTCCATCTGTAAGGGTAAATACAGATATGGTGAATGCAATTTTCCAAGATGAATGCCAGCGACCAAAGGGGGAAAAATAACTTGGGCCTCAACAATGTAAATAGGTTTTCCTGCCCTTGTCAAGTGCAGTAGGCCAAAGTACAGTTCCAAGACAGCACTTCAGTGTGACCGACCTCAGTTTGGGAAGTAAGGTGCTGCACTGTCGGTTCCTTCAAAAGGTCTTGTTTCTGCTCCTCAGTAATAGCATAAACTTCATCCCTACCTTTAACTCTGCTTTCTCGACATGCATGCTGTTCTCCCAGGCATTTCTCTGCCAGTGTGGAAAATGTTGGTATGCAAATTAGGTGCCTATGGGGGAGGAGCTGCTAGTTTGCAGCTTCTGTAGAACCTTAAAATCTTCCTTTGATTCTTCAGAAGAAATGAAATGTAGATTGTTTCCTTGAAAAACAGGATCCACTGCTTTGGAAACAGCCCTTCATTCCTAGGTTCCTTTAAAGCTAAGGACATCAGACACCTAATAGGGTTAATCACACAAACCAAGGGCAAGTCTCAACCTGAAGGCAGTTCTGGGTCTTGTGCATCTGTGTTAAGTGATGCAGAGTAATTCCTGCCTAAGCACTGTTTCCACACAGCTTTATTAGTCCCTGTAAAGCTACTCTGGATCACTGCATCCCTGCAGTACTGCATAAGTGTGAATCACGTGCTTAGCAATCACAGTACATATCCCATGTTCTGCTCTACACATTCTGGGATTCTTCTTACTATGCTTCTTACTGTGGGATACCAACCAGCAAGCACCTACCTCATTTCTCACAGTTCCTCCTTTTTCATGTTATCCCTATTTCTCTTACTGCAGCTACTTTAACAGCAATATAAAAGAAAACCAAAGAATTATGGTCCATTACTGTAACTCTAATAGTGCATATACCTTTCCTCCTCCAGTACCTCTAAAAGCCAAGCAACAGAGGCACCTTGGAAATAATCCAATGTAAAATTATGCACAACAGCTTCTTTGCATTCAGGTAATGAGGATGGGCAGGTGAATGGGACATTGCTGTAGCCTTGGGATAATAAGCAGTAGCAGCAGAAATGCAAAATACCAAAGATGACTTACTTCGACCCCTTTACGACACTCTTCTACAGAGGAGTACCTAGACTTGTCCATCCAGCACCCTTCTGTCACCAGTGAGCAATCAGTCAGTCTGGCCTTCTGGCAGTCACAGCCTGGTGCTAACATTCTTATTTATTTCTTGCACTAGTGGAGCATAACAACAGGCAACGCTTCCCCCGATTTTTGTAGAGCAGCAATATGGTGACACGATTACACAGATGGGACTTCTATTAATTGCAGAATGAATGCCAGGTGCTCAGGATCAACTGAAAAATTAACTAAATAAAGCTATAGCAAAAGCAGCTGGAACGTCTACATTCTTCACGACCACTGTTTGGAAAAGCAACACAGAGAGATAATTTGGAAAGGATTCAATAATATGAAGAGAAGTCTACAGCCTGGAAGGTAACACAATGAACGCAAAGCGGCAGCAAACGACTGTCAGAAGCGACTGCTGTCACAAAGCCTGAGTTTCCTGCAAACTGTAGCTAAGATACAACTGCAGGACCACCATTTTCATTAAGAAATCAGGTTCCAAGATTATTGTGGTAAATCTCTTAAGCTACATGAAGAAGTTTCAAGAAACCTGTCAACTTGCCCAATTACTTTGTTCTCATTAGTCCTGTAGCTGATGCAGGTGGGATACATTTCCCTGGTTTTCATTCAACTGATTCTTTCCTTTTGTACACTTACTCTATCCAGAAGTAATATGTGAACCTGGTCCATTCTCCATCTTAATAGTATTCAACATGATTTCCCTGGTTTCCCTGCATTTACTATGTACAATTATCTATCATTCAAAGAAAATTTGTAACACATGCCCATCACCCTTCACCATATTGATCATTTGTTGAGGCACTCTTTTCTGCTATTCAGTACTGGGAACGTCTCTATGCTCCTAGTGGCACCCTTTTTCCAGAATCTCCTTTATGTCACCTAGGCTGTGTAAAACAGATGGGTCAGGAGAACAACATTCATTTATAAACCCCTTCACTGATACCATGACTATACCACCTATCTTGCATAAAGGATTTCTTTCCTATACACTTATACAATAAAGACTCAAAAACCAGCATTACCATCTGCTTGTCAAAGATATGGGAGGAATCATAAAGAAATACAGGCAGCATTTAGAGCAAATCCCACATGTCTGTACACTTTGGTTTCATGGGCATTTCCAGTTCCAGTTTCATAGGCTAGCTACTACATCAGTGTGTTACTACCCTGCTCTACCAGTCACTCCTGGAAATGGTGCTCCACCCAAAAAAGTCGTTCCAGTTAAATGCTCTGTGTAAGTTGTTGCTTTATTTCATGTTCCTGGTCCTTGTAGCCCTCCTCCCCCCTTAGTATTACTGCTGTGGCAACAAAAGCCCTATAAAATGGGGCCAAGTACACCCACACAAGCATTACCCCATTCACAGAAACAGATCTCCCTTTCTGCGACTGAAACTTGCTGCACAAAATTAACTAAATGGTGCTGGCAATAATCTAAGGATGCCACCGCTTCTCTTCCTCTCTGTCACTTCATCCTCTCTCTTTTGGCTCCCAGAAGCTACAGAACATCCCCTCCCTGGACCACTTATTTTAGCAAATTATTAACATACATAGGGGTACACTGAAAGTGCTGTGCTGGTTATATATGGAGAGATGCACACGCAGTTTAAGATATCCTAGCAATATCAGGCTAAGTACCTCAGCATGCTTCGCCGTTGACCTCCACATGCAGTGTTTTCCTGTCTTGTTCTTTCAGATACCTTGGAACTGCATAGTAAACTACTCTGGACAAAAAAAAAAATAAATCCCTTTTTTGATGTGGAAACAATTTGGAGTGTCAAAATAAAGACATATGGAGATGGGGAAAATCACAAATACTGTTTAAAGACATTCCACAATATAGCCTGGGATTTTTGCCCAAAATAAATGGTTAAGCCTGACAGGCACAGAGGTACCCCGATGGCATCACTACCAAGCCAATCATTATAGCAGCAGTAATAGTGATATGCACAAGTTTGATACTGTTAAATTTTTGTAAGTAAACTAAACAATCTTGTTGGTCCTCGTCATCTATCAGAATTTAAAGAAGAGTCGCAGTGTGTTCCTTGGCTTGAGAGCATGTACGCACATACACCAGCAGTCAGTCCTCAGTCCACTGTGGGAAGTGCTGTCAAGGGCAAGTGCTCTGGCTGTGGGTGACTAGGCAACTCTGATGCCTTCAGGAGAAGCAGACATGACTCAAACGCAGATATTAGAAGAGATCTCAAAACTTCAAAACTAACTTTTTTGAGCAACTACCAAATTCTCTTGGCCTGCGATAAGTATTTTTTTCCTCCAGGCATTTCTTACACTGAATTTAATAATGAACAACATTAAAAAAAAAAAAGAAAGAAATGCAAGTGGCATTATTTTGTTGTTAAAAGAAATAAAAATAAACTTTTAGTCTCTAACCTAACCCCTAGAGATCAAAGGATGGCATGCAAGTATTGCTAGGAGATGACAGCTGAATCAAAACAATTTCCACCCATCTAATAAACTTAATTTCCACTATGGGAGATTTTCTCTCAGATGACTGGGTGAAGTAAGTAATTTTAATCTATTTCTTATAAATCAAATTTAACCCGTGACTGCTCAGTTAAATCTCTGCTCTCCCCACAGCCACATTTTTCTGCTTAAAGAAGTGGATGATAAGACAATAGATATTGGTGGGCTACATGATGTTAAACAGGTGCTGTACATCGTGCCAGCCATTTATGCACCTGGCCTTAACCTGCAAAAATAATTTTTATTTAGGCTTAAATATTAATTCAGTCAAGTGATCAAATGGAGGAAAAGGATAAAATTATTTGCTACATGAGTACACTAGCTTGATCCATTTCCTAACTGCCAAGTCAAATACTTGGCAAGGGTGATTTACTTGTTAGTATTTAGAACTGTATACATTGGGATGGGTTTTTTTGTTGTTAGAGATTTAGTGAAACTTTCACCGATACCAATGAACCAACAACAATTTCCCTTTGGCAATGCACAGTGAAATGCTACTTGCAACTGTAATGGCATAATCCAAGTTGAAGTTCCTCCCTCTTTTTTGGATCTTCCCTCCCCCCAGGTAAAATCCTGAGAACAACCCACAGCAGACATGATGAGACATATACAGTGCATTGCTGAAACTCTGAATCATGGCCTTGCCATTGAATCTACACCTATATTACATTCAGAAGGTCTCACATTTAAGAAAAACAAACAAAAAGGATGCAACTTTATGTTTCTCAAACTTATAGCTTTTTTCCTCCTGTACCTGCTAAAGCAAACAAAAAACTCCTGAAAATTCCTTGTACTTTAGTTCTGAAAATAGAAAATACAACCTTTTACTTGTGATAGTGCAAGCAGGATAACAAAACAAAAAAAAAAATTCAAGTTGTACTCTAAAATTATTTTTCTACTGGAGCTCTATTGCACACATACAGTTATACATTTCCAAACGCAAGCCAAGACAATTGCTTAGCTACACTCGTGCAGGTAATTTAATTGACTTTAACAGACAGGTATCATGTATGTGATGAGTAAAAGAAGCAGGAACTAAGGGAGTGATGTAATTACAAATACACACAGCTGGCTAGAAACATTTTGAATATAATTAAGCTTTGAGACATTATGCCAGCCAAGATGTTAATAGCTGTGAAAAAAACCTGTGGGTGATTTTCATACTTATCAAAATAAGGAACTGTTGAGAACCATTAATAATGTGGGTAAATGCTGTCTAAGCTTCCCACACTCAACTCTGCCAATAAGCTTTAATTTTCAACTCCAACAATCCTGCTATTCCAGTCTGGAGCTCCTCCAGAGCAGAGATATTTAATCAAATTACATTGTGAACTTGCCCTGCAACACATTAAACATAAAAAGATCAATATGTAACACCAATTTTCACCTGTTAGGCTTGCCTGGATCAAGACTTTCAACAGCTTAAGATGAACCCCACATTAAACCTGAGCATAAAGGATACTTTTAAAGCACAAGTTAACATTTTCACATACAATTGTAGAGTGAGAGTGTAAAAGGCTTGAGAAACTGTGGTATAATAATACATGCTATGAATGGTGGGAGACCCTAGACTTGTGAAAGAGCAGAAACTGTTTTTATTGCTTACTCTTAAAACACTTCAGAGACTCAAAAATGATTAAAGAAACTTGGAGACAAGCATCTTCTGCCACCACACTGCCATAAGAGCTTATCTGCATCTCTTAAAAGTTGCTGGTATGTATAATTAAAAGTAACACTTCCTCTCTTAAATAACATACCCTTTCTTAAGAGCAGATACATGAACATATACTTTGTTTTCTTATTTAAGTAAATTACAAAAAAATTCCTGCAAGTGTAATCTCATTTGACACACTGGCTATTCCAAGTATTTCTGAGGAATGAAGCCCACAAACTTCAAAATATTTATCTGAGAGGTTCATATAAAGAATGTTTCACTAACCTTCAAAGTCCACATCCCCAACTAATTTGGTCTTTCCTGTGAGAGGATCGTGGATATAGTTGATGCCTACATCAATCACAGCTGCACCTTCTTTGACCATTTCAGTTGTAATCAGCTTTGGGATACCTGGAATCATCAAGATAGATTTGGTTAACATGGCTACGTAGTCTTAGGTCATCAGTTTCAAATTATATCAAGGGGTGTGAAGGCACGTGTATATATGCACAAAGAAGATAATTCTTTCACTTGAATTTTTCTCAATTTCATACTGTTTGTAATTATGAGAAGGAAAGGTGATATTTGTTCATTTTGACTAATGTTTTCAGCTAAACCTGATGTCACAGACATGGTCAACATGATCTCTATGAAGGAAGAACTTGCTGGTTTGTGGCAGTAAATCCCTTTCATAGCATTTCCAAAGAAAAGCTGGACAATAAAGATGCTCTGCAAGCCACAAGAAACCTTAGTGTTGTCAGAGGTCTGCTGATCCAGAAGCACTATCAACTGCTGAAGCAAGCCAGGCATATGACCTGCACAGTATTTTCTTTAATCTTTGCTTTTTTAATACCCGTATTGGATTTGTGTTACTCAGCATCTCTGATTTCTCATATACTTTACTTGTTAGCTTCACCATTTCAAGCAGTTACTTAAATAATGAATGTGAACTACATGAAATACCACTGCTACAAAAAAACCCCAAACAAACCAAAAACCAAACCAAAAAACTAGCATGGTGAGAGAATCTGATCTATCCTGCCACCTTGGTTTTGATTCCTGTCAATTATAAGCCACAGATAGACAACAAGAAAAAATAAAATGGAGAGCTCAGATTTAACCATCATAAACAACATCAGCTCAATCTGTAGGAGAGAAGCAACTGACTTTCAAGTAAAACTTTATCCACCTAATCTTCTCATAAGTGTGCAAGAAAAGCATACTGGATGGAAAACAAATCAGGTAGTTGTACCCAGGTAAGAGGCTCCAATGGTACTTTATGAAAATGAAAGCGTGTGTAGAGGGAGTACCAGAAGGGCCAGGTGTTTGTTTATATATCACTAGTGCTGTAGTAGAGAACACTTATTATTTAATAGTGGCACAAAGTGCAGATGACACAAAGCTGGAAAGAACTTGAAACAGATTAGCTTAGATTTCAAGTGCCACTGGAAAAAAGGAGTAAAGCAAAAATCATTTGACATTCAACAGGGAGGAAGGAAAGATACCACATTTATGTACACAGAATTACCGCTCACAAAGACAAGACAGCAAATGACTGGTTAGGCAGTAATGTTTTAGAAAAAGAATTTGGGATTAGATCAACTGAACACCAACAGACACAATCATGCTACTGTAAAACACATGTAGAAGCCCTAATCTCTTCAACATATGACATCAGCTGGGATACCATATTCTCACTGTGGGTGCTAGACTTCTCTGATCTGCCTGTTCACATCTGTATAAAATACGAAGCACAATGAGGATTACAAGGAAATTTTGCAAAGAATTAATCTTTTAGATCTCATGACAGCCTTCAGGGATATTAAAAACTTTTGGCACAAGAATGCTTTTTTTTCCATGTCCATGGTCAATGTGACAAAAAATAATAGACTTAAATTTGATTCCCTTGCTGCACTGTCAAGAACTTTTTAACCACAAGAACAGAGAAACATTGAAGCAGAGAGTGTGCAGAGAATAAGGAAGCCTGAAAAAGCAGACTGAACTAATATGTACAAAATAACACTTTTGGTGCACTAGTACCGACTAGATGGGCTTTCAGAAGACCATTCTCACCCTGCTTTTCTACCATTTCCACATAAAACATAGCAAAAGGGAACCAGGGAAACCTCCTACATTCAAACATTACTGATGCACAGAAGACACTGCTCTGTCTCTTGTACTACTTAGATAATGAGGCCACTGACACTTGGCAAACACATCTACCAAAATTTGTTCAAGGGTGGAGAATGGCAGTCTGAGACTGAATCTGGAACAGCTGAGGCTTTTCTATGTTAGTTTTTAGCACTACTACAGAAAAAAAAACCAAAACAAACCAACAACCCAAACCAAAAACTGTGCAATGGGATTGGTTTTGGTTCAAGAAACAGACTTGACTAATAGGCAGTTTTAACTGTGCTACTGGTAACCCTAGTGCGTGACAGTGACTTTTCACAGGGGAGCTTCTACAAAACACGGTGTCCTGCTATTTATAGCAAATTGGGAGACCTCCCCTGCTTGACCAAAGAGGGCCTGGCCTCAGCACTACACACCTTCATCATCGTTCAGTGGGCCACATCTGTGTAGCGTCTTGGGATACAATTTTTTTGCTATAAGAATCCCCAGCTAAAACAGAGTGCTGCATCAAGCTGCCTCAGCTCTTTCACGTACACAATATTCCTTCAGCACTTTTAAATGTAAAGCATTTTGATATTCATCACAAAGATGTTCAACTGTCAGGACCCAGAAAACCTAAAAGGTCACTTCAAGTTCCAGATAAATGGCTGAGTCAATGGCTATCTGTTTCCATTCAGCACAGCTGAGCTATCTACATACATAGCAAGAGACACCAAACCAGTTATTTAGGTATTGGAAGAACTTAAGTACAAAAATGACAACTGAATTACACACAAAATCTGACCTGTCTTACCAAAGGGTGTGGCAAAACACCATTTTGTAAAGCAGTAGTCCTGAACAGTACATGCCTTTGACTTTGTAAAGATCACTGCTGCATGGGATTTCACACTGCAGGTAGCACCACACATTTACTTGAAAGAGATCAGTCTCATCTAGCTTACCCAATGCGCTGAAGCTAGAGGTAAAATTTCTATGGCATGCCAACAGCTCCAACTTGATGCACAGAGAAGACCTTTTCGAAAACAGGAGTTCAGCAGGATCCCTCTTTGCAGAGAGCAATTTTAATTACAGGAGATGCTATCTTTTAGAACAAATGTACTAGTACTGCTTTACAGAGGCACCATGTGTGACCAGATGACCAAAAGTTTATGTCTGGACAGTCACAACAAAGGAAGTGTCTCTGGAATATTAACGCAAAGCAGTATCTGAGACCAAAGTCAACGCATGCTCTCCGAGAGACAAGAATATCAAGTCCTTGCCCATCATGTGCATTAGCCTATCATACCTTTACTGCAACAATCTTTCCTCTGTGTTCACTTTAAATGACCTAAATTTCTTTCTTACCATGCAACCTCCACTTTTGAGTGACAAGAAATTCCAACTTTAAGATTACAATTCACCTTATTTCTTAAGCAATTCTGTCAGTTCTATGTTTCCTGAGGAATGTTCATCCTAGTAACAGAGTATCTCCAAAGAGGGAATCTATGCTCCCCTCTTCCCCACCAAAGCAGCTTTCTCTCCAGTGGAGAGAATAAAAAAAAGGTAAAGAAATCAAATTCATATCACTCGAGACTGTAGTTTTACTGGAGGCAAGCGCTGGTATACAAGGGCTTTGGCTCCATTTAAAGTGCTGGATGTCAGCCTGTTTAGTCATTTAGATACAGGCAATACAAGAACCTTCTTTGCTCGCCATTTCTCACTCCCCCATAGGACACAAGCTTGAAACTCTGCTTCTAATGTTAAGCAAGCCAAGACCTCAAATTCTTTCCTATGCCACTTGATAACATCTGGCTGCGTCTACTTCATCATACTCTTACGCAATCAGTTGCAAGCTGGCTGGTAATTGGATAATGCCCCAGCCTTATGGGGGTAAATGATCTGTGTGTGATAGGGATGGAAGCATATTAACGGAAGCTGCACAGTTACACCCTTTGTAAAACGGTTTGATAATAGGCCAAATACTTAATAGCAACAAATAAACTAACCCCCAAACCAAATGAGCAGATCTATTTACTTAAGCCTACTTTACATGCCAAGTAGGAAGAGATAAGCGTTAGAGCAACTATTCCTAAAATGCACTGACTGAAGAATGTGGGAAAACCTTTCACTGGTAATTTTTGTAACAAATGACGAATCATGCTTTAACCAAAACAGAAACAAAACCCTATCTAGTCCCATCTTAGTTACAAGGACCGTAAAATAGCCAACTCCCGAGAAAGCTAACCAGCTAAAATGGTCTGAAAAATCAGCAATTCCTATACAAGAGGACCACAGATCACATGCCAAGGGACAGCACAAGCAGTCCCAGAATAATTTCATCTGGCATTTGGCACCCCCCGTTCCTTCTCCTCTTTGCCACCTCTCCAAACCTAGCATGAAGATGAGTCTTCTCTCTCAAGGCAGACTGGTAAGCCAAAAGACAGCAGAAGCAGCAGGTTGACTAGTCAAAGACTGCCTACTGCCTCCATCACTGCCCTGGAAGTACTGTGGTGGCTACACAAGAACCACAGATAAAGTTGCACTTATTCTTGTACTACGGGTCTGGGCCAATGACAAGGAGAACAGACTCCGTGGGATGTCTGTATAGGCAGGGATGGTGGGCAAAGATAGGAAAGCCTACCATGGGATACAAAGTGCTGGGTGAGCTTAGGAGGAAACATTATGCTCTGGCTAGAAATGAAAAAGCTGCATGGTATTGAAAGAGTTTAGGAAGCTCCACCTGGAAGCAGAGAGAGAGATTTTTAGGGAGAGGTAGGCTGGACAAGAGCAGCATTGTTGGAACTTATGATGCAAGAAAGTGGGAGCAAACAAGTGTGAAGGAATAAACTGCACAGATAGTTGCAATCCATGTAAACAGGAAAACTGGGGTCCCAAGGCTGGGGGTGAATGTGAGACAACATATGAAGATGGGTATTCTCAAATTCAAGAGTAAAACCACAAGCATCTGATTTGAAGCATTACAAAAGCCATGAATGCAAGTGAACAGAAAACTCCTCAGAAACAGAGTACCACATCAGAATGAAGAGACTCACTGCAACAAGTCACCAAACCAGGAGCCAGAATGCAGATGGCTCTTCTCGACATATTACATGGGAAGAGGAGAATGAGAACAGAAATCTTGCTCTTATATGCAGACACACACAAAAAGCTGTTTTCCATCTGCACATCTTGCACAGTGGCCTCTGACAGTAGCTGTTTCTACCTGGCAGGGTACAAGTTACCTTTTTTTGCAACACTCACTGAACAGGTCACACATTTCCAGGCAATCCGTGATCCCAAAGGTACAATGTGCACAGTTCTCAAGTAACAAGAGGAAACTTGAAGGGATTCCACCTTTCTGAAGGATAATCTTCCCCAGAGCATCCACTGGGGCAGGGCTGCATACTGTTTGCACAATCTAGCCCTAGGTTTTTTCATCATTCCAAGTATATCTCATGTTGTGTAATGAGTGTTTTATCATGCTCTTGTTACAAATGACACGAGGAAAATAATGTGAAGAACAAACACGGCTGAATTGCTACTGAACCGTTTAACTACAAGCATAAGTGATGACAAACTATGTTCAGCAGAAAAATCAGAAGTGATGATTAAATTGGAAGCTGTGAATTTGGATGAAAAGTCATGAGTTTATTGCCAGTTAGCACTCACATTATTATCTTTCATTCACAGTGCATGAATTCTGGTCAGGCCCGCAGCTGAGTAATCACATGTGGGACAACTGAGCTGTTCCTTGTTCCTGACCTGGCATGAGAATGAGATAGTGCATTTAAGCCCTTAAGCAAAGGACATCTCACTTCAGCAGGAAGTGATGAGCTTTAGACAGGTACCTATCTGTTTTCACCTAGAGAATCAGTAAGCAAGACTCTGGCCTTGAGGATCATGAAGAGGGAGGAAGAGAGGAGAAAGGAGGAAAGACACAATCTTCTTGTACCCCTCCAAAACGCTATGAGAGAATGAGGATATCCTGAGCTGTGAGGGGACACAGAATTTTACCAAAGTTTTTTGTATGTTGGATTGTTTTATTTTCTTTTTAACTTATATTTCTATTTATAATATCTGTAAACAAAAATCAGAGGTTGCTCAGAAGCAGAATTCTGCTTGTTTCTTTGTTCTAGACTAGTCAAACTGCAAGTATTTCACTCTACATTGCTTTAAGAATATAGACACTGATCTTTCAGACCCCCCTCCTCTAGGCAATTACCATTCTCTTCCTCTTTACATGACAACTGTAAAAGAAAAAAAAGAAAAGAAAAATTCATCCATTAATAACATGCTACTAAAACTTCATTTGGCAAGGTTGCCCTTAATTCCAACAGTGAGGGAATGATAGCATTGTTTTATGAATGCAGCCTCCAGCTGATTTAAAGAAACCCTCCTGTCAAAATTTAAATGACTCATGATTTTTGAACTGCATAGAGAATGTTTTAATTTACATAATTATACCTGTATAAACTATGCACTGACTGGTTCCCAATCTTGAGTTCACTCTAAAGTCTCCCTAAGGGAAAGGTGTCACATGTGACGAGAAACAGTTTATGAGTCTGCAAATGTGAAGGGCAAGAACAAAGAGCCAAATCACCTGCCCTTCTTACAACAAGAAACCCTACTTAATGCAACACCCTCAGCAAGCATGAGCACCAATTATTTGGTGAAACGTGAAATAGCTAGTCAAGCCACCAACAGACACCAAAGTCTACTTTTTAGGTTTTAAATGTTGTATTAACAACAACTGGTATTACCTGCAGCTACTATTACAATGTCAGCAAGTTGTGTATGGATCTTGAGCTGCTCTTTTGGTGTGTATCTGTGAGTAATGGTCACCGTAGCATCACCTGAAAGTAAGAGATTATCAATTAATTGTCATGTATACAACACCTGTATAGCATTTACTTTCAGGCAAAAATGAATTAATTTGGTACATTAACAACAGTACAGATTATCATCAGATTTGTATTGGGATGCATCATTTATTTCAGCATAGGCAAAACACTCATAATGCTGTTCACACATATGAAAAATGTTTATTCTTAAAAATTCTCACAGGATGAATTAATTTATACACTATGGACTTATTCCTTAATTGACTTCATTACATTTAGTGGAATTACACAGAGTAAACCCAGCATGGAATCCAGCATCTACCTTATTAAGCATGATTTGTGTACTGTGCCGTAAGATTCAGATGTCTGTCACAAACTAAAGTTTCAAGTACAAGATCACAACGTTCGGATCTCTGTCCTCAACCACATTTGTTATTCATCTGTCCTGAAGCTTCCTAGATGCTTCCCTTGACATTCTGTTGTCTAGACAGGAAGGAAGACCACAGCCTTCCCTGCACCTGTGACCTGACCACGTTTCCCTCAAGTCAAAGTTTAGTCTTTGGCCTGTGTTTGTGAAAGATTTTGAGTACTCAAGAAGAACGGGTAATTAAGTTCAGTGAAGTGGCACTATTTCTTACTGATATTCCCTCTCTCAAGAATTAACACTGCTGATAATCTGGCCAACAAGAGATGACAACAACTGAAGCTCTTTGTAGGGCCTGACTGTGTAGGGAATGAGTGTAGGAAAACAAGGATACTCCTAGGCCAAGGGTCTTGCTTAGAAACCCTGCCATAACTGCATGCAAGGGTCAGACAGCAAAATCCCTCTCTTGACTGGAACACTACCAGATTTCATCAAGGAGAGGCATTTTGGAACAGACATATGGAACAATCAACAGCAGCATCAGTATTTACAAAATTCCAACTGAATGGATCTGAAAAGGTTTATCATCGTAGCCACCTAAGGAATCAATACATCCAATGCATATACTTTTCCACACACTCAAAGCGTTCCAAGTCATCGCTTTATGTAGCTCAAGTGCAACAACAGGAATGGAAAAGACTGGACAAAAAGGTACTCAAATTTTTGCAGGTGTCCTACTATCTCTTGTATCACCCAATAAGATAAAACCAGCTGAAGCCTTACTTCACACCAGAGTAGGAAGTGTTTGAAGTTATCACAAATAGATGCACACATCCTTTTGGGCAAACTCAAAAGATCTGGGACCTGCTGCTGCATGTATCTATATTTCTTGGCAAGAACCTACAAATAAACCCTCCTAGTAAGACATGAAAAACCTTGTGCTGTTTGATGGAGATACCGAGGAGAGACCACTACACACAAAATGAATTGGGGATAGGGACTGAAGTCTCATACTGCATCTAACAGCAAGTGTGGTGATCCCTCAAGGACTGCCCGAGAAAACAGCAATGATAACAGCTATCAAAGGAGATTCCTCACAACACTCTCACCGTCAACTATTGTACTGTACAGTGTTCAGGTGTTACATCCCCCCATCTTCACCTTCCACTCATCATAGACTCCTAAACCACATTATTAATCATTAAACTCAAAGTATTTGCCATCTCAGACGTTATCACCACATCTGCTTCTCCTTCTGGAATGTGACTGACTGATCTAATCTGTGCCCCTCATCGCATTAACTCTCTTCTTCAAGCATCTCATCTTCAACCTGTCTGTGCTCTCATTTCTCTGCTCTTTTCCCTCATCTCCTTCAGTATCTACAGCGCACATCGTCTCCTAAAGAGAGGCAGATCAAGACATTTTCACATAATGAGAACAGAAGAGATATGCATAAGCAATTCCATGAAATAACGGGAATTGCCAGAAGTTAGAAGTCTCTCACCAACTTCCCATGAATTTAAGAGCTTAGACAGCTAATAGTCTTAAAAACTTCTCCACAGTAACCCTTCTTGTGACAGCAACACCCCAGCCAATACATAAAGCCTGCATGTCAAGATTCCTTCAGCTTCCTTCCTTGAATACCTTTGGGATCATGAAATAACAACTCAGACAAAATAATTGGGACAGGACCTAAGTATCACTCATTGATACTCCTCATTTTGCTAATCTAAAGCAGCATGTCTTCTTCAGCTGCTGATTCGTTTGTATGTAGGCCACGTACATACTCGAGTGAGCAGCATACAGGCTGTACAGATGGTCAGATTTTTCTTTCTTTGGAGTCCTCATTCTCCAAATTATATTAATAATTATATTATTAACAAATCACTTTGCCCCCTGCAGAAGAACCATGCCCATTCTTTGATGTGACAAACCTTCCTTTTCTAGGCTAATGCTCTATCAGTCATACTAAAACTTAGGGATTCTCTGAAGGGCCATCCTTCACACATGAAGGGCAAATAGACTTATCACTGGATTCTGGAAAGAAAGGCTTGAATAAAATAGAGGAGTCTTCTGATATCTATTTTAAGCAAAAGAAGGATGTCTTGCCCAAAATCACAACCATTACTTCCAAAAACATACACATAATGAGATTCTTTTGACCTCTTATGCTGTTCACAACAGAGAGGCTGAGAAAAACCAATGGATAAAACTCAAAGTTAGAAATATTCACACCTTCTGAGAAATAAAATCAGTGTTATTTTCCCATCAAGATTGGAATGTGTCTGTAGTCAGCTCCTGAAACCAAGTAATTGCTCTCACTACCAAAACGGAAGAGGAAAAAAAAACAAACCAAAACAAACAAAACCCCTACCTTCAGAATAGCAGTCCAGAAGCTTACAGACACCTCAAAAAAGGAAGGTTTTCCATTTATTTGTGATCATGCCAAAACAGAAAACAAACAACTATTTTTACACTGTTACTTCTGCTGAAAGAAGAGGAATATATTTAGCAATTAAGATTCTGCATGATACTGCTGAGTCAATTCACTAGCTTATAAAACAGAGATAGTCTCTTGACCTGCCTACACAAAACAATTTGTTTTGGAAGAGTTCAGTTAGCTTCCTATCTGATCAGATATTGCCACCTGCAGGACATTACAGTTTCTACATACATCACAGATTAAGACAAACGACAGTTTTCCAGTTTTGTTCATAATCCGTAAAATACCAACTAAACCTAAAAACCTACACCAAAAACAAAAGAAAAAAAATAGTATCACACCCACACACACACACCTTGAATCACTTCTCAATAGAAGTTATTTAATCACATCAACCCAGTTGCTGATAAAACCCTATTCTGACTGATAACCTGAAAAAGTTCTTTTTCAGCACTTAACTGTAGGTCTTGTCTAAAAAGAAAGAATAAATCCTTCATTTGTATTAACTGGTTAAAATTGTTCTAAACACTTGCTCAAGATGAAAGCCTGCCTTTGTTTGGTAAAATATAAAATTAGCAACTCTGACATGTGATTTTCAACTCCAAAACACACTTCACCTAGAACCTTATCACACCTGGCAAAGCTACCTTACCTGACTCCTCCTGACTCCTGTCTCTGATCATAATGCACAATTTTTGCCCTGCTATTACCTGCTAAGAAAACAGGTGGAAAAAAGTATTCAATTTAAGCTATTATTTTTATTATGTTCACATTTTCTTTAGTTCCACCTCCTTTATCTTCTTATACTTTAGCTTTATGATTTCTCTTTCACTGTCTATCTCAGCTTTCTCAACTGCCTTCAGTTTCTTCTGTCATAATACATTCAGAAATTCTGATAGCATTGAGGTAAAGCTGAAGCCATCGCCTAGCCTGCCTTCCCTTCCACATGCTGTCCAGGCCAGCCTCTTGTTGCTCAGAGCAGAGCAGAGCAGAAAGCGAACTACAGAAGGCCAACCAGATCTTAAAGGACAGCCCAATCTGTGAGTCAGGAATAAAAACTATACTTGACTACCACAACGATGAAAGCATTTTTCACCATGCACATGACAAATACATACTTAATGATAATTTATTGTGAAAGAAAGGCAAATGTTCCTCTTTTTTTCCCTCATTGCCCACTGCTTTATAGTGTATACTGCCACTTGGCAGATTGGAAAACAAGAAAAATAACTTTAAAAATAAATCCCTTTCTTCAGAATAAGCAAAGACAACTTCAATGAGGCAGCTCTTTCTACATCTAGATTCCAGCATCATTGTCAGTAAGCGAATATCCAAACGATATTCTGTCCCTACGTACAGTACTTGACATAACGTAGCATCAATAACAATGCCAGTAAATAGTGCTGCCAGTGAAGTAACGCGTAGTATGTCAGGAATCTGAGCATACACACTTGATTGTGAAGCACAAAGTTCCTTCACAGGCCAACGAACTCATGGACTAGCCCCCCAAAACAAGTCATACTGCCAAGCAGTCAGATAAGAACTACAAACCCAGGATGCAAGTGAACAAAACTTAGCCACGAATCCAACTAACTGAAAAGCTTAAAGCTACAAAACAGTATTTAGTTACAGCTAAAAACCATCCATGCAACTACTATGAATTTTGTAATAAGTTGATGAAAGAATCATGGGTCACTAAGTCTCCTCATTTCCAACTGAGAAACATGCAAGTAGTTTGCAACATAACTCTGTGTTGTATAAAGCCTATTTCAAACACCAAACTGCACTGCCAGTAATATATATAACCCACTATTTGCAGCAAATTGCAAAAATGCTACTAATTTTCATGGGAATGGGGAAGAGACCAGAACTATGCACTGATGGTAATTACAATTCCAGCACTGAGAGAAATTTCAAATAGCAACTTTCCCACAGAGGCTGAATGGAAAAACCAACTCTATGATTAGTAAGAAGCTTTTAGTGTTTTATTATATTAATAACAGATTTCACTCCACTCCTATTAAATAAGCCTGGGACTAAACATTCATGTTTACCTCATTTGCGCACATCACTGTGGCAGTTTCTAACATCAAAATGAAGTTGCAGAAGGACAGTATTCTATTGAAATTATATTTGTTTTTCTTTCTACAGCACAATTACAGCAGCACATGCATGCTTCTATAATTAGAATTACTTTAAAATATTTTCATTACAACACCCAATTTCCAGGGGGAAACTGCACTGCAAAAAAATCCCCCAGGCCAACATGTAATATCATAGAGCTCACACTCTGAAAAGTTACTTGTTGGCCATTTGGATATTTTCATAGTCACCATCTAAATAATGCAGCACAACACAGAAATAGTGTAATATATTTATATATGTGTGTATATATATATATGTGTAGGTATATATATATGTGTGTGCGTGTGTTTGTGTATGAAAAACTTTAAATTAATATTACATAAACATGAGTATAAGGCATATAGCTATATTACTTTGTATAAACATCACATGAACCTCTGTAGCTCTTTAAGGCCACATCATTCAGTGATAATTGTGTTTAAAGAGTAGCTGTTCAATGGAGGACAAAATGATGACAACACACCAGAAGTTGTCAAGCCCAGAAACTGCTCTCCTGAGAACACATCAGGAACTACATATAGCAAGTTTTTCCTTCCTCTGGTTGCCAATATTGTACAAGAGACAAAAGCTTTCCCTTTTTATCTGAATCCTCTGGTCAGCTTTATTTTAATGATTTCACAAATGGAAACATTAAAACAACATACTTTGACTTACCTCCAGGCCTTTCATGCTCTCCATCAGTATGTAAAAGCATTGAAATAGGCATTCCAACATTCTTAGATCTTCCAGCTACAACAACATTTTTTCCAAATGTTTGTATTCCTTATAGGGGAAAAAAAAAGCAGCAAACAAAACCAAACTATAAAAAAAAAAGTATGCCGCTATTTCTGTATCCCTAAACCCTTCTTCTCAGTCCCTCAGATATAATTATTTGCTGTTGTGGGCTGCTGACTTCAACATGACTTGAAAATCCACAAGGCTTAACTTGAAGGATGAATCCACAAAACAACTTTCAGCTTTCACCTTAGAGAAACAAAATTGGCAACTCATTCAGGTCATCTGAATCACCATCCAGAGGGACTTAATTTGTTTTCTCTGACCAGAAAGGGAAATAGAAGCTCTTATATCCACCAATAAGAACATGTGCATTATACTTATAAAATGACAAGTATGAAATACATATGCATTCTTTTCCTCTTCTAGTATGGAATTAAATGTTCCCATTTTTGTTCTTGTTTCTTCCCTTCCCCCATAAGAATTTATGCATTCCAATCTTCTATTTGATAAACGATCGGGAGGGGATCAGCAATATCACAGAGAGTTCCTTGCAACACTATGAAATGCCAAAAATAGGTTACCAAAGTGTTTCGCCAAGTATTCTATGTGGACTACTGTCTACACTTAATTAATAGCTATGTTACTGGCAAAAGATCTCATCTATTTGGCACGTCCTTTTTATTTAATCCTTTAAATTCAGTCAGCCCAATACATTTAGATAACCCAAACCTTTTAACTCACACCTGACTATCCTTCATTCATCTTCCAAGATAAAAAGAGTTTCAATACAGTTCAGTTTCTTACCTGTCCTTTTTATCATTTCCCACACGGCAGCAGCAGTGGCAGGTATTATAGAAGGCTGATCAAGACACAGACGTCCGATATTCATAATATGAAATCCATCCACATCCTTTTCAGGTGCGATAGCATTACAAACTGTTCGTTCATCTATGTGATCTAGGAAACACATTGCTTTCAAATTACAGTTCTTTCACTTGTCAGGTGTCATCAATACTATCTGAATCATTACACAGAGAAACACACAAGTTTGGTCTAGCCAGGGTAATTATTAGTATTCACTATGAGTAAACTACACTCCCCCTCTAAAGGCAGCAGTTACAACCTCACTTTTTAAAGTCATATACTGAAAATTAAATTATTCCGTTTGTGACAGATTCAGCCAAAATATGAGAGGCCAATACTCAGCTGAGAAAGATGACTTAGTAACTATAAAAATAAATGTTTAAGCAAGACACTTCAGAGTCACTTCTGCATTGTGGAAGTGTTAATTATCAAGTGGTTAAAAAAAAAAAATCATAGAAGAAAAGTTATTGTGCATGTTACCTGTCTCAGATCACAAAGGATACGTGACCTAAGTTTTAAACAAGTGTATGGAAACCCTAAGCTGAAATAATTTTGCAGGTCTATCTTCCATTTTCCAACAATACAACTTGTTTCTAGTAATCTTTGAATCAGTAGGGCCAAAACGTATACTACTTAATCAGAAAACTCTGAGAATGCATAAAACTGTTTGATATTGATGAGCTCAAAACATTAAGACTGGCTTAAATGACAATAGCCTGCACATAATTTATTATTTATATCTATTTGCAATGAACATTTTTCATATGCACTATTGGTATGAGATAGGTCTGCAACTACTTAAAGCTTATACTGCATAAACACTGCTACTGATTATGAGAAAAAAAAAAAAGCATTAGCCAGTCCTAGCTCAGCAAAAGTTACAAACCCAAGACAGTCCAGGGGGATAGGTCTACAAAACGTCCCCATACTGACCCAGAAAGCAAACTTTTGTTTAATACATATATTTACCCAGTGGTACCTCAGTCATAATTTTTAACTCATAAAATAGCTTGGGTTAGAAGAGACCTTGAGAGAGATCATCTAGTCTAACCCCTCTGCAACGAGCAGGGACATTTTAGTCTATTGCCTCATTGTTTAATAAAGTCCCAAACCGCTTCCAGGATTACACTTCCAGCTTTACTTCCATCCCAGAATTACTGGCTTTTGCATCTTTTATATACTGATACAATGCTTATTCTAGGCTAGATCCCTAACAGAACTCTGCAACTGTAAGGCAATATATCGCAAAGTCCAATTCAGGGAGCGTAACAGCGTATTTTGAAAAGTCAAATAAAGGGAAATGAATGTTGATGACAAAATTCAGACATTCCCAGTAAAAATATTTTATAGACCTATATTGGATCTCTGAATTTAGTAGTCAACTAGCTCTACTGGAGTATTTTGTGATTTTGCATTAAAAGGAGCTAGTTAATTAAAAGATATTATGCATGTTATAAAACCTAAAACGTGGTAATCTCTTGTTAAAAGATTTTTAATTAAAAAACCCCCCTAGAGTTAAATCAGACTGTCATGATTTACGATTTAATTCTCCATTTTCTGATGGGAGAAGGTTTCCCTCTGAATCCTAATGAGAAAGGTCTGTGGAATTAAGATGTTAAGTACATTGATGAAAGAGTCTCTTAGAAGTCAAACTAGCCTAATCCAGATTGAGGGCAACCATAATTTTGTTTTTATGTCAACTTGTGGAATAAAAAAACCAAGAAAGAAATTTGCAGTAACCTATTGAACAGTTTTTGCAGAAGAAAACTTGTTAACCTTAGGCAAGTTGTTTGTTCATCAAACAAAAACTTGGCAGCTGTGTTTTTCCTTGTGCCTAGGATAGGACAGAACACTGCTCTGACATACACCTCCTCATTGCTGTCTGTCTTCAGCTTCCCAGAAATAGACAGATAGTACATACATTAATGTAAAAGGGAAAGAAATCATGCTTTACATGGATTTCCCCACACACTCAAAACTGATTTGCAGCATTTCAGAAAAGGGCACACAGTACTGGAAAGAAATGCAGCTGCATAGCTGTATGTGGGAGAAGTAGGCTGACATGGGCCTGAGAAAAGAGGATATGGACACTTTCCCTTCCTCATCAGAGACACTTTAAAACACTATCTTGGGCAGGCCACCCACAAACAAACAAACAAAAGCAATTCAAACTGTATAGACAGTTATTATGTTCCTTAATGAGTAGATTTTATTTGCCTCAAGAAATGTATTTTCTTGGTTTGTTTCCACTTGACTGCAGGTAGCCTCATTTCTTTCCAGAAGAACAAAGTAATTTCTTAAGTATGGTACTGTCAGTCTCATAGAACATGCTTAACCTCCTCTCAACTGATAACCATACTTGCTGTGATTCCAAGCTCCTCTCTGCACTCATCTTTCACTTGTTAACCAAACTTGCAAGATGACACCAGGCATCACTTGCCCAGCTACTCTGACATACACACATGTAAACTCTTGTTTACGCAATACACATGTGCCTCTAACCTTGACATACAAAAACTAAAGGCTGATTTTCAAAAGGGGAGACTGATGAAAATAAAAACATAGCACAAAAGGGATTCAAAAACATGTCATATACATCAAAAAATACAGACACAGAGCAAGAAGGAAGCTGTTGAGCAGCAGCAATGAGCTCCCTGGAATTAACTTTGAGAAGCTAAAATGACAGCAGTGTCTCAGTGTAAGTCAGTTCCACCAAAGCAGGCTGCACTTAGGCTGGCACAGACTTTCACAACAGAAGGATATCATGTTTGTGCTCATGTGTCTCATATTCCTTTGCTGCTTACAACTAAGAAAATTTTGAGGTTTTCATAGTCTATCTCAAATAAATACCTAACATTTCATAGCTATCTTCCAGGCAATTAAAAAAAAAGATACACGAAACTCTCTACAAAACCCTTACCACATCAGATGTAATGCACTCAAAAGGTGCATAGAAAGGAAGTTTTCCTCAGGCAAAGATGACAATCCTCAAAGTTAAGTTGCTCCAGCTCACAAAAGTGAAAGAGAACAAAGCTGTTTTCTGATTCTATTTTTATCCCAATGTTGATCAAAAGCCACACCTGTGTGTGGTTCACTACAAAAAACCTAGAACCCCACACAACAACCTCAACTCTGGAATAAACAGCCTCCACTGATAAAGTTTTCACAACTTCTAGGTTTTGTCTTCTTACATTACAATGCAAATCAAAAGTATTTTGAAAAATGAGCTCACAGCTTTCTGTCTGTGTCTGAAGTTCTTTTGTGAGACAAAAAAAATAATTCAGTAATCAGTTGTATCTGACATCTATTATGGAAAGAACTTCCTGAACATTTTCAGTTCATGATAACTTGAGTATTTAACTTTACTATAAAGACAATGTAATATTGAAAATGTTCTGCTAATGATTAAATTACTCTAAAGTTTTTACTAAAGCAGGAAAGAGCCAGGCCTCAAACTACAAGTTTTATAGTTTAGAAGGCAGCTAATTCGTCTTCAGGTAGTTCTTGAGATACCGAAGTTCTTGAGAAGGATCTTCAACCAATTACTTCAGTGTACTAGCATCAGACGTTTGAATTGACACAGCTAGAATTATCATCAGAGTTTTTTTCTGTTTAGAAGTTAAACAGGTTTAAATTCACTAAGTTTCAAGACTTAAGTCTGTTGTTGAACTATGTATTGACAAAGGCAGACAGCTCAAGACCAGACAGTAATGATCTTATATCCTCCTCAAAAAAATGCATTACCGCAAGCAGTACCTAAAAATTTTACCGAGTACACACACAAGCAAGACAAGTGACGCATGACACCTTATTTCTGGGGAACACAACAACGGATTGGGAGTCCAGTGGATGAGTCTGTTTCCTTTGTCTGAAGTATTTAACAAAGATCTCCATCCCTAGGCTGTCAGTACTCCATCTTTTGCATGAGTTCTTACTACTGAAATGAAAATTTGTTACATTACCTGTTACCCTAATCTGTTCTTAGTGGAAGAGATGTTTGTTCAAAGTAAACCGATCACATTCTATCAGCTGCCAGAGTTCCTCCATTGGTGTCCGAGATTTCACTCTCCTTACCTGTGTTATACTTCCACCTTGTGGCCAATATATTTCAGTAAGTGGCCGATTTCAGTTAGCTTTCACATAATACGAAGTTTAATAAACACTGATGTTTATTAAAAATACCAAGAATCTCTTCCTCTATAACAGTCAGCACCTGCCCCAATTTTTGCTGTTTCACAAACACAAAATAAACCTAGCAAGAACTGTCTGAAAGTGAGGACCAAGACTAGGAATAAGAGTGGAAAAACAAAGAGCTTAGCTAGAAACAAAGCTTCAACTTCATTATCATCAGAGACACTTATAAACAGTAACCCCTGGAGTCTCAGCTAGTGCTAGAAATCATGCCTGTACATGTCAAAAAGACAGCTCCTGCCCTTCACAGCATACAGGATAAATGTATGTTAAAAGACAATGTTTGGAAACACAGAGACAGGGGAAACCCAACATGCCAGTCAATTTACTACAATGACTCTAGTAATTGAGGCACCTCCTCACTAGGAAACATACAGTGGTTTAACTAAGTTGACTTACATAGATTTAGATGAAAACTGCAAGTTTTATCACTGCCAAAATAGCATTTTGTCAGCTACTGCCAAGTGATAGTGAGATTTTATTGCAAATTAGGATAAGGGAAATAACAAACAAGAGTAGAGGACCTTAACAGAAAGCTCACCTGGAACATTAGGGACAGCATAGAAAACATGAACAAATGTATATAGGCAAAACTTTGAATCACAGGGAAAAAGGCCGCAGCATCGTAGGTTAGATAACATAACTTGGCATGATATAGGAGGTGAAAATATGGCAAAGGTCTTGGAGTTCAAGGCAAAATAGTGCCACATGTTAAAAAAAAACAAAATAAAAAAGAGAAATCAACTGGATAAAGTGTGTGCCTGGAGGGAAATTCCTCGAAATAGCATTCTGACTTTTATAAAAAAGGCAAGGTTGACAATATGAAATGATTCTCATGATTTAGTTTGCATTTTGTTTTAAAATGAACTGCAGGCTAACATACAACAAAGATTTTAACATCTCAACTAAGCCTTTTTTGTGTATGTCCACTTTCAAGAGCTTCTGATGTCACTAAGATATACTTGCAACCCAAAACTGTCAAACTCGTTCCTTGTACATTGACTGTACATGAGGATTGGGACAAAAGATGTCACCTACCTGGGAGAGGTAGCTGAACTAATAAACCAGTAACTGTTGAATCCTTGTTCAGTTTTACCGTCATATCTAAGAGTTCTTCCTGAGAAACATCTTTAGGCCTCAGTATGATCTCACTAGAAATGCCTGATAAAAATCAAAACCAGAAGACATATATTAGTATCAGGAAATTTATCTATGGACAGCTTAGCAATTTTGACTAAAAATCTGTCCGATGATTAACAACTGTCTTAAATAATCATGTAGGACCTGCTAAAAATTATGCTTTCGTTGCCTGGTCTTTAATGCTGTATTTCTAGAAGTCAAATACAATCTTACAATGAAACATACAAGAAAAAAAAATATAAATCTATAGTTGGGCATAGTAGCTCCAAATATTTGGAAAATAAAGAATGTAACTTTTCTACAAATGTGTTCTTGAGAATTACAACTAAAACTAAACAGATAAAGCTAAATGAGCACTACTGGCATTTTATTTGAGAGCTCTTCTACTTCTGTGGAACAAAACTCATTATTAGAAAGGAAAATTTTTCAAGTTACGTCACAAGATTGCAGTTTCACTGACAGCAACAAGATTTAAGTTCCCTGTTTAGGCTATGATCCTCTCTCATTTGGAGATGAGATGTTGTAGTGACTGGGCTTTACCCTGGATACTCAGTCACTTAGCTTTATTGTTTGATTTCATTGTGTCTGAAATTTTGCCCTTCATACTCAGAACTGTGAGGACTTAGTTTTGGATTGGCTTGCCTGGCTCTACTGTGGACCTAAAGCATTCATCAGGAAAGATATTCCATGAGATACAGCAGATGCACATGAAGATTGACATCATGAAGAAATTATTGACATTATGAAGAAAAAGGCTCTTTCTCCGCATCTTTCTGTGAAGCCAGTTACTTAATCACTGTTCACATCAATTCTGGGGTAGTAGGATTTGCTACCACAGTTGGAGGTGGGCTGAAAAATTCACATATAAAGGCAGGAATCTAACAGGTACTGAGGAGGCAAGCTTTTAAGCAAATATTTCACATTCAAAAGTAATCAGAAGTTGCAGAAACAACTACAAACGGATGTATTTTCTCTGATTATCGTTATTCACCAAGCCTCTCAAAGCCAGTTAAGACATTTAACTGCCAAAAAGCTTTCCCAATGTTCTCCTTTAGTTTCCAATTTCTAGCACTAAGGATGCAAACTGTTTCTTAACAACATCTTAAGACACCTAATTGATCTTAAATCTACCAGTCATGTGTCATTAAAGCTACTTGCTTCACGTCAATGCAACTTCTTTAATTTCATCAGAGAAGGAAGAAAACAGTGCAAAATTAAATTCAGACACAAAGGGGCCCATCTGTCCCCCTTTTTTTATTTGTTGTTTTTAAATAACAGTATCTTGTGCTTACCAAAGGATCATCATACTATGTACCACATACCTACAGCTGCAGCTGCTTTTATCTTGTTTCTGACATAGATATGACTAGCTGGATTGTCTCCTACTAATATGACAGTGAGATGAGGTCTCTTGTTTCCAGAGGATATCCACGATTCTACATCCCTTTGAACTTCTTTCAAAACTTGTTTAGCAAGCTTTGCCCCTGAGATAATGGTTGCTTCATCACTATAGAGACAAAAAGATACACAATATTTAGGTCTAAAATTTCATCAACAAGATACTTCTAAGTGTGTGATCTACCACGTTAAATACCTGCAAATCCTTTGATTAGTTAATTTGCTAGTATTTAAAATATTTTTTGAAAAACACTACCGCGCTACAAATCCACCTGTGGAAAGAAGTGCTTCCCCACTCTCTTAATTGAAGAACAGGAATGTGCCATCAGTGCATACAGAAGAAGAGCTCACCTGCCACAACCCACCTTCCCAACACACAACACCAGCCAGGTTGAATGTATTTACCAACTCCTGCATTTGGGAACAGAACATGAGAGTTTGTATGCCCTTAAGTTTTTCTGTTTTAAGAGATTTTTACCCACTTCCCTTCCCAAATTTCCTTCAAAGAATCTATTTGGTATGGGATTATTCATACCTCTTTTGTCCAAGGCTAGAGGATGCTATTTCCCAGCTTTCACAGGACTTAATTCATGTAAGCCAGTGGTGACTAACTCAGGAGCCTGACATGCCCTCTCTGCTTTTGTCCTTTCAATTCCCAGTCCTTCCAGTAACCTCCCTCTGCCCCTCAACCAGCACTACAGCAGACATATATCCTCCTTGGGTAAAGGGCCCACAACCATTGCCCTACCGATGTAGAAAAGCAAAGGAAAACTGAAAGTCTTGTGCCTTTAACTTGTCCCAGAACTTCTCAGCCCCGCTCTTTGTCATTGCTGTGATCACCACCCCAACCAAGGATGTGGAAAATCCCCACCCCCCCCACCCCAATAAACAAGAAACCTCCAGCATGTATAACTTTCAGATGCTAAGATGTTAATACCTCTTCTACCAGAGAAGCAGCCTTTAAATACTGACTTTACTGCTTGGTGGTGGTGGTGCTTAAAGGGGAGAAAGCAGGAAGAGAAAGAAAGCTATAGAGCAAGAAACTACATCACTGATCTGGTTTAAAACATGGTATTCCATAAGATTGAAAACCATAACTTTAAGCAGACAAAAGATCAAGTTGCATTTTACTCATTTCAGAAATCTGTGCAGTTTCAATCATTCTTAGAAAATCTTCATGATCAGAGAAGCTGAATGCACAAGGGTGTGGAAAAAGGAAGGTGGGGGAGGGAACAGCAGCAGCGACACCACAACCACACAAGACAGGACAACCACAAGACCACACAAAATCACAGACTATCTATGGTTTTACAGAAAGAAATCATCCAAACTTAACCTCCATATCTGACTGATAGATGAAGAAATCCAGTCTACATTTTAGGTTACTGAAGAACTGTTCTATGAGGACCCTGATACATAGGGAAGAGAAATGTAACTGAAAATACATTTTTCTGGATTGGAAATAACAGTACCCAACTTTCTGACTTCTACTACTGCTCACGCCCTCCAGAAAAATGAACAACTTGTGAGCAGTAACATGACAACTCCCAAAATGTATTTAAAAATACAAGTTTATTTCAAATGACATGCAAGGTAAACCTTAACAGTGTTCTAGAGGTATGGCAGAATGGAACAGAAGTCAAATTCCTTACTTAATCTTACAAGCCCTAGCCCCACCCTCGAATGACATTTTGGTGACAATAATATTAAGGCTTATCCTCTGGTAGAGCTCTTAATGTCACTTATCAACTTCCCATGCTCACCTCACCAGCTAACTGCTCAAAGATTAAGTGCATCTCGACTAACCAGCACTTCCTCAAGTACTATTTCATTCAGATCTTTTAAGTGTCAGCTTTATCTTACCTTGGTTGTTCTTGTTTATGGAGTCTTCTCCATCTTCCTGTCTGTCTGCTCGCTGTGAGCAAGCATAGGTACTCCTCACCTTGTATGTGTCCATGGAACATATTCCACCGCAGCTCAAGCTTTTATCTACACTACCTCCTTCATTATTTGAATCTCTCATCTTCTCAAAGAAACTCTAGGAAGCCCAACATGATACATACAGTTAACAGTGTTTCTTGGCACAATCATGTGATACATCTGTAAAGATGCAGTAAAATAACACCAACTCCCCAGAAGCAAAGCTACCAACACAGACACAGAGTTGAAGTTACTAGTGGACAAGTTCACTCCTCTCCTAATGAGCACAACTGTGCAGCACTGTAAGAAAAAACATGCTCCTGGTTCATCAGCTGCTAACCAAAGACTGCTGACTCATTACTTGATCTTACTAGAAAGTAAGCCTGAGCAGGAGAGGGTTTCCCCTCTGCAAACATCCTCCACTTCCTTGTCTGAAGAGCTTTACACATACACACAAAAACACACACAAAGATTGTAACCCCTGCTCTGAATTGAATAAATTAATTCAACATGACTACCATTTCTAACTGACATACTTTAACAAGGACTCCAGATGGGTTATAATGACATATTGTTGGTGTCCCTATAACTTAAAAAAAAAAAAAAAATCATTTTTTTTTAAAAAAATTAATAGTGCCTAGTATTAAAAAAAACCCCCACCTTACTCAGCTGAGAACAATTTATCCAGCTGTTTGTCAAGAAAGTAAAGTATTAGAAACATTCTTAGCACATTAAAAATATTAATAACTTGTTTCCTTCACAGAATCATCAAGGCTGGAAAAGACCTTGAAGATCATCTAGTCCACCCACCTAACACCGACAGTTCTCAACTACACAGGGTTACCTCAGACTTAGCTGCTTCTCAAATACAAGTTTCTGTACTGTTTGACTTAAATATATATAAAGAAAAATAATTAAGCCAACAGATGTGGTTTTATTCTTTTCCTGTATGGCCTGCTCTGTATGTGCTCATTTTCATAGATGTCTTCCTCTCATCTTCATTATTTATGTTTTAGCTACACATGCCTTTGGCACAAGACAGTTCTTTCCATGTACTCATTATGCCAAATAAATAATTAATACTTGCCTGCGTAGCAATACCATATACATTTAAGAATACAAGGACTTAACAATATTTTGGGGCCAAAAATTATTTTCAATCCATATTGAATTTGTATTGCATTTCTATGCTATTCTTACTCTAAATTATAAGTTTTCCTAATCTTTAAGCAAACGAATTTATAAGTGCATGTCTTTTCCTTAAAATCTAGCCACAGACTCACTAAATCTGACCATTCTCACCCCATCAAGCTCAGTCAGTCATCCAAGGATCAAAACCAAAACAAATGAACAGAAAACCAGTGCTAAAAATGCAAAACCATGAACACACACACACACAAAAGAAAAAAATCCTCACACACATTATAATCTAGGAGAAAATGCATGTAATTATATCCTAGGCGGGAGGCACTGTGATAAGGCTCTTCTTCAACACCTGGATCTTTCTGAAGACAACAAACAGTAAGTTCTACAAGCCTCAGTGAAAGTCAATTGTAAAAGACAAAAAATTGCTTGAAAAACAGAAATGTTTCAAGTTAACACTACTCTGAAAAATTAATACTCTGGGGCAGCCAAGGTATAGAAAATCAAAATGATTCCAGGTGAGTTCACATACACGGAAAAAAACAAGTACAATTACATCTTAGCAAGAAGTTATGGGATGGCTCTACTTTAAAAACCCTCTTTTGACATTCCAACAGCTACATGGATACTTTGAAGAAGTTAAGGAAGGTGTCAATGCCAAAAGTAGTTCGATTTTTTACATTCGTAACTTAAAGGTGCTGGGAAGGGAGATGGTAAATGTCATGTACATTTGTGGCAAATGTTTATGAAAGTGACTCCAGGTCTCAAGGAGAATCTCAATGAGGACAAAGTACTGGAAAAAGAAATCTTTAGGTAAAACTTTCAGCCTTTGCTTTGGAGACTGACTATGACCCACCGAGCAACTGAAATTACCAAATTATCAGAAAGGAGTGTGAAAGGCCAGCTTTGTATCTTACAGAGTTATAGATAAAGAGCCTGTCATGTTACAGATGCCACTAATGCAAATCTTTTTCGGAAGACAGCTAACAATTTTTATAATGGTTCAGAAACCAGTAATGAGCTATTAAAAAGCACTCCACATATCCACTAGGTTAACTATGCATTGAAAATGCCACCACTGTAACCGAGCTGTCAATATTGCTACTCAAAGAACCACCACTTAGGTTGAAATGTTCATTATTTCTTATATGTTTCCTAGCAGAAGTTCTCAAATAGATTTGAAAGCTTATGTCACCTTCATATATAGCAAATAATTTTGCCCTAAATCAGCCAGTACCTAAATTTTTACAAGTCCAAGGCAAAAAACAAGGGTAAATCAAACATTAAATTATTGGGAATATAAAGATTATGTTATTTTACATGATTAGATATTTGAAAATCAGCAGCTACTCCTGCATTACCATTCTGCTGCTCTACTTCATTAAATAACAATAATAAAAAGAACACTTAGTGTTTACACTTAACCATACACATTTCAGTTACACAAATTGAAACCTCAGCACTTCAATAGGTGGTACAAGTGAAGACTATCTAGAAACGTCCTAAAATGAATTATTTCAGTCTTGATGACAATTTAACTCAGCTGGTCATCATTACAGCAACACAACATACTGTTCTTCCTAGGAAAGATTTTAATATTTCTATTTAATCACCATAATTAATTGTTTTATTCTTAGACCTAGTATTTGGCTATGTCAACTTCTGTTGCTTGAACTTCCCTTGACACATAAAATAAGCAAAGTATGTTATGGTAATTTACCTCTATTTTCTAGGAAGACAGCAGTATTTATTATTTCTCTTAATCACTGTTAGTTTAGTGCATTTACAATTTCACCTAGATTTTTAAGACAATGGTACAAATTCAATATAACATGGAAACATGTATAATCTATTGTGTTAACAGAAGCATGATTTTAGTTCCAAAGAAACTTCCCCTGGGAAGGAGGAAAAAAAACAAAGCGAGAAAAAAAGAAGCCCTAGTAGATTAAAATATGTTTGATTAGGTATTAAGAGAATAAAAGCTTGACACCCTTCGGCAGTAATTTTTTCTGTGCCTGACTACCCTGAACATCCAGAACTAAACCATTTCAACATCCTCTGCAAATACATAGGCTTGAAGCTTTCCATGTATATCTGTACACAAATGCGTTTAACATTGATGTTTTATACAAGCTGAGACAGTTTGCCATGATGAAAGTAGTGCAAAGTCATTTGCAAAAACAATATATCATTCTGGTTTTATGTTAAAATTGGACTGGTTTTCAAAGTGCTGCAAGTCCAATCAGTTGCGTTTTTTTCTGTACCATGTTCTGGGGTATTAACAAGTCTGCACCTAGAATAACACTCAGGAAAAAAAACCCCACGCTTTCTGAGACGGTCTAAAACCAGTTTTGCACTCTGTCTTTACTATAAGAAACTACACAGTTGGAATAAAATAACATATGATTAATGTTTTGTTATATTAATAAAATGTATGTTGTTGTGTTTATCAGCATACTCAAACATGAGAAATGTTTAACAATTCAACACATGGGGAATATCTCTAAAAGCCAGCAGACACCATATTTCTTCAGAGACACTTGCTGAAACTTTAAGACACATGGATGGTAGAACATTAAGGATTTTAAAATATCACCCCAACAGCATATGGAAGAAATTCTTTAAGATGGGAAAAAAAAAAAAAAAGTAATCCTAGAAGCACAAACAAACTCCCAGGATCATCATCCCACCCATAACACAGTTCATCCATCTCTTGAACTCTTTGCTTAAATATGATCATATTTAGAAACAGCTGCTGCCAGCTCTTCTGGAGAAAAACCCAAGTGTCTATACATTTTAGCTGCACCCAAAGCAACAACATGGTATTCTTGTTACTACCTAGGAAGTTACTGAGACTTGTTTAAGTGTCAGTGGCTAAAAAGCAAAAACCATTCCTGGGTTTAAAGGCAAATACTAAAAAGGAAACAAATCAGGCGACAATGTGTTGTCATTTATCATTCCAAATGGAGAAGTTTCTAGTTCTCCTCCTTCCAAGATTATTCTGACCTTCATGACTCCAGAAATTACCCTCCCAAAAGTAAGAAAACAGTTGCATTAACATCCCCTTTTATGTAACATAGCTGTTTCATTTTTACAAAGTACAATTCTTCAAGGACCTGCTTTCTGCTACATAGTCACCATCTATTCATACCACATTTTAAAAGACTCTGGATTTACTCAGGAACCATTAAAACTTCGAGCGTTTCTCTAGGTGTGATACATAAGGTGCTGAGAGTTTATCAGGGAAAGATGAAGCAGCGGCATACACATACACACCTGCTGCATAAAATATGCAGCTCACCTTCCAATTCTAGCAACCTCTTGAGCAACAAATTTAAGTAAAACAAAGGTCACCTTGAAAACATCTGTGACTTCCTGAATTCAACTTTCACTTGCCTTCTATGCATCAACTAGTATTTCATACACGAAATAAATATCAAGAAGAAAATATTAATACAGCTCAGTAAATACTATCATATTATTTATTTTGACATTCGGAACTTTGTCTCAGCAAAAACACCCAGTTAAAAAATTAATTCTCACAGGAGAAAAAAAAGCAAGTTTTACATATATAGCTAAGGAGAAACTTCTAATACCTTGTCATTTTCCTTAGTTGCACTGTAATGCTTTTCCAAGTCTTTTCTTTACTTGAGAAAGTTGTACACAGTCTTTTCAACAAGAAAATTCTCCACAACTACCAAACATGAAAATAGCAAATATTATAACATGTTGATGTTTCTCAGGTTTAGAATCTAGATGGTTTAAGTCCTGTGATGGAAATACTATACAGGAACCACATGAAAAAGTAGAGCATCAGCTGTACAGGAAGGTTACACTGCAGCAAGCTATTCAAGACACTGAAACAAAGAAGTGAATTATTATTTTAAATTTTACCACATTAAAAACTTGACCACGTCTAATGACCAATTTATTACGTGTTACTATGCCATCCTGTTCCGCTATCATCCTACTCACTCATGGATACTCTTATTCTGAACCCTAGGTGAGTTTACAACAGAACAACTCACATACTGAATCTTTCTTGTTAGTGCATCCAGTGACTCGCAGGACATTACAGAAACAGCAGCGGCTATTTCAGATCAACCTATACACTAAAAGCCCAAAATCATATGGGGCATCACAATGGGATCTTCTCAATCCCACACATACCACATGAAAACCTCTGTAAAATCATTATTGCAGGAGCTTCTCCTTTTTGCAGAACTGGAAAAAACAGTTACTAGCAGCAGAGAACAGAAGTAGGTATGCACTGTTCCAGAAATACAGCTGTCTGTGCCAAAACCGGCAGAACTGAATCCTCTGTTGTAGAGGATATAGAGTATCTAGAAGGTCAGATGCTTATTTCAGTTGTCACAGTAGAGCTTACTAATCTTTTCATGTTTGCAAACACAAAGCAAAGACAATGCTTTCAGTGTGGGCCACTTGTGACCTAACGAAATGAGCAACTTTCAGGTCAGTATTTAAAACGATTCCAGTATAAATAAAAAGCCTGGCAAGCAAGAGCTGAGCCGAAACCCTCCCATCCACACCCAGACAAGTGCTCGCAGTTGCTGTGCCGCAACACCAACACGAGAGTCTCAGCGCAGCCAGCACATTAAATGAAACACACGGGGTAACAACTGTCAGGAAACCTGTCCTCGCTGCGTTGGGAGTGAGTCCTGCTGGCCCTAGTGATCCAGGCCTTCAGCAAACACCAGCAGACCCCTGCCCACTGCAGTGCTACATGAGACACAGTGCGACCACACGGGCTTTGTTTATTTATTTTATTTTTAAAATTATGCGTTTAATTATTTATTTATTCAAGAACAAAGGAGCACCACGGTATGACACCACCTGCCTTTCTGAGGGCAGTGAGATGTCATGGGATGGGCCGTCACCATCACGTCCCTTCATACAGGCAGCAATATTCTTCGGCAAAGATTAAAATACCAGGCATCAGCAAAAATAACCGCAGATGCCAGAAAATTCACATACACGTAGTAATTCTGTGCAAACAAACGTTGAACAGCCCGATTCCTCCGGGAGAGGAGGCCGGGAAGGCCGCACCGCAAGGGCTCCCCCATTTCAGCGCACCCTTTGACCCCCACCGGACAGCACCGCCGGAGCCGCAGCCCGGTACCCCACCCCACCGGCTGGCACAGGCCCCGCGGAGCCCCACTTTCCCGGGGAGAGCTACCACTCAGCCGGGGGTCTGGCGCAGCCACCCCGGAGGCGACGGACGAGGGAGACGAGCCGGGCTGCCCTTGTCCCGTCTCCTCTCCTCAGGCGGTTGGTGCCCGCTCGATCCGCAGCTCCCCCGAACGTTCCCGCCGTACCGGGAGGAGGTAGGGGAGGAGGTGAAGATGAAGATGCCCCGAGGGGCGCGGCGTACCTGGCGGCGCTACGAGGGGAGCTGCTGGTGCTGGAGGCGGCCCGGGACGCCGGCCGAGAGAGAACCCGCCATCGCCTCAGCGACGCCAAGCCCAGGCGCAGCACGGAGGAGGAGAAGGCTGTCGCTGCTGCGGCTGCCGCCGCCGCCGCCATATCGGTCCCGACGGACGGAAGCGCTGCCGCAACCAAGCGACGAGAGGAGGAGCCAGGGCAAGTAGCGGGCCCGGGGCCGCGGCGGGGCGGGGCGGGGCGCGTCGCTGAAGGCCGGGCGGAGGTGCCGCCAGTCGCCGTGGCGGGAAGAGCGGGCATGGGCGGGGGAGACGGATCCGCCGATCGGCAGAGGTGGAAGGGCGGCGGCAGCGCCTCCGGGGAAGGCACTCCCGTGGGCAGGCCGCCACCCTGCGATGGCCCGGCGCTGGCAAACCCGCCGCGATTGTGTGCTGAGAGGACGAGGCACAGCCCCTATGCCCTTCTCCCCTGCCCCCGCCAGCCTGCAGTGCTTCGCGGGTGGTGGCAGGAACCTCTGCAGACGATGGTGCAAAAGGCGGCCTTCCTTCGCATCCTGTGGTTCGTATCAACTCCTCTTCCCGCCAAAATGTGTTCTGGGGAAAGCCGACACCGAGTCAGATCTACGCAGACAAGCATTGATGCCCTTCGTAATTCTCAGCTGCACTCTCGTGTTTTCCCAGGGGAAGTCTCGTGGACTTTCTTACAACTCACATATAAGTGATTCCTGTCATGTTCTGTGGCAGATTTTTCACTAAGAAGCGTGGGAAAATCGTTTGTGCAGAGGGGATGAAGAAAACAAAAGGAGATCGGAAATAACATATACAAAGCATGCCAAAATAATAACGGCAGCCTTACCTGCAATACTGAGCGTACTGACAGCCGGCAAATTCCTTTATGAATCTGGCAAAGCTTTGAAAAGATGCAACGGATTACCGAGGCTGCCATTTACTGCTATGGTACTGGCATGTTGTTTACTTAAGGAACATGACTCAGGTGCTTCCACAAACAGTGTGTGTACTGTTTTTTAATAACTTGTCTTCCTAGAATCTGTCTTTCAGTATTATAGATACTATGTAAATCTCCTTTCGGTTGCCATCTCTTATTTTATAAACAGTAGCAACACCAAAATTTACACCCTGTCTAGCATGTACATACTGCATTAATTATAAACTTTTTATAAAGAAGGACACTTACCCAAGTTTCACTGACACAGTTACATACATTCTTACTCCCATGATTATTTCCTCTTACTATCCTATTCGGCAAAAAATGAACACGTGAGGATATAGGAAGCCCTGTGAAAATTTACAGTCCTGAACAGGTAAGATCTTTAAGATAGAACAAAGATCTTCAAATGTTAATCGACCCTATCCAGCTTCTAAAGAACTGAAGATTATGAATGTAAATTTAATATTTAAGCTTGTTTGTATAAAATCTAGCCATTTTCTGTATGCTATTTTTTAAAAAAAATCATATCAATTGTTCTATAAGAACAGATGTTCAAATATGGATAGGCTGACAGTTTATGTGGTGGTGGAAAAATGAATTGCAAGTAATCCTAAAAATGGGAGTAGGTTGCTTGAAGGAGGTATATATATATATCACAAAGAACAGGCAAGATACTAAAAGAAGTAAAAGCTGAAAAGGATAACAAAAAACACGATGGGAAAATGAAAAAAATATCAGTAGTGCTAAAAATTGGTTTTACAGAAAAGAGAATTCCACCAAAAGTTTCTTTTTTTCTAGGATGAAAAAGGTGGTCCACTAATGTTTTTTTATGCAAGGTTTGTATACTTGAGTAGTAATCTTTGAATTGCTGTTGATAAAATTTTCCACAAATGGAACGTCCACCACAGATTTTTCTACCGAATTAGTATACTAGAAAAAAACAGTTATATTATAAAGGCTTTCAATGAAGTTTGCTATGCAAATTGTGACTGAAGAACTGCTTTACTTCAAAAGTACATCAGTTATGTTTAACAAATGTAGGTGAACATATTTTTACAGTCAGTGATGCTGAACACATTAAAAAAAACCAACCTTACCCATTATCTTTTATGCAAATTAACCTTTTGTACCAATTGGATTCCTGTTGTTCATACTGATCCCTACAGACAAATAAAACCAGGTTTTCAGTAACACGAGGATGAAACCTATTTTCTTGACCTAAGTTAACTGCTTAGGTTTTAGATCCCATTCGAGTTTGGAAATTAAAATTCACAACTTTTTAGAAAAGCAAAACACCACAACATTTTAAATTAACTTTCACACCAACCAAATTGCCCCATACTGGCAATCTCTGGTTTGACCTTGAACCTACATGTAGTAATGCACATACACAAAAATGCTACCAATATCAGTTGTTCACACCAAAATGAAGTACTGCCTAATCATATCACTCCTGAAAAAGATAAATCTGAAAGCTCACCGGTGCTATAATAATATTTATGATTAATAGTTTGCAGAACATAGCCTACAAAAAGTGAACACATTACTATTGTGCAAGATCTGCTGAATACATTATATAGAAAATCTTATGAAAATAGTACAGTAATAATTAACAGTATGCATATGATCCACAAAAATGCACTGATGAAATTGGTACAAAGGATAAAGCTGAAAAGATGCAATTTGGTTTTCATAACAGTTAAAGCAGAGTTAGGCATTGACAGCTGTGAAGAAGGTGGGTATTCTTAACATGTTTCAGAGTCTTTTATAAATGGAGTACTTTTATTTATAAAGGACTAGTTACAAAATACTCTCTTGGGCATTAACAATCCCATCAACTTAAAATTATATCTTAATAATTATTTGTGTGTGAAGATGAAGTCAAAGATGCTTGTTTGGTAAGAGGTGTGGTTCTCTCACCTTGTGAAAACCTGTATCAGGAAATTTTTTTAAAAATTTCTTTTTATATCCTGGAAGAATATTATGTCTTTCTGCCCCCTTCTCCACTTTTTTCTTCTTTGTTTTGCCTTCCTAGCTGCTGGAAGGTGTACATTTGTATGAGACAAAAGAGGTTGAGAAGACAGGTGAACCACCTCATATTTTGCAGTCTTAGTTTAAGGAAAAAATTAATCTTAGTTTAGGGAGAAAACTAGTTTGAGAAAAATTGAGTTGAAGAAAAAAACTTGTTACCCTTGTGAAGCTTTGTATTTTAAGAAAATTGTTTTGCTGGCCTTTTTTCTTTCTAGCAGTCCCCCACCCTACCTACAGCCTCTGTTTTTAAAGGACACTAGTACTGGTGATGAACATAGTATTTGGGATGAACACGTTACTGTATTTTAAGAAACTCTGTTCATGATCCCATGATCTGGCACTTTCAGCACCTGCTGCAGAGTCTGCTTTCTACAGCAACAAATTGTGTATAAAACCTGGGCCCTGGCAGCAAGATGCTGGGAATTTCTGGAATGTGAGCAAAAGTGAGAGTCACAGCTACTGCTGGAGCTGGAAGATACACAAAAGGGAAAAGATGTGTTACTGATTTCTTTAACAGATACATATCTTGCACCTTGGTCCAACCTCACTCAACTTTTGTTCCAAAGCCCTGGTTCCCAAGAAGGAACAGAAGGCAGGCCAGAACAGTGCTTAAGGCCTGAGGGGTTTTCCTTTATCAGTACGTTTGGGATTGTGTCTGTGTGTGCATATGTGTTACCATGGACTGTGACTCTCTTAAAGTGCACACTGATGATCCAGACTGTACCTTCACCTTGTGTTTATACAGAAAGTCTGTGACTATATTAGGATAATTGTAGAGGCAAGGGTTTGCCTTCCCTGGTTAGCGATGCCATATGGGAAGCAAGCCACCAGGAGGTACTCAGCCCACATGTTACGTCTCGCCTTACACTGATCCTTCCTGCTGCCGTCTTCGGAAATGAACTATTTGGGAAGCCACGGTTCGGTTTAAATGTCATCACGATCATTAGTGATGGCCTTAACTACATCTATTACTGTGTAGTCATTATTCTGAAACAGAAAATAAGAGCCTCCAGTCACTTCACCCGTTTTAATATAGTATTTTCCCTTAGGACCAGCTCCTGGATGATGGTGTCAAGGAAACAGAGACAAACAGGAGCACAAGTTCTGTTCACTGTAGCTGTCAGCTGAAATGGAAAGCACATATTAAATGGTTCTGTAGCAAGTGAAAGAGAACTAGATTCAAGATGGAAATTCATATTTAGGATCTTGAAGAGAAAGATATACATCAAAGCACAGGCAAACTTAAAAACACTTTTCCTGTGCTTTTCATACAACTATTAGGAGTCCTTAGGCTACCGGTAGTCAGCACTGTATGTTTAGAAAAATCCTGGCTCAAATATGCAGTTTTAAGGCATGAACTGAAGAAATAAATACCCAGCCAAGTCTATTTTAATGAGAGTTTTTAATCTTAGTTATTTTGGCATCCCTTTCAACTGATGTCAAGACAGTAAATCAACGCTTTTGGAGCGCTAACGTTTATAGATAGATACATTTTTGATTAATAACTAACATTTATGCTAGTTGCATGTCTGGCATGCTCTTACTCTGAAATGTCTAAGTGAGCACAATATTGGAAGCACTGATGCAATTTAGGTAGATTGTGGCATTCAGTACCAGTGCATTGTAATTCTATAGAGGTCCTAAATATTGAACGTGTTTTCTTCTTGGCTTTCTCTAGCACAACTAAATTAAATTAAGATTTCCGTTTTCTCTGCACCCTGTCTTACTATTTCACGCTGAAGAACCTTACAGTAGAATCCACAGAAGTGCCTTTTTATGTGAAAAAAGAAAATTCCATCATTGCTACGGGATTGAACTTGGAGCAAAGTTTCTGGTATTATTTTTAAAAATAAGTAAAATAGGAATCATTAACCACAGCAATAAACATTTATAATGCTTTTCACAAATATTATTGGATCCTTTAAATGCACGTTTTCTTGGAGAAACAAGGAAATTATTTTGATTTGATTTTAAATGAAACAAGTTTATGTTATTACAAAATCATTGGTAGACAGTAATGACTATTACTATTACTAATAGTGACAGCTATTCCTAAACAGTAACAAGCTCCAAATTCCGTAATACATTTGCAAAAGTATGTAATATTTTGACTTTTTCATTATTTTTCATTATGAGTCAAACAAACAAAGTAGTCTATTTGAATTGCAAGGAATGTAAAATGTGCTGTAAGTTTAAGCAGATTCTACTCAAAGTACCTCATTTCCCAGTCGAGTTTAGATGAGTTAAATTTGTAGTAGGTCTATTTGCTCTGCCACGACTCTTTTTGAATATTGTGACTCATAGAACTCTGCACATGTGAAAATGAGATATCTAGTTGGTGCCTGAGCTCTTTGTTATGGGTACACAGCAGGGAACATGGATTTTCAGCCTGGGAAAGCTTTTCTTAAGCTTGATTGACATACCTTAATTGCATTTATATTCTCTCTTAGGTTATTCTACAATAATCATTAAGAATTATAAACAGTGCCGAGACTTTTAGCATATAGTTTAACCACACATTGCAAATTATGTCTGATAAAGGGATCTACCTGTGGATCTTATGTTAAAGCTTATTCTGTTAAAAAAAAGAAAACCACAAACTAAATTATTTTTCTGATAACATACATCAGCAAAACATAAAACCAGCATTTTATGTTGCTTTTACTTTGGTATGCAGATACAATCAGCACTGCTACTGAAATCAGCAGATGTCTTAAGGAGTTTAAAACAAAGTAAATCCACATTGAAGTTCCCAGCCAACCTATACTAGTTATCTTCATTCTTGTCACTTGCCAAACTGTTCTTTGGCTGTCTTTGTTTTTGATAGATCTACTCATGAGATGACTGAAATTTTTTTGTAAAACCCTCATTTATAGACTACCCCAGAAAGTAATTTCTCTCCAGTTCATTCACATAACTGAAAAAAAAAGGAAATTATATAAAGTCAGCTCACAATTTTCAATATGGTTTTCATGTTAAAAATTCAGAAAAGATGTTGTATTGCTAATGTTCCGTGTATGAGACTCTAAGCTCGTGGCATTGTCTTTATCGAAAACATGTATATTGTCCCAAGTCTTCCTGAGTTATGTAGGTTCCAAAATAGCTGTCATCTACATATTACAGTTGCTATTCCCTTATATATCTTCACAATTTCATCATCCTTTTTTGTGGGGAATTAGAGACACAGCAGCAGTAATGTACCACTGGTGCAAAGTTCCCATCTCTTCATATCTGGTTTCGTTTTTTTTTTTTTACAGCACAAAATTTCTGTGCAATAGAGAGTTGAAATTCTCTACCTTTTCATTACTGACTTTTTGTTCTGTGTTTTTTATTTCAGGCAAGGACAGATGGTTCCTACCCAAGTTTTTGTTTTGCGAGCGGAAGAGGTGTTTCGGTCTGAGCAAACAGTGGCATTTATGGTTGAGGTGAGCAGCTGATTGAACATTATAAGCAGGGCTGTAAAGGGCTGAAAGTCACCTGGGGAAAAGCTACAAATACCATGGTGGGCTGGGGCTGCTGAAAGACAGAGAGGTAGGTTTGCATTAGGATGCTCTGAGCACTCCTTTTTGGAAGGCACCTTTATGTTCTGATGAGGGTTGGTAAATTGGTATCCAGGGTCTAAGGGATTTGGGTGTGTCACTCTTGGAGAGCCTGTGTGCTGGCAACTGCCTAGGATCAGCAGAGAAATTACAGAAAAAACACTTAAATGAATCTGTTAAAATGTGTAGTTGATCTTGGGCCTTGTTTCTTGGAGAGAATGGCACTGGACAAAAATTATAAAGAAATGTCTCAAAATGTTGTAGTTTGTTTTAAGTGTAGAAAGAAAAAGTGTTCATTTTACATGATGGTGTAGTAGTAAAAATATAGTTTAAGAAGACCCTTATGATGAGGAGTGCAGTGTTCCTGGAAAGCAGAAGATGCTGGTCAAAATGAAAGTGCAGCTAAAAGTTAGGAAAATCTGGTATGTTACATAAACATAGTCTGACAAAGAAAAAATAGGCCTTTTAAAAGCAAACCTGTGCTGAATGCATTTCTCTGGATCTGAATTTGTTTGCTTTCCTTGTAGTTTTTAAAAACTTCATTAACAAAATTATATTTTCTTTGCTGTGCAAGGTGGACTCTTCGCAACTGTAATTTGGATATAATTACAGATGGAATTTAAAGGTAATATTGAATGAGAAAGATGGGACTAGCAAGCTTGTTGAAATAAAAATAATTGCTATGGGGTGTATTATGTTTATTGTCTGGGTGTTACAGAAACAGTTATTCTGGAAACTGACTGGAAATCAGCACTTTATTGAAAGGTCACTAATATAATAAAAGTTACAGAAGTATATATGGAGAGTATATAGAACTATATATGGAGATATCAACAATCCATTGAAGAGGAGCATCAAATGTAGGTACCAAGTACAGCATCTTAGAAGTGAAGATGTGCTGCTAGCAGGTAAGAATACAAAGGAAATTCTGGGCAGAGGTGACGAGTCAAACTTATGCTGACATGCAAGTTAGGAATCATAAGGACAAATTTATCTTTAGGATAAATCTCTTAAGTCAGTAGGTGAGCTTTATTTATGATTCCAGATGTTTCACATGAAAAATCTGTATGCCATTTATTTTTTTGTGCAAAGGTATTTCTACACAGGGCATAAGAACTTGCGGTTTTTTAGTCTGAATATGGAAACCCTTTGAAATACAGTACCTTCACTGACAAATGTGTTCAACTCCTTTATTCAAATAGTACTGGCAAAAAAAATCTCCCAAACCCTATAATCATAATAATTGTTGCAAGCTTGGCAAGTGAATTTCTTAGTGCACTCTTTCTGTATGGAAGACGATAGTGAACTTGTATCCATGGAGCAAGACGTTTGGTTGTGTCTTTGCTGAAGTAGGTGTTCCTCTATTTTTAATGCTAAACGAAGTATACTTTTCAAGACATTCTCCTGGTTCCCTACAGAGGTCACTGCAAACAACTAACATGTTATTCAGATGGTAATAGGCATCATCTTTGAGTACCCTTGTAGAGTAAGCAGTTTATAATTTCTCCATGAAAGCATTCCATTTCCACAGTCTGCAGCTATGGAGAACAAAGCAATTTCCTAGACATTTCTCTAAATATCTGTGTTCAGTTTGTCAAGTTTATTACAATACAGCACAAAGGCTATTATGCTAATTGCTCAAAGCTGCACCTTTACATGGAAACCTTCTTTCCGGTTCACTTTTTATGCCAAGAAAAATAGTTCCAAGGGTTAAATCCAGTTTTAAGTTGCAACTATAGGCTTAATGTGACTGCGTACATTTGACTATCTGTAGGCATCTATGTGAAGCTCTTAGGGTACTGTCAGGCTTAACTTTCTTCATTCTTAGCATTTTAAGAATTTCAAAGAACCAATGACAAAAAGTCCTAAGTCCCATGAGGACTTTTAAAAAATAAGAGGCTTTTAATATGTCTTGTTTTACTAGCATTTCTTGTTGGGCAATATACTTCCATGCTGAAAACTGGGTGGGAGGCAAAAACCCAGAGTTGCGCAAGAAGATGTTTCCATTGCTGTTTTAGTAGATTAACTTGTATCTGAAGACATACATGACATAGAACAGGAGGGAAGAATTTTGTAACAATCTTCACCGATCCACAGTTTGCAGAAATAACATATAGAATAGACATTTCTTCCATGAGATAATTTATGTCTTTCAGCTCTTGAGGGAAGCTGGTAGCTGTCCGTCTTTTAGTCCCAGTCTTTGGTGTGCACTGGGCAAGGAGAGTGAAAATTCTGCCTTGGAGACTTGGGATTTTGCAAATATCTGCTGCTTTGATCAAATGAAGCTGGATGTAGCTCTTTCTGGAATCCATGCTATTCCCTAGACAGACATATTGCAACAGGACAATGCGCTGACAGTGGTTTCTGACAGACACCATCCCCTGGAGGAAAACTATTATGTGTACAGATGGACTAAAGTCTGTTGAGTGGTGGCCAGTGCAGGCAGGACTTTCTCAAGGTTGTAGAGAGGGAGCAGCCCTTTCAGGTCACCTGTAAATGGCAGGAAGGGAATGGCAGGAGGGAAAGGGAACCCATCTATCCATGGGTGTGTTTTGGCACTGCCAAGGTCGGGGATGGAGGTTGGTTACCTACAGCAATTGCCTAGTGCTAGTGAAGGAGACAGTTTTCCATATATCTTAGTTTGCCCTGTCCTGGTTCATCAGAATGCAGAGTGCTTTGTCATTGCAATGCAGTAAGTCATGACCCATTTATGTGCCTATTTTCCACAAGAGAGATGAGGAGGGTAAGGGATAAATCCAACTTCTCCTAATAGTGGTAGACTGCAGAGTGAAGTACATGTGGCTTTCATAAGAACAGCCACTCCAGATGAGACTGAAGATCCATCTAGCACAGCTTCCTGTCCTGGACGGTAGCCAAAAACTTATTTCTAGGAAAGAAGACAAAACCAGACTGGTCACTTGGCAGTAGTTTCCCAGAATTGCTCCTGTGCTGCCAGGGATTTGTGTTTCATGGACTGCCTGAGTTAGGCAACAGTCTTGGGATTTTTTCCATATCTCTTCACATTATCTCTAGGAAACTCTTGCAAGCTCCTAATATTTACAACATCCTTTGCTATGACTTAGCTATAAGTTACGTGATTAACCACCCGCTTTTGGTTTCCAGCCTGTTTGCTGAGGCATCAACATGCAAGAGATTAAATGTGGGTCACTTAGTGTAGTGGCTTTTCAGATAGATACCTTCATGTAGCATTGCTCTAAATAGGATGCACTTCCTTCTCCTGTCTCTTAGGAGTGTCACAATGCTCACCCAGGAGAGCCTTATTTGTCACTCTAGTTTATAGTGCTGGATTTTGGGCCTTTCTGCCCCTCAGATGATAAACTGAGAGGACATTCCCCTCTGGCATGCCCTGTGGAGCCCCTATCATAGTAAATCCATGTGGAAAAAATTAGCTGTATTACACCTCAAATACCTTCAAGCAAACCACTCAAGGGCAAAGCAAATGAAAAATAAGTCAATAGCAGGATACACAAAGAGTAGGAGCCTATATTTTATTTTGTTATTGTTTCTATATTCTATTTGTCATAACCACATAACACCACACATGAAGATATCAGGATTCAGTGGAGTTAGTAATGATGCAACTGGCACTGTCCAGTTAGAGCAATGGGGCCTGTTCTGTTTCATTATGTCTGTTTAACCTAGGGTGTGTGCAATTGGTGTGCAACCACATCTGCTGGACATTCTGTGTATAAATCAAGCCACTTTGGAGTAGACAAATGGGACAGAATAGGGAAGTGACCCTGTTAACATTATAAAAAAGTCCTCTGATTATGTTTCTGTGCAATAATGTTCAAATACTAATATGCTGAGGAAGTGGGTTCTTCCTTTTTACTGCTGAAGTGTTTTCATCTAGTGAAGATGCTGTGAGAGGAGCAGTCCTAAGCAACTCTGCCTGTATATCCCCTCATGCCAGTGTCAGTCAGATGTGCTGCATTTGGATTGAGGAAAGCCTGATTTTGAATGAACTATAGAGTAGCCCTTCTAGCTGTTCAGCAGGAGGAACTTGCCTTAATGCTCATCTTGTCCTGATTTTATCTCTGAAATATGTTCAAAATGCGGAGGGCCTGTTAAATTTTAAAGAGCGTTTGTCACTTCAGCCAAGGTTTGAAGTGACATGCCTGAATATTGGCTCTCACATGATTCTTATGACTTCGGAAAGAACTGATGGATAGTCAGCTTTTTCGAAAATATTGGTGTTATTCATAGGGAGCCAGTTCTGTGCTCTAGGATTGTACCTCCGTCCTCACCTCAGTGCTGTAGGTGAAGGGTGAGCAGACAGGGTAATAAAGCTGTGGTTCTAAAAACATACTGTCATGGTTTTAGTTTAAATAATGATTTCCTAATCAATGGCAGCCTGTAATCTGATGGTATTATTAGATGCCATTTCATAGACAGCTGATGTTGAAATATGTGAACCATACAGACTTAGCTACTGCCTGTTTATGAAGAAAGATTTGTGAGATATGCATAGAACTTAAGCCAGGATACTTTGTCACTGCTACAAACTTATACCATATGAATGTCAAGGATAAAAATGGTTGTTGAGGCAAAAGTTAGAACATAAGTCATGTTAGCCTGTTCTAAGTTTGAGTCTTGGTGTGAGGTGGAAAACAGAATTATGAAATTTTAATTTTTTTTATTACAAAGGATGTTGACAAATTATTTGACTGTATTTGGATATAAGCAGTTATCTGGATCTTTTGCTGTCTGTGGTTACTGACTTGTGTGGGTGGGAATAATCCATCAAATACAGCAGGGAATTTGCTGTGGAGACTGGCTGAACTCCTTAAAGACTGTTCCTGCTATACAGGGAAGGAGTTACCTGTACTATTAAGGTGAACCATGTGATCTGGTGCCATTTGTGGGCTTAAATATGAAGTGCTGGGATTTTCGAAACTGAGGCCTAAAACCACTAAGAAATATGAATGGTAATGGTAAATTTGGGGCAAGGTTGCATATTGGGGTAGATTAACTAAACTCAGCAGAATTCATATTCATAAAGGTTAATAAGTTTGCATAAAAAATAAGGAACAGGCACATTTACATGGGTGTGCCTTCTCTGTGTGATTTAAAAATATTACTTGTGGAGGGAACATGAGACATTTATTTTAAATGCCTTCTGAGAATGAGTTAGAGACACTCTGAAATTACCAACCTGATTTACACAATCTGACCACAGTGGGTATTTCCAAAAAACACAGGTATCGATCACCTAAACAGTGTTCAGCACCAGCTAGGTACGCTATAACTGGCACGCTTTTCTTGATATTTTAAAACTTGTTTGTTTCATTATCCATGACTTTGACCCTGAACATCTGAGTTCTCTGTTCAGTGCATGTCTGTGATACAGGTTTAAACCATTAAGATGCAACAGAAAACTTGAGCTTATTTAGAATAGCTACCCTACAAGCTAGTTAGATGAGAATTCACCATTCAACTGCACTTCTAATTTCCCGGAGGACTGCAGAAAAACGAATGTTCAGGTCACACTGATTCAGCTAATTAAGAATATCAGTAAGAGGTGATCTCTGTCCCTGGTCACTCATGCAGATGGCTCCAGCTGTGTGATTGCCAGGAAGGGGGGTAGGGTGGGGTGGGTGCTTGGCTGGCATATCCGTATTAGCTAGAGGGACAGAGCATTGCTGTGCCTGTCCTGGTGTGTACCTCAGCCCTCCAACCTGTGCCAGTCTTCTGGATCTCAGGGAGCAGCTGAGAATGGCATTGCCCAATAGCTCTGCCAGCAGGAGTTATGGCAGCTCTTTTCATCTACCTCAGGTTACACTAGCAGTATTATTTTAAATCAACTTCTTCAGCCTTGCCAACCTTTTGGTAGTGGCACAGCTTTGAATAATGGTCTGTCAAAGCTGCTTGCAAAATCCTTTCGGTTTCTTCTTGAGAAGGCAAGGGCAGACACAACTGCACCATGAGGCAGTTTGAGAAGCATAATTAGTTCAAGCGGCCTAAGCCCTAACATGCACAGAAGCTTCTAACTAGAGGGCTTCCAGTAAGGGAAGTAGATGTGCTGGCAGAAAAAAATGCTCCTTGCAGATCTGCATTCTTCACTGTGGCTTCTCACAGTGCAGCTTTCCAGGGTAACCTTCTAGGGGAATGTAAGCAGTGCAGTGTTGGTGCTGTCATGCTGCAGTGAACCCCTTCATCAAAGACGAAACTTGCCATGACAACACAAGGTTCCTTATTTTACACAGTTTCCAGTATAAATTAATCTGTCTTGAGAAAAAGAATGCTTTTTAAAAAAATCTGCCTTCACATTGCAGTTTGAGTTAGCTGTGTTCCTAAATGACTTAACATTTTTTTACCATTCTGAAAACTTAATGTTTGCTGATATGGAAAAAAAAGTCTTTTACCCTTCCTTACACTGTTAAAACCTTAAGATTTTTTATGCCACTCTTTTAATCTGTGTTTCAGCAGTATGAAGGAAATCAGTTTGAATTGCAGCTGTATCAGCTGATGTGAATGTCAGGCAAAGGGTTTTAGGCAGCTGTAAAGATAAGAACAACATTACTATCATTTATTCTGCTCTGTATGAACTTAGTCAGAAAGGAAATACATTCCTAGTGTCTGAAACCTTGAGATATTTATAATATGGGGTTTTTTCCCTGAATTTGAAGCATATGTGCTGTGTCAATAAAGCAGGCTTGTGCATCATTTGTCATGTCCCCAGTTTTGTTCCTGGTATATAGTGCATGTGGTGCCCTGGTCTCCATTGGGAGGGAATAAAAAAAGTAATTTCATTTATTGTTTGTACTTGAGTTCAAAGAATATATTTACAGGTTTTTAGTTTTCCTGGTAGGTTCTCAGGCAGAAGATGATAACCAATTTTCTAAGCTGTTAGCTGTTATGTAGAGTTTTAATGAATCTGTCCCTCTTTGAATTGATACTTTTCAAAAGGATTATCTAAATCTTCAGATAGCAGCACTCTCAAACGCTGAGCCAACCTAAGATTTTCATAGTGCAGTTAGTAAATCCCCTTAAGTTCCAAAAAGATGCAAAACTTTAATTTCCACATCTAATACTGCTGTAAAAACATTACTTCTTGAAAGTGATGCTTTGCTTATCTAGACAGGGAAATGTGAAGCCAAACTCGAATGGTGTAACTCGAATAGTAATAATTGTACTGGTGTTACAATAGATGTGAACACTGGCCTTTGCTTACATGAACTGGAACAAGTAATTTGTATTTAAGAGTAAGTGCCCTTGGCAAGTTTTACCACCAAATACTACTTGTGTCTTAAATTCATAACCTATGACCTCTCTTAGCCACCTAGATTCTACAGGCTTCCAGTCTGACTTAGACATTTACATTCTTACATCACTTCTGAAAATGGCATTTACTCTAGGAAATGTTTGACGATATTTGGAACCTTTTATCTCAAATCACAATTATTTTTTATCTTCATTCCCTGATCCATCTCTGTGCTAGGTTGTTTTTTTTCTAAGTAAGTTTTTAAGATGTGTCAGCTCTGATACTGTTCATTTCAACCTTTCTCATTTTTCATCTAACCACAGCATTACCACGGGGATATGTGGCAGGGGGGGTAACTTGTACTTTTGGATAAAACAAGTCATCTGTCATTGAAAATATATATGACTGAAACTTTTCATACTTAAAAAGCTTCCAGAATGAGCATGGGGACAATTTTATTTCAAAAATAATTTGTCTAAGAGCACTCCCACAGGAAAAGTAGTATTTAAGAAGTCATGACGGTCAAGCTTGATCATAATGTGCTACCCAGTTGCTGTAAGTTTAAGGTACATAATGCCTTCCTACCATTGCAATATACAATTATTCATGTGCCATGGAAGGAAAATGTTGCTAATAGTTCTGAGATGATGACTAGTAAATGGGGTGTGTCTTTGGAAAAACCCTGAAATGTAAAATTGCTGTTGCAGAGAAGTAGAGAGAAGTGGCATTTTCCATAGTTCAGTAAGCTATTCATAGCAAATACTAATGAGCTCATCCACAGGACAAGTACTGGGTATATGGCAGTCATGAGGCAGAAGCATCTGCAGGCTACGTTTACTTGTAGTATGATTCTATTGTCTTCAGTGGAGTGACTTCTGGGTTGAACTTTTCTGTTTAATATCAGTGTAAATATGAAGTTTCAGACTATTTTCTAATGATGCTGGTGTAACTTTTCACACCTTGTGACTCAGATATGTAGTATGTCAGGTGGGGAGGGACAGAAAGTCATTGGAAAAGTAGGCAAATAATTCAGATCATGGGAAAAATTCCATGAGATTTAAGGAGTTTGAAATCGCAATCTTTGCCATAGCACACCTACTGAAGAAGACCTCTAGGGAAGTCCTTCTCATTAGCACCATACACCCATACTTCAAGTGCCCAACTTTCTACACAGGGTTTGAAAACAGACTGATAATATAGAAAAGATTGTTCAAACAGCAAAGGCCCATTGCTACTTTGTATGGAAAAGAGTGCTAAGCTACAGTTCTGGTGCAAAAGAAAAATGGCAAGGCTTTGCTATGGTGCAACCCAGATGCAATCCTTCTGCTAGAAAAGCTTGTGTGTCAGAGTAAGGATAAAAATAAATTAGAACAGATGTTTGGTAAAAATATACATCTTGCTGTGTGCTTTATTGTATTTCTCAGTAGGATTTGTTTTTACCATTCCTCCCTGCTGGATGGTATGAAAAAATCCAATGGTAGAGTTTTCTCTTCCATTTAGGCTGAATGAATTGGTAAAGAGCACGTTTGCCTATAAAATTTTCTGATCATATTACCATGATATTCTATTTTGTTGACAAGAGAAGACTTTTGTGTCTGTAGGAGAGATTCCTGAATGTGGTGATTGCTGCTTTAAAGAACTGGGAGGACAATCCTTCAACAGTGTATGGCTTTAGAAGGGAGGAGACCTTGGTCACAGTTCTGGGATATTTATGACTTCAGTTTCCCCATCGCTAAGCCAGGAGTGGTAATAGGTCATTACCTCCTGTAGAGCAGATACTCAGTTCCTCACTGAAGAAGGCTCTAACATTAAGAAAAGTCTTTCTTTCTTTCATACATCTATGTGGAACTCCATTGTTGTACTAATGTACTAGCGTGAAATGTGGCCTGCAGTACACAGTGGTTTGAGAGTGTTGTTCCTGAAGTGCATCCTGAGCTTTCTGTCAAAAAAGTACAAAACGCTACTGGACAGTTAAATAACCTAGGTATTTTCACTATATAAGGAAATATACAAGTGGCATGATGAAGACTTTCTGGTCCATATACTTATTTCTCCCACATAAAGTAGTTGGTTTAATAAAGGTATTATCATTACAAATAAATCTAATGAAGATATTATCATGACCAAGAATCTTGTCTTGCTGCTCAATTGATATTTGCTCCTTTGTGGCTTAGAAAGAAGCACTGAACAGAAGTGGCCATTTCAAACCTCACGGGCTGGTATTTGAAATATCAAAACGGCTAAAAAAAAATTTACATTTCTTTTCTGACTTTGACTCTGCATCTGATAGGAGAATTATATGCCAGGTCATCATTTTAATTTAGTACTGAAAGGGCTATTATTTAGTGTGCCACAAGCCTCACAGGTGATTTTTTATGAATATACTATTTTCCTTGCAGTGAATCAGTATTTCCCACATAGTTTCCTACATTTGGCATCAGAATGGCACATTTCCGTCAGACATATGATGACACTGGGTAATAATTTAGAGTGCTAAAACTAATGCCGTAATGAGTCAGGCCAGTGCAGACAGGAGCAGAAAGATTCCACACCCTCTAAGGAATCTTTACTATTTCATTATTTTCCAGATTTCCTTTTTATTTCTTCATCCTTCTTCCTCTTCCTTTTAGTCTGGACTTGTCAGCTGCTTTCCCCTTAGGATCAGTTTTTCTTCTAAATCTCCTTTTCAGCTGTTCTAAGAAACAATTCATATTGGCTTTTTCTGTGGAACCTGTATTATCTGAGCTGGGAAGTAACATGTAGCTGGGAAGTAGAGCACCCTGAATTAGAGGCCTCATGTGTAGCCTGTGGAAGGAGGTAAGAAGGCTACAATTATACTTTGTTCGAGTTTTGATCTAAAGACTTACACAAGGGCTTTTAATGCAGAATTACTGGTGCTTTTATTCTCATTAACTGGATCCATTTCAGAATGCTGACCTGATTCCTTCCCAGATAAGTCTCAACCTTTGCAGTGACCACACTAAGCCTATTGAATGCAGATGTCTCCTAGTGACCACTTACTCCTGTTTTCCGTTGAACATTTTCTCCTGTAATTCATTGAGAAAGAATCATAAAGCAGTTCACCTTATTAAAACCTCAAGATATCCAAAGACAGCACAGATTGCAACAACAATGATGCACCATCCTGTATATGGCTTTACAAAGCACATTTCAGCTGGTCTGGTCTGAATGTGATCTCACCCTGGTGCTATGCGCTCACTGGCACGCTCCTGCAGCAATGCTTAGTGTGGTGGCTGGTCTTACATAAACTTGGCATTAGGAGCAAGAAGAGTGCTGGGACAAGAAATGCAGAATTCAGACTCCATGGCTACCTTCCTGTAAAGAATTGTGGCAGTACATGAATGGTGCTGTATTTCAGGCTCCTAAATAGCCCTGTTGGCAACGTGGTATAATTTATTTATGTTGGCACCATATAGTGTCTGTGTTAGCAAGGGTCCGAGGAGCTGTGCCTAATAGTTATCATTAGTCACACCAGTTTACTCAGCACCAATATTATCTCATAATTTGGCCTTGTTTTTTGGTGGTTGCAGCTCAGTGAAAACATTATAACATTACTCAGAATGTGCAGATGGAAAAGATGCACTGAGATGGTGACTGTCTGAACAAGGACAATTTGTATTTATCATTGGCTTTTTATAACCCTGGATCAAGAAAATGCTTCACGAGAGGATAAAATTGTGCACATATTCATGTCGAGATGGGCAAAGCTTCTCAGGAAAGATTGAATATAGTGTTGCTACACCATGGTGGAATTCCTAATGATGAGCTATTTTTTATTGCAGTTGCCAATTGATCACCTCAGGAAATCACAGTGATGAAGAATTCTCTTGATTTGAAAATTCTTACTTGTTGTTTCTGAAAAAAACAAACCAACTAAAACAGAAAATCACCAGCCACTGTGTTCTGCTTGAAAAGATTTGTCCTTAGGCAAGATTTTTATTTCCTTTCCCACCCAAGATGGAGAAGAATGTCTTTAAATGTCACTGAAAATATTGCACACAGAGACAAAACTATTTTTTCAAATCACTTCAAAATTGACTAAAAGATAAGGAAATCTACCTGTGATGCTTCTAGCATCTGAAATTTTTGTGTTTAAAGGGCTGACCTTTAATTAGGTATCTCCTGTCTGCTACTATTGCAAGCACAAGATAACTGCCTGGCAAAAGTCCTCTTTACTGACTCACAGGAACAGAGGACAAAGCAACAGACCAAGTGCTGAGTCCTCATTCACTGGTAGATTAACACTGATAAATGCACATGTTAACGAGAGAAATCATATTAAATTGCTTGGCGGTTCCAAGAATACAGAAAACCAATACAAATCAGTGGAAGAAGTTTCTGAAAGGGTATGCTTTCTGTAGTTTACTGGACATGTTCAAGCAGAATTTATGCACCAGTTCTAGCATGGTTCTGATATGCAGTAATGGTGTAATATTTCAAGAATACAGTTACTTTTCCTTGTCATGCCGTGAAGTTTCTAAATCATCCTTCCACAGTGGAAATTAGAGTCTCCTTTTTTTTTTTTTTTTTTTCCATGCTGACATTGCTGTTCCTGTGGTTAACCTAGGATATGAAATCAGCAGCATGAGGTTCAAAGATTGACTCAGCATGCTTTGTGAAACAAACCGCTCTGCTTTATTGCCTCTTTTGTTTCATTTGGTTATAGGGCAGATTTCTTCAGCTGCTCACAAAACACAAGCCAGCAGAGGCCTTATTTTATGTCCTGGAAATGCTATGACATTTCAGGGCCTTAGGACAAAAGAGCGTAACAGCTGTGTCACGTCTCATTACAGGTTCATCTAGAACAGTATCTTGACACTCCTAGTGACCAATAAAAAAACAGGAAAGAACAGGAAAAACATATAAAGATACTTTACACTATTAATTTTCCTTTGTATTTATCCAGATGCCAATTTGAAGTCAAGGAACTTCTTGAGCCAAAAGCAGCATCATTGTGTTCAATAGGCCTTAGGATTTTCCCTCACTAATTTGTGTGCTCACTGCCTGAACCCTTGGAAGCATTTAATATCCACAAACAGGTAGCAAAGGATCCCACAGTTTAACTATTTGTTGTAAGAAGAACAAATTCCTTCAGTTTTTGCTGAACCTGCCACTTGCTACTGTCATTTTTTGCCCAGTTTTTCTTTTAGATTGGAATCAGTGACCCATCATTCCTTGTTCTCCTTAAGCATGGCATTTACAGCTTTACAGAATTTTGTCATGTTCCCTCTGTCATCTCTTTTCCACTGTAAAAAGACCTATTCTGCTTACTTGTTTATCATCCTATAACTCTTAGTATCTTTGTTACAGTTTTCCTCTGGATTTTATCTTGTTCTACTGTACAGGTGTCCTTCCCTTCCTCCCATAGTCAGCCAGATCACCTCCCATGTCCTTGGAAACTTGGATACTTGAAAACTATTAGAGTGATTTGGCTTGTGCCTTTTCTCATTTTTAATACTATGCCTGCCTGATGATAAAAGGGCCATCACTACTGCCTCTGCTGAAATCTACTCATGTCTGTACTGTCTACAGTGCAATTAAATTGCCATGAAAGCAGCCATATCAATCTGTGGTTTTGAAATTGGGAATCATCATTTCATTACAAGATCAGTATGTTATCTGAAAGATTAATACTTATGTTTGAGAATGATTATCTGGAATCAAAGAGAACAACTATGAGGGTGATAAGAAGACTGAAGTAATTACATTCTGCAAAGAGATAAAGGGTGTACGCTGTTGAAAAGGGCTATAGGTGCGTTTTACAGAGACAATATTGTATGTATTTTCACAGAGACATATATAGGAAGGAAAGACCTATTTATGCAGAGGTACTGCATGGAAAAACGTTGGGAGTGTTAAATTAATTCTGGGCAAAGGTAGACTGGAAGTTAGAAGAACTTTGTGAGTATTTGAGGAGTAATGTTTCTGCAAGAATTTTTGCAATGGCAGATGTGAGGGCAGGAACGTTAAATCCTTTTAAGATGGTGCCCCAGAGAGGGACAGTAACATTTGGCTAGTGGGTGCATTTTTGTTTCCTAGAAGTCTGGAAGGAGACTGAGTTGCTCTTTCTCTGCATCATATTTATATTGTATTAACCCTTTGTGTCTTCAGTGGAGTCACCGTCTTCAGAGACAAAAATTTGAATCTGAGATAGCAATTCAGGGTTTGGTGTAGAGAGCAAACTGCATTTATCAAACATTTTTCATTATCAACTCCTACTGTCATGTGCATATGCGTTCCCAATACCAACTCTGTATGAGTGTGCTGTTAGCAAAGTAAACTGATCAAAACAGCTACCTTATTTCAGTTAAAACTGAGAAAAATATTTTTTTAATCTAAACATTGATAAAAATATCAACAGGTTTTTTCCTAATTAATTGACTAGACTGGCATCTTTTTCAATATATTTGGAAGAAAATTCTTCTTGCAGTAAATACTTTTTCAGCTATCTGTAAGTGTAAGGTCTTAATGGCAAATCTGGTTTGGTTTGGTTTCATCTGGTTTGTTCTTTCATTTATTAAATAGTCAGGTAGTCTTTAGATGGCCTCTCATGCTACACAGCTGACACACCATCTCTCAAATGTGTTTGGAGACCTATAGTGTTAGTATTCAATGATGATGTCATGAACCAAAAATGCACCTGTATTCAGATGGGAAGCAGGCACTTTTAATTTTGAAAACAAGACAGCATTCAAACATGTTATTTAAAGGGAAAAGGAAAAATGTATTTTAGCAAAACAGTCATTACTGAAAATAAATTTAAAATCTAGTTTATTTTACCTTTGTAAAATCAGAGGTAGCAATTCAGAATATTACCTACAGTCTTGTTGTATTTACTGTGAATTTTTATTTACTTTTCAGCCCATGGTGCACTTTGAATAAACCTTAACAATGGTTTGCAGGTGGCAAAACTCTGAGCATGTTTGAAAACATTAAAGATATTTCACATACATCTTCTTCACATTTCATTTATGGAAAGTTGAATTCATGGCTTCTTAAGCCATTTTTATGGAAGAGTACTCGTGACATTGATAGCTTGGTGACAAAACCAGAATGACTCTGTTTTAGGGTTAGATGTACATTTAATATGCATAAGACCAAACCACCGGTTTTTAAACACTGAAATCCAACAGCATTTGCTTCACTTCATTGACCATATTGCCTCTAAGCAAAGTTTTTATTCATATCAAGAAATTCCTTTTTTAATTTTCTTTTCCTTTTTATTTTTTTTTCTTTCAGCAAGAATATCCTTTGGCTAATACTTCTTTACTTTGAAAATCACAGCCCTCTTAAACTAGACAAAACTGTATATAGTCCTTCAGAATGAAGCTTAGAGATGATTTGGTATAACTATCAGCTCAGTGAATGCCAAATCCTCGGTGTTGCTAAACCTGTGCAGGTGTTTCCAGCTGACCAGTGGGAGGCTAGGGTTTGGTTAGGATATTGCTTTAAATGCTTCAAGCACCATGTAAAATTCTGCCATAAAATATGAGAGTCTGCTAGTGTTGTGACAGGCTATTGAGCCCAGCAGTTTCCTTTTGCAGATGAACAGTCTGTGCATGGAGAGCAGTGAGGTTAGAAAAAGCTAGAGTGGAATTATGAATACTCTGATCCTGGAGACACTTAAAGGCTAATGGCATTTCTATGCGGCTTTCTCTTGCTTGCAGAGATGCCTCTGTTCCCTTTACTGATGCCGTTTCTTGGATGAACTGTGAATTAACAGCAGGCACAAAACAGTGAGATTAATTTACAAACATGGAAACTAGACAAAAACAGATTCACTTTTAGTGGAAAAAAAAATTATTTTCTTTTATGTTTTCTTTTTAATGTTAATTATTATTATATAATAATGTTAATTATTATTATTAATAATAAAAATGAATGTTTGTTTAATTTGCACTAGGGGGAAGTCGCTGTTCTAGAATATTTTTGCCTGGTTAGCTATTGTGTGTAATTTAACTCTGAGGAGATGCATCCACCCACAGACCCAAGGAAAGCTTCTCCTAATGATCATCTTGTCTCTCAGGCAGACCCATTGGCACAGGGCAGTGCTAAACTTCACTTATGTATTGCTACTAAGACAATTCTCCAGAAAGCCCAAACATTGCCCTTGGCCATGTGGAGCTGAACACAAGCCTGAGGAACCCTGGATCCATATACTTGTTTGAAAAGTATGACATGTAACAGTTTGTTTTAAATTACTGAGATATGTCAGGTAAGCCTTGTTTCTGCCTTGTCCAGAGTTCAACTAAATGTAGTCGTCCTGTATTCGTAGCCCTGCAGTGCTCAAATGGGTCTCAGAGAAACAGTGCTGAAGATTGCACACACGTTGATGTTTGTACTTGAGAAAATATGCCCTTTGGTGGAATAATTCTAGTTACTAGGTGATTTGGCAGTTACCTGTTCAGAATCCGGTTGATTATCATCTTCACCCATTTGGCCTGAGGATCTAAACAGATTTGCTGGCTGTTCTTCAGTGTTGCTCTGCAGTGGAATGAACATTTCATTTCAGTTAATATTGACACCTAAGGAGGTCAGAGGAGTACACAGACAAAGCTGAGGATTATAAGTTCAAGGGCTGCCAACGTTTCAGCATTTGTAAGCCATAATTTATCTTGCCTGCTGACTTACATAATTTCCACAGCGTTGCAGTGTGGGCCCTTAGGAATGATCTCTACGTTGGCCAGGTGCTTTGGCAACATTAATCCTCTGACAGTCTGGATGCAGTGACACCGCAGTTCTGCTGCCAGCATTATCTCTGTGAGGAAAGGAAAGGAAAGCTTGTAATGTCTGCAACTGCACCAATCTAATAATGAAAACATTAATTAGAGAAAGCAGAAGGGATAACAAGTTCATGTCTCAGGGTATAAATGGATTGCTATTCATGGGTTTAAGGTAGTACATTCACTGAGCAAGAACAGGGCATTTGAGATCTGCAGGCTTTGTACAGGTAACAATTTATAAATTTCCATTACTACTACAGTTATTTTGGCATCGCATGACATCAAGTGCAATGAAAGGCTACTGGAAGTGTGGGTCTTCTATCTTATGAGAGGAAGAAAAACGTATCTGAAGAGGCAGACAGCTACTTCCTATGATTACAGCCTGGAGGTGAAACCTGTTCGTGTTAAAATTCTACACTGTTACCCGGTGTGAAAAAGCTACAAAAATATTCAGCTTAGAAGCTTAATCAAGATGCTAGGAAAGATGTGGGGGCCTCTGAGGGAGCAACTCTGGCTAAGTACTAGGAGCAAGAAATTATGTCACACATTGTACAGAACCCAAGTCCATGGACTGAATTTGCTGTTGCCTGACAGTCCTTCCAGACCCATGTTACCCTAGTGAAGCAAAAAAAAAAAGTTATCCCATCTTGGACCACCAGCAAGGTGAATGGAAGTTATTCAAGAGCACCAGCCGTGAAGCCCCAGAGCTTTCCCCACTCCACCCACTGCAGACACAGAAATATCTTCCTGATTTCAAGCCAGGTATCACAGGTAAAAAATGCATAATCACAACTCTCACATTTGTCCATTTTTCAGACTAAGGCAAGCTGCCTCTTCAGCTTGAAATTCCTGACAGTTGAACTGTGGAATATATTTGAAAGAGGAAATTCAGTACTTTGAGGACAGTATCAACAAGAAGCAAAGACAAGCTCCAGATAAATGGATGTGGGGCACACTCCTACTGAGAGGAGTAGAGCTGCAGGAGCCGAAATCCCAGTCAGTTCATCGATCCTCTCTTACTGTGGGTAGTCTTGACATCCCTTAAGACCAAACAGCAAACCCCTTTACCTCACCCTGTGCTAGTTCTTGTACCTTGATATGATTGTCCACCTATGTCCCTTCTTCACTTATCTTGCACCCAGCTGAATCTGCTGGTGCTTCTCTTGGCTGACCAACACCTCTCTACCTACCTGGCAGAAAGCAGAAACAAATGCACTTAAAAAGTCAAGCATTGGGAAGCACAGAGCTTCCCAGCAGAGCAACAACATCCCATCTGCAGACTCAAGGGAAGAAAATGAGATTCCCAAAGGCTGTGACAGGGCTTCACTGCAGGTGTGTGTAATGATACAGGTGTCCTGGTAGACAGTTGTCCAGCCTGGAAGTTGGCCACACACAGCTCTGTTCTGGCTCAGGAGGGACTGCAGATATGTGTCATCCCAACATAAAGCAAGGATGCAGTATGACCAAGCATCTACATGGTGCTCAGGCTTGGAAGCATTCCAGACCCCTTGGCATACTTTCTGCCCACAAAATACTTCTTGGACTTTCCCAGCAGAGTTTGGGTTTTTTTAACCCTCCTGCTTCACAGGAAAGAGCTCTCAACAGATGGCTGTTGATTAGAAATACTGATTCAAACTAAGCTGGATATTCCAAGCTTTCATCTCAGGGCCTGTTATCATAAAAGCAGCATGAAAAGTGATAGCGATGCAATATGCCACACAGTTATTGCAAGCTATCACTTCTGAGGCCCTGGTTGTAGCCTGCTTTTTCTCAGAATATTTAAGATACAAGTTCACCAACCGCAGTGAATTTCCACTAGCAGAATAATAATAGGAGACAAGAAATAGGCCCACTCTGACAGTATGAATATGTTTTTCTTGACCTGCTACCTCACCTGAAAGACCATGTGAGTATAGAAGTTCACGCACCTTGAAAACATTCTGTTTAGCTAAACCACATTGCAGAATAATTGTAATACAAAGGAAAAGAAATTCTATTTTCTTACCATTAAAGTTGCCCATAAAAGAGAGAATCAGGAGGGAGATTACAGTCTTGCTATCCATGACTGCTCTCTGTGCCTTCTTATGGTGAACTGAAAACAATCTGTGCTGTGTCTTTAGACCCACATGGGACTGCTGACAGTTACACTCCAGGATTTGCTGCTTATGCACATGTAATACAGATGGAATTGCTCTTGCTATTGCCTTTTGACACAACCAGAACAAGTGGGAAAATCTGAGATGAAACAGCTTGTGCTCAGTTTCGCACCTGAAATTGAGCAGCAAGTTGGAGCCACTCTGCTTGCTGTGATTCCTTCTTAATTCCAAGTAAAATACTAAGAGAAAATAACATGCTGGTTAAAGCAGTGAGAGAGGTATTAAATTGGTTATCATCATTTAGAGCTCAGCACTTGCTTAATTTTCTCTCAGTGCTGAAGTACAAGACAGAATCAGTAATAGAACATTGGCAAAGATCTAGGTAATTATTTGGACAGAATGAGGAAGTCAGACCATTCTCACATTAAGATCTTTCAGAATCTCTTACCTATGCTTATCCACTATCCCACATAAGACCCAGCAAATGCATGGGCTATAATGGGCCAGGGACTCTTCCTGTGGCTGAGGACATGCTTGTCTGTAGGAAAAGAGACTTTAGGTGTACGGACAAGACATGCCCTGCCACGTGCTCTCATGTCCAGAAAACAGTTCGTGACCTCTTGCATTTATTCATACTGTGTAGCAGTTATTAAAAAACCCCAAAGATTTTAAGAAGGTTTGAGTTTTCAACACCTCCGAATATTAGATAGTGTTTTAGAAAGCACTTAAAGCTATGCTTTAACTTTGTCATTCCAGGTCCCATTCCTTTTAAAGAGAGCTAATAATGTGTGGCTCATGAATTTGTTTAATGAGGATTTGAGTTACTTGTGCAACACCACACACACACAAAAAAAAAGCAGCTGTGGAAATGCTGGGAACAGCCACCATCTCCTCACGCTCCCTTCTATGCCCTTAGCCCTCTTTGGTTTTACTCTGTTCTCAGTCAGGGACAATTTAATTCCTTCTTGCAAGTCCCTTCAGATTTGCAAACACAAATTATTATGCTCTTGCATTTAACCCTATTGAATACATCTCTTTTTGAAGATCTCTTCTTCACAGGTCTTTCTAGGCATCTATGCTGAAAGAAAAATTCAGATCTATGCTAAAAAGAAAGCATACATTTGCCACACTACTGGTCACTGTCTCCTGGCCTGTGACCAGACATGAACACTGCACACTACTTTGGATCCCAGTCTAGCCTTGCCTTCTCTTGTAATGAATTGCTGATGATTTTGATATACCTAAAATATAGTATTCAGAAAGGAATCCTGAAGCTGAGGCACTCAGTTCTGTCCAGCGGATGGTACGAAACTGTTTTGCGTTGTTACGCAAGTGAGTGGTAGCTCACGAAATGAACAGATATTTGTGGTTTTGGGTGTGTATTTGCATATTGTGAAATTGGTCACTTCGTTAAATTACTAAAATGTTGGTAATTTTAGAAAATGACTGAAAAAATAGGTAAAAATATTAAGTACCTAATTACAATATTCTGGATTATTAACTCAAAAGAATAAGTAAGGAGTTTTTTTCTAAAGTATGTATTTAGAAAAGCTTTCAAAAACAGTAAAGCTTGCCACTCTACAGTTTTAAGGGTTTTTTTACAGCTGAGGTTATTTCAGAAAACAATGGAAGACTTCAGCGTTTTTGTGAAGTGAGTAGCTCACAGTAGAAAAGTATCATTGGTTACTGCAAGGACTGGGTATCTGTATATATGTCTTTCTGAAAAGTTGCTGACATTTCCTGCAAAATAACCTTTCAGTTTTCGTCCATGTGTTAATTTGCATAGAGTTTGACTTCAGTCCTTCGTAAATAACGTGGAGGCACATGTTTTTGCACTTTCAGCAGCTGTCAACTGCAGGGCTACTCTGTTATATCTGAACACTTATGTGCATTGTAGTACTTGCATTTTTGTAATCAGTGGAGGAACCTGCACCTCCTGGTTGGATATCCACAGCCCAATGGGCTTGTTACCACCACCTGAAAATTTATACTCTCAAGTTTATCCTTAAAGGAGAACATCTAGGGTGCAAGGCAAGGCATAAATTCTGGGACTGGCAAGGGACTTGTGCTCTGAGACTGGCAGAGGAGCATCCTGCGAAATTCCTCAGTGAACAGGAAAAACCTCTGCAAATCCAACAAGACTTGTCTCTAGGCTTATAGTGACAAACAGCATCAATGGGATGGTCAGGAGGGGTAGATGTGTGGTTTCAGCATAGTAATGAGGTGCACTGGAAATGTAAACTGCATTGGTCCTGTCTTGGAAAGAGGCTTCCATTTCTATGGTAGAGTTAGGATGACCAATAAAGAGCTGGATGGTAGAGGTAGGATGGAAGGAGGGTGGGAAGGAGAAGTCAAGTGCAGCTCTGGTTCTGCAGCCCAACATGGTGTGACTAGAGGTGAGACAGAAGAGAGTTGAGGTCATTTGTCATTGTGCTTCCTTTTTGGGAAATTTTTGCTCTGCTTGGAGAAGTGGGAAATCCAGTAGACTTGCTTCAGCATCTGGGTGAGCCTTATCAGAAACCGTCTAGAGCCGTGAGGTCTCATTATTTGGTGGTGTAACAGGTGACACTGTTTTTCTATGTCTGGAGTAAAGCTGACATCACCTGTGTGGAAGAAGCAAGTTGGCTAGCATAGGTCCAGCTGCAGAGCTTTGGTAGCCAGACGTGTTGCATATACGTGGGTTTGAAAATTCCCTCCATGAATTCCTGAAGGGTGTTTTGAACCAGGAGGTGCTAGGCCATTAGAATGGCAGGAAAAAGGCAGTCGGGCTCCTGTTGTTCTTTGTCAACTATTGCCTAAAATACAATTTCTAGAAGTATCACTATATAGAAGAAGAACATAGCAAAGATAGTCTTCTGTCCCTTCATGCTGGTAACCTGAAGTTGTGCAGTATTGAACAGGGCTCCAGTCAGGGCACACCTTTCTGTGCAGATCCTGACTGTGAAAAGATTACCCCACTGAGAGTCATTCAGGATCTTCTGAAGATTTTCTAAAAGGTAACAACTCTATCCTTTCTACTATCAGATAAGAATGTTCACATAAGAATTTGTTGTGGCAGTTTTAGATGAGGGCAAGGTCACATCGCTGATCACCAGCGTTGAGTGGGAGCTCCCTGCAGACCTCTCTATTACCAGGAGATGCCTAGATTTATCCTGCACTTGAGGGGTATGTGCAGTACGGTGCAGGCCTGACGGCCAAGCTGCATGTGCAGCGCAGCACGAGCCTGCGCCTGCTCCGTTACCTGGTTTAGGTGGGTCACTGACTCCTCGATGCAAAGGTGTCTGTCAGGATCACTACAAGGGGGACCTATGCCTTAGGTGCCAAATGGCACAGGGACCAAAACCCATATGAAACAGAACTCACATGGAGAGGAAAAAGAGCAAAGTTTCTCTTTTTCTCACTAATAAAAATGGAAATACAGTCTAAAAGAGTGCAAAAGGTAGAAAAATGCAAAGAGGAAACAGTCTTTTAGCATAAGCTTTGAGAAGGAAAATGTTCTTGGAGAACACAGTAAATAATCACTTCAACTCACTTAGCAATGTGGAATATGGGGGAGAACTTCAAACATTTTTGTCTGACAAATAGTATCACAGTCATTTGGAAGCTGCTGGTTTTCCTTACACAGATTTCACCATCTGACTGAACCTGTAACACTAATCATACCTTCAGCTTCTAGGTGGTTCACATTATAACCCAGTGGAATAGCCAGTTGGGTATAGAATATCTATCATTTGAGTCATTTTGTGATTTCATAATATGCAGTTGATCTAAGCAGATGTGTGCATGTATATATATATATATATATATATATATATTTAACATTGTAAAATCCATCCTTTGAACGACATTTATTTAATTATATGTACATATGTAAGTAAACCCTCCAGTTCCCTGTTGTTTTTGGCATGTAGCTTTGTACAGCTTACATTCTCCCCTAATTTCTTCTCTCTTTAATGTTTGCAAAGTTGCATAATTGGATTGTTTTTCTCAGATGCAGGACATCTTTCTAGCCCTTTACTACTCTAAATTTCTTCTCTCATCTGATGGATAAGTCAGGCAAAATAAATTATTTCGCTGCGAAAGTTTTTAATATAGTAACACATTTTCCCTTCAAAAGCAACAGTAGGAGGATGGTATCACTAAAAAGAAGTAATTTCTCCTTTTCTGAGTGATGTAACACTTTCTCATTACCACAACACCCTAAATATTGGACTTCAACATTTTGGCATTACAAAGAGAAAAGCTATTTTATCCATCATGAAGTTTTCAAGATTCAGTAAAATTTTTCTCTATGTCCACAACTCAAAAAAGTAACATCCAGTTACTTGCTAGGTAAAGAGGAAGAAATAAGGAACAAGGACAATCCTTGTTCATATGAATTTGCTTTCCAATGATTTCATTCAAATAAAAGCTAGACTTATGAGGATGAGCCACCTTTCTTTGGGTGTCACAGGAGAACACTATGAATCTTAGTTGTGTCAATAAGGCCAGGATATGGTTTTATCTTCAGATAAGGTTTTATTGAACTTCATGAGCAAATAGCAATTGATTTTTCTGTCACAAAATAGGCACTATATACCTAGTCATTGAAGATATTGTTTGCACTAGAAATGTGCACTGAGGTGGAGTTTCTTTGCTTTAAAAGATGTCAGGGCTCCTTGTTACAGCTGGGACCCAAACAATTTATTTTCCTGGAAACTGTTGTTGTAAACTTCATGTTTTCTTACCACAGCAGACACTGTTGCTCCCTCCCATCCAGCAAAAAGTGTTTTAACTTTAAACACAGCCCTACTTTTAAATTAAACCAGAATACAAGTTCCTGCAGATTGCAAGGGCTTACTTGTATTCAATACCTGCATCCTGCGATTAATCTCTCTTCACACTGGCAGCTCCAAGTGAAGAGTTTAAAAAATGTGTCTTTGAATCTAAAAGCACGTTTGCTCAGTACAGAATGTCCCCGACACTTCAGACAGAGATGGACTGCAGGTGTGCTCGGGAAGCCCTGTGCATGCACAGAGGTTACTTCTTCCCAGCCTCCTAGCTAGCCAAATGGGCACAGGTACACAGCTCTATCTTAACATGGAATTCACAAAAAACTCAGCATATTTTTCAACAATAAAATATTTTTATTGCATTATATTTCATTACATTATAATGAGAAATCCACCTTTTTACATAAATACATTTTTCCAAAGCAGAATAAGAAAAATTACTTATTCTATATGAATTATGACAGTATGTCATACGAGTAGACATAAAATATCTAAGCCTCTTCAGAACATTTACTGTTCCTTTATCTTGTGTATAAATACAAAATAATTAAATGTAAACTAATTTAAAAACAAACAAACCAACCCCAGCATTGTCTTGTTAGAAACCAAAACAATCTCAGCATGAAACTCCACAATTTTATGAAAATTCTTAAACTGGCATAAGTATTGAATAAAGTGAGACTTCAGGGGCAAGTTTTCTGTAATTTCATTGCACAGTATCTTGTCCAAAAAGATCCTAGATAAATGCTAATAAGTTATAGTGGCAAAAAAGATTTATCAAAACATTCTGAGCCCAAGGCGTATTTAGGCACCTGAAGCAGCAGATTGAGTATGGCAGCACAGCCCTGTGCTTGTTTTAACCAGTTTTTATACCCATGTAATCCTGAATGGGCACTAAAATGCTAACAGCACTCAAATTTAGCAATCTCATTATTCCTAATGGAAGGATTACCCGCTATCCTCAACACTATCCACTCAAACCTCTGTATATCAGACTACCTGCAGACACTTGCACAACGGTTGCCACAATGGACCCATCTTATTTTTGGATATTAATGCTATTTGTAAGAACTTGTTGGCAAATAGTATTTGGAAAGAAGGAGCTTGCACAAAGGTGGGGCTACTCAAATTGTGAGAACGGCAGCAAGGTCACTGAGAGGTGCCTAGCAAAGCTTATGCTGTCTTATCAAACCAATTCAATCACTTTAGCTCAGTGAATAAATACGTACATAGCAATAGGCAATAGTAGGTATGAGGGGAGACTCTCAGAGGGATTGAACATTGAAAGCTGGTCTACAAACTCATCAAAACTGGAGAGTTTGGCTATTCTCTTCTTCCAGCATCCACTTCCCAGTATCTTCTGTCAAACACAGGTAGCTTCATTTGGAGATGTTTCTTCCCTCAGAGCTGGTTATGTGAACTGCAATAGGCAGAATTCAAACTATAAAGCCAGTCAGGGAATCCTTCCTTAAGTCTTCTTGCATGCCCCTGCTAGTAAGTGTCACAAACTTATCTTCTGGAAAAGATGCCTGATGGTGATGGTGGACCACACTGGCCCGATCCTGCAGTTAGATTTGCATTTAATCAGGCATTTGCTGTGGATACTCTGCCTGACCCACAGGATTTTCTTGTCCCAACAAAGGAGCCACTTCCTGGGCAAATCTGTGGCATAACTAACCAGATTTTCCCATAGAAACCAATGGCAGAATGTAGCTTGTTATTCCGGTGACACCCATACTGGTTTCAAAGCAGCCAAAAGCTAAACTCGGCCACCGAAAGGGCTCGCGTTAGCCTCGGCTGCTGTGCGGGGCACGTCCCCACTGTGCGGGGCACGTCCCCATTCCCCCTGGAGAGCAGGCGCGGCCCCGGCGGTACCTGTTGAGGATCCTGGTGACGAGGAGCTTGACCCAGGGTGCGGAGGGGCTCAGGCAGACCGTCTGGCCCTGCTTCGTCGTGGCTCTGTGGGGCGAGGGAGGGGCTGAGCCCGGGGCCGCGGCCGGGGCCGGGGCCGGGGCCGGGGCCGGGGCCGGGCACTTACATGACCTCGGGCACGGCGCAGTGCGGCCCCTCGGCGACGAGCTCCACGCGGGCCAGGCGCCGCGGCGGGATCACCTCGGACACGGCCCGCACGCAGCGGCAGCGCAGCTCCCCGGCCAGCGGCGAACCTGCCCGGCGGGAAGCGCCGCCTGAGCCCCGGCTCCGGGACCCCGCGGCGGCGCCCCCCGCCCCGTCCCGCCCCGCCCGCCCGGGCAACCCCGCGGCGGCCTGCCGGGGCCCCTCCGCGGACGGCGGCGTGCCCCCGGCTCGGCCCGCCGGGCCAGCCCGCAGCCGCTTACCGCGGCAGGGACCGGCGGCCAGGAGGAGGAGGAGGAAGAGGAGGGGGAGGCGGAGGTGCGGGCTCATGGCTGGTGCTGGTGGCGGAGGTGCAGCGGCAGCCGGCTGCGGGTCCCCTGGTCCGCCGGTGCTTTTATCCCCCGCCGGCAGCTGTCGGACAGGAGAAACGTGATTCACACGCCGTCGCGCATCTTTCTCTCCACCCGTGCACATCCTCGGGCGGCTGCTGCTCGTCCTCTTACGTGCCGCTGACCCGCCCCGTCGGCCCGGCCCGGCCCGGCCCGGCAGCCTGCAGGGTGCATGTACGGGCTGCGGGGTCGGTTCCGCGCCACAGCCTGTCTCCCGGCCCCGCTGCTTCTGGCCGGAGGTGAGCATTCAGCCGACTCCATTCACCAGGAGCCCAACAAGTGCCAGAGAGCCAGCAGTGGGAACGCGCACAGGAATGGACTGTCGTTTAGACACCAGAATTTGGAGGTTAAATTTAGCCCAGACCTAGTTTTCTTCAGGTTTGTAAACCTGAAAGATGCTAGTGGAAACTGAGACATAAAGTCTTTTGCATCTAGGGACGAGTTCACATTTAACATCAGCACCTGGATTTCTCTACCAAGGACACAGTAATTGCACTGTGGGTTTAGTTGTTAGCTGAAAAGCAAAGAGCCCTGACTGTTACGCAGAGCAGTGAGTGGTAGGCGCCCTGTGCAGCTCGCTGGAAACATGTCAAGGCTTGAAGTCTGCCAGAGGATCCAGGGATGCCTCTGAGCAGTAGATGCAGTCCAGAGGTGCCACAACCATCTCAGCCTTTCTTCCTAGTCTTTGGAGATCATGCTCTGCTTTATTTCAGTCCTCCAGCTTTTCTTTGGATTTCTGTTGTTCTTTCTAGGACAGTGAAGAGTGATTAAAAATTTTCCCCTAAAATCTTTACAAAGGTGTAGTAATTGTGTTAATTTTTTTTCCTTGGTCTGGGAAGCAAAAGAACCAATTTGATAATAGGCAATGGACACCTCATTCATTTTAACTCAGGCAAGGGGAGATGACAACACAGACTGATTTATTAGTGCTGTGTCTGCAATCTTGTAATCTCTCTGCTTAATTTCAAAATATTCCCAGGAAGAGGGAAGCTGAGAACAGAGATAACTTTGTATTCATAATTAGTCTGTCAGGTATTTCCCTGTACTCTGACCAATTTGACTGCCTCACCGTTAATGAGCTGACTTTTCTTCTCTTGGACCTGGGTGTGAACTCAATAATTTGGGCATTGCCAGTGCAGTCTCTGTGGCTCTAGGTCCACCAGACCTGTAAACCTTGGGGCGCTTGACTGTGGGAGACATCGGCCTGTCAGCCTCACACAGCCTCTGAAAAGCAGCTAGGCTTTGATGAGAAACAGGCCTTGGGAGGAAGATAAGAAACTGTTGAGTTGTGCCAAGGTGGCAGGGAAAAACAATGAACAGATGCAACACTAAACTCTGGAAAAGTCCTGAACTGTGAGAAGTTACCGCTGCATGAACAGTGTGTCAACAAGAGGATGATTGGTCTGCACAGCGTGTGTTAGAGTGGTCTTATGCTGATAGGAGAAAAGGTAGATAGCTGTCTAATTGCTGATTTGCTAATTATGAAGTAAGAGCTTTAACCATGGCATAAGTATGTACTATTGGCAAAAATAAATGGCTTTGCTTGTTATAACTCTCAAAGAGTTGTGCAGGTCCAATATCCTCCCGCAACACTTGACTATTTCTTACTTTTGCCACACTGCAGGAATTATGGAAGTGCTAAAGTAACCAGGAGGGGAAGATCTCAGAGCAGTGGAGATTTGTATTTATCTCCAAAGTGACTGTTTCTCATTGTACTCGGTCTGCCAAAGTGCAGGGAACAAATACCTAATTCCTGCCCATCTGTAATTCCTTCTGCCTTGCTCATGAGTTTTCTGAAAGAACTATAGGTTCTAGCTCAATTGGTAAGTGCCAGCTGTCAAATGCTAGCCTGAATACTAGTCCTTGCTCCACAACACCAAAACTCAGCTACAGCCCTGCCTATTATTATGAAATTTCCTTACAAGGTGTCAAGGGAAAAATGGCATTTTCATGCTGAGAATCCTATTTCTCCAATAAAAAAAAAATTCAGAGTAGAACCTGCAGTGATATGTTAGGTGTGCCAGATGCAAAGGTATAAAGACGGGGACTACCTTTAAAATGTAAGGAATGCAGTCTCTGTGAACCATTTTCTAGGTTTTTTTCTCCTCCACCCCCCTGCCCCCTATATAAACTAATGTTTCCTGGCTTGTGGCTGTTTATGAGATAGAGCATTACGTGCTGGCTTTTGTTTATTTGGGAAAAACCTTCCTATGCTATCGGTTTGTTTTTCTTTTTGTGGCAATGTTCTGTGCAAACAGGCTTTCTGCTTTGGAAAGCGCCAGCTCAATAGCAGCCTGGTTCTGAATGCAGTCACCTTAGATTTCAGGGTAAAGACTGAACTTGTTGCGTGAAGTCCTCATCATGCTGATGTCAGTGGCAATGTAGATGAAGCCAGCTTTTCATTGCTGACTTCAGTTGTCACTTTAAATAGACTGGGTATAGAAGAACAATTGGGGCTGACCAGCATTTTATCCCTTTTCTGAGCAATTCATGGAGGGCAGCAGTGGCTGAGCTCTTAGAATATTGCTACGGATGGTACGTTAAGGTCCCATCTCATGGAGGAAAAGCATTTCTCTGTTAGGGAGTGGCCAATGCCTTGTGTTACATAGAAATCTGCATTAACAGAGCATATTTCGTTAGAGTAACTACTTCAGTTTTATCCAAATCTCTCAGCAGGAATTTATGTCCAGGAATAGGCTGAGCTAAGTGAAATATATAGCAATAACAATGATTACATTAGTTTGGCAGTTAAACATGCAAGTGATAAGACAGCAGTGATGAACTCCACTCCTCAGTGGGCCTTCTGTCCTGTGGGTTTCAAACTGTCAACTCCAGCAATAGAATCTTAAATTACATCACTTTCCTCTGCCTTCTCAAACATCTGGAAAGCTGCTTCCTATTCTTTCTTGTCTCCAGTGGGAGATTTCATATCAAATAGTTAAGAGTGCCTTAAAAAAAAACAAGCTACCTTCAAGTAAAGCTGTGCTTCTTGTGAACTGGAAAAATTTCCACCTTTTTGGTAGAACAGTTATATATAAAATCCAGAGAATAGGTAGGTGTATGTGGGATTTGGAACTTAATCTGTTCAGGACTGATAAAATCAAATGGACAATGTACCCATGTTCTCTGGACCTAGCACCACCTCCCTGTGCTGAAACAGCTTTTCAGAGCAATCTGTTTCATTATTCTTCAACTAGGAAAAATTAATTCACATACATTAATTTGCCACTGACTGGTCTTGATGTGAATTATAACATGATTCAGCATCAATTCAGCAGATAAGCTGTTAAGGTATATGGCTTTTAAAGGGAGATCTGAGTGCTAAGCAGCTCATAACAATGAAATAATGATGTGTCAGGGAAGCAGAAACTCACTGCAGAAAGAGGTGAAGAAGCTCTGAGATTACTTCACCATGCCAAAAGGAAATACTCTTCAATCAGCAAATGTGGCTTGTTGACAAATGTGTAACATCTGCAGTGCTTATGAAGAAAATTATTTGCTTGGTCATTTTCCTGTGATGTAAGTAAACATTTGTTTGACGTTCACAAGAACATTTATTGATGGGTTAGAATATCTTCATTCTCTGACATATCGAACTCCTCAACAGCTGGCTTGACCTTTAGTCCAGGCTACAGTTTTGGGAAGTCTTGTGCAAATACCCACCCTACCAACAGAGTGAGAGGAAACTTGAGATGTACAAAGATTTGAAAAAATGTCTCACATGTCCAGGGCATTGCTCAGTCACTTCCCTTTAAGCTCTGCTAGGCTAACCCTATACATCTGGCTCCATCAGGGTACACTCAAACCGGTATTATGAGGACCATGTTTTAGAAAAAAAGTTAATAAGAGGTCAGAAACAAGAACACCTTATGCTGTTTGCGTTGGTGCTCAGAATATCATGCAACTATTCCTTTGTATTGGAGCCAATACTATAATCTTTAATGAAGGCTGTGACTAGAAGGCAGCTGAAATTATGAGTATGTGATCCACACTGTCACTTTTAGATAGATTCTCAAAAAAATTAAGAGGAAAATGATTAGGATCATTCAAAGGAATCCTCTTTCAAGGATTATGCCCTGGGCAATTAGCTCAATTTTGCAAACAGGATCAGCCCAACCTCCTGGCCAGACTTTTCCGGCTACAGGGATATTTCCCTCCCTTTTCTAATTGAAACAATCAGTTGGTCACACCTGGTCATTAGTCACTGGTGAAACATAAGAGAGGCTGACTGGTCCACTGCCGGTTGGCATGATGAAAGGCCATAAGTAGATATGCTCTCCTCTTGCACTGGTGCCTTCTGGAAGTAGGGATAAGAAAGGGAGGCAGATCAGATAATTTTCTTATGCTAGTCAGCGTGAATCAGGGAAGCCTGAGGAGAAGAAGTAACTTCAAAAGCATTTATCTGTGATGAGGTTAGTGTGTCAAGAAGTCTATGTGATGATAGAAAGAGAACAAGAATGCATGTTGTAACTTAGGGAAAATGTGCAATCTGCACAGCTCATCCTGCCACTCTGCATGAACGAACGATATTTTTAGGAGACTGAAGGAAGGCCCAGTAACACTTACCTCTCCTTGACACTGACATGGTAGACCTGACCTTTGCTCCCACTAGGTGAGGATTATTGCAATGGATTATTAAGGTGTTTTGAGCAAACACGTAGCAGAACTGATGAAACTGGGTTTCAATGGACTTGAGTTTTACAGTTGGATTCTCAGATGTCTAATGAAGTACAGAATCCAGCTAAGGAATTTCCTTCAATTAAGGCACTTATAACGTCTCTTTCTCCCTCTGCTTTAGATTCTCTAGCATGTTATGAAAGTGTGTTATGTGTTTATGCTGCAGTCTCCTCCTCAGTGTCAACACAATGGCATTTTCTACAGCTACCCATAGACTTTCAGAAAACATCTAGAAAGTGTCTATCTTTGATCCTAATACTTTGAAAATGGCCACCACTCAAGAGTTGCCAGGGGGACAGAGGGATACAGAATAATCAAGGCAGCTTCATCACATAATAAACTATTTAATTAAGAATACCAGTCTAGATGCTGCCAAACAGATGTGGAACTAGATTTCAGTACTGTTCCACTCCCAGGCAGTTATCCAAATAATTGTATTTGCAAAACAGGTGTGCAGACAGAAAATCCTCATGTTGTCTATGGTAGCTCCAGAGATGTAGCAGGGGTAGCGTGAAAAGGACAGTCAGCCATTCCAGACCTGTTTAAATATGTGTGTACTGAGGAGATCATAGAATTCTAGAACAGTTTGGGTTGGAAGGGACCTTAAAGATATTCTAGTTTCAATGTCGTTGCCACGGGCAGGGACACCTTCCACTAGACCAGGTTGCTCAAAGCCCCGTCCAACCTGGCCTGGAACACTGCCAGGGAGGGGGCAGCCATGACCTCTCAGGGCAACCTGTGCCAGTGTCTCACCACCTGCACAGTGAAAAATTTCTTCCTTATATCTAATTTAATAATACCCTCTTTCAGTTTAAAACCATTACCCCTCATCCTCTCCCTACACTCCCTGATAAGGAGTCCATCCCCATCTTTCCTGCAGGCCCCCTTTAAGTACTGCAAGGCCGCTATAAGGTCTCCCTGGAGCCTTCTCTTCTCCAGTCTGAACAACCACAACTCTCACTCTGTCCTCATAAGGGAGCTGCTCCAGCCCCCTGATCATCTTCGTGGCCTCCTCTGCACCTGCTTGAGGAGGTCCATGTCCTTCTTATGTTGGGGGCCCCAGAGCTGGACACAGCACTGCAGGTGGGGTCTCATGAGAGTGGAGTAGAGGGGGAGAGTCCCCTCCCCCTTGACCTGCTGGCCACACTTCTCTTGATGCAGCCCAGGACACAGTTGGCTTTCTGGGCTGTGAGCACACATTGCTAGCTCATAGTCACTTTTCCATCCACCAATACTCCTAAGTCTTTCTCCACAGGGCTGCTCTCAATGCACTCATGGTCCAGCCTGTATTTGTGCTGGAATTTCCCTGACCCATGTGCAGGACCTTACTCTTGGCCTTGTTGAACTTCATGAGGTTTGCACAGGCCCACCTCTCAAGCCTGTCCAGGTCCCTCTGGATGGCACATCCCTTCCCTCCATCGTGTCAACCACACCACGCAGCTTGGTGTCATTGGCAAACTTGCTGAGGGTGCGCTTAATCTCACTGTCCATGTTTCCAACAAAGATGTTAAACAACTCTGGTCCCAAAACAAACCCTTGAGGAACACCAAATGTCACTGCTCTCCACTTGGACATTGAGCCATTGACCGTAATTCTCTGAGTGTGACCATCCAACCAATTCCTTATCCACTGAGTGATCCATCTGTCAAATCCATGTCTCTCCAATTTAGAGACAAGGATGCCATGCAGGACCAGTGTCAAAAGCTTTGCATGAGTCCAGGTAGATGGGAAGGGGGTGTGGAGGTGGAAAGACAAACACTCAGATGAGGACAAAGCTTAAATCCTGCTGCCACTCTCAAAGTGAGTTGAGAATCACTGTCAAGCTTGTGTTTTCCCTCACTTTGTCCTTCATAGTCTCTTTTGGGAACCTAGAAGTGCCCCACTAGCCAGAGGATTCCAGGCATCACAGCTGGATGAGCTATGTGCTGAGACAGCCACATCTCCTCTTTGCTCCATCAAACAGCTTTGGAAATCTGCCCACTTTGCATCTCTGTTGCAAACTTTCTGATCTCCTGCCTTTTTTGACTGATGTAAGTATGAGAAAGGGAGGAGTGTGCCTTCCTTCCCTATTGCAGCAGCAATATTTGCTTGGAGCAATGGCCTTGAAGCCAGATTTGTGTTAAGGCAGTGTGTGTGTGCCCCAAACAGGGACAGAAGCCTCAGTCCTAGGCACTGTGCAAGTGCAGACCAAAGGGGTCGTTATTCCTCAAAAAGGGCTTCCACAGCTGAGTCACAACAACCCATATGAACTGGGAAAGTCAATGTCAGGTGTTGCAGGCAACAAACACTGTAGCACATCCGCATGGCTCCGATTGCACATCTGCAGAGTGGATTCATTACTGGAACAACTAGACAATTTGCAAAGCAAGTTCTGTAGGCACTTTAAATTCCACGTTCCCAATTTCCCTTTTATTAAGGAGAACATCCAGCCTGGTCTTGTTTTTTTGCAGAAGCTGGGAATTAACTTTATGAAGCCATCGCAAATGTCAGAATGACCAGTATTTACTTAGGAGAGAATTTGCCTGGGGAACAAATTAGCAGCAGGCTAATCAGGGCTGAAATAGGTAGTATTATCCTTGCTTTACCTACAGTCTCCTGACTCCTGTTATGTTTTAATGAAGAATGTGTTAGAAAAATGCATCGTGAAAATAGTGCTGCTCCTTTGCAGTAGGCGAAATGACAGAAGCATGTCAGCAGACAGAAAAAAGAACCTCTTATAGGCTTGAGAAACCTGAGACAATCACACAACTTCATATTTAAACTAGCATTGATCTGAAATTGGTGGTGAAGTTACACTACCTGACCTCCATGCCATCCAGAATGCAGTTTACTGGCTTCATTCAACCAAAACCAGCCCAGAGTCGCTCCCTGCCCTTGGCCTCCAAGGGGTCTGCCAAAAGGTCGGGGATTCTTCTCAGCCTCTCCAAGTGGCAGCACTAGCTCATTTCAAGCACAGCAAGAGCATGGAAGGGTATAACATTTTCTTGTAACATTGATAAAAAAAGGCCTAATGGTCCATTTGGCCATATGAAACCTGTCCTTTTCCTCAGTTCAACACTAGAAATTGGCACAAATATTTAGGGGATGTGTGGGAAAGTTGTTTCATTGGTCCACATGCTGTTGTCTCTAGCCCAGTTTTCAACTTCTAGGTGACTGCAGTGAAGTGGAAAGGAGGAAAATAGAGCCCTGGTGCTTTTCACATCCGTTTCCCAACTAATTTAATTTCCCTGCAAACAGGACCAAATTAAAGAGGCTCTGTCCTGCTCTCAGTCCAGAACGCCCATTAAGGCTAAGGAATGCCGAGGACTGTAGTTTTGAAATGGTGAACATGTATTGATGGGCACAGCTTATACAAGCCATTAACTAAAATGACAAGATTTGATGTTGTAAGATCTGTCTTTTATGTTAACACAGGGAAACAGACACCAGGCAAATGTATTTAAATATTTATTTTTTAGAAAGCAAAACTATGCACATGACAGGGGAAAATTTCTTAATTAGGAAACATATATATATAGTAATTAAAACATTAGAAAAAATCTTCCATTTGATTTACAGGAAATTATTACAGTTATTCTGGATGTATGATGATAACTCTGCATAATAATTATGCATATATAACTATGAGGGTTTCCTCAGCATTTTGGAAAAAGAGTAGATGAATAAAAATCATACGGTCTCACAATGATGATATTTAACTATTAGTATTTAAAAGTGGTTTAGATCCCCCTTCTGCTGAACAGAAGCATGAAGAGCAGAGGAAACTGCATATACACAATTCCAAAAGGAATTTGGACTAGAATAAATAAACATCAACAGAACAGCATGTTCACTTACATGTAACTTTATATGAATTATGACATTATGCCATACAAAAAAAGACATCACATGTCTAAGGTTGCAAGGAGCAAAACGCACCAGCTCCCTCTGAATGCAAAGGCAGAAGGTAAGCAGTGCTGTGTGTACCAGGACTTCTGGCTGCAGAAGGGAACTGGCTGCTGCCAGTGAACTTGCATTGCTGAGCTAACCTTTGGCTCTGGCCCAGCTGGCTGCACGGCTTTCCCACAGTAGCTGGGAAAGTTTTTTTCCAGGCACATAGGTATACGATGTGCAAAACAAAACCAAGATGTGTTTTGGGAGGCAGCAGTTCCCTTCTCTACTCAGATCTGCCATATAAAATAAATGTTTCTGTGTGAGTTGTTACTCAAGACCTTACAAAGGTGTGTAGCATGGAAATATACTTCATGCTGATGCTGGAGCCCAGGCAGATACTTTTCCTGTGAAAGGACTCAGGATATTCCCTGTATCTTATCTCCCGCACAACACCCCAAAAGCTAGGTTTTAAAGGCAGCAAGTTAGTATGGCACTTAGAACTGTGCTTTTCAATATCCAAATGAAGGATACATTTTACATAATATTTGCAATATTTAGATAAACGCAATCAGCTACCATTACGTTAAATAGTGTCCTCAATAAATAGTCTGAGTCAAACGCAGCGTGTTTCAAGAGAAGAAAGCCCCGAAGCCACAAGCTCAGTTGTCATCTCCCCTCCGGCGAGCGGCTGTCCCCCGTCAGTTTTTCTGTGTGGAGCTGAAAGCCAAAAGCCAAGAAACGGAGATCAGCACCGCCCGCCAGCCCCTGCGAGCCCTCCGCTCGCTCGGAAGCGGGAGCGGGGGACGCGAAACGGGCTCCCCCTCGCTTTAGCGGGGATCTCTGCGGGGGCCGCAGCCGGGGCCGCCCCGCTCCCTCCCGGGTCACCCCGCGGCGGCGGCGGGCGGAGCGGGGCCCCGGCGGTACCTGTTGAGGATCCTGGTGACGAGAAGCTTGACCCAGGGTGCGGAGGGGCTCAGGCAGACCGTCTGGCCCTGCTTCGTCGTGGCTCTGTGAGGCGAGGGAGGGGCTGAGCCCGGGGCCGCGGCCGGGGCCGGGGCCGGGGCCGGGGCCGGGCACTTACATGACCTCGGGCACGGCGCAGTGCGGCCCCTCGGCGACGAGCTCCACGCGGGCCAGGCGCCGCGGCGGGATCACCTCGGACACGGCCCGCACGCAGCGGCAGCGCAGCTCCCCGGCCAGCGGCGAACCTGCCCGGCGGGAAGCGCCGCCTGAGCCCCGGCTCCGGGACCCCGCGGCGGCGCCCCCCGCCCCGTCCCGCGCCGCCCGCCCGGGCAACCCCGCGGCGGCCTGCCGGGGCCCCTCCGCGGACGGCGGCGTGCCCCCGGCTCGGCCCGCCGGGCCAGCCCGCAGCCGCTTACCGCGGCAGGGACCGGCGGCCAGGAGGAGGAGGAGGAAGAGGAGGGGGAGGCGGAGGTGCGGGCTCATGGCTGGTGCTGGTGGCGGAGGTGCAGCGGCAGCCGGCTGCGGGTCCCCTGGTCCGCCGGTGCTTTTATCCCCCGCCGGCAGCTGTCGGGGAATTTCCCGGGCGCGGAGCGGGGCCGGGGGGGGGCTGGCTGGGCTCCCCACCTCCTCTGCCTCGGGCCAGGTGGGGCGGCCCCCTCGGCCCGTCCCACCGCCGGGTGTCCGGTGCTGAACGAGCGGTACAGGGAGAGAAGGGGGCTGCGCCCTCCCCGAGAGGCTCTCGTCACTGCGGCTCTTCCAGGTGAGGGAGGGGGAAGCACGGCACTGCACAGTCCCCAGGATAGCTCAGGGGCTGCTTGGGACCTCGAGGAGACTCACCCCGTTCTCTGGAAGGAGCTCAGGCTCTTTTGTGGGGCATCTCGGTTTGCTTTCAGCGAGTCTCGGTGCAGGGTGCTGAGCCGAAGGAGGGTTTGGGCTGTGGGGCTGGTCCTGCTGGCTAACCCCCTGCAACTGTGCACTCTCATCTGGTGGGGGTTGCTCTCCTGAGCACCCCTTTCTTCACCGCCATTTGAAAACTGCCTATCTGGTTTTCCTGCAACTGGGAGACACTCCAATTTCCATACCTACACTCCACTAACTAATATAAGCCTTCTACTCCACTCCTCTGCACAGATAGGTCACTCTGTCCTTGTGACTGTCTAATAAGTTTGCTAACTTTTGTTTTAAAACAGCAAAAGAGCAGTTTTCTAGGAGCCTTTAAAGAAAAATGGATGCAGTTTTCCTGAGCTTTATTTACACATAGGTTTAGTTCAATTATGAACAAAGCATTTGCTTTTGTAATTAGTTTTGGTATGAAATATGATTTGCACGCCTTTTTGTGGCCGATCCTCCTCTCTTCCACAGGTACTTGTGAACATGAGTGGAGTTCAGCAGATCACTGGGTCAGGGTGTCAAGTGTCTTGCCCAAACAATTCAAATGCCTTGTGTATCCCTAAAGCTTCTAGGTCAGGTTTTTTTGTACCACACACCACATGTTGCTTTGGTTTATGACCTGTTTATGTCTATGCAGGAATTTATGATTTTCAAGTGTTCTTAGATCTCCCTTCCCCCTGCAACTTTCTAATCTTTATTAATAAATGTTTCTTTGATGTAGAATATACATCTGAAACCTCAAGAGCTAATGCAAAATCAGGTAGAACCAGTCAGTTTTCAGTTAATTGTTCCTGGTTTGTGAAGAAGAGATCAGCTCATGAATCATTATTAGAATGACCTGAAACCAAGGATGTTACAGTGACTGTTTTGAACTGGCTTGACTTGACTTTCTGGTGAAAATTGACATTGTTTCCTTATAAGAAGACGTCAGCAGAGAGGTAGCTTCTTGCAACTAAAGTATGTAGATTATATTTACTTCTTTTTAGAGACAAGCCAAGTAACCATTATATTATAAAAATACAATGTATTTTTAATGTATGTATACAATGTATAAAAATATGTATTAACAGGAGAGAGCAGGAATTAACTGTAGGTAAAACTATACTGACAGGGATGCCAAGATGGGAAACAAAATAAGGTGATTTTTGAAATTACAAGGATCACAGTACAGTAATCCCATTAGAAGATTTACTGTGTGAAACCAAAATCAAGTCAGGACTCAGAACAGGTAAGGTGTAGCATGTGAATCAGTCCAAGCAAGAGCTTAATTGAGTGTACCTAGTGGTACACAGAGACTCCTATTCCTGAGCTTTGTCGTCTGCAGATCAGATATGGCCACCGGATTAGTCTCTTGAGAGATCAGCCCTGCGGGAAGATTGTATGGCGTAAGCAAATGGCAATTGCCCCATGTAATCAGGAAATATCTAGTGACTAATTTGCACCCCTTTCCAATTGCAGTTTGGTAATGACATCTTTGGAAGCTGTTGGCTTGTAGATTGGTCTTGAAAGGAAATTACATGATCAAGACTCTCTGTCCTGCTCTGGCATTCCCCCCACCTTCCAATGTTATCCTTCCAGTAAAGTTTCTATCATTCGGCCAACTTCAGAAAGACTTGACAAAGGTCTATCAAGGGATACCAACCAAGTTAGTGAAAGTTTTTGGGGATTCGATGTTGGATGGAGGGAGAGGGAGTGCCAGACCAGCACTGCCATGGAGGGAAAATCTGCAGCATAAACTGTCCTCTTTCCGCCTTACCACTGGCCAATCCAGATGTGCCTGCTTGCAGCCAGTCCAGAGCTTGGAGTTAGCTACGTCCTGTGCTCTCTCATGTCCAGCTGTTTAGGTACAATTACAAAATTAAAAACTCTGGGTTGGGGAAATGTGGGGTGGCTTATCTGGCCTTGGGGAGAAGAGGAGAGGTTACAAGAGAAGGAGCTGTGGATTGTAGTCTACTAGAGGACACAGGGGTTGTGTGGGAGTCCAGAGGGTTTTATATTGAGTAGCCTGGAAGAAGCATACATCTTTGGATCTGGGCCTGTTACCTTCCTGTGAGTTATATGCTATCTCTCTTTTTTAGTTGAAAACTAATTAATTATTTTTAGTGAAAATGAATTCTCCACTAATGTGTATATGAAATATACATGCATAAAGCTGATGCATTATTTAACTTGGGCTTCCATCTTCAAGATAGAACTTTGTAGCAGAGGTGCTCTTCCAGGCTCTGTTTTTGCAGCCTGACTCACCCTTCTAATAGTAGTAATAGTAGTAGTAGACCACATTAAGTAGTGTTCTGTTGTTTTGTTGAAACCAGTAGAGTGGCAACCAAAGAGGTTGGAGCCAGAGAGAGGCAGTGTCATGCTTTCCTTGAAAACTAGAGAGATTCCTTAAGAAAACCACAAGAACCATCTGTTAAGAATGGACAATTGCCTACAGGTGCTTAGGGGCAACCCACTAAGCAGAAAAGTTAGAAACCTTCCATGAGATCCCCTAAGATACCTCAAGATCATAGGGATAGAGCCGCCATTCCCTCTAGGCTATAGCACCACAAGCATTGCACTGTGAGTTCCCAGTATGGCTGCCCGTGTTCTCTGCAGGACATGGAAGTGCCATGTTCTTTGCAGGACAACACTAATGAATGCAGTTTTTATTTGCATATGTACATTACTATGTTGATAAGAACACACTTGAGTGACCTTAATCTATGGGAATCAGGTGCCCTATTACAGCCTCATAGACCTCTGTGTGTCCCTACTTAGTTTTCTCCTAAACCTATCCCTCACAAGCTGAATAGCAAAACTGAGGCGTAAACTGTATTACCTGGAAGAGGAATTTGCCTAGCTGTAGCAAACTGAGGCAATAAACAGTTAGGATGATGCACAGATAATCCAGTGCAGGACACTGAAACCATAACTGGCAGATCCAGCTCTCAATAAACATGGAGAGCAAGTAAAAAATCATCACTCATATACAGTCAGATTATGTGTTGTTCTTGGACAGTACACATGAGTAAGGACGGTTTACGTGACAGTGCTTGGTTTTATGCTTGGATGACTGTTCACAACATTTGAACTGTCAGACTCATTCCACAGTGGTTACTGCTGAGGAAATTCCAGAAGTCTCAGGGGTTTGAAATATGAGGCTATTTTGGACACAGGGCAGCAATGTGTGAAACTCAGCAGTCAGCTCTCCAGCAGAGGCATGTGCTGGGATGAGCAGTAGTCAGAAAAGAAATAGTAAACATGCTGAGATGCGGTAGGCATTACAGAGCTTGATCCTGTGAGTCAGTACTCACGCAAACAGGCCTGGCACAAGGGAAATGGATATCTCTGGGAGTATTTTGGAAGGCAAGACCATCTGCCTGAGCAAGGCTTTGTACCAGCAGACTTTCAGATCACCTCTAGCTACCTTCCACGTGAATGGGGGTTGTCTCTCTTCAGTCCAGGCAACAGCAGCAACAAGGCTGAGCTGTAGATGAACTCACCTGAATTCTACCCTTTCCTCTGGCCCTCCTCATCGCCTTTGGCACATTTCCTTTTGAAAGTAAGAGAAAGACAGGGAGCAGATAGCATCACATCAGCCAGAATTTAGAATGCTGAGCTCTTCCTTGCCTGCTGTTATATTTCTTTTGTTATAGATAAGTCTGTCATGCATTGGCTGCAGGCGGTACAGATGTGCTTGAGTTAAATTTAAATTAGTTATCATGAGTGATGGCATCAGTATAGCTGTGACAGAACTCACTAGAGTGCTTGTCTTGGCCTCGTTCAAGTTACAATTCAAGTTACCCACTTTGCTTAGGTTCTTTGGTAGGAGCTGCTGTGTGAAGATACTTTGAAATCCCTCAGTGTCTTTAGCATGGGCCTCAGAGTTACTGGAGCATAGAAAGCTGGCCCAGCTTAGGCAGACCCTAAGGAAATGCATACAGAGAATTACTAGCCACACGACTTAATCTTCTTTGTGTTATCCAGTTGTTAATTCATTAAATGCAGGAAGTGATTCTGTTGCTTGGTTGCAGGCTTTGGCTGCTTGTCTTTCCACAGCAGGTATTTGGCTTGGCATTAGTAGTGACAGCATGCATTCACTGGCAGCAGGCCCAGAAAAGCTAAAAGACAGTTAAACAAGAGACAATGTCTCTTTCGTTTCAACAAGTGAGGACTTTTCCTAACTGCACAAAAATGAATTTGGAGGATATATCCCAGATGCAAGTCTTAGGTCAACTTCTTAACATCACCTAGAAACTGTTTAACATGGGCAGTCTCTGAAGGGGCAGAGGTTTTTCCTAACAAGTCAGGTGTTTCCTCCAGTGCTTTGATTAGGAATGAATTATCCTCTGATTTATAAGAGATAGCTAGAAAAACATCAAGTCACTGCTACCTACTAGTGAGTGTCTACAGTCAGAGTGTATATAATGCTGATATCTCCTCTTATCTTTATAATTATGTTACCTTTTTTTTCTGTACCAAAACTATGTTTCATATTATTTCCTAGCTATGATAGGGTGCTATCCCCTAGCACCTTTGACTCCTCATGGAGATCCAGCTCTGTCATAAGGCACACACATACAACCATCTCTGCTCTTAGAGAGCCAATCTGTGGCTTTTCAATCTCTGGGAAGATTTGCTGGAGGTTAGCCATATTTCAATATCATGCTACAGTTTTGTGCAAAATATGGTTTCTATCTATCAGATGTTTTATTTCCTTTAATTTCCTTATGTGTTGCTCAAGTTTCAAGTCCTTTTTCCCTTGTAAATAATATCTGAATATGTAAGAAATATGTGTCCCATTGTTCAACTTGTGTCATGAAGGATCTCAATTCAGTTTTGTCCACTGCATCGCGGCTCACATCACACGCCGTTGTGCACTCATTTCTTTAATACCTTCTGAGATGTTAAGATTTGCATTTAAAACAGTGACCTATAGCAAATGACAATCAGAATTTTCTTAACTGTTTTCCTAGATCTTAGCCTGATTTTAACATTTGGGAGTCCTCAGGTCCATCTTTTTCCCCTCAACAGAGTTAGAGGTTCTCCTTCAGGTGTGCTCACTGGTAAGAGCATGAAGAAACACAATGTGAATAGCTGCAAAGGAATCTGTATTACTCAAGCATTACCTTAGCAAATATAAGGGGTTGGCTTTGACATTAGTTCATTTGGTAATCATTTCTCAGTTTTTCAGTTTCAAGTGCCAACTTACCTTTTCTGAGATAGCTGATGGGATTGTAGTTACTGCCATGCTGTGACCTTACTTTGTGTGACTCCCAGATATACAACAATTTTTAAAAAGCTCATAAATTGACTAGCTGGTGGCGAACTGACTGGTTCTAGTATTTTATACCTAATATATATATAAAGGTAAAAGGGGCTTCCTTTTGAGGACAAGAGCAAATTGTCCAAACAGTTTGGTTTTGCCCCTACTGAGGGGAAGAACCCCCAGGCTTTTTAGGGGCAGGTGTGATCCTCTATAAAGATTACAACTGGGTGACTCCTTCCACCCCCACAGGTGAAAACTCGGTTGAAAAGCTTTTGAGGTCATCACAACTCCTGGAAGGTATAAAGAGCTCTTTTTGGCCTTACCAGCAGCTGAAAATGCTCTGTATCTTATGAACTTTCTACAGGTTTTTGCCATTGGATCTGTAAAAACTTCAGGAACAACTCTTTATTTAGAAGGTGGGGTGGGTCTCTTGCTGTGGGTTCTTCAGTCCAGCTTGTCTGCCAGAAGCAGGCAGGTTTTCTGATTATTGGGAACAGGTCTTGGTTCTATGATTTGCATGTTAATTCAGGTATAATTATACTGAACGTGAACTAGCTGCTGCTGCTTGTGTATCTGGCTCTAACATCTGACCGCAGGATTTATACTTTGCTGCTGCCTTGTACAAGCATGATACAGCATATCCTGTAACAGTTAATGGTTGTTCCAGTGGTGTTATCTAAGCATGGAGGAAAGGATGCAGAGCCAGCAATATGCTGCCATTGTGCTGATGCTTTTCTAGGTAATAATATTTTGCAGCGGTTGGTAGAAATGTGTGGGGCTCACCATGGAGTGTGATCAAAGACTGATTAAAAAGAAGTGGCTTTTTTTCAGTTTGAAAAGTTGAAACAGTATTTTCAGTTCAAGCTGAGCAGCTCACAAGCAGTAAAATGCATGCTTTGTTTCAGGGCATTGTTAATGAAAATGAAAGTTTTGCTTTCTAAGGGAGGACCCCTCAAAGAACCTGTGAAAACAAAGGTCTCCCATCCTTATGCTTTAAGCCTGACAGTAAAAATTTCCCTCAACTTGGAAACAAGTTGTTTCAAAGTAAATACTGAAAAAACTGTTACATCTGCAATTAGTTGGAAGTAAAGCAAAAAAAACCCCTATATTCTCTTTAAAAAAAAATAAATTCACTCAATTAAGAAATGAACTATTCACCAAATAAAAAACCCCAACCTAAACCAACAAAACCACCCCCCAAACCTGAATCCAGCTAAATTTTCAGGTTCAGTGGAGCTGAGTAATTTTTGAGGGTGTGCTTTGGATAGTTGTGGTCTTTTGGTTGAAGTGATGACATCTGTTGAGAAAGCAGACGCAAGACTGGTGACCACATGAAAATGGGAGCAGTTGTTAGAATCATCACAAAATCTTTGAAGTCTTCTCTTATGACACCCACACTTTAATCCTTTATGTTACTTTCATTGGTGGTGTTGCAATGAAGGAAAATTGAAGAAGTCATACTTGACTTGCACTCTAGAAGATAGTAAAGCTGTTGTCTCAGAGTGTACTTTTGAAAAGCACTTGGAGTGCTATTTGCAGGTTTATTCTTCAGCGTATTTGGACTGTAGTATAATCGATTACAGTGTTCCTGGCAACAAAAAATACCTGTTATTTGGTTGAAAGCAATAAGAAATAATATTGATAAGTTTGCTTAATTCTCAGTAAATTATCCAAAATAGCAAACAAAACAGCAAGAGGGACAAGTATTCGTTTCATCTTGTTAAAGGGAGGTGTTTAGGGAAGACATGTTTGCGGGAAAACCATTGATAACATTTTTTGTAAATGGAATAACCACTGAGGTTACTGTCAATTGTGTTCAGATTGCTTGACTTCAGATAGCCTCTATACGCACAGGGTACAGAAATATGCAAGGAGACTGTCCTAAACATTGCACCAACAAATATGAGCACACCATTTTTTCTTTCTTAAAATTGCTAGTGAGTGCTGGTGTTAGGAGTACACGAGAGGGCAGAAGAGTAAGTTAGCTAGAGGGATTCTTTAGAAAATAGGCTACTGAAAAAAGCAATTTCTGACTTGCTTGAAAGTCAGCATTTTTACCTTTGGTTTTCTTCTAAGTAGTCAAAATTCCCATAAAATTAAATTGATCAGGACATTGACTGAAAAGAATAAATTCACTTATTTCCAAATACTCTTTTGCTGCAAAATCAGAGTAGTTTCATTTAGATAAATAGTTAGCATTTGAATATATGCTTGAATTTAGCAAAGTCATTGCTTTCTACTGAAGTTCTTCAGTTTGTTTGAATCCTCATTTTTCTAGTGGAGCATTGTTCAGCATACTTTCCACCTGGATGGCCCCAGCTTGTATCCATGCTATACATCATTTGAAACAAACTGTACTCAGTACTTCTCACTGAAACCTCACTCTTGTAGACCTTACTGATCCAGCATTACCCATTGGCTTCTTATTCTGTTTCTTTTAATAGTCATTTTAGTATCAGAAGACGTCTGCATTCTCTCCTTCATCCTTTCCTCTAAGCAGGAATAATATTATGAGAATTTTTCAACAAGGAAATTATTCTACAGCATATGCTTTGCAAACAGGTAGAGTGTGTGCAGACAGATGTACAGCCCTTCCCCATGTTTCTTACTCCGTCTAGTCTCCTGCTGACTTCAGTGAAAGATTTGGCTATTCAAAACCAATTTATTTATTTTTTCTGTGTGTTAATCTTAACTAGCAGTGGATGAAGCTACAATGTTCAATATGAACCAGCTATAACAATGTCTGTTTTCTTTGGCTCTCTTGTTATTAAAATTGTGTTCATGGTGAGCAGTGCTTACGTACAGTGCTTCTCTTTTGTAGAATGATGGTCTTTGCTGCCAGAGGTGAAGTACCAGAGAAAGAGAAAAGCAGGAGCTGGTGCAGCCTTGTGTGCTCTACCTCTTATAATACAAGCCTGAGGACACAGGGACTCCACCTGCCTTGACTTTCTGGAAAAGGAATTAGCAGACAGTGAGGAGTTGACAGAATTTTGACAACAGGAATTCAGTGAGTCAGCAAACATGGTTTTATTGGCTTGATTACTGGTCTGATCCTGGCAATGTCTGGCTTAGCCATGTACCAGCCTGACTTGCTGTGCATTTGTTTATTGGTTATTGATAATTCAAATATAAAGCTTTCAGAGCATCGGATTTCTTGACAGTCATTCTTCATTATTTGTGTTGGGTGTCTTTCACACAAAGATCTGACACCTGCATGGATAACTCTTACTTTTCAGTAAGAGCAACTCAGCTGCATAAAAAATGTGTCAGTACTTAAGGAAAGACTGTGGAGATTCATGGTCCAGAAGTTCTGGGGGAAGTAAAGGCTATAGTTCAGATCCTTTTAATGAAAAAGAATAGAGACTTTGTGCTCACATTGTGGACTGTGCTTGATTTTAAACATGCCCCTCTGCTTCCAGTTGCAGTATGCTGTCTACAAACTTCTCCCAGACCCCACGTGGCACACAGTGAGGTGCAGATTAAATTTGGGCTCTGGTATTCTGCTTGCAAATATAGTGAACATTTGTTCTGATTTGGCAGTAAGAAGCAAGTAAAAGTATATAGAGTGTATTTAGATTTTATTTGCACCCATTTTATGCTGGTATTGTTATAGTGCTGGGTGAAGCCCAAACACAAGCTGTCCCAAGGCATGATTTATAGCCCTACTGACTGATGTTCAGTGAATTCTTAGAAGCAATGGCATATGCTGGTTCCTGCACCTGTGTTTCATTCTGCAGCGGCAGGCTCTCCACTCTCCCCAAGAACTGTCATGCTTTTCCAGCAGCCAAAGTGTTGGCACACAGATATGGGATGTGTTTTATGAAACTAGAATCAATTAACTTGCTGTCATACTCTTGACTCTTGCTTAGCCTCCTAGATCTCCAGGTCTGATGAATAACTACTTTACAGGGCTATCTGTTACTCTCCCAGCAATGTAACTTTTTGGAGGGTCAATGCCAGACTGTTTTGTGAAGCAGTTAGCATAGCAGTGCTAGTTAGGCAAGGTATTGGTGCTGTCGTGATTGTGCTGGGATTTTCGAATAATACTGGGATCATAGCATTGCAGTTTGTAACTTGTTGGGAGGTTGTCCCAGGATTTTGATGCAAGAAGGTATGATTTATCCTGACCATGAGGGGTTTTTTTTCTAAGTAAAAAGTAACAAAAAGGTTAAAAACTTCTAGAAGCTTCTGCTGGGTGAAATTATTTTGTGGAGAAAACCTTAGATTTGCGCTTTAAGTTGTTCAATTGGTACTGTTCCTAACTGTAAACGTTAGTATCTACATCTGATGTGACAGAAATTTGGAAACATGGGCAATTTGGTTCAGGAGCTCTTTTTGTCCGTAAAACTGCGAGTAAATGTACTGTTGACCACTTTCCTTTTTCGCTCAGCCAGGATAATAGTTTTGCAATAAAAGCAATGCCAAAATAAGTCTTGTGTAACAGGATGAGAAACCTATCAAACTGCACCACTGGAATTCTATGGAGACTTGGCCAATCTTATATAGCTTGATATTCATTCTTGTACTGGAAATCCCCTTCTCACTGACTGTTCTTCTGGGGCAAATTACTTTTTAAAATCTGTTTGCTTTTCTAATTTGTGTTGTCTCTGACCAGCAACTTAGATCTGGTGATTTCTAGACTAAATGAAAATTTACTGTCCCCCACAGTTTTGAGGAGAAGATCAATTCACCCATCTCCTTAAATTCTGCTCCATTCTGAGCTAGCAAGCCTGCAGCTAGTCTTCCCCTCACAGCAGAATTTTAATGTTTGCTGTTCCAAAAAAAATGTTTTCACTTCTAACCACACACATCTTGCAGTTTTCTTTGGAAGACTTCCAGCCCCAGTTTTAGAACATCACAGCTTATTTTGAACCTTCTCCATCTCTTGGATTTCATAGTCTCTTTTGATAGTTTCTTTTGATTTTAATTCCTTTCATCAGTTTCCTTCCAGTCCTGCTCCACACCAACCCACTCCCACCAGCTTCTTCACTTACCTTGTTCCACCGGGAATGCTATCTGGCAGTGTATCTTCTTTACAAAGTAAATCTACTTCTCATACCAGTGTCACCCTTTCTTGTTACTGGTGTTTAATCAAAATTTGGGGTTTCAAAGTGCTTTTTCAGTCTGAAGAAAAGATTTGTTGATGGAATTAGGTATTTTTCATGTAACCCCATGTATTTATTAGAATGGACAAAACATTTCTTTCTTAAGGAGTCAAATACCTGATGTAGTTTTCCCACTTCAAATTTATTTTGTCCAGCATCTGGCAAAAGCCCTGTCTTGGTGTTTTTTCCTACTGCGCTAAATTCCACCTGCACCGGGCTCTTTTGTTTGCAAGGTTCTTGTGTGCTTGCTCCCCTGTTATCCCTGCCTGGTTTCTACGTGTGCTCCCTTTCTCCAATTGGTTTCCAGCCAGGCAGGAAGCATTGGTGCAAAGCCAAGTTTTAAGCTGGCTCCATGGCTACTGTCCCCAAAGCTGGGCTCAGCTTGTGGGGCTGTCAGCCTGTCTGGGTCATGGTGGAGTGGCCTGCACAGTCCTGTTTCTCAGCTGCCACAAACTAATGGCGAGACACTTGCTGAGTCACAGGAGGATTGCATGGGCCTAAAAAACTTTTTTTTTTTTTGTCTTAATGCTCTGACCTTAATTTAAACTACAGAACAGTTCTGTGAGGCCTGTCTTTCAGCCTTTCTTTTTGAGTGTTTCTGTGTCCTCTATTTGGATTACAAAATGTGAGAAACAGTAATCACCCAATTATCTACATAATTACATCTTGATCCCTATGTAGTCTGGAGCTATTAGTATTTCCCATCCTGAACCTGGAGATGTGACTGTTGAATTCCAATTAGTTTGCCTCTGAGAGCAGACGAACAATGTCTTGCTGTCACCACCTACCTCATGTACTGTCTGTGCATTTTCTTTAATAGGCACAAGTTTCCTGACAGTGGGGAAAAGCAGTTCCCCTGAACATCTCCAACCAAACATTTGTTTGCCAACACCCTGCATTTGGGTGGGCAATCTCTGGGAGGTTTCCTGCATTGCATCAAAGAAACAGTAATAGCAAAGCTGTTGGGGTGCAGAGGGGTTCACAGAGCAGCATCAGCAGGGCATTCAGGGCAGGGGTGAAGTGGTCAGCTGCTGGATGGAAGGGCTGTGTGTTTAAGCTACAGTGGCACATTGTCATTTATTCTACAGGTTGTCTCCTCACCAGTTGTACAGTTAATTTTTCATTATGCATTGTTCTAGGCAGTCTCTCTTGCATAATTATTCAGAGAAAGGTAACTGAATGCTAGTGAGGGCTCTCTCCTGTGTCTTGTGCCACTTTTGTTTATTCTTTCTCTATTTCACCTATGTTTTACTTGAAAATCAGATTTTGTCTTTTCCCTGGATGACATAGGGGGACTTTGAGAATCAAATTCCAAATATCAAATGTTTTCCAGGTTTCATTTCTTGGAGACATACTAATAAAAGTTCCCATAACATAGGGAAAATAAAAAGCTGCCTGCCTCTGCAGAAGTAAGAGCAAGAAGTGGTCAGCTTCCCTGCTTAGTCAATTCCAGTGGAAGGAATGGCCCAGAAACTTTAACTTCTTAGCTGCAAAATCTTCACAGTTTTTCTTACTGCATACTGGGTAGATCCTGACGCACCTGTGAAGCCTGAAGCAAACAGATGTATTCCCCCAAATTTGTGTCTCTAAGATACTGTCAGTTTTCAGTGAACTCTGACTCTCTAGGAAGAGTTCAGCTATGCTCTTGTTTATGAACAGAGTTCATAGTTGGAAAACTGTGAGTGCTACTAAAACAAATAATGGATGCATCCAAACAAACATGGCTGCCAAACCCTCAGCAGCACGGCATCTGGGGCAGTGTCCTGAAGGCATGTTACAAAAAATCATACGGGGCTCATGGTATTTCAGAAGGGCAGTGACAGTTGCAGCTAATTGCATTTTCTAATTAACTCAATGAACACATGTTTTAGATGTTCCTGTCTCAGTAAAAGAAATTAAATGCAGATGATATTCGACATGGACTAAAAGCTCTTTGCTATGTTGCAGAGTGCTAAAAAAAATTGGCTTATCTTTTCTCTTCCAAATGTAAAACATAACCGAGTGCACTCATGAGATCTTTAGTAGTCTCAAATATTCCACTTTTAAATAAGTACACAGAATCTGTATTTCATTGTATCATATTTGATCTCTAGCAATACTGCCAGGTGTGTTTAACTTACAATCTTTTCACCTCATAGGACCTCAGAAAAACAAAAGATCAGTATGCCTTCTTTCTGGAGTTCTAAACTTACATGGTTACTTATAAAACTTCTTTAAAGTTTGGTAGTTTTTTTATTCAGTTGATGGGCCGGATCTGGGGGGGTTTCTAGGGGTCAGACCTAAAAGCAGGATTTTCACAATGTCCCAGATTTTAGGTCTTATTTTGAAGTGCCTAGTTGTCGCCTTTCACAGACACTGAGTCCACATGCTCACCTTCTGGTTTCCAGGGCCAAGTGAACAAGTCCTTATTTGTATTTCCCTCCCTCAGAAGACCACTTTCCTTTCACAGTTCATCGTAGAACCTGTAGTTAACCTACTGAGACCTGCAAATAACATCACCAGGTTTTGGGCCAAGTGACAGACCTCAATTCAGGGGTCAGAGAGGTAAATTTAGGGAAGAGGAGGAAGTTGCAATGAAGTCAGATATTACTTTGATGAAATTGGCTTTGCTTACAAAGAAAACACAAAGTTATTTCTGCCTGGACGCTAGTAGCAAAAAAATCGTTTAGAGTTTTTTCAAGACAGCAATTAGCCCAGAATGTCCCTAGTGTTTCTGAGGAACATATTCTCAGGGCTTTTCTTGGTTGAATGTATGTGTTTATATCCTGCTTCATTTCCATCTCCAACCATGCCTTCCTAGTATATGGGAAAGCAATGTTTTCCCACCTGGTGCCTGATCCTGTTCCCTACATGTCAGGTTTCTTTCCCATGGAGAATATATCAGGGAATTACGAAAATCCAGATGTTCTCCTGACAGGGAGTCAGGATGCAGCTGGATCATCTGTGCAGCTCCAAGAGTTGGGAAGGGCTCTCAAAACCATCATTTTAGACGGAGCTGCTGGGAATGGGTATTATCCAGTCCAGCTTACGTCAGTCAGCGATATCCCTTTACTTGCACGTGCTTTTCATGGGTCTTTGTTTTGCTTGGTGAAATGGGCTTTTTTTTCGGTGCTGATTTTTTCACCCAGAAAAGATATTACTTGTTCATGAAAAATACTACTAATGAAGGACAGTGATTATATCTATTAGTTTCAGTATGATTTAATCTTAACCCATGATGCTGTATATACTGTATTTACTGTAATTTGTCTTCTGAATCAGTATCTCAAATGCCATATGGATGGTACTGGGATCTTGATGCCATCCACACATGCTATTCTTACAGTCCTTCTGCCATTCCTTCTGGTGCATCCACTTCATTCTCTATTCAAACCACTTTTAGTGTTGATAGCACAAGCCTGTACAGTGTGAGGCAACCACTGATATAAAGCTGCATGTGGTGAAGAAATCTGCATGCTCATCTAGAGCTCTTTGCAGAGTACGTAAGTTTTCCAGAAGTCAGTTCTCATGTGTTGTTTCTGTGGCATTTGCAGGGTTAACCGCAGCAGTTATTAGAGCTATTGATACAGCAGGTATAAAGAGGAATCCAGTACTGGTCTTGAGAAGCATTAAGGATGGAAACATCCCAGAACATGCTTGTTTCAGGTGGGTGAGTACATACTTGGAGGCTAGCTCTGCATGGAAGCAAGGTATCTGTGGATTAAATAAATCAAGCAAGTCTTGCTCATAGAGCAAATTTCATTGTTTGAAAATAAATATTCCAGAGACACAGAACATCTAAAGTATTTAGATATCTACTTCCTATTTACATAATGGGGCTAGGTGTCTTGACAGGCTTTGGACAGTGAATCAAATCTGAGCTGCTGGATCTGTTCAGCAATCTAACCTAACACTGTGGAAAAGGTTCCCACCCTCAAAGTATGGACAGTGAATTCACTTGTCAGGCTACTCCTAGGGTAGTGCAGTTTTCAGCCTGACCTGTTAGTATGAGATAGATACTTTATTTCTGGTTTATGGTAGACAATGGACTGTCAGGGATATCCCTTCTATAGCTGTGTAGATGGCTGCAGATGGTAGGAGCCTCAGGAGTAGCAGAAATACCAACTTGCACAAAGAATCAGTGGATGGCTATTATCAAGTTAGTGTATCATGGTCATTTTGCCCAACAAGTGTGTAACACAATTCCAAATGTGTGACACAAGGCAAGGAAGCTCCGAAGAAGCAGAGCTGCCCCTTGATATCTGTCCTCAACAAATTACTGTGAGATGGCATGAAAGCAAAGAGATGAAGGAGAAATTGCTGTCTTGTTTACAAGCTGCTTGTTATCAGGCTGGTCAATCAGAAATGCCTATTCCTAGGATAGGCACATACCTGAGGAAAGCCCAGGAAGATTATTGTGTTTTGGGGTGGAACAGTCTCTGGACAGATCGGTGGTGAACATGCAGTATTGACTGTCTCAAGTTTTCACTTTCTCAGCTACATCTTAGCCTAGGTGACAGGAAAGCAAATAATAATTATAACACACATAATATGCAAACATCTCCAGGCATCCTTGGACACAAGCTTTTGTGTGTATACTGCCAACAGGTAATGGAGTAGATGCAGTGGGGATTGTACTTGACACAGCTTCCCTACTGTGAATGCAGCAGTGATGGTGAGCAGGATGAGAGAGAGTACAAATTACGAACCTCGAGGAAGCAATGTTCCTGAGGGAAGCAGCAGCACCCTTTGGCTTTTGTAGTCATTGCAATAACGTAGCGCTGCTCGGAGAAAGGAGGGTGCCCCTAGGGAATAATAAAATGAGTCAGATGCACCAGCACATCATGACCACCTAGGAACCACTCATTACTCTGTACTTATAAGACCTATGAACTCAGATCAAGCTTGAAAAACCACTTCCAGATACCTGACACAGTAATAGTGTTGAAGTATAAAGGAGGGACAAAGTAAAGAAAAATCCAACTGATGATGAGGTCTTATTCCTTTTCAACTCTGCGAATCTGTGAAGGGCAGGACATGTGGCACAAAGATTGAAAAGGATTTGCGCACTGTCTCCAGAATACTTTTAGCATTCAAAGCAGGAGGAAGGGAGGGTGCTTTTCAGAACCAAACCCACCACATTTACAGTGAAAACATCAGCCACAAGCATACATGCAATATATCAACTGCCAAATAGCACAGACTAGACTTGAATGGAACAGTGCAACTGACTGCATTGAGTATATATGCTCTTCTCATTATGGTTAGGGGTGTTTACTGAATAATATCTTGGTTTCTATGGTTACTCCAGAAATGGGGTGGGGTTCAAATACCTGCTATTTCTAAACCTTTTATTTGCCATCCCACAGGAAAGAAATTTGCACTGTGGTAGAATCTATATTTCTTCTGTTTCTTCCAAAGCCAGTTACTGTAGGGTGCTATGGGGTTGAAAATCTTTGGTCTCATAGAAACATACAGGATGCCTTGTAAAGAGCCTAGAATCTGTTAATATAGGGCTATTGGGACTAAAAATAAAATAAAGTTAAATGTAAATATATAAGGATTGCATAAAACCTTTGCATTGTCTGGTACCAGTTCAGATCATCACAGAGCATCATCATTTCCCAAACTCAAGCTATTAATGCTGTATCTAAAATCCTCTTCTCTCTTCACACTGCTTCTAAATGTGAAAAAACTAGTGTGTTGCCATTATGTGATGAAACCAGAGCGCTACGATCCTAGGCCCCTGTTTAAGAGTATGTAGGAATGGTCTTTGTGTTGATTTGAATGGTCCACATCCCACTACAGATATTCACTCCTAGCCTCAATTTCCTTGTGCTGATTACACCAACACAGGTGTTCATATAATGAACGTGTCAAGAGAAGGGTGCTAACTCCTACTTTGTGCCACATTATTGTTCATTTACCACTTCCTAACTGTTAGGTGCCATGCAGCTACACAAACGTATGTGCCTGCATGTTTGGCTACTGAAGGGTTGGAAGAAATGAGGAAATATGGAGATGAGATAGGAGAAGAAGGGGGATAGCTTCTGCTGAAGGCAGCAGTGATGTCTAAAATTATTTTGTAGAAAGAAATGTGCTGGTGTGGAACTGCGTAAGCACTTCACCAGGCAGAACAACTGAGGCTGGCCAGAAAGGGAAGGTGAGATAAACAGAAGAGGTTCAAGCCTCAATGATTTTGAATGCAAATGTGAGAGTGGTGAAGAAACGGTAAATGACCTCATAATATAGCCAGGACAAAGCAGATGTTTTGGTTTTTTTGAGCACATGAGAACCATTGTATCTTGTAGCCTATCATGTGGATCTGGTATGTTTGCAAGCTGATTTAGGTGGCAATCGGAAACCTCCTACAGTGCAGTGGTTGAAATTGGTTGGAAATAAGCTTTGATTAAGTTCAGTTGCACTTTAAGTGCTGGGGAAAAAATTTCCCCTAGATATGTATCTGCATCTTTAATGTCAGGGGGAAACAGATAGTGTAAATCAGGAAAGAATTCATGTAGGCAAACATGTTTTCTCACTCAGATCGAATACTTAGCATTTAGAAATACTTAGCATTCAGAAATACTTGGTACGTGGCCATGTAATTTACAGTCTTTCTTAAAAGTAGGAAATACAGGATTTCCAACACTGCAGCTCATCTTTAATTGCAGGGTCACAAAGTACACTTCCTATCAGTGATATCTGATTGTTGATATGGTAAAAGGAAGCATAGTGAATCACATTGTTTTATAGACCAAGCCTATATGCTTAAAAGCAATCACTACATTTCCACAGAACATTGCTGGCCTTCAGATTCCGGTCAGCGAGGCTGAAATGTTGACCTGAAATGAATTCTTGCATGTCTTTATAGATGGAAGCTGTTGTTTGTCAGCAACAGATAGAATTTGTAGCCCTTAAGAACTCGAATAACAATTTGTTAGCAGCAGGACATGTGAATTGGTGTGAGAGGGTTTTTGTTGTTGCTTGTGCCCCTATATAGAAAGGGGCAGTCTGTAAAAGCCTAAGCTGAGGGTTAGTGCTGGAGTTAGTGGAATTGCTATGTCATGTCCATACTGCTTGGGGTGAAATTGAATTCATATCACAGGAATTAATTTTGCTCATTTTTGAGTGTCTCCAGAAATTTTGACCAAATGCTATTACATGTATCATACTTTGTCTGGTTTCTTGACACTTAACAGTAGTTCTGTTTGACTGAACAATAACTTTTAAATAAGTTGTTATCTGGGAAGGTATCAGTTAAGCAGGTACTATCAGACAGTAGTACTCAAAGTATTCCTATACAAACTTGATTCAGGCAGGTTGCCTAGTTCTTGCATCTCCAATATGACTTTAAAGTTTCCTTCATAGATCTAATTGTAGTCTGATGTACACCAGAAAATGTAGGAATGACCATTGAGGATCAGAGTAAAGATCCATCAAAGTTGGTATTTTATTCTTAGCTGGGGATACCTTGGAAAAAAAGTAAAAGAAGAGGACAAGCATGTGGGGCTACTTGTCCAGAATATTCTCACACTCTAGCCGATTTTAGAGCAGGGATTTCCTAACCTGGATGACATTTCTGTGTATCTAACAGTCTTCAGTGGATTTTCTTCTATGTTCTTGTTGAATCGTCTTCAGTGTCTGTACACTTTTGAAATACACCAAATCCTTTGGCAAGAAGTTCCCCAGGTCAAGTATTTGTTGCATGAAGGACTACCTCTTATTTTTTGTCTAAACTTTGCTACCTTTAACTTTATGTTCTTGTATTAGAAGAATATTCTCATATTGGCAAAAATGGAATAAAGGATTGCCTCTGATCCTTGATCTAAACTGCCTATATATTAAAAAAAAAAAATCTAAAGGTTTGTTTTCAAGCACCTGGAACCTGATAATAACCACAGTTTGTGGCTAGTTATAGTATTAATGCCCTTCCAAATATTTGTTATTGCTTTGCAGTGTGTATGTAGATGCTTCTTCAATTTGTACAATCTTTTTTCATATAGAAGAATTGTTACAGTGGAAAACCAAGTACAAACCAATTCTGTGGCTCTGTCATACAAAGTTAAAGATAAATGAATATTGTGTAATGTTATCTTAGCTAGAAGGAGGTCAGACAAGTAGAAATAGGAGACAAATAATTTTCTAATGTGAGTGGACTGTTTCTTTAAATATATGCCAGGGGTTCAGAGTAGGTACTGGGCAGGGTAGGTAGCTTTCTCTGGGAGAGTAGACTGGTGAAACTGAAAATAATTTGTCAGTTACTGCCTATGTATACAAACAGAATGGTTGGTCAGGTCATAAAAACGTCCTAAATGTTGCAAAAGATAAAATTTTCCTGTGAGTAGCATGTCACCCTAGACTTTATTGAACTTGCTGTTCATGTTAGAAACCACACTAAAGACAGAAATGTAACCATACATAGGATAGGCACAAATTTATAGCAAAAAAAAAATCCATTTACATTGTATCAGCAGTATAGTTTCACTTACTGCTTTCTGTAGCTTATTTTCTTGGGGGTTGTATTTCCATGTCCTGGCTTGCCATTTTGTATTCTCAGCATGTTAACAGTTAACATGTTTTAAGACTTCACCTTTTTGCTTTTTGTGGAACATGTAGTTCCAGTGGAAATGCCAGAACTGTATTTCAAACCCAGTGTGGTAGATGTGAACGTAAAGCCAGTATCTACTTTTTCTTTGTACCTATGAGAAAAGGCAACTATAGCAGGTCAATTTGTTTTCAAGCACATTGCAAGGGAAGAGTACCTAAACAAACAGAAATGACTCCTCTCTCTGTTTTGGCTGCTTTCCCTTCCTAAGCAACAGTAATTTCTTGTCAGCCCAGGAGATTTGAATGAAGATAAGCATCTCAGACGTCTGTTTGCAAATTGATTTTTGCTGTTCTTTTTAAAACTGCCTAAGGATTTAGATAACCTCATCCCAATGAATGTTGTTGGGTTTTGGTTGTGTGGGGGGTTTTTGTTTTGTTTTGTTTGGGGTTTTTTTACTTTCAATTCACATAAATTTTGTGGAGTTTCAGTTAGTGGAAGAATCCAAGCTGAACATCAGTGGAGGCTGAAGTCTGAAGTGCTGTAGACACGGAGGAGGATTTCACCCCGGATGTCTCTGTACAGGAAGGAATACTGCAACAGTTCTGCCCCATGTCCAAGACTGGGTGGTGGCAGGTGATGTTTCAAGTTCTGCTCTTTGGTTCTTTCCTGTGCTTGGTATAAATTGCTTCTTGGTATCAATTGTTATTATTGTTTCCAAGTGGTAGGGGAGGCAGGAGTGATGTGTGCTAAGGGAGTGTCTTAACACTCTAATCCACTTCCTTTCCCAATCCATTTTGGGTTGGTATGTGGCCCAGGGAGGGGTGGGGTGGAATTGTACCAAGCACTGAGCAGCCCAAGACAGGTGGGGAGTTGCACCATCAGAGACATAAAAAGTCCTGTCAAAAGTTAGCAGTAATCACTGCTGAAGATTGCTATAGTTTGAATGTACATTAGCAGAACTCTAAGAGAGATGGTAGTCTAGAGCCAGGTGAATGTGTGCCTCATATGTGTCCTCCACTTCATAAAACAGTAAAGAAGGAAAGAATACACTGCAAATAGTTTCAAAAAAACTTTCCATTTAGCATCATAGAATCATAGAATGGTTTGGGTTGGAAGGGACCTTAAAGATCATCTAGTTCCAACCCCCCTGCCATGGGCAGAGACACCTTCCACTAGACCAGGTTGCTCAAAGTCCCGTCCAGCCTGTCCATGAACACTGCCAGGGAGGGGGCAGCCACAGCTGCTCTGGGCATCAACAACTTCTCTGTGTCATCAGTGATAGATAAACTAATAGACAAAGCTCAATCCATACCCTTGAAATAATCACTGCTATGAATCTGCTGCTCTGTCCAAAAAGAAGATAGATGAATACTTGTAACATAGGAAGAGGATTAAGCACAACATGGACTTGAGTTGAGCCAAGGTATTTTGTAAATAGAGGTTTTCTTTAAAGATAGTTATTAAGCCATTGCAAGGTAATAAAAGCAAGTAAGTCTTTTGCACAAGTTCTAGATATATTTCCTCGTATACTTGTTACACTTTGTAAAGAAGAAAATGCTGATATATCAAAGCATTTTCCATGAAAGTTAATTTCTCATATTTAAGGTTTGTCTTCTTATCATCTGCCTATGTTTTAGTTCCTCTTTAGTCATTCATTACTTCCTGGAGGGAAATTTTCCCTGGCACCACCCAATTCCTTTAATTTGCCAAGGATCCTGTGATAAGATAGATAACAGTAGAAATGAGGTGAAATAAATACAGAATAGCTTAGGTGGCAGAGGCTTGACCACAAACCCAAAGTCCAAGTTCTATTACAGGGAGCATCCTCAAGTCCCCTGAAACTCTGAGCTTGCATCCCTGGGAGTAAACACAGCCTCCTCATCTTGTTTGTCCCTTCAAGGTAACCTGAATAGTGTCACAGACACAAGTGTAGCTCAGAAGGCAGAGGGGTGAGCCAGGAGCCCAGGGGTCTGGCATTTTTCTTTCCTAGTCCTGGGAGTGCTAGTAGTTCATTCAAGATCCTCTCAGAATTTTCAGACTCGTGTCTTGATCCTATTTTCATAGCAAACCAAAACTGTCAGAAAAGAAGAGATGTGAATCCAGGAACCATAATACACTCATTGCCCTGACTTGGCATAGAAAAAGATGAAATGCATATTTGTGCCACTGGATATGAGAAGCTCCCTTCACCATGATATCCTTATGTAATGAAAAGGTCAACAAATGAGATAGAAACACTTACAGAGAAGGTCCCCAAAGGTAAATAGAAGTGGTGAGCATTTAAAGATTTTACAATTTTGTTGACGTTTTGGTTTTAGCTTGGACAGTTGAATTCTGAATCTCTTGTCTGCTTGCAATCTTGAAAAAAATGTGATCTCAAAAAAAGGAAGAAAAGAATTGTCAATATTTTTGAAGTCTCATTATTTCTGTGGAAGTACATAATATATACCTTTATTAAAAAAGCCAGGCTAAGAGGGTGGACTTACTCACTTGGTCCTCTTACGAGCTATGCAACTTTCATCATTCTGGAAAATAGTGGCAAGGAAAAGCTAGAAATCATTAACCTCAAGAGCTCCATGTGAGAGATGCTTCAGTGTTTAAAAATTGATTTGGGCATTCTGGCATTTTATATTAGCTGAGTCAAGAAAGCTGCTTAACTCTCCTCTTTTTGCTTCCTTCTCAAAAGCTGAAGGCTCATTTGAAGGTAAGGTGATTAACTCATCCAAATTTGCTCTCAAAACAAGCTACTGGTCTAATGACCTCTTATTTCCACAGATTTTTTTAAGGATTAGAGGTATAAAAAATAGTTAACTGCAAAAGAAAAAAAATATTAGATATTCCTCAGTTTACCTGTCTTCTAGTAAGGAATAGGAGAAATTGGTAGACTGATACTGGAGTTGCCAATGCACCCTTTGGAGGGAAAAGTCTTACTTCACAAATCAGATGAAGTAATTGGCTCAGTCGTGGAGATACAGGCAAGTGGCATCTAGTCAACCTAGTACAACTTTTTATTCCAGAAAATTTGATCATGTTTCTCGTGAATTGTAACTTTTGTGGAATAAGATAGTTGGACCTGTCAGAGGTTGATAATTGTTTAAAATAAATAATATTTTTAACGATGCAAAATTATTGAGCATTAGCTATGTTGAAATCTGCCTGCAGAAAGTTGCGGAAAGATGTCACAATGCTGCTTGCTTTGTGAAAGGGCAGATGAAACTTAGTATCAGTGAGCTTAGTTATACCTACAACCTAACTGTATGTGTGCGGAAGGAATTGTAAATTAGCTAATGTCACTGAGGAAATAGATCTGGCTGTCATAGTTTAGATATTTTTATAGAACTGTGTGCAATGTCTTATGGCAGTCAAAAATGCTTCTAGAGTTCTAGGAAGCATTGAGAAAGGGAAAAAAAGAGAAAATATCATGTTGAAAGCAACCAGATGTATGTACTTCTACAGGGTGTGATTAAGCAGTAGAAGTCATCGTCACAAGATGCTGAGCAGGCCAAAAGATGATAGATTTGAAGAAAATGCATTGTAAGTACTATAGGTACACCACTGTAATAGTACAAAGTTTGCACTTGGACTCTTGCTAAGCATTAGATCTGACTGAAGGAAAACAGCTTATTCTTTTTGTTATTTCCTAATTGCACTTACAGCTTACTTTACAGATTCTTCCATGCATAGTATCTTTCTCTCTAGAAATCCACAGAAATTGTGGTCATCTGTGGACTGACTGGTACTAATAGTTATTATAAAAATAAATAACTGCAGGTAATATTAAAAATAAATTTTTGCAATGGTTTTCAACAACAGAGATTTCAGGCTTATTTTTATGGGTAGAAAAATTCTTGTTTCACTTTTGCATTCAGAAACAAAATGACTATTTGCTGATCCAGAATTTTCCATGGCAGTCTGTATAATTTCCAGCAGATCCATTTCCTGAGGATTCACTCATAATATCTCATTATAAACAAAAACAAATACAATGCTTGAAACAAGTCTGCATTATCAAGCCAGGGTATGTATAATTTTCCTGGGATTTTCCCATGTTATGTGATAACATAAGAAATGTGATCATTTCCAAAACGGGAAGCAATCCGTAAACAAAAGTAAAGCATGGATAATGCATTTGTCACCTGATACATAACCAGGATGTTTGTATTAGTTAGTATTCATCACAGACAGAGAAGTGGAGGTCAGCAAACCAGCATTTGTATTCTCTATTGTCCTAAGGAATAGTTGAAAGTATTTTTCAGGGATTTTCCAGTATTTCTTTCAATGACTTCCTCTATGGTTTGCAGCATTTATACATTAGAGAGAAACACACTTTTGGTATTATAAGAACAGTAATGTTGAAACTTGAGGAAACAAGTTACAGTTTGTGACTGAAAAGGCTCTCAATACAAGAGCGGAGATACAGATACAGAAACCGCACATAGGAGGGTGAATTTGAGGACAGGGAAATGAAACGAGGTGGTTAGTTGGTTGTCGCTACAGTCCTCTTGCCCCAAAATTATTGGTGAAAGAAGGAATTGGAAGAAAGATGAAGTAAAGATGAAGAAAATAGTTGAGGAAAGAAAGGACATGTAAACCCCTCTGCTATAATACATTTAATTGCAAGGAGGGCAGTAGAGAAATGAATGGAAGGTGATAAATACACATGGCAGCTGTAACATGGAATGGCCTTCTGACAGGGTTGTAGAAATACAATTTCGATGCTAAATGACGTGGCCAAAGGGAGTAGAAGCTTACATGAGATTGGCAAAAAGAGAAGATAGATAAAAGCATGTAGTTAGCTGCAGTGAAATCTCAGGGTCCTTCCTTTCATTGTGGTGTGAATGTCCTCGCTCTTACTGTCTGGTCAGCTTTCTGGTATGTCACACAGAGATCACACACACACACATACACACACACACATATGAAGATTCTTACTAAATAGTCTACATGTTTTCAAAGGGTGCAGTTTTCTCCCATGGCTTCTGCATGGCTCGGTACCTGGAGAGCCACAGGGCACATTGTTTAAAGTTCAGGTGGCTGCCACAAACTGATGCCAGAATAATGTGGCTCAAGGACAGGACTCATGTCAGTCTTACTGCAAAGGGTCTTCAGGAAGAAGCAAGCCAAAGACAGCTCTCTTATGATACACAGTTACCTGGCAAAAATCCTTCTGCTGTTTTAAGGCTATCTACATCATAGGTGAAAGGGAAATAAAAGTGTGCATGCCTCAAATAAATGGGTATACACTAGTTTAAAGCAATAGCCTTTAAACCTGTGCCCTCTCTCTCTTATTCTTAGTTCCCTCCTGAAGACACCCAGCATGTTGCTGGCTTTTGTTTGGCTGCCATTGCACTTGGGGCTGATGATTTCAGAGAATTGTTAAGCATGGATGTTTTATATTACTGTTCTATGAACTGCTCTGGGACTCCTATGAGGAGACACATTGCACCCATGAGAGCCGTGCTCTTCAGCAGCCCCCTGGGAGAGGACGTGAGGTGGTAACAATATGAAGCACTCCAGTTTATCTGCCAGAATCCTTCCTTGGTGTTCATACACTCTGTCCCAAAGGGGCCAAGCATCAGTGCTTGTGCAGGATGAGGAGGAATAGCAGGGCCTTTTAAAAGAGGCAGGCATCGTGTACTCAGCACTCTCTGTTTCAGGGATCAGAGTAGGAAGCACTTGTTACACAAAGGAAAATGTTTGATGTTTGAGTACCCAAAGTAAAGGTCACAAATTCTCATTTTGATAGTTAAATAGGGGCTTCATGATGTAGTAGAGCTTTACAGCTCTGGGGCTGATCTGGACACTGGCAGTGTTTAGGCATCTGAGGGGAAAATTCGCTTGTCTGCAAGGTACTTAAATAAGGGAGCCTTGCCCTACAGTCCACCAGTCCCCAAGGACTGGGAATAGCCTGAGGAGAGGAGAGTAAGCATTTTACCTGCCTTAAGAATTTGTGACTGCTTTCAGTCACATCAGGTTACAATATCAGTGTGAGTTATAGTACCATGTACTAAAAATTTTCATCTCTGTTCCAGAAATCAGGATGAGGTGGCAAAAATGAAGCTGACTGTTTTGAAATAAAGCAAATGAAAATGTAAGATAACAGATAACAAACAGATTTTTTTGTAGAAAACATTTAATAATACGTTGTTAGGAATAATTACACTCTCACAAGAATATTCTGTGTAAGATGCATTTTTTCCATTAGCTAATTGAGTAACTAATTAGACATACAACCAAGTCCTTGTACAGAGCAATGAGATATTGATTATCAATATTTTCTTTCTTAGATAGAAACTACTCAATAAATACATTTATAAATACCACAGAAATCACAATAAATAAATACCAAACCCACTGTCTTACAGATTCTGTAGGCTAGATTTTTAAAGTTAGAAATCACAGTTCACAGTCTAGACAGAGTCTGACTTTGGTTCAGGAAACTGTTGTTAACACAACATACTAGTGCACTCCAGGGGAGCAGGAGGAATTACCAGCTTGCTGGTGTAATAGCAAAATAGTAAGGCTTAGTGTAAATAAGCTGTGCTGCAAGTGCATTGCACTTAACTAGTTAAGTCTGGCTGAAGTGTCTGCCAAGGGTTCTTCATTTCCTTTAGCAAACCACTTTTCCTATTCAGTGTCTTCAGTGCCAATGAACAGCGTGTCTCACAGACAACACTGGCCATTCTGGAAGACTTTCTTAAATAGATGCAGTTGAATAAATAAATAAATAAATAAATAAATCCCTAATTAACATAATAACACTGATGAAGGAGGTGGAAGATGTTGCACTGCCTAAATGATGCTTTTCCCGAATGTTTCTCTTAACAGATGAGCAGGAGCAGTTCCCAGATTTTTTCTGTCCTGGTGTTTCTTAGAGTGGTGAATCAGAATTGAGCTGAGCCCTGTTAAGAAGTGAGGGAAGAGGATAATTTAAAAGGAGGTTCAAGAATGGTTAGCATTGCTTAGCATTGCATGAACAGTTAAGGATGAGTGGTATGTTTCAAACTTTATGTGCTATCTATCCTGAGGCACAGAGAGAATAAGGTTGATGTTTTGAAACTGAAATCCAAGTGTGTGCATATCCTGTGCCCAGCTCGGAGACTTCTGCAGCATGATTCTCTGCGTTTACTTGCATCAAGAAACTCATTAACTCAGAAATATGCATTATTAACACATGCTACTGTAAGTAAGAGGAAGATTAATTTTCTAAAGACTCATTTTTCAAAGAGAGCCAAACACTTCTGTGTTCCTTTCCCTCCAGATGGAGTTGCCAGTACTCAAAAGTTTGGCAGTGATGTATTGGCTTGAATAAGGACCCTGCAGCAGTCAGAAAGACTATGACTAACTCTATAATTAATCAGCAAGTTCCTTGTTCTCTAAATCTGATTAAGAGAAAATGTCAAGTTTTACTAAGAAATCCTACATATAGGCTTTTTGGGGAGGTTTACCACTCAACTGCCCAAACTGAGAGGAAATGCAACTTACTTGGCCAAAATTGCCTTTATGATCAGCTGTACCCAGGGAGCAGTGGGCTCCAAGCACACCTCTCTGCCATCCTTCAGAGTAGCTCTGCAAAACAGGGAATAAAGAAAAGTCAGGAAACTACTACATGAATTTATTTTACTCAAAGAATGTAATATTGCATTTTTAGATAAGGTAGTATAAATTCACCCCAACTGCTCTAGGTTAGACTTGGCCATTTTTTTATATGTGTTCCACAACCGAGGACACTAAAACTGTCCAGAAGTTGTACGGGTCTGTGTGCCTGCTCTCAAAGCACGCACGCATTTCCAAAAATCTTCCACAATATACATGGGTACTTGGTTTGAATTTGTTTACATTAGTAAAGCTTTCTTACACAATGATTGAAACCTCCACTGGTGAAAAGGTGTTTCAGCAGCATAAGGATTTAAACATTTTAGTTTCTTCTCCATGCTATTCAAGACCAGATTAGTTTCATTGTTTCTCTACATCTGCTTGCGGGAACTTAATTTTTCTCTCTGACACTGATTCAGAGTATTTTAATGAGAATTTTGCCTGCCTAATGCAGGATTTAAACTACATTATTGCCTCATGGATTAAGAACTGACCAGTCCTTGAAATTCATGTTCTAGCACCAGAAATATTTAATATGTCCTATGACAGGTAAATAATGATCAGTTCAGGAATATGAGACAGTGAAAAACATGCTGCATTACTTAAAACTCTCTTTCAAAAGAGTAACTGAATCCAAGAACATCATGACAGCCTGATGACTATCGTACTTGTCATGAAGCATAAAAGCCCCTGCAGTGGCAGCAGCAGCAGTGTAGGTGAAGAGGAGGGAGGTTCTTGCAGAGCTACTTACATCACTTCAACGTTCTTGCAGTGGGGACCGCTCTGTGTCAGCTTCACATCTTGAATGGACTTAGGAGGGATGAACTTTGAATGAGTGGCTATGCACTGGCACCGGAGCTCGGTTGCCATCCTTGCCAGGCTCATACCTGTGAGAAGGAAGGGAAGATTGTGGTTTGAGAGGTGATCTTACCATCACTCTATCTGACATAAAACATGACTGCTCTATTTTAACAACATTCTCAATTAAAATACTGCATTTGTCCCAGCTGCCTAAATCCTCATGGTATAAAGATCAGTTGCTCATTTGTTTTGGAGGAGCTGATGCCCAAGTACATTTAAAACTAATTTAACACCTCTTTTTAAAATAAACACACATATTTTGTGGTTACTTGTACTGACCACACTGCACAGTTAATTGCATCATTTTAATACCTGGCTCGACAAACTAACTATACAGAAGATAGAGCCCTAGATTTTTTCATTAATTGGAAACTTTCCCATGTTTCTGTGTTCATATTGTTAGTTCTCCTTTCCCAGCTGTATATTACTTGCCTGAGGCAGTGTGATCATTAAGTAACAAATATGAGATCATAAACTATTCTTTGTGTGGGAAGGGAGAGAAACATTCAGACACTTAAGGTCCTGTCTCTATAGCTGCATACACTTCAAGTGAAACATAGAAACAAAGCAAATTTAAGTTGCATCCTTAAAATTTTTTCCCACAAGATGTCAGTAACTCTTCAGTACAAGGGCTACGTGGTAGATTTCTGACTGAAGAGCAGTTGCTCTTAGTCTCTCCAAAGAAACTAATTTGCTGAAACAAATACAAAGCTACCTCTCTGCAAAGACAAGCATCTCAGTAGATGCCTTGATGATACTACAGCCATGGGGATCTTGGGAGGGATTTGCTTACCTCGAGACATAGACGCTGAAATCAGGAAGAGAGCCAGGACAGCCACAAGTTTGCCGTTCATGATTAGACAGGAGTTTTTTGCTGGGTTGTTTAGCTCTGGTTCTGTGGAGCAGTAACCTCTTGTTCTGGAGGATTGCTGATGTCTGATCTGGGTGACCCATCTTGCTTATATACCGTTTCGTGCCCAGTTTGTGTGCTCTGCTAGCATGTAGATTGCGTTAGAGGAATTTCCCAAATGCAGTCAAAATGAGTCACATGACTGCTGTGAAACTCCTTCCTAGATGACAAGGCACGAGAATGATATAATGTATTAATTTATTAAAATATGCAAGCAATAGCCATGCATTTCCATTTCTTTTGTAGACTTTTGAAAATTTTATGCTTTTTCTAATGCACACCCTTATTTAGTAATATAACTTTATGATGGTTTCAGTTACGTTTGTGTTATAACTTCTTATCATTTTCTTCAGGGTGATAACTGTTCTTCTTGGGGATGCCAGATCTATGTTTGATATATTTAATTTCTTATATTTTTTTATGGTGATGGCTTCTACTTACCTGTCTTTAAGTCACTGGACTGGAAATTGGGCAGTGCTGAAATCACTGAAAAGCTTCTTCACTGGGTTCAGGATTTTACCTCAGCATTATTTTGATGTTAACAGTTTTAAATTTTTGTTATTTTCTTTTTTTTTTTTTTCTATTCAAGTAGCATTTTACAAAGTAAATTCATCCCTAATATTGTCTGTTCAGTAAAGGAATTGAGGCTGCAGTATTCAAAGCTTCCTGTAGGAAGCAGATACTAAATTCTGAACAGCTTTGAAAATCATGTCTGTGTGTTTCATGTCACACATGTAAACGAATGATAAACCCAGGAAGTTTTGTATACAAACAAAATAGCATGAAACACAACTGCTTTTGTTTCCTTTGTATGTCTAGATATTTCTAGTAAGTCTTTTCTGTAATCTTTTTCAGTGACCATAACCCTAGGTCTTAGCAAGGGAAATAACATTAAGTATTATGGTACTGCTATAGACATTTCTGTTAAAGAACCTTGTTACATGAATGCTGGGTGTTTATTTGCTGTAGGCAAAGATATTACCTTGCAAGAGAGACAACTTCAAGGGAAAACAGGCTCAAATGCTGATCTATTGCTTAAATGAAGAGTCATTTTTTTTAACACATCTGGACTTAATGTGATTAGGAGAAGCCATTCTGTTTTGGTGCTGTAAGAACGTCCCTTTGACTAGATGGCTTTTCCAGCTTGTCATCTCCGACCTCAAAACTTCATGTTTCTGTGATCTGTAGCTTTATAGAGGTATTTCTCCCCAACTCTGAGAGGTTTTGTAAAAACTCAATTACCCTTAGCATGTAAAGCAACGTAATTTGTTTATAGTAATAATTTAATAGTTTGCCCATAAATTATTATAGTTTACTGTGTACCATTTGTCATTAACTTACTTGATAAAAGGAAATATGTGGTGAAAATTCATCTGTTTCCCATCACAGTGTCAGCTGTCCCAAGAAAAAATATCACCAAGCTTGTCTCTCCTACCTCTTACTGAGTATTCAGTCAACAAAAGATGTGGGTTCTGACTTCTAATGGTTTTCCTTAGTTGTATGACTGAGAGAGCTTTACTGAAAAATACATTTAGTTCTCTGAAGATGTGAAAAAGAAGAGGATTTTACCAGATACTAAAGGTTATGTTTTATTGTTTATGTTGTATATGTTATGTTAAATTAACAGGATGATTTCACTGGCGTCAGACTGTAGATGCTGGAGCTTTAACCAGTTTACTTGGAATGAGGTTTTGCCGATTCTGTTCTTTTGAGTTTTCTTTGTGTCTTACATGTGTATGCACACATACAGGGTAATTAAAAGTTGATTAGGGATCTCAGTTACTATTTTCAGCTTTTTTATCTAATTTTGATGTGTGCTGAAATGTCATTAATGTCTGAGGAAAAAAAAGGAAATTCCCCCTCAAATCCCCAAGTAAAACCAATGACTTCTTGTCCTCCTTACCACTAGACTCAGCTATTTCCTGAGTGTGGCAGTAAGGGATTTGCAGAAATCCCCAGGTCAAAAGTGAGCGCAAGAGCCTACTCCACCTATATGATTAACCCTGCCCCCGAGCTAAGAGTAAGTATCTGTCTAAAAGAGCAGGATATTTGTAATGAAATAAAAATCCACTATGTTTTCTGAGAGCTAAAGCATCTCCTCCGCCTCCACTTTTTCTCTGATGTGACACAGTTTCATTGGGACTATGCGAAGGGGGTGTAACAGAGGCAATAATGGCACAAAAAGGTGAGATCAAGCCATGAGATCAAGCCTAAAGGCCAGGCACTCCTAACCTGTGCTTCTGGGAGTGCTGTGCTTTGCCCAGGTTCTCCTGACATCCCTTCAACACTTTGCCCAGGATCTCATCCCAGCCCCTGCCTATGGGAACTCCAAATCCTTTATCTGATTTTGGCAGCGTGTGTTTTCCTGCTAGCCATCAGAGATGACTTGTGCAAATGGAATTGCTGCTCCTCTTGAAGGATAACGTCACTGAGTGAGCTGATACAGCTACAAGCAGAGACCTTCCATGCTTAACCCTGTTAAAAGCACGCTTGTAACGAACAAAACAACAGTTATGCAATAGTCCAATTACTGAAAGACTACTGAAAGGGGAAGTAAATACCGCCCTTGACTTTGTTTGAAGGCAGGGTATAGAATGTGTTCACTGTCCTGCAGGATAGGAAATTGTGGTTTTTCTTTTTTATGACTCATTGCCTTGTGTAATGAACACAAAAGTCAAAAGGAAATCTTTTGGGATCTTGAGTGGAGTTGTTTAGAGTCTGAATGTAGCAAAGGACCCGCAGACACAAGGGGCACAGTGAGGGGGATTCATGTGTTCTCTAGTGACCAAGACCATCGTGAGGGATGGGGGCCAGCCGGGCTTCAGTCCCTTACTGTTTTGAGTCGCTCCAGTTCCAGAGGAATGCTCCAGCCTCTGGGCTGATAAAGTTACTCTCTCTGAGAAACTTAAGAATCCATCTTGTTTTAGACAAATTCAAACCTCTCACTTGAGAAGCTGTGCACACAATACCCCAAATACCTGGAAGACAAAGCTTTCACTGGAATGAGAGTTCAGCCTGTGCAAGGTGAACACTGTCAACTCCTGTCTCCTGTGCGTCCTCTCTACCAGCTCCTCTTGTTCCCCAGGGAAAATATCCCACTTTGTTTTCTGAAAGCACCTCCTTTTCCCCACAAAGGGCTTGGCCTTTGCCTGCCATTGCACTTGACCCATGGAGAGCAGAAAGAGCAAATACAAGGGCTGGGAAATAATTGCTTCTGCTGCTTAAAAACTGGGCACTGTGTTGTGCAAATGCTTTTGGAAGTGAAGCAAAGCATAGGGAGCAGATATGTAAAAAGCAGAATGTTTTCTAAACATCTGGGTTTTGATTTGCTATATGAAGACATGGTAGCAAGAAAAGAAGAAAAGTTTAGGGTCAGCTTGTGATTTTTAAATATAGGTGGTTATGTAGCCTTAGTCAGATCATGGCAAGTGCTGGACCTTCCTGAACCCCTCTGGAATCACAAAATAGTAGTACAGCTTTTTAGTTGCTTTGCCTTTTAGTGTATGTATTTATAAATACAATAGCATAAGTATATATTTATGTGACTGCATATTTATTTATGATACATGTTTCAGCTCTGCTTGAAAACAGTCATTTCTGTATTGTAGCTTTCAGTTAAAAAATTATTGTGGGTGAATGGAATGTTTCGTTTGATTAATTCAATATGAAATGTCATTGACAGTATAAGGTGTCTATTAATATTAGAAAATTATACACTAATACTCATTCTAATATTAACATCAAATATTAGCAAATATTAACAAATATTCAGATTAAAAATAAATTAGATCTACCTGGTATTAACAGAGGAGATACTAAGTCCAGCTAGAGAATTGAAACTAGCTGCTGGGGTTTCACCTGCTCTGTGAAGGCTGCATTTATTGCTTTAGTTGCATTTCCTTTTCATGAGTTTGGCAGGAAGAATTTTCTGACTGTGGTAACAAGATATGGAAGTGGCGGGAGGAAACACATGGCAAGTTTCAAGAAGTTCATGCTGGGAACTTTTGATTAAATTGGAAGTGGTCAGTAGACATACGTCATGTCTACTACTTCTCTGACTCTTAAAACGTTGCCTGCTGTCTTCTTGGTGTCTGATTAAATGACAGCCAATGCAGCTTGGCAGATGCAAGCCTGCACACTTCCTGGCAGTGAAGTTACGGTGAGGTGATAGAGATATTTTCTGGATGGCTGCATAGAGATGGAGGGTTTCTCTGTAGCACTCAGGTGAATGCAGGTAGATAGCCTGCCTGTGAAAGAAGTGCAAAAATGTAAACACCTGAATCTTAAATTAAAATATACTGTTTGGTATTATAAATGAGATCTGTTTTGCATAAAAGCTGTTAAATATAAACTTGCTGACTCATTGGATCTCAAGCTGCTGGACAGGTTAAATCTTATTGTTCACCAATAGGAGGGGTGGCAGCAGTGGGAAGGAACAATCAATTATTGTTGTATTTAATCAGCTTATAAGTGCAGATTTGAGTCCACAGTTGCTCTGGGTAGGGGTTCCAGTGGGGGTCGGTCCCTATCAAGAACAAGACTGTCCTTAGAGTTTCTTAAATATCTGTTTGCAGTCTGATGTTCAGTCTAGCCTGCAGCTATCCCACAAGCCCCAAAGCCCACTCTCCCACCCGGAGGCTCAGAAGATCAAACTCCACAGGGCAGTCATGATATTTTTATGTGAGGTCCTGCATTGCACTGACCGTGTACCTCTGGTCTCATGATTGCTGCTAGAATCTGCACTTTAGCCCTTTCTATCCTCAGAAATTAGATTTATATTGCTGGGCATAAACAATGTGTAGCAAATCATTAAGGGAAAATATCTTTAACGCCCTTTTTGACTGTAGAAAGAAATTAATAATAAATGCAATGGGAATTAACAAATTAAACCAATGTTTAGTCTTATAAGCATTATCCTGGACCTTTGAGCAGTAACCTTTAACATAATAAATATGCAAGATGCAAAATCCTTTTGCAAAGCAAAAAGTGTGGTCCATTTTATCAGATAAAACTAATGTGGGAGAAAAAAAATGGAAAAAAGAAAAAATGTGTTCTTTTCAAAAATATGACTTCTTTTTCTATATCTGTGTCTCTCTGCCTGCATCTTCCTAACTATAAGTGGAAACTACAGCACAATAAATTTCACTTCAGAAATAACACAGGTAATTTAGTATCTCTAATTTTAACTGCTTCCTTCTGAAAGCCATTAGCTCACAGTCATTAAGGTACCCCGAAGCTGGCAGTGACTTAGAATGGTTGATGAGACATACCAAAACACCTCACAGGAGGTGGTTTAGGTGTCAGTCCATGCTTACTTGCTTGCAGCTGTGCTGCAAGTACACCCCGTCAAATACTGCTAAAGTCACTTATGAACACTCTTAATTTCCCTCAGTCACATTTTAATCAGCATTCTCTATTTCGGTGAGTGGCATGTCTCATAGATAATTTTAAAGATATGATAAAAAAAAATTTTCTGGGTACTCATAAAAAATGAAGTCATCTTAAATCTTTATAGAAGATGTTGCTACAGCTGTCAGGAGCAGCTGGTGGAGGATCTCTTCCACTTTCTCAAAGATGGTTCTTTCATGGAGAAGTGGGTGTGAATTCACTTCTCTCATGGTCACCCAGAGGTATCTCACTTTTGAATGAAAGATCTGGTTTGCTTCATCACTTGTGTGTGGAGCATTTGTTCTTCTTTTTTGCATTCCCTTCAGCTTTTCCCAACTCTACTCCGTGTTCCTGAAGATGGGAGCCAGAGGCTGCTCTGTGCTCTGCGTGTGGGTGAATCATGCAGTTACACAGTAGTTAGTTCTTATGCATGCCCTAGTAACTCCTAACATTATGTTTGGATGGGTTGGGTTTCTGGGATTTTTTGGTTTGGTTCTGAAGTTTTTTTCACTGCTGAGCCCTGGTCTGATTTTCCTAGCGTACAATCTAGCATAATCTCAAAATCTTTTTCCTATGTGCTAATAGTCAGCCTAGACTGCCTCATTTTTATATGAGCTTTGTAATTTTTTCCTCCTGTGTCAATCATTTTTCCTACTTCCTGCAATGAATTTCACCTGGTAGTTTACTGCATACTCAATGAGCCTCCTGAGGTCCTTCTGCAGTTTGTCATAGTTGAGCCTAGTCTTTACTGCCCTTCATTTAGTATCATCAGAATACTTCAGCTTGTAGCAAATGACCTTCCTGGACAAGTTGTAGATATGCCAAACCAAACTGGAGCCCGCAGAGCTGGTGTAGGAATCCATGGGTGATGTCCCTTTATCAAAAAAAAGCTGACCTTTTCATTCTGTCCTTCATTTCTGTGTATTCACCTGTTATGTATCCATTTCCAAGATTTCCTTCTTAGTCCCATTATTTCTGATTTTTAGTGAGGGTTGTGAAAGGATTTTAGAAAGACAGTTTGACTATACCCGTTGGACCTTCCACATCCATAGGCTTGTTGTCACCTTCAACGAACTGAAACAAGTGCATGAAAGAAAAACATCCTTCACAGCTACATAGACTCTTCCTTATTATGTGTTTATTCATATGTTTACTAATTGTATCCTTTCTATTTCTACTTTAAGTAGGAACATTTAGGGGTAACTAGTTTCCTCCTCTTTATTCTTGTCCTTACAGCACTAAAACACATTTATTAAGTTTGAACTCCTTGATCCATCACAGATAGAGTTTTAGAGATAGACACAGCAAAGAAAATAGGTAGAATCAGCAACCAAGTCAGGAATTTTAAAAAAAAAAGATCAAATGTAATGTAGCAGAAGGGGATCTGTTCCTTGACATTCTCATCAGCAAGTGTTTCTCATTTCATATCCTTGAAGAACTCCAAGGTATGTTTTTCTGTTACTTTTCTTTGACAGGTGACTCAATATTGTCTCTGGCCCTGGAATTAAATGAGGGATGAAGTGAATTCAGAAATCTATTAATGAAACAGTTACCATTAATACAAGCTACAGGGAGAGCAACAGGTGCTCACAAGTTCTAATGACCTATTTTTATGTATCAACGAACTGACATATGTGCAAAGACAAAAAAAGTCTGTCTTTACACAAGTACTACTCCAACAGAAAGGACTTCCATATACCTATGTCCAAATTGTGCAAAGCAGAGACCCGTTTGCCCCCATTTACAGCAGTGAAAGCTAATAAGCTTAGAAATGCCAGCTGTACATCTGAATTATACCCAGAAAGAGGAAGTGAGTCTTTTAGAGCTTGATTTTTGGAAGTGTCAAACATGTCCCCAGATTGTGCTGTCTCTCAGTGGATGTGTAGGTGCATCATACCTGTGGCCTTTTGGGTGACATAACACACAGGAAAGAAACAATTTTAATCCTCAGGCATTTAGAAATATAGATTTAGATAGAACTGTTGGAAAGAATTACTAATGCCTGAAGAGAGTATACATTTTCATGCCAAGAAATTAAAATCTGCCTTCTAAACATAGCTTTCAACAGAAGCTGTACTTGTAAGGAAAACCTTACCTAGCCAAAATAGCCTTTACAGTGAGCCAGACCCAGGGAGCAGTGGGCTCCAAACACACTTGTCTGCCACCTTTCAGCGTAGCTCTGTCAAGAAAGAAACAAAGAAGTTAAGGCTAGGTGGATTCCTCCCACTCTCCTCATGTTTTGAAATTTATCTCAGCTATTTGTCAGTTAAGTAACTGGAGGACATGGTACGAACTTTTGTTTATTAAACTTGTTTGATATTTTCCAGCTAGCATTTCTGAGAGAATTAGAGAAAAAATATTCTCCTATGCTTTTTCTATATCTGGGCATTTAAGTTTTGTTTGGGTTTGTTGGGGGTTTTTTTGTTGTTGTTTTTTTTTTAATGAATGACGTGTCAATATAGGTGCTTATGATGCAATCTTTTTAATGAGCCTGATGAATTTTTTATTTGGTTTCTGTTCTCTATCTGGTCATAGTTTAGCAGATTTTTCCAGAACTTAATTATCTTGGAAACTTTTTTTTTAATCAAACCTGGCTGAAATTACCAACTACTAGTGAGATGGAACTGAATGACACACAATGCTGCTCAGAGGGTATGATCATACAGGTATTATTTGCTTATGAAACCATAGTGAAAGCATAAAAACCTGAAAGTTCCCTCGTTTACATGAATGCATTGATCCAATTAATGTGAACAGTCCCTGATATGATTTTAAATGAAGCTTACCATATCTTTCACTTTGTACTCACATGGATTTTACAATCTAAGTTCTGCACTCCTCACACGGGAAAAAGCTCAGTAGGCAATTACCACATAGGGAATAGCTTGTGGCATTTCCAGCTTTGCCACGTGCAGACCAAGTTAGTGGAAACTGAATTCATGTCAATGGGATCAAGACTGTATCTTTGATTGATTCTTCATTGTCTAAATTATTAATTGTGCCCTGAATGTGTTATGGGGGTCTAACTCCCTGCTGTGATGTTGGTCATAATTAAGATATTAGCATAGAGAGACTTTTTAAAATACAGTCTGGAAGTGGCTTGTAACATTAGCAGGAAATTAACTCATTCCTTTGGATAGAAGGCCTAATTCCTTATACTTAGTGTCTATGATATGTAATTCCACCCAAAGTAACTAACTAAGGTGTGGAATGCCAAGTCACTCCCTCCTGTTGAAAGCAAGATGACATTTTGCAAAAGTGGTCACATGATTTCCACATTTTTGCAGCGAGGTCCTCTTTGGCTTAATCTCACATTCTGAATAGCCTTGGGAGGGATGAACTTGGAATGAGTGCTTATGCACAGGCATTGGAAGCCTTTTCCTTCTGTCTTTGCCAATGCCTTACCTGTAGAACAAAAATAAGTTATGTTTAGGTAAATGAACAATCTCATTATTTGCTCCTATGAAGCAAAGAGTAGTCCCTTCTATCAGCCTTATTCTTGTTACTCAGACACTCTGATTTGCTGAAGACTTTGAGATACAATTGTGCATCTGCACAACAGCAGCAAATATATTTTCATTGCTGCTGGTATACAAATGCATTTAAAGTTAAACTTGTATCTCTAAGTGAAAACACTTAGATGTTTTCATAGTACATTTGTGCCTGGCTGGATTCTACACCTAAATTGCACCACTTAAACAAAGTAGATTAACATAATTAACTATGTCCGTATATTGTTTACTAGTTTCTGCCATAGTCATCTGCCCACATTCTTTATTCTTTTCTGCAGATTGCATCATTCTTGCTTTGAGGAAGCACTATCATCAATCTGCCTATCAAGAATAAAAGTACAAACAGGAGAAAGTTGTCATTTGGAAAAGAAGACATGTATGGACACGTTTAGAAAAGAGGTCTTGTCTTAATTCAAACATTTATTAAAATCTAGGGTAAGTTATTATGGCATAGGAATAAACTAATTTTCTGAAAAAAAGAAGCATATTTTACCCCCAGAAATGGCCACAGCAGATGCACAGATGCAAATACAAATGATACTTTTACTTCTGAATGACAATTTATTGAAGATGCAGAAGATGCACATCTCTTGCAAAAAGTCAGCATTAACATAGCATAAGCCTACTTGAATTTGCATATGTATATTTATTCTTTGGTTATGTGAGTTTTAAGAAATCATTTTCTTACCTTCTGACCCCACCATTAAGACCAGATAGAGAAACAAAGCAACAGCAACAGATTTGCCATCCATTGCTGTGCAGAAATCTTCTTCTTGAGAGATGTCCTCCCCTGGTTCTATTTCACATCAGGTTTTATATTGGAAAGCACTCCCAGCAGCCCAAGGAAAGCACAAGTACACTCCAGCACAACACGGTTCTCTACATGCAGGTTTCCCAATACGTGTGTTGCATAAGAAATACAAATCTCTCTGAAGTCTGTTCAGTGGCACTTTAGAATTCCCTAATTTACTTCTGCTGCTGTATATTTTAAACTACTTCTTTAAATTGTGGTTATTACCCATCACTTTCTGTTTGCACTTCTTTATGGGAAATTAATTTTAACCAACAATGCTGAGTTTGCACTTGGAAATCAATACAACATTACCAGACATCCCCTAAGTCAAAATAAAGAGACTTTTTTCCTCCTCTCTGAATGCAGAATTTCTGATCAGCTCTTTGCACTGGTTTTAAATGCCTTGTGCAAAAACTTTTACCCAACATAATTATGGGAATTTTTAATCCTAATCTTATGGCCTATATTTTGATATGACTCTAATGAAGTTATTTATCCAGTGTCTTATGAAGGCAAGACATAACTAGTTTCTTTTGTTCTCTGAAAGGATTTTTTCATCTTCCATTTGGCTAAAGGGATTTAGATGCTTAATTCTGTACTGGAAAGCTTCTTTAGTCATTGAACAGGAAATGATGAGCTTAAAATAACTGAGGCATTGTCACCTAAGTCACTTAAGCCTTCTGAAAATTTAATTTGCTCAGGATATGAAAAGAAAAAGTACTTGACAAGGGCTATTGTAACACCTGATTAAAATAAACACAGGAGGTCACTTGTTTTTCTTTCTAACCTCATGCATCTATAATAATCATAGGTGTTTAAAACAGAAGATAAATGCATGTGATAAGTGAAATCTCTTGATAATTCCTCAGGAATCTGTTTCTAGAGTGTGTATTGTTCACTTGTTGGGTTATTGGGTATTCTTATTTTTGTGAGGTGAAAGGAAGGTGGTCTCAAGGAAAGAAATAACCAAATTGTGACATGGGGTCCATGTGAATTTCAGTACTTTACAAAAATTAAGAAAGCAATTTGGTTTTGAAAAGAAGGAGCCTGCCAAATGAGAGCCTTAGTATTGTATTCAGGGGAGATGGTAGTTTATCCTGGACATACTTAGCATCTGGCTTTTTTTCACTGGAGAACAAGACAACACTTTGTATATGTTAGCTAAGATTGTTAAATAATTCATAACTGTTTAATTGTTAAGTGTCTCAGTGTAAAAATATTCTGCCAGGAGAATTAGTAATTTTATGGAGTCTGAGTTCAGCTTTGGAGAGACAGTATTAGCAAAGCAGAAACAATATGGAAGAACAGTCCACGTTTGACAAAGGTAGTCATCAAGTCAGAAGAGCTGCAGGGCTTCCCTTTAGCAGCCTCTGAGAGCACTGAAACACATTTTTGGAAGCATGAGGGTTGTGGTTGTGTGCCTAAGAAAAGTATCGTCTGAGTGCACACAGAACAGAAATGCAATATTTTATCATTTCTAGCCAGCTTCTGAATCATGTCTCAATGATGAACAATAACCTATGGAGAAAGAAGGGGTGCGGTTCAGCTGCCATGCCAATGCCCTGCTCGGGATCCTGGAAGGGCAGCCATTACTGACGTTTTGGACAAAAGAATTTAGAAGAGCCCTGCCTTGGCTGTGATTCAGCTCCCAGTAACTTGACTGGGATTTTGCTGGTGACAAAGGTTACGAGCCTACTATAAGTATCTGTATAGCACTGAAACCGGTGCTAGCCCCTTAGGGTACATGCATGCTTTTATGGTGTGCATATAAAGTGGTTCTTCCCCACCTTTTCCCATTCTTGGCTGGTGTTCCTGATGTGCTAACCTCCAAATTAGATCTCGGAAAGAAGCCAGCTTATAAAAATCACTCAGAAAACAGGAAGACTTAGTGTTGTAGGCCAAGTCTGAACAAAACCTGTCCCCTTGGGAACTGTCTTCTTTAGAGGTCTAGCAGGCTGTGTAATGCAGTGCTGTGGGACAGGGGCAGGGATGGGGACAGGGAACAAAGTGTGGTTGGAATAGTTGTCATCTTGCACAAGAGCTTGTTCAAACAGTACCAGAAATTCCCTTTTTATCTTGCACCATAAGCAAACATGAGCTCTTTGTGCAGAATACAGACTGGCTTGTTATTGGAAAGACTGAAGCAGAATGAATATCAAAACATTTGTTCAACTTTCCCGTTTTCTCAAGTGTTTGCTACTTGTATTCCAAGCAGTCTTCTGTAAATCACTGTGTCACAGCCAGATGTGTGGCCATACCATCAGAGCTCTCTTTCTTAGGATTTTTTCTGGTGTAGTCCTCACTCCTCACTGGAATTGGGGAGGATGCTCAGTGACTTCCTTGATGTTTATCAGACTTCCCTGCTTATTTAAGTTAATGAAAAACCTTGTTCAGTGCCAGATTGTCAGGCACCACCACTGCTATGGCCTCAGAATTTCTGTGACTAACCATTATTTATCCATTATTTTCTATCTGTGAATTTTATCAGCCAGACCTCTGAAAACACTGAGTCTGGCAAGAGGAGGAAAATAGATCATTTTTCTAATTCCTCCTATTGCAAACCATCTGCACTAACCAGAGGCAAGAATTTGCTGTTGTAATTAGCTGCCCCCCATGACCTTGCCAACACTTGCCCTTTTGAGAACCCATTATGTGATACAAAATGAAAGAAAATGCATCCTCTTTTTCACTTCTGTATTTCAATAACAAAACTATTAACATGCAATATTGAAGTGAAAACATTTCAACAAGCATTTATTAGGTATCATAAACAGGTTCCATAAATAAATAAATAAATAAATGTTAAAGACCAGCTACATTCTTATGCAAAAGTAAATAAATTAAAATAAATTAAAATATTAAATTAAATAAATAAAAGTCCTTTTTCTATCCAAAAAAATGACATTAAAATACATGCTAATGCCTTCACAAACACTAATTCATTAAAAATGATGGCACAAAAATTGATGTGTCAGAATTTTGGCTTCCTAATTTTGCAGGTTCCATTCTTCCAGTCAGTAGCGCACTCTGAGTGGCAGTGACCTAGGTACCGGTGATGAGAAGGAGTCACTCATCTTTTCCTAAACTGTTAGCAAAGTAAGAGGGTATTATTTAGTGAAAGCTCTGCTGAGAGGGTGCTGCATAGATCCAGCTGTGTTTAGCAAAAATTACTCCTGAATTGTGTACATCTTCTTTCACAAGCCATTTTTTCTGCCAGCTTTTTCTGGTGTTGGTGGTTTTTCTCCTACATAATGAGACCTCTTTAAAAGACTTCAAATATTGTTGTCAACTACCTACAAAACCAGGGGATCCATACTCTCTAGATGCTGTTAGAAATGTGAATGTAGGAGGCAGGAGGAGGTGAGCTGCCAGAAGCTGGATGAGTGTCTCCCCCATTTTTGCCTTCCTGGAAGAGTTAGGACATTCTTCTTCATCTTAGGACACTGTCTCAGGTTTGGCATTTGCCCTAGAAAGGAAGAAAAAGTGAAAAGGAGACAATTAGAACTTGTCCGTGGAACAGGTTTCACTTACTGGAATCAGATGAAATCCACCATGAAGAGTTTGTGCTTTGGTGTCCAAACCTCTTAAAAGTTGTTATTGAGCCTAAGGGACACTGGTACATTGCGACTTTTTCACAAGTACTCAGTAACTGTGGGCTTCCATAGTTTGATGCCTCACTTGACAACTCTTGGACCTGATTTTTTCCCCCGTTTATCTAAATGCCATTAATTTTGCAAAACTGGTTGTGGCTTTCTACCACTGCAAGCAAGAGAAAACCAGTTGGTTAACGCCTGGATTTCCTGAGCACTTGAGTCGTGGGTTATCAGTATGCTTGTGCCTTACAAAAGAAGTAGGTAACACTCACATGGGGTGTATGGGACAGTAAGGGATTGAACCTAATGCTATAATTAAAGCTCAAAGCAATCACAGTGCTTTGTCCCAGTTAGTGAACACAAAGAGTAGTAACTGCCTGAGGAGACAGAATTTTTGTGCACTTTGCGCTGTACATGTTTGCTAGCTCATTTAAAATACCGTTTTTCGATAAGCTCTGCTCATTGAGAACAAATTACTCACTTGTCCAGAATTGCCTTGATGATCAGCTTCACCCAGGGAGCAGTGGGCTCCAGGCACACTTCTCTGCCGTCTGTCAGGGTAGCTCTGCAACAGAGAAAAAAGAAAGGGAAAAGGTCTACTTAGTGAATTCCAAGGCAATTTCCCTTTTCTCTCATAACCTCATTCCAGGTGTACACTGATATGTTCTCCCTTAAGCTGTATCAGTTGAGGCTGTAACCTAACATACAGGGAATTTTTTTTAAATGGTTTTGTATCTTCTCATATCTGTTTGTTTGATTGCATTATATCATTTGCAGGACTCTCACTTTTCAAAATGGCTGCTTTTTTTTTTTTTTTTTTCCCCAGCTTGCTTTGTATTTGTGATGGTATTTAACTGAAGGGCTAAATCTTTCCATGTTGATTCAGAATCAGTACTTCCCAGTCCATAGAAATTTTGTTACAGTAAAAGTCTGGAACTGTGACCAGATAATATGATTTTTATGCTAATGGCAGTTTTTTCATTGACTTGAGTACAAGTGGGATAGTTTTTTTGACCTAGCTATTGAAATCATGAATCATGATCATGTTTTGATCATATGCGCAGCATGGCTCTGTGCATTTATCTATCTTCCCATATGCTAATGGAATTCAGAGTTTTAGAAAGTTAGTTGCTGTCTGATGACTGCAAGTTTAGGTCGTCATATTGCATAGGGTGTTTAAAAAGTAAAGACTGGCAAAAACAACACGCAATTTATAGACGTAGCATATTGTTTGTAAGAGCAATGAGCGTTGCTGTTCTGCATTTTGGGTAGTTGTGCCTGCTGGCCTGTTACATCTTTTAGAGAACACTTACATCAGCCTTAATGTCAGATCTATTTCCTTCTTGTTAGGTAATCGGGAGGATTTTGCAAAAGCACTTACATGACTTCAACGTTCTTGCAGTGAGGTCCACTGGGGATGAGGTTCACGTTGTGAATGAATTTGGGATGGATGAACTTGGAATGGGTGCCTACACACTGGCACCGGAGTTCAATCGCTGAACGTGGCAGGGCCTTGCCTGTAAAACAAGAAGAAAAAAAAGGTGAACTGTTTTGCTGCTTCCAGAGGAAGGACATGTTCTTTTTACTTACAGTACTAGAAGAGTTATTTGCTGCCCTTGTAAGACAGCATAGTATCTGCCCTGTCAGCATTTACACTTGAATTAGTGAGGATAGCTTTAGGAAGGATTTCTTTACCTTTTGTTCCAACCGCTGAGATCAGGAGAAGAGTCAGGACAGCAGCCACGGCCTTGCCCATCATGATGCACGAGTGTTGCTTCTTTGTGTCACTTGGGTCTGGTTCTGTGGTGAGGTGAGCTCCAGCAGCCCCAGGGGTGGCCAGTGCCTGTGCTCTGGTACCTGCCGTGTTTATATACTGTCTTGGCCTCCTCCGGGCACTCTGGCATCATGGGTAGGTCATACCAATGGAAACTCCAAACCTGTAACATGCTACTGTGAAGTGAGTCACAGGGGAGTGGGCAAGCCCCTTTCCCTAGATGACCACCAAATTGCTTTTCATTAACAGAAAACACGTTCTTAATTAAAGAAATATAAAACCATAGAATATGTACAAAATTTATATGCTGAGATAACTTCTGCAGAAATACTTACCATACTTTTTGATACATTAAAACCTAGCATCACTGAAATAAGCAACAGAATCCAGACTGACTTTGTCATACTATTAAGAACATACAGAATATGTTACTATGATATGATGAATTGCTTTGCCTGGTTAGGTGGATTTTTTGTGAGGATCGCTGCTTCTTCTGAAGCCAAAACCTCTTAATTGTTTGCTGCTTTGAATTTGGGCAGAGGAAAATTCTACAAGCTGCTGTAGGATTCTGCTTCTGAAATAAATTGAGGCACTTTTGCAAATTTAAATTTGACTCTGTAAAGAAAAGATTTCTTCTGATTACGATAAAATTAAAGGAAAAGTGAAGATGGGATCAGAATGGAGGATTATTCAGATAAAGTTTTATTAACAATATAAAATAATGCTAAATCACAAGTGGACTTTTTTGGGGGTTGAATGTGAAGGAATGCTGTTATTGTTCTTCTGCCAGGTAATGGAGACAGTCAAAGGAACAAAGCATAGGACCAGATTGAATGAATATAGGTTTATTGTTCTCTGACTCATCATGAAGGACACAGCAATTTATGTATGCCACACTGAATTCCACTTAATATACCGTATATATGTTTGTAGATTTACAAAGTTAAGTTTATAAATAGTCTTAGAGGATGTGTTCTGAGTAGTAGCCTAATAAGATGTGTAGATATGGAATTAAGCACCTGTTTTTCCTGTAAATTTTCAGCCTGCAGTGAACATACCTGGATTAGCTAATGTGAGCACATAAGCACTTAATTACAGCCCTTCTATGTCAAGCCAGAGGTCTGCCTAGTGCATATCCTCTCTTTAACCATGGCCATCAGCAGATGTCTAGGAATGTGTGAGAAAAGATCAAGTGTGTTTGAGACTTATCCCTAGTAGTCTCCCACTCTGGGCCTGGTTTCATTTGATGCCTCCTGATTCCTTTATGGGAAAACAAGAAGTACATATTGATCCTTATCCCTGATTTCCACAATTCTGTAGACCTTTATCACATCTCCAGATTGATATATTTTTAGAAAATATTGTCCTTTTGCCTGATAGCAGCATAGACTGGGTTGCTTGTTCCTACCTCTGGACTTTTTATTTCCTCCTAACATATTATTTCCATGCACAGCAAACTGTTTACAGAAATGCAAACTAGAGTTTCAGTGGAAATGTCTTCTGATCTGCATACAAGGAGAAAATGGAATTATGAATTGCACTGCCTGAGAAGTGTAGACCTCTTTTCCAAATAAACCCAAGAAACTGTGCTTTAATTTAGTTAATGATTTTCATTAACTCAAAGATAAAATTATTACTTCTGTACTGTATATGCAATAAAGGTGTTATTCTTTATCTTCTTTGTGTAAAACCTACTGCCTCTTGTGTTTTAAGGAAGTGTTATTTCTGCTTTCTTGATCCAGACAGATAGATGTTTGTGGCTCTTGTATGTTACTACTCAAATATAAAGAAAGTGCTTAGGTGTCTTACATCTATCATAGATGACATAATGATTACAAGTATAACAGTTCTTGATATAGAGCAATGGGAACAACTGAGTAGAGTTCTAGAGTCTGTGTTTTGATTGTAATTTGATGTAGTGAGTGGAAGACTTGGCCTGCAAAAAACCCAAAGCTGACAAAGATAAAATTTCTGTTGTGGTTACAGAGAGAAGTCAGAAAAGATGAACCATAAAAGAAAAGATCACATGTTTTATTATAAACTCTTGTGATTTGGGTAGAAGAGAGGAGATGTTGTTTCAATTTATTTACAAAGACTTAGTTTTGGAGACATGAGGCAGGTGACTTAAAAGCTGCTGAATTTCTAATGCATACAGTCTCTGACTGAAGAGAATAATGCCTAAGCCTTAAATACGAGTATCATAAACAATATCTAGTAGTCTCCAGCTGAATAAACACTTTTTTTGTCCTGAGGGTCATAAATATAGTTATTGAGCAGCTTCAATTTTCTTGATATGAGTGCCTTAACACCTACCAAGTGATAAGATTTCTGAGAAGTGATGGGCTCATCAGCAATATATGACACAAAGGAATGCAGGCTATCCTGCATCCAACTTTTGCCCTTGATGTGTGGTACAGAAGTCCCTGTCCAAATCACATGGCAAACTAGTATGTGCTAGATTAGTTCAAATCAATCTGTAGGTCTACCAGAGGCACAAAATTCCCTAATTTCAATAATCAAGGCTTCCACATCAGTTATGCTATGGCATAGCAAAGGATAAGAGAGCTTGAGGTACCTGAGTGGAAAAATTGGAGTTTCTCTGATAATTGTCTGTATGCTTCTCACCAACTTTCCCTGACTTGTGGGTCACCTAGAACTTTGCATTTCCTTATGCTCCCATGAGTAGTGAGGGATTTTTTTTCCCCTGGAGAACCCCTTGCACTGCTCTGTCCTATCTCCCTTAGTGATTGCTCACTGGTATCTTTAGAAATCCCGCCTCGTGCCTGGAATTTTAGATCCAAACATGTAAAAGATCATTTAGAAATAGCTGAGCAGCTGAGTCAGTGAATGTGACAACTCCAATCCTGTTGTGGTTTTTTATATTAGGTTCAGCAGGAAAGGATAGTCCTGCTTGAGCTTTAGATTTCCTTCAGGCAAATTCTTCCTCTAATTTTCTTATGCTTCTGTGACCTTGTAGACAAAATCTGTGCATACTTTTGATCTGCAAAGGGAAAATGACTCAACTTTTTTGTGTCTTTGGTAGTCTGAGTCTTCAGTGTCATCTGTGTTTTGGTGGTGAAACAGTCTCTACAGTGAACACTTACCTGAGACTACTTGACTGACTTGAGAGGGCCAAACAGAGAACTTGCTTACCGTTACAAATACCATAAGGATGTGTGTTTCCCCCCTAACTATTTCTTAATTAGATAGCAACAAATACCCCAAGATTTTAAGTTTGCCCATTGTCACACTGAATGACTTTTATATGAAAGATATGGAATAAACAGCTGTAAACAGAAACACAACCATGAGATACCTGTTTAGTACTTATCTTCCTAATGTGCTTCAGCAGTGCCTGGGTCAGCCCTCTAAGAAAGTATTCGTTCTCTTTTGTTTAGTTAATACACAATTCTGAAAGCCTAACTCATATTGATAAGCCTTTCTTCTCAGGAAAAGCTCACTGGTTGTCTCTGCCCCTCTTCCTGAAGCTGTTGATATTTACCACCATTAACAAGAATGGAAATTGCATTCGTTTCTAGAAGTGCTGGGCACGGAGTGAAGTGTGTTTTCTGGATCAGTCCTTTACTGGGCAGGTGTTACAAAGATCACTGTGTGAGTGCTTTAACAAAGGAGTATTAGTTAGTCATAAAGTTGCACAAAGCCTTCTGAGAACAAGGATGAGAAGCAGAGCTCTGCTGTATCACAGTGCTACTTCCTCACAGCGCAGGAGATGATGATCCCTGTTCCTGTATTTTCCGTGCAGCCTGCGATTCTTGCTGCAGAGCAGTACAGTTGCAACACCTATGCCGGTGAATATTTTTTTCCACCTACACTGCTGATTAAATTTCTGGTTTAGAGGCAGAAGCACTTTTGAGTTCTGTCTCAAGAGAATCTGGCACGTGGATCTCCCTGTGGCATAAGCAAGTGCTCCAGCAATACACAATTAAATAACACATCTAAAACCATCACTATCACTTCTTTCTCTCATTTCTGAATTTTCTGTTAGCCAGCTTAATTTGCATTTGTTTATCTTGCTAGCTGTCCTGGGTCCTCATGCTATGCATTTAATACTCCACCCTTGCAACTGGACTTCTAAAATTCATTAATGGCGACATTGAGCACTGCTTCAGCAAAGTCCCTGAGCCTCAAGCAGAACATTTATGGTTGACTCAAAACTTTATTCACACTTTTCAGCAGCCTGAAGGAATCCAGAATTGCAGTCCTTCCTTTCTGTGCCCTTTGACCAATTTATACTACAATCAAAAGCCATTTACTGATTGAGTTTGATGGAAAATATCTGCCTTTGTATATTCCTGGGGTTTTCCTGTGTATGTAGTAACTGCACAGGAAATGAAGTCATCTCCAGAAAGGGAAGTAGTATTGGGGAAAAAAAAAAAAAAAAGGGCAAAAAAGAAAGAAAATGGACAGGATGCTGCATGAAGCATGATCAGGATGTTCATGCTACTCAACATTCAGAAAATTTTTCAAAGAAAAAGTGATCACTGTGGTTTAATTGCATTAGTTGCATTTTTAAGGAAAAAAAAAAAAAAAAAAGCAGTAGGATTACTTAGGGACTTTCCAGTATTTCAGCTCGTATCACCATGTCTTGTCTTTCATATTAAATAAATACCTTTTTTCATTAATCACCATAAGTAACTGAAAACCAATTACAATACATGAACCAAAGAGTTACTCAAATATTTTATACAATGTGACAAGGCCGGGACTTCCAGGTCTGAGCAGAAACAGTAGCTGAAAATAAGGAAAGGACTGGAGAAGATACTTAGGAGTAGCACTTTCTCCCACTCCCTCCCTTAGTCCCTGGCCTCCCCTTTGCAAGTTTGTATCCCCTCAGCTATGCCAAAACTCGAAGTCTTTTTTCTAGGTAGCCTTTATCTACTTGAGAGAGGAAGAGAAAATAATTACAATTTTTCCAAAGCTATTGTATTTTCAAGCCCATTGCAAAGCAAAACAGAATTAACAACCCTGTGCTACATGGGTATTGCAATTCTAATTTTCCACCTACTGGTGTAAATCAGGAATAAATTAAAATCAAGGGAGTTACGCTCTGTCATTGGATTCATCAAGGTCCTGAACTGAGGCAGTGAGATGATGAAGAGCACAACAGCTACTAGGAGACAGAAGAGAGTGCATTGGCCTCAAATTCCTGTTTGTAAATCACGAAGGCATTTTTTTAATTCTGAAGTTTCAACTGTATGGAGGAAAAATCAGTCTGAACTGAAGGTAGTGAGCTTACATGTATGCTTCTTGCCTGCACCTGAGAGACAGAAGAACTTGGAGAGGAAGGGAACTGCTGTCTGCATTTTATGCATGAGGGCCAATCCCCATTGTGTGGGAAGCTGGCTCCTCTTGGCACTGATCGTCACTGAGTAGACTGTGTGTATGTTTACATCACATGAAACCAAGACAGAGTTTTTAGCTCCTTAAACAAAGACTCTGATGCTGAAGCTGAAGGAAAATGCTTCTGAGTAAGTGCCGAACTGGAGGCCAAAATGGAACAAACACATCCTAAGGAATCTGTTTCTGGTACTGTCCTGTTGGTTGGACACTGCAGAAATATTAGCTGACTCTAAGCAGGTAACTTTCCCGGGAATTCATTTCTGCTGGTTAAGTACTTGCGCTGCTTGAGTGTATGGTATCAATTTTTGCAGTTGAACAATTGGTGTTTGTTCTGCTCTGTGGTATGTTGATTTTGAATATTTGCTGTGGAGGAGATTGGTTTCCCCTGTTAATAGGTTAATAAGGATTTGTGTTGCAGTTGCACCTGGGTATTCCACTTCCTCAGGAAGGTCAGCTGAGATGGGAACAGACCCAGGGTCCTGTTGTTTCCCACTCAGTTCTCCTCAAAAAAAAAGAGCAAAGCAGCACCTCCAGCATATACTTTTTCTGACTGGTAACACTGTGCTGGAAGGTAATGGTTTTCAGGGCAAACTCATTTTTCTTGTCACTGGCTTTCCATCTTCCTTCCTCCATTTCATGCGTAATTCTGTTTCTATATCAAATTGAAAACCCCAGCAGATAATTTACATTGTTCTGACTTCTTGGCAACTCCTGCTATGGAGAACTTTATTTAACTCCAATGGAGTTTGTAACACTGATCAAAAGTCTGCAACAGGCCAAACAAATGCATTAGTTATGACCTGTTTTGCCTTCTCCCACTCCTCATAGATATGTAACAACAAACCAGAATACCCGTGTGACAAGAAGAGTTTGTGAATTTGCACCATGTTTTTTTCCAAGCACTCACAAGTAGCTCTCTAGAATTTTTAAAGGCCCAGTGGTATGAAGACAGAATTCATATTTTTTAAGACTCCATGGATTGCCTGCAGTATTATAGCACATTTGGAGAGCAACCCTAGTTGTGTAAAAGTTTCTCAGATTTTGTGAACTTGAAATTAAAACCACCATTGTTTAGCAGTGTAAATCCGAGTCTAACCATTTTGGTAGTTATACACTGAATCATATATCCTCATATTTTAAGTTTCTAGTGAATTTGCAATTCAACCTGGTGCTTTGGGGAGAGTGATGAAGCTATTCTTTAACTCTTCAGAAGAAAGTGACTTGACAGTTGAAAGTAGTCATTTGCAATGTGACCTAAACACTTCCTACCTATAATCTGAGGTAGATCCTATCTTGGTATGAGTGATTTGTGTACAGTATGACTGTGGGTCTGATGTTTACCAAAACCACCATCAACTAAAATCCGAGCAAGCTTGAACTGTCATGGTTACAACTGCAAGTGATTTTATACCTTTAGCAGTTCCTAAGGTGTGTCCTGAACTTCTGAGAGCCCTAATCTCCCCTGCCATTCCCACCCTACCCTCTCTTCAGTATTATATTTCTGGGTTTGTCCTTTCTGGACTTCGATTCTCTGAATAAAAGGCATCTTCTCCTATTTATTGTAGTAAAAGTATTTGTCATTTGGATTCAATGTAAGATGTTAAAATTACTCTTATATATCACTGTTTCTCTTACTTCCATCCCAGAGCTAATTTACTCTTAGAAAAAGTAATGTAATTAGAATACAGGAATTTACCCACTTCAATTTAGCATAAGCAGCTATGTTGACACACACCATTAGCAGTCGATGCCAAACCCAAACATGTCAATCTTTAATGTAGATCAAGGATATAAACCTATAGCAAGGAGTTTAATTTTCCCCAGCACTTATTTCCTGAAGGTCTGCCAGTACCTGTTTGTTAAGTCCAACCTGTTGAGGTATCCAATCCCAGTACAGTTAACCAGGAAACCATCCATTATGAGTATAAGGCATGCACTGGTTTTGGCTCAGCCACTGAGCCAAACGTTTAATCACTCACACAAAACAATATCCCTTCCTCATTCTTCTTAAGTGTAATAACCTCTGGAGATCTTGGGAACTGTTAAGAGTCATTATAAGCTTTGATTCCAGCTTATCTTTTATAATTCGATTTCTGAAGTAGCATGTATGACTGCACACTGGCTGGCAGTCTTTCATAAGGTTCATCCTGTCAATCAAACATATTATTCGGAAAAGATTTCCATTGCTTCTGAAAAATCTCCGTGATTTCTGAAGTTTTGGAGGACAAAAACTCATTGGGTAAAAGATGTCCTCCAGAAGAGTTTTTCATAGACCGGCAGAGAGTAAATGAGAAATGCGAGAGACCTAGGACCCCTTCTTCTTGGTTATACTTTATGTTTGCATCTACTTTTTTGCTTTGATGAGGTTTAAAAGGTTCTCTCCTGAAAAGATTGCCCTCATGTATTCTAGTTTTACTGTTCTACTTAAGGCATTTGGCCAAGTTCTGTTCCACCAAATCCACTAAGGATTTGCCAGTCTTAAAGGAATTGAGGTATGTTGAGACAATTTTTTTCTCCTTCATGCTTAGTGTGTCCTTCCTAGGAATCTTTGAGATGGTTCAAAAGCAACTCTGACTTTTCCTTCCACTACCCAGGAGGTCTGATGGAGCAAACCTTAGAGACTAAGTATTCCTCGGAGCTGGTGGAAAAAAACTGGAGCAACATTGCAAGCTCACTGTTCACTGTCTGATTTGTAACACAGCCCTGCGAGCAAGAACTTCCCCAGTTCATCTTTTTCTGGTACTAGCATCAAATCTAATACCACCAGTAAAAATGTTTTTCCATTCTCTGAAGCTGACATGAACAAAACCAGGTTACTTTGAGGTTCACTGTCATCTCAAAAATGTAGCCCTTACACTGCCTATAGGCTTCATTTTGTTTAGGAAAGACATCCCTATATCCCCCAAAGCTATATTTCAGGATTATTTGGATTCAAATATCCCATGTCTGACTTCAGAGATTTCTCACTCCCTGTTTCAGACAGTCTCCTCAACAAATCATTGCATGAATGCTCTGGGTTGGAAATACTGATGTCCAATAGCACTGCAGATATCATCTAACCAGACATCATTAGCTCTTCCTGAGCCAGATGGAGAATAAGTTTCACAGAAAGACATGAGAGAATAAGGTTCTGAAGAATGCTTGGCCCACGCTCATAGAAATATATGCATGCACACACATATACACATCATGCCTGTTCAAAGCAGGGTCAGCTAGAGCAGATTGCTCAGGACCTTGTCAAGTTGGCTTTTGAATATCTCTAAGGAAGGAGACTTCACAACCACTGTATGCTTCCTTTTTATGTTAGAGCTTTGTCAGGAGCTTCTTGTTGATCCATGCAGGCCTTCTGCTGCCTTTGCTTGATTTGCTGCTTGCTGGGATGGACCACTCTTGAGCTTGGAGGGGAGGTGATACATTAAAATCAACCAGGGCTCCTGGACCCCTTTGCTCTCTCGGATGGTCTCCCATAGGATTCTTCTGAGCAGATCCCTAAAGAGCCCCAAATCTGCTCTTCTGATATCCATCGCTGTGATCCTGTTTTTTGCCTTGACCCCTCCTTTCAGGATGTCGAACTCTACCACTTAGGGTGCTGCAGCCACAGTTGCCCCCAGTATGCTTAATGCTAATAACCTAATCATTTTGGTGTGGTAACAGGAGAGTGACATTTCTCAGACCAACAAGGAGCACCATTTCAAAAATTGTAGTCAAGTTTTTGCCAGAACCTGATTCTGTGGCTCAGTGTCACCTGTAACAATGGGTGATTCATGAATCCTGGCAAAGCAGTTAGGTGGTGACAGTTACTTTGGCAATGTATGGCATTCAGTTAGAACCTTATGTCCAGCCTCAAATCTTGTAAGATCTCATAGCACATTAACATGGTTGCTTTAACACTCCTCCCATTGAACAACTACACTGCATGTCTCAGCTGTGCTTCTGGAATTTTTAAATGCTTCTCTCTGTGAAATGGAAGTCACTTGGGAAAGTATTGCAAATAATAAAATTGTCCAGTTCTGTGTACCAGGAGCAGTGACAGGGGCTCAAGTGTTTTACCTCATTCTGTACCGGTGGTGATTAGTTGTAAAACACTATGTGATTGTTAGTTCATAAGGATTTGTTTTGCGCTTTAGTGAGAGAAGTTTAACAGTATTTTTGATCAGGGAATGATTACTAAACCAGAGTTTGAAAACAATTTCCTTCCAGCTAATGTTGCAAAATTAGCAGGATGTGCACTTGTTGACTTGAACGTCACTCTGTTCACCTTTCACATGAGTTTTTTAAGTACATTATAGAAGTGTGGGAAAGGGAATAGCTACAGATTAGACTTGAACTCATAGCCTCTGCTATTATAATCTTTAAGTAATAAAGCTTGAGTTTCATGGTATAGAATTGGACAGGAAGGGAAAAAATTCGTTCTTCAGTCTCACTGAAATTTTTGTCTTTTATGCCCAGTTTCAAGACAGAGCTCAACTCGTTGACCTTTGGAGCACTGCCTACTGAAATATACTTTCAGAATAAAAAAGTTGATGTATTCTTTTTTGTTCTGGCATGAACACTCCTGCCATGATAAGTGAGAAGATCCTGTCCAAAGCTTTCTATCACAGTAGTACTTTTCATCATGTACTTTTTTAATTGGTGTTTTGGGATACTTGTTTACCAAGTTACTAATTAAAAATTGTGTCTCATGTCTTAAACTTATCATAGTGCGTTCTGCAAGGAACGCTTGTAATTCCATATAAGCCAGTGTATGTCCTACTCTTTTCACAATCCAGTCTGAAAGGAAATACCAAAGATTATGATAACCATTTAACAAAAGAAATTTCAGATGAAAAGCATATGTCTGTAGCAGGAAGCGTAACAGCAAAGAAGTTTGGTTTTCATACACATTTTTTGAGTATTGACGTGATTTGTTGACAGGAAGAAGTGTAAACCTGGTGGCACAAGTTCAGATGACAAATTAATTGCTTCCTTTCTGAAGATACTAAAAATTACATTTTTCTCATTAGACAGAACATTAAGGCCAGTTGTGTTGCACCATGGTGAGTTCCTCGAAGTCCTCATTTATTGGCCTCTCCTTATTTCTTCTCTGAATCAAAAATATTTCCCAATAAACAATAGTTATTGTGCTGTTTTACTATGTTTTCAACATCCGGAAAGGGATAGTATTTCTAATTAACATGCAGTCATATCAGAGTTTCAGTGGAGGACTTTTGAGACTTATTTTGAGACCTGGGAGTAAGAATGGGGTGAGATTTCTGAGGTGCTCATCATTATAGACAGATTTTTTTTCACTGCAGTTCTTGTAATTTTATTTTTAGGGTGATTCTTTCTTATTTTTTTGAGGGGGTCCCATTTTATACCCTAGCTCTGCTATAGGGGTAGTGGAGGAGACAGTGCAAAAGCTACGCTGCAGAGGTGGGAACAAGAAGCCAGGACAGAGGAAGGCATAGGATCTTCTTATGCTGGGTTCCCCAAAGCTGTGTCTCTTAAACTACCTGCTTAGTTGTAACAACATAGCCGAGAAAATTATTTACTGTAATGCATTGCATGAAGCATCAGACATGCTTTATTAGCTAGCAGATAATATCTGAAGGATTAGCAACGATTGCTCTAAAGCCTTAAATAACTAAGGCACCATCAAATTAAGTTGTATGACACAACGGAATTAGAAGACGTAATGACATTTTTATCACAGAACAAAAGCTGTCTTTATTAAGCCTTACTGACATATAGGTCACTTCATTTTGTGGCAGCCTCAGTCATGTTGGCTCTTCCTGCTAGCAGTAATGGGTGTGAGTTAAGAAAGTGTTGGATATCTCTAATAATATGCTGAAGCTCTTCAACAGCAATCAGTGAGGGTATCAGGTACGCAGTGTTGCTCAGGAGGCAGTCAGACCTTACTGTTATTATTTCTAGTTTACATCTGCTGTCACAACTATGGTGTTACAGCATGGGACTGCTATGGTATAAAGGGAAAACAAGCTGGCGGGAAGCAGAGGAGCAGTTGCTGCCTAAGGTGAGCTGCTCACAGACATGCCTCATGTTTTTCAGTCTGTAAATTTGTCTCCCTGTGCTGTTTAACTGCAAAAGGCAATGCCGATACATTTCATCTTTGCTGTTTTTCAGGGCCACCTCCTCAAGCCCATGTACCAGCCATTGCTCATTGCAAAATTAATCATTTGTTGTGGGGATATCCAAAGGTCATTTTCAGATCATTCTTCTACTTGGAGGCAGGAACTTGGTAATGAGTTCCATCAAGACAACAAAATCATACCCACGTCATATTGCAATCTCGCTGTGTTGCACAGTATCATCCTGGGAGCCCTGTATAAGAAGTCATGCCTGCACTAATGGCACGCAAGCAAGGACATTGTCATTTGGAAAGAGCTGTGGTGATCCCTCTGTCGGGACAGCAAGGCAGATTCCTGCCTAGAAGCAACGATCAGCATTTTAATATTTCTGCTGAGTGAGAATGCTTCTGCTCCAAGCAGGAGGCATTTCACCACCATTCAGCCTAAGTTCCTGGTGTAGCTCGTTAGTGGGTTCAGAATAATCAACTGTCTCTGTAAGAGAGATGCATTAGATCCTCTCTTGCAGCATAAACCCAGCAGACACTTAGGAAAATCAAGAATGGCAGAGAGTGCAGATGCAGGGTTCCTAGCAGCACTTGCAGTCTTACCAGCACCTTAGAGCCTCTGGTGCAAGGCTTACAGCAGACTGGAAGACTCTAGCACCAGTAAGCATCCCTCTTCCTATTTTTGAAGAGTCTCTAAACTAATGGGGTACTTATCTGAAGCCAAGTTTTGGCACACTGCCTCAGCAAACATGAATAATAGTAGCGTGACTTAGCCCCGAGGTGCTCTGCACACAGCCCCGTTGCTGAAATCACACGGTCCCTTTCCACACCCTTCAGTGCTCTTGCACAATCAGCAGCTACTTGCTTTTGTCCCAAGCAGTGAAGAAGAGGCCTCGATCACAAAGCTGAGATCAGAATCTGGATCTGAAGCTCCCATTCCTGTGTGGGTGTCTGAATACAGAAACTTCATCTAAGGCGTACCCCAAGGATATGAAATCACTTTGTGAGAAGAAAACATAGATGTGCGTATTTTCTAGCTAGTGTTATCTGGTATGGGATGTGATGGTAACATTCTGCTGGCAAATTAACAGCATGGCCTTTGTTATTGAAAGTTATACCCTTAAATCTGCATGTGAATGCTTAAATAAGTGGCCTGATTTTCACATTTGTAACTGCTGTTGAAGTTGCTGGGTATCTCTGAGAGCAATAATCAAGACAAAGTCACTATCTTATTTTAGGAGTGCCCAAATAAAAGCATGAACCCATTAGGAATTTTCAGCTTAAGTTGAGGCCCTTTGTGAAAGAAAAATATAAGGGCAACCCAGACAAAATCAGCAAGTAAAGTAGATTTATTACATGTACATGATGTGGAAAATTGATAAACTCAGAGAAAAGACAATCACATGCCTAAAATATTAACCTGGAGCCCTGGAGATTTCAGTTCACCTCTTGGCTTTGATGCACAGTTTTGTGACTCTGGGATAGTCGATTAGGCCAGGATCTGCAAAAGATCTCATCAGAGATGAGGATGTCATCCTCAAAAGTCATTTCAGAACAAATTAATTACCTCTGAAGATTTAAGTTTTATTTTCTTGTACCTGACTTCTCCTCTATAAAATTACACAGCTGCATAGATTGAAGCTGCCTTGTCTCCCAGGAGATGTGTTTGAGTTACTGTCACTCTTTTCTAGAGTTTCAGGAAAAGAAACACTCTAAAATATACAGCATGAAGGAAAGTTAGTTTAAAGGCCTTGAGAACTGAGTGATTAATATTATTATTTTATTAAAGAATATATATACTTTAAAAAGCAGCAGAGGATTGCTGTGGGTTACGTGATTAAATGAAGTATTGACACAGTTCTTAGATGCAGAGTACAGACCTCAGACAGTGTAAGTGAAACTGGGTTTTCTTTTTGCAAAAGTAGGATATGTAAGTCTAGAAGGCCTTTGAAAGAAAAATCACCTTCAGGCTGTGTATTCTGCATGAAAATATGTGAATTATGGGTACACAAATTATGCAAATTATCTGTAAGACTTTAGGCACTTAACCTTTTAGAATGGAAACAGAATCTGTAACTCACAAAAACAAAGGCTTGCTTTCTTCCTTTCCGAAATAAATCTACCCTATAATCCTCTGGAAAGGATTCAAACAATGTATTTCACGCTTATCACATTTTCTGAGCAAATAAACTAACACAGAAAAAAAAAACCCACATTTGAGTTGGATTATGGTTTTGCTCCACACCTTAGAGCTGGGAAATTCAGCTACAGGTGACACACTGGTTTTCAATGCAACCTGTTTTGTATTCATAGTAATGCCAGTTACAGACACTAGCTGAAAGCTGAACTTCCTGCCAGGAGCTGACGCAGGTGACACTTCTAATGTAGGATTTGCATGATTTATTTCTGTTTTGCATTACTTGACCTAATGTATTGTTGGGGATTGCAAGGGTCTTATTCACCCCACTGAAGTCACCGAGGTGATTTCCCTATCACACTTTCCACTTGTGTAATCTGATTTTTTCCCCCCTATCACATATGCCTTAACAAGATTGCTTAAGTGAAAAACACTACCAAGATTTTCTTCTGGTATGTGATACAGCGCAAGCTTCAAGCATCTAGGAGTCAGACATAATTCCCACCACTTCTGCCAATTCTACAACATCAAATTCCTTTCACATGTGCATAGTTCACCAGTCTTTTAAATTCAGAGGTTTAATGGTTCTGTTTCAGAAGGTGTGAAACTGGTGAACATAATGAGCATCTGAACATTTCATGACCATTAGAGCCCATGGGAATATTTTACTTCAAAAGGCCTGAGGTGAAGCATTATATGAGTAGACACCAGTAAGAAGAGGAAGTTATAGGAGGGTACCAACTGAGAATACTCTTACACCAGAAATAAATATCAATGTAATTTTTTATATCTTGAGTGAGATAGCAACCAGCAGATAGTGGGAGCCAAGCACCATAACCTAGCAGGCAGGGCAAGGACCTCACTGCCCCAGCTTCCTCCCACACTGCCCAAGCAAGGCAAGCCAGGCAGGTCCAGAGATCACAGCCAGGTTCAACCAGAGTCCACATCATCAGGCAAGTTCATGGCAGTGAGGCAAGTCCAAGGCCAAGCCAGAAAGTCAAGTGACAGGTCAGGGGTCCTGATCAATGCGGTCCATGGCCAGGCAAACCCAAGGCTGAGGCTGAACCAGAGACAAGTGCTCCTCCAGCATAGTTCAAAAGAAGCAAAAATGCCAAAACCAGAGCTTAAAGGGGCTTCTGGGCCCATGGGCAAGGGAGTGTTTGAGGAGGCTCTAGGTGAGGCTCATCAAGGCCAATTGGTGCACTCAAGGCCCCAAGAGCAGGCCACCTCCCTTGCAGTGAGACCCCTAATGCTGGAAATACTGCATTTTCATCTGCTTGTCATGCTAGAGGAGTTCAACGAGGTCATTAAAGAATTAGCTGGAAATACTGAAGGAGCAAAATTCAGTAAGACTCAACAGCCTTTCTTCCTTCAGTTACAACTGCAAAAGTTGAAGTTTCAGCTTCTTCTGTGACCTTTCTGAATGACTGTTTTCTTCCTCAATCTTACCCAAATCTTCTGAACAGAAATAAAACTCAATCTAATTAATTTCAGTACAGCAAAGGAAATATACTGAGGTTTTTCTTCTGCTTACAGCACAGCAGTAAAGCCCTTTCTGAATCTCTTTGCCTTCACTCTTCAGATGACAGCTGAGATTTAGAGACATATCCCTGTGTTTTTTTGTCTCCAATGCATGTCTCTCACTGCAAACAGTCCTTCACTACCATCCCGTGTGAGGTTACCTGCTCAGTGCTAGATACTGAAGGGATTTTAATTTGCATGTGCTTGCTCTGGGCTTGATCTTGTGTCCTTCATCAGTAGTGGCAAAATTTCCCAGTGTTGCATTTCCTGGTCCAGTCATTGCCTGCAAATGCCTTCAGTTTTGTTGAAAGCTTGAAAGTGGCATCATTTTTGGAGTGCATCTTCCGTTCTTTTTGTAAGCCGGGTATGTTTGAATCTCAAAATAGGTACTCAAAAGCACATAATTTGGAAAAACACCTGTCCATGGATTTCACCATTCCTTAAGTTTTTAATATTAATACTTCTGTCACTAGTGATGAGGTTTTAGACTAAATTTATTCATATTCCCAAGTGAGAGGTGTTACAGAGGCAGCTTGTTACTATTAACAGGCATTGCAATATTTTTAATAGGCAAATTGCTTTTACTGTTGTAGCAGAAAAAAGAATTAAGAAGTATTCCCCCCTGACATCATGCACAATGGAATTAAGTGTTTTCCTCCACATTTTGGTCTGATATTTATTTCTGAACAAGATACAGTAATAGACTAGCAGGGCATATTGACAGCACCAAAAGTGTTGTCAGTGCAATGCAAGAGGAATGTAGAATAAAACCTAAAATAAAATGCTTGCCTCTCCTGCAGATTTTGAACTGTATGTTTAAAAGCTTTCCAATATATTTTAAGGTTCTGCCCTAATATAGTGTCCAAACATGGACTTTAAACTGCATTCTTGTGGATTGCTTTGAAAAGGAATAGAATAAACTGATGCCCACGTGATTTTCCGAACAGGTGACAAAGAGGTACTCACATTTTATTTTATGAGAAACAGAATAATTTATGGTAATACACTGAAAGTAACCTGCAGCAACAAGTTACTGCATGTATACACAAACCACCCAGGAAATAGCAAGCTATTGACTGACTAAGTGAGCCTTCGCTTTTGAACACAAGTGTTGCATTGTATTGTCAAGTCTATTTTGGAGTTTGTGCTTGTAGTGTTTTGCAGTATTGGTTTTGGGCACATCAGCCTACTCCTGGAATTTGTCAGACTACCCATAGGGTCATAACTGATAAGAAGCTAACATTTATTAAGGAGACGTGCCATTTAGCAGCCTCAGTGAAAACAGCGTCTAATAGACAAGGAGGCTCTCATCCCTGGGGAAGTCCTCTCAGCAGAACCCTCTTGTAGCACTAGTCCCAGTATCACTCCCTATCTTTCACATAAAGATTTTATTTGCTGTCCATTTAGTGAGATCAGCAGCCAGGATTAAAAAATAATATCTATACTTCCTGCAGGTGATCCAGTGCTGGCACGCCTCCTAAGAACTGTGGCACATCAGTACCTCAGTCATTTTAGGTGCTGACAAATCCAGCAGATAAGAGCTCAGCCCTATTTCTGTGATTGCAGTGTTTGATGAGATAGAATGTTTTGTCTCTGTGCAGTCTAGAAACTCATTAATCTGAAAGCTAAAAGAAAGGATATTCTCCTATTCACAACAATGGCAGAAGCAGCACTTAGAATGAGCTTGAGTGGCCATACCCGTTGCTTGGTTTGTTAAGGACTTAGTTTTGATCCAGATTTCTTCCTTTAATAATATTTGGCTTTGCTAGAAATATTGGGATTTCTCTTTGCAAGTGCTTCACTGACAACTTCAAGAAAGCAAGAGACTGTAGTATCATTGCGGCTTCTTTGTCCAGGACCAGTTATCTTTTCTGTCATTGAACCATTGTCGAGCTTATAACCAAAACCAGACATCTCCTGCCCTTTTTCTGCTCTTATTTCTTGTCCAGGAAGATCTACTGATATCTGTGAGGACAGGCTCATTTTCTGTTTCACATCTCCTCCTGCAGCCTCAGACCCAGCATCAGCACCACTTTGGTAGGGAAACGCTAAGTATGGTTATTCAGTACAGTTATTGGTGTACTGTGGGGAGGGTATGAAAGACAGATGTGTTTAAGTCCATCCCTTCCCTCCCTCTTTTCTGCCCCAGGTCACCAGTAAAATAACATGTAATTACAGTGCTTCTTAAGGTAGTCTAATTATTAAGTCAAGTTTTTCCCCACATATCTTTTAGCCAGGAGGTATATAAAATACCGGTAAGGCGACAGTACCTATGCATGAAACATCCTTTAGGCACCCACTCTGAGGTTCATCCCCCACCGCCTCTTCTGTTAGATAAAAATAGGGTAAACAATTCCCAGAGCTGATGCTGCAGTGACTGCAGGCATTTATGCAGCAGGAGAAAGACGGGTAACCCTTTTAGTGACTGCTTCAGCCTCTCTGTGGGTCCAGGCAGGTCCACAGTTCCACCTGGAGGCCAAGTCTGATACAGCAGCCTCTTCTCACAGCGTTCAGAGCGTGCTCTTTATGGTATTAAGAGACAGTTCAGCACCAAATCCAAAATCTGTATGTCTAGCGCCCTGCGCTTTTCATGCACAGCGAATTCATTCCACCTGACCGTTACTTACGTACAAGAATATCTTACTCTCACCTGGAAGCTACCGCTGTGTCGTGAATGAAGTTGTTCCCCACAGTTACCCCAAGCTGTAATTGCCTATTAGTATTATTAGATATGATCAAAAGGTCACTGGTGGGAGACTTGATTGAAAGATACTGTACCATACTTACATTTTATGTGAAGAGTTTTAAAGGACAAGGAGAACCTTTTCCTCTTTGTGCATAACACAGCTCTTTTAAGATGGAAGTTTTTACCTTCCTGATTCGCCTTATGTCAAAAAACACAGGTCCACGAGCAGCTCTGTGAGACTCTTCAATAAGGAAACTGACCATTATTTAGTCCTGCCTTCTGTTTCTAACCTTTTCTTCTTCTACATGAGTCATTTCTCCTCCCATTTTTTAATGTGATGAACATCGTTGATTTCCTCCCTGGAGCCAAAGTATCCCTACCACATGGGTCCCCCCGCCCTGCCTGCAGGAATCCTAGCAGGTCCTGAGGCATGGCTTTCACCAGCAAAAGCTGTTTAACCTTCCCCAATATTTCAAGGGTAGTCCTGTGTTCACTGACTCAATTCTTTGTTCTCTTTTCTACTGATTGTCCTGCTGAAGGCATCAGCTTACTGGTCTGTAGTTTTGCAGACTTTCAGAAGACTTACCTTTAAAACTAGGCCATTTTCAAGTCTGGTACCAAGGCAGGTGTAAATGAGAAGTTTGGATCTGCTGGTATATCGCCACATATAGCATGCTAGAGTCTGTATTTCACTTTATGTGTTCTCCACTTGACCATTCCTTAAACCTTGGAAACTACCTTCCATTCAAATAGCCTCCTTAACACTGTTTAATTACATGGCCCCTTAAAACATCTTTCCAGCATAAAATTAACAGTTATTTTTTCTGCACTCCAGAGTCAATAGAGTATTCTCACAAGTGGCAACTCCAATACACAAATTCTGACATTCCCTTCACCAGTGGGAGAGTAGATATATTTCAGCTTCACGAAGTTAAACACAAGCTTTTGTCAAAATGACTTGTCAGCCATATAGATACATCCTTGGGGCTACACCACCCTGTGGTACTTCCACTCCACTGCATCCTGGAGTTACAGGGCAGGCACTACCCAAGAGTTCATAGGTGTTTTCCTGTATTACAGTGTTGCTGACCTCAGTTAGATATAATTCTTAGTGTTTATGTTGGAATAGTGATTTTTTTTTTCAGTTCTTTAGAGACCAGGACGAAGGCTAAAAAATATATAATCGCAAGCATTTATAGTCTAAACAGTCACAAAAAGGTGAAATACAAAGGGACAAGCCCAGCATAACTGGTTGGCATATGAAATAACTTTTATGAGTATATCATCTTACATTGAACTTTTGAATGCACAGCATTTACTCAATTTATGTACCAGGAAAGGCTTGCAATAACAAGTTTTCTGGAAACAGACTCGGTGGAAAACAGAGCTAATGAAAATCAGGAGAGACCAAGATAGACAAGCTAAGTGAGACTTAGCAGATGTGATTTTTACATTCACAGGAACTTCTGATAAAATCCAAGAGCTATTTTGGTTTTCTTTCAGGTAGTAAATTAAGTATAAAATTATACATTTTTACAAGACCAATTTAAAGTTATGAAACTTTAGTTCTAAACATAAGTATTTGAACATAAACTGCATTAATTTAAAAAAATTACTCCACTCCTGAAAATATTTTAACAGCATATGATTAAAATTATTTGTACTGCACAGTGGCCCTGACAGCTTGTAAAATTTAAGTGCTGCAGTGACACATGCAACTGGGCCATAGGATACAAACATGAGGATTTGAGTGTCTTAGCTCAGTCCTTTTTAACTACATTTGCCATTATGTTTGATTTTTGTAGTAAAATATGAAAAACAAAGCCAGTTTAAACGAAGATACTTGACTAGATTTATTTTGTGATACAGTGTCTAGGATATCAGCCTCAGGCACCCCAGGAGGTGAAGCAGAGCAAGAGGAGCCATGGCTCACATAGGTCTCTAGCGCACAACTTGTTGCAGAAGCCAGCAGGGGCCAGTGCAAGCTCACCATGTTGAGCTGCAGGCTATCTGCAGCAGAAGCTCAGGCAGCACTGGCAGGCACCTTACCCCACTCTTTCCCGGGCAGCAGTTTAACTGCTTAGCACACCCCTCAGTCATCCCACCTGCCAAAAACCTCCTCTGGTACCTTAACAAGGCAAGGTGAGCAGAATCAGAGAGAGCAGCCACATGGAACCAAGAGTCCAAGTACCAGACCAGGTCATGCTATGGTACAGGACCCTTCTAAAGTCAAGAAATCTATCCTCAAATCACAACCAGGTCATCCAATGATCGCACATCAAGTCTAAAGTGACAAGAAAGCAATCTATTTTGCAGACTAGGCTCAACAGGGTCTGTAGCCAAGCATAGATCTGTCTACCACTGAGACAAAGATCTCTCTCCCAACACAGCTCAAAAGAGAGAGCAATTCCTCCAGGCTGAGCTTAAATAGGGTCATGGCCCATGGGTGGGAGTCAGGGGGTGGAGAAGTTCCAGGTGAGGCAAATTGGGATCATTAAGGTGAATTGGTGCCCTCAGAGACAGATACTAAAAGAGATGTTACTTTTCATTTTGCAGCATGGAGTTAGGCATGTGTCATTGCTGTATGAAGTCTGTTACGCTGGGAAAAAGCATATGCTGCACCTGACAGGGCCTTACTCATTGGTGGGGAGAAGAGGCAGCAGAAGGATCCAACCCCAGAAGGATGTCACCTTTGATGAAATTTCAGGTAACAAAGGCAGCTGTCTCTGAACAGTAGAGACAAAGGACTGTCCCTCTTGGAAAAACTTTGTCATTTAAGTGCAAATCTGTATTTCAGGAGAGCGATGCCAGGCTTAAACATGCACATCCATCTTGTAAAAATGGTTGTTGATTTGTGAGTCTTCTTTTTCAGGGTATTTCACTAGATGTTCCTTAATGGTGTCTGAAATTCATTGCTGTGCTCAGCTCCTGTCCATATGCTTCCAGTAATAGCCAGACATTTACTGCTCAGGTGCAATTCCTGTTTCTGCAATAACTTTTGCGTAGCATTTGGCTCCTGAAATTGCTTCCATTCCTGCACCTGTCAGAGCCTGTGTTCTCCGCACAGACCTGGGTGAGCGTACCATCCAACTTACAGTCATAGAATCCTAGAATGGTTTGGGTTGGAAAGGACCTTAAAGATTATCTAGTTCCAACCACACTGCCATGGGCAGGGACACCTTCCACCAGATCAGGTTGCTCAAAGCCCTGTCCAGCCTGGCCTTGAACACTTCCCTTCCAACCCAAACCATTCTAGGATTCTATGATTCTACAGAATGTCCTAAAGACACTCCTATTTCTCTACAGCTTTTTAGATGATTGACCATCCTCTCATTGCTGACTGCCTCCATCATCCAGCAGCCCGTGGTTTCCTGTGGCAAGGATTGCTGCCTGCAAGCATGGCACGTTTCCCCAGCGCAGCATGCATTTTTGAAGCTGGGACAACTCCATCCCAGAGGCTGAATCTGCATTTCCAGTGGGCAGCTTGTTCAGATTCTTCGCTTGTAAGGACATGTGTACTGGCTAGAAACAAGGTATCACCTGCAGTGCTGAGAATGACAGTTTCAGACAGATCAAATTCCAAACTCAAAGACACACCCTTTGAACAACCATGCAGGGAAGAATCTTTCCAGAATTTCAGCATCTCCTAAACAGCTATTGACTTGTTTATGTTGCCTTACACAGGGTCAGGCAGAGCTCATAGTCCAAATCAGATAGTGATTTTCTACACCATGTTCCATATGCCTCTATTCTCATCTGGCTTTGTTTTTCCAAAGCACTTCTAGACCAGAAAGACATTCAGATGTCCTCAATTATGAGATCAAAATTTAGCCTTGTTAATTCCCATGAAACCTAGTGTAGGTTGTAAATGTGTTAGCCAAGCACTGAGAGAAGATTTAGCCATTCAGAGTTGGAGACACTATTGTTTCATCTAGCGCCACTGAAATGCCACCGCCTCTGCCATCAAGCTGACACGTAACTCCCTCCCATAGCACGCAGTGCTCACTGTGCTCTAGGATCCTACTCAGAAGGGTTTGGGCCTTGGATATCTGAATGAGAAGAAAAATGTGATCCATACAATCAGGTGCTCAGGACAAGAACATGAATATGACACAGTAAGTATATAAATGTATTTACTTTTGGTAAAATCTGCTAGACAACTGAATGCCCAAAGGGCTTATTTGGTACTGTAATAGAAAAGCACCATCATGGAAGGACAGCAGCGATCTGGAGCAAGCAGTTGCAGGGTCTGTGGGGTGATTTTCAGCAAGATGATTGAGCAGAGTTGAGGAGTGTCTCAGTGTCAGAGGGTGAACTTTCTTAGAGAGAAGTGAGGAGCCATGTAGGTCTCTTCAAACTGCCAAACCCAAGGTAGAACCTCACTGAGTCAGCCTAATCTGTTTTGCTTTGCACTTTCTCTTTTGCAGTGCTCTCTGTGCTCATGTTAGATTTTCAAGAGCAAATTAATAAATAAATGCCACCGATGCTTATAGAACGCCTGCTCTACTGTCTGCTTAGATATCTAATGTACTACAAAAATTAAAAAGTTAGTTCTCTCTCTAAAGAATTTTTATGATGTGCTGCAGGGATGTTACTTGCTTATGCAGTCAATATCCATTATGGAAATGTTTTTAAATCTTAGATGCCACTGTTTTTATGCTAGCTTCCCAGCAGTTTGATGTATCACTCAAGTTATTTGTGCTTAGCAGCATACAATGAAGAACTGTCCATCACGCAGAGCCACCGGGACACAATGTAAAGAATGTCTGCACTGCACAGCAACTGTGAGCAAAGGAGCGTGGGCTGCTCAGGCACAGAGGCAGGCTGCAATTGCTATGCATTCACCCCATGCCCACCGGCTTCTGATTCCTCACTTCATAATCACAGAGCAAAAACAAGAGTACTGTTTCTCATGCTATTCCTTTTCAACCTGAGCACTTTTATTGTACAAAGAGTTACATATGTAAGGATAACCGCAATTTATTTCAGTGTGCTTTGTTGCAGTGATAAACCATGTCCTCGTCTGTACAGGAGAAGCTCTGGTGTGCAGTGCCTCTTTAAGGAACTCTGATTTTCTTGTAGAGTGGACGTTAGAATAAATGAGGTGGCATCAGTGCGAATGTGCTCTTCATACTGCTCATCTGGCCACCTGATATGAGAACACATTGCAGCTGAGCTCTTGCTAGATGACTTGTGGTTCAGTCTCCCAGGTCTTCTAATGATGCTATGTACACTAAAAGGTTATTTTCCTTCAGGATTGGTGGAGTTTCATAATTTTATGCCATCAAGAAACTTGGTCCAGTAAATTGAAGTAATGTAAAATATGGCGGAGGTCTCGCATAGCTTTGTATCACGCATGCTTTACTAAAATTGTTTTGTAATCTTGTTTCCACATCCTCTCTTGTCTTTACCATTTTCTTGAAGTCTGTAAATTCTAGCAACACTGGCTAGCATAGGTTATAATTCTTTCTTAACGTGACTTCCATTTGGTGCCCCAAAGCAGAGTATTGTGTGAAAAAAATGTACTTTCTCTTGGCAAGTGTGAAGAGAATGCCATCTGGAAATCTGGGCTACTCTTTTTAACCACTAAAGTGTTTACACAGACATTAGCAAGGTATTTACATGAGTGCTTTTTACCTCATATCCAGCCTAGCATTATGCTAATTTAACATTAGGAGGTTTTTACTTCATAATTATGACCCAGCATGAAGTATGGAGCAGGAATATTTATCTTAATGTAGTAGTGTATTCATAGAACTATAGAATGGTTTAGACTGGAAGGGATCTTTAAAGGCATTTTGGTAGTATGCTATATAATAGTGACACTCCTGAAGTGCAGTTTAGACTTTTTTTCAAATGTATCTTGCAGTTTATACACAAAAAAATTTGCTGCCAAGCTCTTCTCCAGAAACTGCACATGCTCAGAGCATTTCAGGACCTGGAACTGGGTAAATTTTCAGAAGATGAAATTCTGAGGAAAAAAAGATGGTATCTTTGAGAGTCTGACTGGTAGGGCAGCGTACACTGACAGCATGACAGTAAGCAGCCTCCCAGATCCCCTTGAATTCAGTAACATGCAGATACCTTCAACAGGGCTTAGGACAGTGCTACAGACCATGTGCTCGAGATACTTAATCATGTCATTACACAGTGCAGTATACTGCAGCAAAGTCAAGAAATAATCTCTGATTTGCACTGTGTTCATTAGAAATTAAACACAGACTGATTACTGAGAGCCTCTTTTGTATAAGGTTTATGTATTTACCATGTGACTCTAGGACTGATCTTCAGTAAAGCCAAGACATTTCCTGGTTCTTTGCTGAGTTTGTGGAGACAATATAGACTCATATATATATATATATATATATATATATGTCTGTGATGCAAAATATATCAGAATTAGGGTTATTGCTGAAGATTGCTTTATGATATGGGACATACAAGGATGAGGGGAATGAAGAAAATTTGGGCACAATAATTCTCCCCTCTCAAATAGTCATACAATACTTTGCAAATCAAATCCTCCCATTTGTGCACAATCTAAAGGCAAGTGTAGAAGTAACAGAAAAAATTACTGGTGGTTTTGCAAGGGTAGTTTGAACTGCAGCAAGTGGGTACACCTTCACAGAAATAATGGTAGCAGCTTTGAGTCAGAATTTAGATCTGAAGCTTCCCCATATCTCTAGTTTAGAACTAGTATGACCATTTGATTGTGGAGAGTACTAGACTGATATTTTTAAAAAGAATAGAAAATAGGAGACAGTCCACACTGTGACTCAACTGCCTTAAGTAAGACGTAATTAAAGAAATTGTAGTCAAGTGCTACAGTCACATGACCCTCAACTGACCATTAGAGGAGTGACCTGAGCATAAAACATCCTATATTACAAATAGGAGGAAAGATAGAGGATGTTTTTTGGTGAGAATGTGAGAGCTCTTGATTGTAACTATCAAAAGAAAGGCAAACTAGGGGTTTTGTATCTTGAAGATAGAAGAGCAGAGATAGAGAGTGACGTGTAGAAAGAAATCTGAGGGAGTGATGTCTTATGGAAAACTTCAGATTTGAAGAAAATCTGAGTCTGCAAACCTTGAGTGTGGAGGAGTTAGGGCTTGTAAGTGCTGTGTAAATTGGCTGGTGTGGTGAGGTTGTGATTTTACTCCCGGTTGAGCTCTAATTGGAGTGAGAAATTGTATGACTGAGACAGGGCAGTTCCTTCTGGTTCTGCCCTTTACACTATTTTGTAGCTCCAGGCAATGAAAATCCTTGTATGGCTTTATAACGTTCTATAATATCAAACGAGTGACCTAATGGGTGTGTTTGATCGATGCTAAGCCATGACGCATGACTAATGGTGTTTCACATGCTTAGGTAAGACCTGCCCCTCTAACAGTAGCTCACAAGGGCAAAGACAGTGATATCTACAAGCTTTCTGTGCAGGCAAAGGTCAGTACCTGAGAAGTTCCAGGTCTTCAAATGATGTCAAAACCCATAGCCTTTAGCATATGTCCTACTGCAAGCATCAGCTCTGGTTCTTTTCTATTCCCTAAAAATTTGTGGCCCCCTAAAATTCACAAATTGGTCTGCACGTAAGGAATTATGGCCTGTGATAGCTTATAAGACATTGTAGTGTATGTGAGCATTGCATATTTAATTATCTCAGCTAACTGTCTGTTTTCTAGTTTCTGTTTTCCATACTTATCAGTTGTGTCTGCAAAACATGTCCTGGCATACAAGTATTGCTGCTGGCACCTTGGTGTGATGACAGAAAGTAATCTTGGTAAAGAATGGGAGGCTCTTTGCAGGGTAAATCAAATTGCTTTAAATTCCTTGATTTGTTGCTGTTGTCAGTGCAATCCTTCTGGTAGTGTTTGCAATTACAAATGAGAGAATTGGTCACTTGTTTTATATTAACCTCAGATCTTGTCAACTGAGGCTCCACCTTTGCATTTCAGTAGCTGGGCTCAGAAAGTCCAAGCAGAATTTTTGGGTTTGGAGTTAATGATCTGTTGTGAGCTCATGTGTACCCTGTTGTGTTTATCAAAACGCTTCTGCTGAAGTCCAGCATGCATGTACGATTATGCCATGGCCAGCCTGCTTATTATGATTGTGTACTACAAAAATAGAACAGGAATCTCTTAGTTTTTCCCGTTTGAGATGTTTTTCTAGCTTCAGCGGTCTGTTAATGATTTGAGGTGAAGTTATTAAACAGTTGAACTCCAACATCCAATTATTTATTAACTTAAAATTATTTGAATATTAATCATGCAAGGAGCCATAAATGTAACATAGCCTTTAAGATTCAAGGATCATCACATTCCCTGACTGCTTTAAAGAAATCATTACCCTTTCATTTAAGGGGTGAAATAGTATAACCAAGTTGTGACTTGCTCTTAGATTTCCAGGGCATATAAGCTATGTTTTTTTAATAAGGATGAAAAAATAATGCTCTTAATACATTGATTATTTATCCTTTCCTATGGAAGGAATAGAAGCATTCTCTTTCTTGGAGTTTACAGTAAACTAATTCCTGCTAGGTGGCCCTAAGACCTCCTTTTTTATTTTCCCCCCCCTGTGATACTTACTCCTAGTCTGTACTGACCAGTCTCACCAAAGTACTTAGTAGGTAATTGGGTATGAGTCAGTGAGATCAGAACTAAGCCATTTGTAGCAGTAGTTCAAGTGTGAGAGTGAAAACTAGAAGCAAACCTGAGCCACGTTGTCCAAGCCAATATAAAAATCAACACACCTCATTTAACTGGAAATGAGAACTGTAGTCCTTTATTACAGTTGGGTTTTGACTGCTTCATTGTACTAATTTCTTACTGAGACACCTTTGCATGAGTAAGTAATTTAAGAATTGGGTTGTCAAAACTTGGGTGTAAACTTAAAGCTATCCCTAAAACCTTAAAATTAATCTTAAAAAAAAACCCAAAGAAAACCTTAAAAATTGGGAGTCAGGACAAAGCTTGAGTTACACTGAAGGGTTAACATCCCATTGCCCTGTTGTAAGCTAATAATGGGGTCTTCAGTTCTAAAAATACTTGGATACCAACAGCTTTACGGTGTGAGTGTCCAGCTGGGTGATATACTTGTCAGAAACAGATAATTTGACCTCATCTTGGTTTAGAGACGAAGGCTGTGCTTGCTCTCTGATCCAAGAGCATCAGGCAGAGTGTTCAAGTGTCTGAGGCTGTGACAGGAAAAATCAACCCTCCAATTTTAAACAAGTTGGGAAGTTGTATGGATTTGCGTTTAAACAATTACAGAAGAGATGGAGCAGCTCCAGAGGCTGAGGTAAAGCTCCAAGCCCACCGTAGCATGGAGCTTCTATGCTGTTGTGAACTGAGCAGAAATGTCCTGTGTTGACTCCTTCCTGTGTTTTGAGAGACTTCTTAATGTAATATGTACCAATTAAATCCTTACTTAAATATTTTTCAGGTGCAGAGCTGTAAACTGTAATCCCAAATATCAAGTATATTGTGCTGTGTGTACAGCAGTGAGTCTAGCTCTTGAGGAGTACACCAGAGGATAAAGATATGATCGGGAATCAAATATTTAGGGGTCTGTACTCCCTTTCCCTAACAGAAAGTTATATAAAGCGGAAGTAACTTGACATAAATCACAGTGCAATAAGATGTGTATGCAGGCAAATTCAGGCTCAGTATTTTTCATGTACTTCTCTCTGTGGCCCAGTAACTTCCAGTTTTTGGCTTGATCCTATGAATGAACTGCTTGCTGTAAATGGATGGGCAAAGTGTAGGAACTTGGAAGGTCTGTGTGGGTTCAAGTATTTTTTTCCAGCTGAAACATCTGCTTATATGATTAGCTGCTGAGCAATTAAGCTAAACAGTAATGCTTTCTGTTACAGACACAACCCTTGCCCAATAATTTATATTCATAAGGCTATTATACAGTTAAGCAAAAAATTGAATATACAGCTGTATGTGATTAAGCGATCAAGCTGTGTTGTCACAACTTCTGTCATGATGTTATAAATCCATACATCTGTACTTAGGTACGATCTGATTGTATGTATTGATTATTCCACCAAACACTAAAGATTGGCATATATGTGGAGGAGCAAAAGTTACTTTATCCTATGAATTAGAAACCAGACAAGAGGTTAAAGCGTAAGAGTGCTTCCAGTGCAGGATGTTGCAGGGTGTGCCCTGTCAGCAAATGATTACCAAGTGAGCAGGTTGCCTCTCGTTATGAAGTTAGTGATTAAAGCGTTAACTGGAGCCTCCCCGTAGGTGTAACCATGACTAAGGGAGCGCTCCTGTCAGCCGTTTGGAGGAAGGAAAGTGGGTAGGTAAATATTCCCGACATGCACTGAGGTGCGGGGAGTGTCCTGGCTTTCCAGCACTCCCAGTTTGCTAAGCAAAACAGTAATTAGCAGCTCTGTGGGTTCCATGAAGTACCAGAAGTAGCTGTCAGCCAGTGCAATGCTGTCATGCCTCTTCTAGGGCTCGGTGAAAGGTATGTGAAACTCCTCCTCTGCTTCTCCTTCTCTGATCGTATGCACAGGTAAGTGAAATGTAAAGCTGGAGCTGTTCTTCTGCTTGCTGTGTAACCTGCTGTGTCAGTAGGAACAAGGTCCTTCGCAGTCACCCAGAGCTCGAGTCAGATTCCTTTTGGGTAATTAGGGTGCCGGAGGGAGGGAGAAATGTTGGGTCAGAAATTCTCGTCAAAGAAGTTCCTAGATCTCGAGGTGTCTTGCGTGAGTCAGAGTTGTGGTTAAAACGGGCAGGTAATATGTAGTGCTGCTGCTCGGCGTGTACACGGGCATAAGCCTTCATTGCCCTTCACTCAGTCGGTGGTGTGGTTTAAAAGGTTACATCAGTGACCTTGTCTGTTCTTTTTGGCGGGTAAAAGCAATCCTTCCTAAGCAACCTGAAATAGAAAGTAACTTCTCTTCATTATAATGGATTACTTAGTGTTTGAAATAGATGTGGTGCAAGCCTTGCTCTATCATGGTTGTGTGAAAGGAGGGAGCTTGTGTATCTCTTTGTGATTCAAAGTTAAGGGGCTCTATTCACAGATAAATACCAACTTTTGGTTTCAGTAATTGAAGCCCACTCTGAACCTGCCTGAGCAGAGGGTTACGCTCTGTTTTGTATTCAAGTAGTGCTCTTACTGCTCCCTGCTGTAGCAGTGAATATTTAAAACAAAGTGTAAAGAAGCCTGCAAGATAAAACCCCCCTTGTTTTCAGTGGGGAAAATGCAAATGTTTGGAGTAAGTACTTTCTTCTGATTAGACTTTTGCTTTGGTGATGAGGACATCTAACAAAAAGTAAAAACAAAACCAACATGAAGGCTGATGTAACTAGAGCGTGTGACTAGGTAAAGACTAGTAAAATTATTTGGCTGATACTGAATATCTTATGTATGTGAATAAATTCTAAACTCATTTTTACAGAAACAGATAATGGTCCAAAATTTTGCTCAATACCAGACACTTCTGAGTTTAAAAAATAACTGGGTATATGTGCTGCTGTGCCTATAGTGCATAGCTCTTTGTGCTGTACAAAATATTGGATATATATGCTGTTGATAGCTAAGCTAATAGACAGCTGAGCCTTGTGGTTCCTAAAGAAAAAACTAAGAAAGTTCACCCCATCCTAACTTCCTGTGGTTTTGGAACAGCTTTAGGAAGCACTGGGTCAAAATACCTGGTAATCTTTAGGGAATTTTGAGTTTTTAGTTTTTCTTAACACTGGTAGGAGCTCAGTGTTGCACATTGCTTGCTCTGCAGTCCCCATCTTAATATAAGGGCACGCCAAAAAGTACATTCAGGCTGTTAACACAGAAATTAAAATGCTGCTTTGCTGTTCCTGATTGGCTCAACTCTGGATGCCGGGTGTCCCTCTCCTTCCAGCCCTCCTCTACAGCTGCCTCCTTTTATCCTTGTGTAAAAGTCCGCGTGGCTGTTTGCTCTTACCTTTGCTTTGTCATTCTTCTACTGTCTTCTTCCTGTGCTGTCCCCTTAAGCAAATAACTTAAAGATCACTGCACTTAATAAAATTAAACAAGTCCTTTCATCTGCCTCTCCACTAACATTTTGACTTTCTTGGGAAAAAAAATGTTCTGGGATTGTGCAGTGGTCTTCTTTACCTTTCCTTTTCCCGGACTTCTCCAATAGTTGCAGTCTCCCTCTAGATGTGCTCATTTTGCATCTGCTGCATTTCTCATTTACTCCTGTCTCCCTTCTGTTTCTTTTCTTTCCTTCCAAAAGTATTTTAGGCTTCAGTCAGTATTCCTTTGAGCATTAAGTTTCTTATTAGTTAAGTTTCAGGCCAGGAGGTTAGTCCAGGCAAGGTCCTACTTTCAAGGTCTTACCTGTCTGAGGGAATTGTGAGGTTCTAGTCCGGTTTAATGTCATGATGGAGATGCCTGTCTGACACCAAGCAAGTCAGGCGACAGCTTTGAATAGATGGCCAAACCGTATATTGTTGGAAGAGCTAGAAAATTAGCGTGTTCTTGTTAGTTCAAATCAAAGGGAACAATGGAAAAAACACATTTTATTTCTCTTTGCTTCCTCAAAAGAACTACAGGGAAATTACATGGAACATAATAAAATACCAGGAGGTGATAAAAAATGTGGCAGCTTTGTGGATTTATTGAGTGCCAGTGTAAATATACTGTCATTTGTGGTGTCAAGTAATTGTGCTAGGGAAGTCGTTGTGTGTTCTCAACCTGCAGATTTTGGGGTTAACTAAAAATAAAGGCCGCAAGATGCATGTAGCCAAAATGTGCCTATGGGAAGGGTACATGGAGAAGTGTTCTATTTCTAGAGTGAACTGAAGGTGTGGAAATATTTTGTACAAGCCTGATAAGCCATACTGATCACATAACTGAGGAAAATGTAATGAGCGTTTTCTGTGCTTCTGCACAAGCCAGCTATAGGTGAAAAGTCCAGTCTTTGTCCAAGCTAATTGGTCAGCAAGGGACAGAAAAAGGGGAGGCAACTGGTGAAAAATTGGTCCCATCACCAACTACGCTTCCCATTTGTTTAATTAATTGTAAGCATTTTAATGGCATCCATCTGATTTAAGGTATTCTCAAGGCTTTTAAGGCAAATAATTTACTCAGAGCCATTCTCTGTGTAACGGAACAGGTAGTTCAGTGATATCTTTTTATTGTGTTAAAGATCAGTTCTCTCAATCTGTAGAGATCAGCTTTTTCTTTCATGTGAATCATTTTAAGAACAAATTCTATGGAAAAGAACGCAACCATGAGCAATGAAGCGATGCTAGAGCTTGCTAGAGTTATTGCTCTAGGTTTAATAGTGGTGACTTGGCTATCTGCTCTTCTTAACGTGTTGTTTCCAGACAGATGGGAGAAAGCTTAAATGTATATCCAGTTATTCAAGTGCCAGTGTACATAAACTCCTCTGCATCTTTTAAAATTGTTTTGAAATTACACTGGCATAGACAGTTGATTTAGTTAGAGGTATTAGTAAATCACATAAAATGAGATTTCAAGGTGTGGCCAATGGTTACTGAACTCATTTCAGAGGCAAAGAAACAACACTATTATACCAGCATACAGCAATCTCTTTCTTGTATACAAACTCATGTCTGTACAGACATCCCTGGGCTTATTTGGCTTTCAGGTATGTTTTTGCCTTGATGGATGTCACCCAAAGGACAATGGGTATGTGAGATCCTTCCTGCTCTTTTCAGTGAGCTTCTGGTCAAGTGCTGGTAGAAACCCCAACTGCTTGCATAAAGCTCATTTTGGTAGTGCACTCTGGTTTTAGAGGTTGTGAAATAACTATGTGTTTTGTAGGGTGAAGATAATGTATTTTTATGCATAGCTTCTCGTTTTTCCACATATATTTTTTTAGAATTCATTCATCTATGACTATGGAAACTTTATGTAACTTCTTCTAAAAAAGAAGCTTTGGTGTAGTATAGGATCATTTGTGCAGAAGCTACTCACTCTCTAGCTAGCCATGGTCCTTCCAGGCCTGAATTTCTTTTCTGAGTTTCTTTTCTGAAGGCTACTTGTCATTAGTATTGTAGACAATAAATGACTTTTCAGATGTCTTTGTCCAGGCTCTGTCCTATGCAGTCGAACATCAGACTCGAGTCAATCTCCTGGCATAACATCAAGTGCTGTTAAGCAAATTTCTCTGTCATCATGCCCAAATAAGAGAGAAAGAAAAATGGAACGATCAACTTCCAATGTAGTCTTTGTAGATTTCATTCCTTTCAGTGTGATTAATTTTTTTGCCACATTTGTGTGGTGCCACTTCTTGGGCTGAGACTATTTTTTTTTTCAGTGCAGCATCAGTTGTCAATCTTGAGTCTCTGAGTTTCTTCAGTTACTTTCCTCATTCTGCCTCTTCTTCTAGTACCTGAGGGGGAATGAAAGCAGCCACGACTCTGTAATTAAGCTTGTTGAACAATGCATTGTTGGAGTCTCATGGATCTGGCTTGTTGCCTACACAATGTGCTGGAATCACTACTCAGAGATCTGTAAACTATATTGCTACATCACTTTAATTATAGCCTTGTTCTCTCTTTAATATCTCAGCCTCTTTCTTTGTGTGCTGTGGGACACTGCCAGTGATCAACAATTCCACTTGTCTTGTTTTACAAACCTGGTTAAGGGCGGTTTGCTGAGTCACTCTTTTTTGGGTGACCCTGGGCAATGCTCTATCCATAATTAACAAATGAATCCTAAACAGTAAATCTGTTGCAGTCTCAGTCTACTAACAAGTGAAGCATAATCAGGGAGTTGTAGAGTAGTCCTAAAACTTCTCAAGAAAGTCCTGATAGAAGTGGTACTTGGGATTTAAGGCACCATGATATACTTGGTGGGAATGGCTTATGACTTTTTTTAGTAGAAGTGGAAAATATTTTGGTATTAAGGCTAAGTACAGAGTAGTCAAAATGTAGTATAGTTAGCTCTTAGCTTGAGTGACCAAGCGTGTTTCACTTGGAAAACTAGGGCTTTGTTGTTGTGCTTACTATTTAGTCTTTCTTAGTGGCATTAGTGCATATAATTAATTTTTAACCTTTTGTTTAGATTCATCTCTTCTGAATAAATGAAGAAAGTGACTATGAAAGCACAGCATCTACCTTCTGTTTCCATCAATGAGGAGAAGTTCATAACCAGGTAAATTATTTTTAAAATGCCCAAACCCAAACATTTAATGTCTTTGTTGCTTTCTTTCAAGTTACTCTCTATATATTCATTAACAGGGGATCCTGTAGAGAATGAACCTGTAGCAGCAGCAATTTCTACAACTTGCTTGCTGTGAAATGTCTACAGAACAAAGTTACCCTTTATATGGATTTCAGAGAACAGAGCAGTAAACCTTTTGATCTGTGGATTTTGTTCATTAGGTAGAACAGCACTTTTAGAGGATACTGAAATAAAATTCCAAACAAGGGAAGAAGACTTGCCTATCTTTGAAGTCATTTGGAATTGAACAGGAGTTCCAGTGTTTAACTTGAGCTCTACTTGTTTGAGACATGGCATTTGGTCTGTAGCCCCAGATGTCAGGGTTTGCAGAAAGACCTATTGGGCTGCCAGCTCTATTCTGTGACGAGTGAAAGTGGTTCTTTAACCTATTTGTAAAAAGCCTGGAATTGCACCCAAACTGTATTTCATATGATGCTTTTTCACAGTTAAATTTGGCTGGTCAGAATTTTTCCTGATGCTGCCATAAACCCTGAGCTACCAATGTATAGTTCCATCCCCTTTTTAGGGGATTAATCTTTCCCTTGTTGACCAGAGCACAGGAGCTGGAAGAGGAAGTTCCTTTTTTACTTCATTTCCACCACTCTAGATCTTCCAGTGGGAAGAAGCTAACTGTAAACACACCCAAGGATGGGGCCTGTCATAGAATTTCTCAGGCACTAATAAGTATTTGCATCTGAGTCCTGATGGTTAGATATGTGACACGAGCAGTGCTGTTGATTTCTCCCTTTTTAAGGAAGGGTGTCAGAGCTTTGCCCAAAGCACATAGTCAATGAATGCATTCCTCCCCCTCTCCTAAAGAGTTGCTCCTTTTATACTGTTACTAATTTGGGACATAGTGCTTTTGTGTCAGAGGTAATTAATCTGTGTGAACTTTCATATACTTGGCATACAAAAGCATTTGAAAATGTATCAGATGAACCAATGTCTCTGGGTTTTTAGTCGATAATGTATTTGTCTGTTCAAGAGGTGAAATGTGGATCCTGGTCAATCCTGCTTTTACAATCATGGTTTAAAGTGCTCTTCAAGTTTCTTTGCCTTGTGAAAAAACAAATAAGTATTTCAAGAATCAATAACATATTCCATATGCACTCAAACTTTTTCCAATGCAATTTCCAGATTACAGTCCCTCATATATACCTTGAATCTGCTGTTACATTACTCCTCTTCCAGTTGTATCATGCAAATCTTGCTGATGTGGCAAGCCTGCTGTTTGGGAATTGCACAACACCTGGATCAAAAGACTGACCAAAGCATGTGGGATTATTTGGCTGACTGAACTATTATGTCTTGAAGCACAACTGCCATAAATATCCATGGGTAAATGCGTAGGGCTTGAGGGAGAAGAGGACACAGGTGAATTTTTCTGGGTTAGTGTTTCAAGTAAACACAGTCTGGGCTCTGTTGTGGTTTACCACCAGGGCACTTGACCTTACAGCTCCCTTATGTCCTGCTCTTGTTACTGAAGAAAGCGGTGAATCTGCAGTATTTGTTACCTTTTTTAGGGGGTTGTCTCTAAGTCGTTCTACCAGTTACTTAGCTTTGGCTTTCATTAATGGCTGCATTTGGCTGTTGTCACAAAGCTGTGTGATAAGGAACAGTTTTGCAACACAACAGAGCTGCCAATTTTCTGGCAGTGTAACTCTAAAGAGATGACCATGTGCCTCTTGGTTAGGGCAGTCTTTGGGCCTTTGTGGTGAGGATGTGTTACAGTAAGACTCATTCTGGAAGTAGTACGCTGGTTCATGTGTTATTCCTTTCTGGGACTGAAAGAAGTAACGAAAGCTTTTCTTGTCTAATGTCTCCACTACACAAGGACAAACAAGTCAGTGTGAGCTGCTGTTTAATCTCTCCCTCAGGGCTTTTCTAATCACTTGTGTGGTTTGTCACTGTTGGTTGCACTAATGCAAGACTGAAACCTGAAAGATTTATTTGTGCAAACTTCTGTGAAAGTTAATGGGGCATTCTTCTAGACAAGGCGAGAAACCAAGTAAATCTTCAGAGCTTGTTCTGAGAAACAGAATCTACCTTGGAGATAACCCTTACCACATCACTCGGTGCTTTTAGCCTATGATCTTATTTGCCTTTGCAGCCAACATGGACTAAGAGTAATAGATGGGCCTCTGAGTGTGATCCAAGTCCTTATTTATTCCTAATCTGTCTTCAGGGAACTGATCTCCCCAGCTGTCTACCTGGAAAGAGCTTGCAAAATAACAGCTGACAATACAATGATTGCCAATGTATTAGGTTGCAAAGTATAAAAAGACTCATGTTTTAAGCACCTCACAAGCAGGATCAGCAGGTCTATCACATCTGTCATACAAAACTACTTCTTTCCTACTTGCATGTTAATCTTACATAGCATCTGGATTTTGCCTGTGTATGAGGCAAAAACGTGCTTAATCTTGCTTACCTTTAGCCAGCATGATCAAAACTTCAGTTGTATCTGATTCATATTGAAGTCCGTTAAAACTTTCCCTTTCAGTGGGATGACCTGAATACAAACCCTCATAGCTCATGGGACACAAAGAACCTCTAATGAGCTATTCCAACACAATGGAGAGAAAGGCTTTCACCACCTGTATTTCTAGGATTTAAGAGCAAAGTGACTTGAAGTAAATGTTGAAGATACTGGTTTGGAACCTAGCACTCTGTTGATAAAGCCACTTAAAAATTGGGGTGCGGGGTGGGGGGCGGAGTTGCAATAGGGTGACAAAGTAAATAATATACATCCAGAGTGTTAGAAGGGAATGCAGTTAACCTTGTTGAGCTTAGTGGTGCAGCCCTTGTCCTAATGTTACCTGCTGAGTAAAAGCCCTGTTATCTTTCCCTTCTTGACAGAGGAAAAGGCTCACCAAGTAACAGGACACTGCCAAGTTCAGCTCATTAAGTGGAGCAAGGGAGGGATGGGGTATGTCAGGGAAAGCTTTTCACTAGCACACTGTGTGTGCCCCTTGGCCCCAAGCACAGCAGACACATTAACTGGCCTCCCTGCTCCCCCCACTTCCCTCTCCAGTGTGTCAGCCGCCAAGCCCAGGGGAAGGCTGTGTTCCCGCTGACAGGTGTCCTTGTTGGGTTCTCAGGCAGCGGTGTCCATCAGTCCCCCTCTGCTTCAACACAGTGTCAGATGTGTGTGCACCTCACCCCGAAGGATGAAACAGGTGCTACAGGTCTCCATCCCATGTAGAGACTCGCATCATGACATAGTTCTGCTTAGTGTTATTGAGAGATACTGTGTTGTCCAGATGCTTTGGGTATGTAAAAATGATGAGGTGGCTGGGAAACACAACCCTGTGTAATGCACCTGCCTTGAGCATTCAGAGACTGTAGATAGGGGAGGCGGGAGGTGGACGAAGAGTGCCCTTTCATAATCCACAGAAGAGGGTGTATGCTGCTGGATTGAGACTGTGACAGTCCCAGGAGAAGGTACTTCTGTTGTCTAACTTAAGATCATACATAGCAGTTTCCAACCAAAATTATTTATTTGTATTTCTTTGTGTAATCCACAGGATTCCTTGTGGAATCCTCCTATTCTCTTGCAGTGATTTCTTGGAGTGTCTTATTATTTTAGGTGAGATCCCCTGAGCAACACTGACTTTTTTTTTTTTTAAGTCTGCATTTAACTGTGCAGCCATTTAAGCAGTCTGAGTAAACTGAGTCATAATCTGATCAGAGAGAGATGCTTTGAAATAATATTCATTTCACCCCTGAAAATATCCCTCTGAACTGCTTTGCAGTGATGTACAAGCTGATCCCATTCCTAGGGGACAGATCACTCTTAGGTTTGTCATCTCTGATAAGAGTGCCACTATCACTATTGATAATGTACTCGTGTTCTGGGATGTGGGTGTGTTGTGACTGTTACAGGAAAACAAATGTTAAAAATTCCACTGAAACTATTCATGTCAGTGTTTTCAGCACCTCAAGGCTGTAGTGTAAAGTTTCTCTCTAAATCTATCTCTCACAGAAGGTGTAATACTTTGCATATAATCTCGGTCCATATATTCCTACACCTCTGACATTATTTCTTTGATGTTCTTGGTGAAGTCTGACAGAGGAAATATTAAAATGCAAGTCCTACTGAGAGTCATCCCAATGTGTGAGTTGGTTTTCAGTGACAGTGCTAGAAGTCAATTTTTGGTTTTGGGGTGGGTTGGTTGGTTTGGTTTTGTTTTTTACTTAAAATTGGTTCAGGAGTTGTAATGGTACTCCTGATTGTAATACATGGATCTTAGAAGAGTTCAGTAGGTCTCTGTGGAACTTACTGTGGGAAGTTTGCAAAAGCCGTCTGTTTTGCATGTGGTTCAGCTGTTGTAGTATCTCATACCAGACAAAACCATGGAAATAATACACTATTTGGAAATAAAACTTGGTGTCTTCATTCACCACTGCAGGACAGTACATGAAACCATTGTGACTGTTAGTCATCTTGGTGCTTTCTGTGAGGAAGACTTCGTATGCTTCCATCCAATTGTTTCCCATGCCTAATGATCTCTGCTGGTGGAAACTGCTTTATTGAATTACAATCTAAACAATCTTTGCTGTTTAATTGGTGTGGGAAGAATGTTTCATTTTTGGTGGTCCTGAAATACATATACTTAATTCTGCCTTTTTTCAGTCTTCCTTAGCCTGAGCTGCAACTTGCTTTTTGTCTTCATGGTTGATGCCTTTTATTACTCCCCCTGCTCTTCTTTGGACTCTGTCAACTTGGTGTGTATCCTTCTTCAGAAGTAGTGCTAAGAAGGCAGAGTACTTGGACCAGATTGGGCCTTGAGCTGTAATTCAAGCAGCCTTGCTCCGAAGCAGATATTCCTGTGTGTATCTCCTTGTATGATCGTTACTTCTTATACAACAGCATGGCACCGATGGGATCAGCAGTTGCTTAGCAGTAACCGAAAGGTGCTCTTCCACAGCGCTGGTGCCGAAGCAATCACCCCCCAGCCTATGTTTGTACAACATGGCATTTATTGCTTCTTACTCATTTATAAGGGCTGTGTAGGCAGCGTTGGTGATGTGGGCTGTTTGCTCAGGAGGGAGCAGAGAGCTGGTGCTGCCCTGCACTATGACTTTAACCTACCTGGGGTGCTGTCTGTGCACCCACAGGTTGCTCAGGGTTTCAGGGTGTTGAGTAGCCCAGTGAAATTTCCCAGGATGTTTGGAAATCACGTAGTTAAAATCCAGTAGCTACAGTTCATTCGTTCCAAAGTTGTCAAAGGGGAAAGGAGGTGGCTGCAGCCTAGAAACTGGGAAGTGTGGTAGCTCTAATTTGGTTATTTTGAAATACCATCAAATTCGATACATTTTCTGAAACTCTCTTCTGCAGTGTTGTGAGTTTATCAATGATGGAGACAGGTATTGTTATCACTAAGTTTTAAACTATGTTAGCACCAGTGTGCCTCACATTGCTTTGCTGCCTCAATGCAGTGTTTTCAAAGCAGAATGTTATGTTTCTTTTTTTTAATTGCGTCATGAATTTATGTTTGAAATCTGAGATAACAGGCAAGTTTATAATCCTTGCTTGGCAGAGGTTCTTTTCATCTCCATCCTTTTTCCTCCAACCAAAGAGTTAGTGCAAAGTCATTATGCTTCAGACAGAAGGAAATGGAAATATTTTGTCTCAGCATACTGTAGAAATTTCAAAATAAAAAGAGTATCTGTAAAAATAGAAAAAAACAATAGAAATCATTATGTGGGGAAACAAATTGTAACTTAACTAAAATAATCTGCAACGCTGGTGCATGGGAGTGTTGTTCCTGTTTGCTTCCCTCTCATGACTATAACAGAAGTTCAAAGTACAAGTTATTCTGGGGCAGTGTAATTAACCTCACATCAGATGGTGACTGTCTAATTTCCTCTGTGTATCAGGTCTTTCAAGAAGCGACATATAAGCAACCCAGTATCCTCACAAAATTCTACTCCTGGAAATTGATCCTTACCAAACCTGTAACAAAGATGCAGTGGGTAATACAGATGCAGGGTGTTACCCTGCCACTTAGCACCTGGATTTTACAGTGACAAAGATGTTAAACTATTCTTCTTTTCATTGGGATCTTTCATTCTAGAGAGCAGCTCAGTTCTCTTTTGAAGACTTATAACTCTTACTATTCCGATCAAGAAAACCTGCAACTGTCACATAATCAGGTAAGGATCTATGTAAAAATAATACAGAAAGCACAGTGTAAGAGTAGGAAAGGCACCAATGGGTGCTGATGTTTAGCATGGCTAGACTGAACAGTGTAGGATATCTGTTGTGTGTTAGTATATTAGGTGGAATATATCAGTGTAATACAAATGCCACAGCAAGTGCTACAGTCAGAAGCTGTGAGGACAAGAGCAGAAATAGATATGTTCAGACTCGTGGGAGTTCCAGATTTTTAACAGTGTGATCTTCTTTCCATCCCATTTGTTAGCATATCACAGGAAACCATTCATTAGTTTGACATCTCAAATCTTTTATCATTAGCTGGGAGAGCATAGTACTGCAAATATTTCTGTGGGATGCAGTTCCCCTTTCCCCTTCTGCTTGAACCCACAGTGTGTAATGGCAGGACTGCTGTCCCTTGCGTCAAGGAGAGACTGCCGCTCTCTCCTCAAATGTAAACTGTTAGTACAGAGAAAATGCTCATAAGCGTAGCCCCAGGAGTGCATCCTCTGTGGGGACCAGAACGGCGTGTGGAGATGAAGGATGGATAAAAGCGTGAATCATGTTTCTCATACCTGAGTCCCTGGTTCAGAGGTCTGAACTTCCTTCTCCTTTACAAGCTGCGTTTCTATTGTTTTGAGATATCAAGACCCAAATGGCTATTAGAGCAATTCTGGGCAAAAATGGTCTGAAAATGGGCGGTCCTTACTTCTCTCTCCCAGCTCCTTCTGCAGTGACAGAGTTCTGTGTCAGCAAGAATGGGGACCAATAATGGCTTTTGACAGATGCCGTGCTTTGCATCAAGGACGATTTAATTAACTGCTTCTTCCGCCTCCACGAGCAGTTGTTCCTCCCCTTTATCACCGTCATAGCACCCTGGTTTCAGAAGAGCTAGTTGTCCAAGTAGAATAAATAGGATTTGACTCGTAATTGTATGGAATTATGGACGTGTTGGTCAGAAAACCGCCTGGTTGCATTAAGACTAATGCTGACACGAGGTCAGGTCAGCTGTGGCTTTAGCTAGCTGGCCTGAAAATAGGTTAAGTATGGAGGCCACACGGCCTCTATAGGTGACCTGTTCTAGGGCTGTTTTTGCCTCAGATTTCATTGTATTGCTGTTACTTTGAGGGGAAATCAGTTATTATTACTTGATTATTATTGCTCAATTATTATGCAACACTCTGTATTTCTTTTTTTTTTTTTTTTTCCAGCAAGAAGGAAGCAAAACATTTATTGAAGGAATCTTGTCAATATTCTGGGGAGTCCGACACCCGATCCGGTTAAAAATTCAGGATGAGAAGCAGATACCCTCTTTTGTCACCCTGAAGACAACAGAGAATGTGGGTTTGTTCCCTAATAAAAGGTAATGGATTAACTTCCACAAGGAGGAGGCAGGCTAGTGTTTCAAGACAGCTGATGTAGGTGGCTTCAATGGATATAGCTGGTTGTATATCCCAGAAGGCTGTGGTGGTCCCTTGCCCAGCAGTACTCTGTGCCCGGTGTAACTGGTGTGGTCTTTTGACAGCTTCTGCTGGGCAGGAAGATGCATCTTTGTAGCATATTCATTGCATTTTTGGCTTTCAGCTTAAGAACAGCTGAGAAGGTGGAGAAGGCTGCTCTTGTCTATACTGACTATTCCCATGAAAGTACTGGCAAATTTATGCACATAAAAATTGATAAAAAAACCCCAACCCACATGTATATATGTACTCCCAAAAACATGGGTAGCCCCTGAAAGACCTCATGTCAGTGCACATTTTACAGCGTGAAGCAAAAAGCTGGGAGGTTAGTTCTAAGTGATTGTCTTTTGCAGATTACCTTCCCGAGTACTTCAGGTGTGAAACCATTGTTTCTCAGGGCAAAATTCAAGCCAGGGACAAATACTGGCTTTTTCCGTGCAAAATCTGATGTTAAAGCCCCTTAGAAATACGCACAGATCAGCTGCTCATTCTGGCTGCTGCCTGTGATGTTTCATATCGGAGTGCATTGTGCTGATCTGACTCCTGCTAGGTTTGCCATATCTTTAAAAACTGATGTAGGTTCTCGGACTATTTCTTCTTCCTGTTTTGAATGATATTTCCCAAGCCTTGGTTGATGACTTTTGAATCGTATCTGATGAGCTGAAGCAAAGTAATGTGTAATATGGAGGCTCAGCCAATGTTTACCCTGAATGAAATGTGGAATTTATCAGGGAGTCAGAGCTTGTTTTTTTAATTATCCATTGTCTGAGATGGCATGTGGTGCACGTTTGGATTGTGGAATTAATTCTACCATCACTGCAGTTGTGGAGTTCTAGTAAAGTCAGGGACAGTCTTCGTCCCTATTTCTTGCCGTTGAAATTAAAGGATGTGACATGACAGGAGTAACAGCAATGAACTTGAGTTTGAGGCAAATTTGGTTCTCTTTGTTCACCTTGACCAGATCTGCTGATATGGGCTGCGTGTGGCCTGTAGGATAGGTTCCAGTCTGGAAGTTAAAGTTCTGCTTTGCCTTTTATTTCTTAAAAAAACTTATAACTGGTGGAGATCTGAATCTTGAAGTGAATAATTAATGATCACAGAAATGTGAAGTTGCCCTGACATGCTTTAAGGTATGTAGAGCAGCTTGACTGTTTGATCTTAAATGAACTTTTTAAATGCATGGAACACAACTGAGATCATAATTTGACATGTTTGTTGGAGTTAGCTGAATATTGTTTTGAATATATATATATATATAGGAAATAAATTTTTAATATTTTCTTACAAATTGGTTTATTCTCAGTCGGAGCAGTAACTGGCCAAAGACTTTCTGCTAGAGAGTTTATGCAATAAATTATGGAAATACTGTTATAAAGTTGAATTTTAAAACAGAATGGATTGAACTCCTTGTTCTCGTACATAACTGGTTTGGATAGCATGAGGGGCTAGTATGGTAATTTAAACTTTCATGTCCCCATCTGTGTAACAGACTTGATGCATCCTGTAACTATTTAAACCACAATATGTGTGTGTTTTCTGTGTGCCTGCCTGATATCCTACATGTGAGTAATCCATGGCATTCCCATAAAATAAATAAAGAATTACTGCAAATTATTTAAGGGACATCATGCTTGATGTTCAACAGACTCTAAATAGGATTGCATTACATCTGGGTTCCGTAGTCATATCACATTTTACTAACCAATTCTATATTGACATAAACTAAAATTACTGGCTTCTGTAGTTGTGCTCTATAGAGTTTTGAAAGGGGATAGGAATATGTTACACGAAGCCTGGCTACAGGATAAATTGAAATCACTGAGTTAATGAAGAGTAATCAACTATAAATATGTTTGGTATTTCAGGGGAATGACACGTTGGGGAGAGTTTGATGACCTACATCATATTAGCGGGGACACATTGAAATCTACTGAAGAAAAGCCAGACCTTGAGAAAAGTTAGTGTTGGTGCTGTTACATTCACTAAAGATTCCTTGTTCTGTGACTGTGCAAAAATAATTTGGCACACTAGAACTTCGGTGCCAATAAAGGGAAATATTCTTCTGTCTGTGTTTAACTTTATTAAATTCTAGTGAAACACTGACTTTTGACTGGTTAGTGAAACCATTGCTGTGCAGATAACTTTCCAAATGGCCAGTGCCAGCAGCCTGCGTTTTCACCAAAGAAATCATTTCCAAGAAGTGAAGAAAATAGGAGACTGTAACCGCCAGAGACAGCCTATTGCTCTTCACCATATGCCTATGCCTTGCTCCTCTCCCATTCCACACCCACACCCCAAAGTTAAAAATGTAAAAAAATAAAATTAAAAAAAAAATCTCTCCACTGAGAGCTTCCTTCCTGTGGGGGTGCTGGCAAGGAGGGTAGAGCAAGCTGATGCGGTTTGATTTTTGTCTAGGTTATTCATGTTATGAAAGCCGCACTCTGAAGTCCACGAGCGAGCAGGAACATGACTGTGCTACCCTGCCCAGGGCTGTCAGCAATGCTGCAGCTGTGCGGAAGAGGACCAAGTTCCCCATGGTAGCGAGGACAGAAGTAGAAACTCACAGGGTTTCAATTAATGGCCACTTCTACAACTACGAGGTATGAATGTTTGTGCTTGTCTTTCATCACATGAAGTAGGGACAGGTAAAAATGTCCAGCAAGCTTCTGGACTCTCCTGCACCCCCTTAGCCAAGGCTCAGCCCTCCCTGGCCCCACAGCAGGGCCAGGCTGGTGCCGCTGTGTCTGGTTTCAGGTGTGCCTGGCCACTGCGCAGTGGGGTCCGCAGCGGTCCTGCGTACCCAGGCTGCTCTCCTGAGGGTATCGCCCGCCCTTTGCTGCATGGCAGCAGTGGCAGCACACCCGACAGTTTGCCTTGTCCCAGAGCTGTGCTGGTTTGTATCCTATTGAGTCCTCATACTCATGCCCTTCTGCTGCTATTTTTATTCCTAGACATCAGTTTTTACTCCAGCTTTTGGATCAGAAACCAAAATAAGAATAAACAGCCAGATGAGAACAAGAGAAGTAATAGAACAATTGCTTCGAAAGTTTAAGGTAACTCTGCATGTTTGCAGAAGCAAGAGCAGCTGTGTTTTAGAAATGTTAACTCAAGCGTGTCGCACCAGTGCTGTGTGAAAGGCAGAAAATAACTGGGAGGGGGGATAATGCATAGAAACAAACGACGCGGGCCATTTTTTAAGGAATGAGTTTTATTTTACAAATGTTTCACAGCTTTTTGAGCCTAGAAAAGTTATACTGGGTGCAAAGTGTGCAGTGAAGGAAAAACTACAGAACCGCTTCTCTATATAGTTCTGCACAGGAGGGGGAAATGCTGCTGCACTTTCAACATGTCCTAGGCCAAAGAAAGGATGTTTGCTCAATGCACGCTGCCGTGCTTCCCTCTAGTGACGCTACCCAGTAATCGTGTCTTGCTTAAAACAATAGGGAATTCTCTTTTAGCCCAAGTGTCTGGGAGATGCATTCTCTTAGATCCAGGCACATGGAAAGCTCCAGAAAGTCAGTTAGAACTAGTGCTCAAAATCAGTGCCATACTGTCTGAAACTACTTTTATTTTTTCTTGGTACCATCTTCCATTAACATGATTATACCTAGTCTGAAATATGTTTACCATTGGTGCTGTGTATTTCTCCAGTATCTTTAGTCTGTGTAGCTCCTTAGTGTACAATTTTTGATAATTCACCATTTAGCTTGCCTGGAGACTTTCCTATTGCAGAACTACTTCATACAGTTAACAAGACTTGGTAGTGTAATACTAGAAGGAGAAGTTGACTTCTATGAATAATAAGGAATGGAAATACAGAGCATCATGTTGTAAAGTTGTACTGAATAAGCTGAAAAATAAATGTTCAAAAGGACTGCTATTTTCTGAATGTGGTTGTGCGGACAAGTGGATAGGGCGAGATCACAGGGTTTTACCCTATTGGTAATACTCCTGGCAAGTCTGTGGGTCACCCAAAAAGGAAGTTGTATGAAGTAGTTAAGAGTGCTCCAAGGAAACAAGACTTGAAAGATCTGGTATTGTCCAAGATGGTATGTTACTTATTTGGACAGTATGGTAATGTAAGTAATCATGAGGTAGTGGGGTACCAGGACATGAACACGGCAGCGTAGCTTTCTACCTTATCCAAATCCAGTATCTTTTAACTTTTCCACAGACAGGATCCCAGTCTCAGACTTTGAACTAAATATCTGAGTTGAGAAGCACAGAGAGTATCTGCTGACAGTCAAATGCTAGGAAAGTACATCAGTCAGTCTGAATAGTTTTTTCTTTGTGTTTAACAGATAGAAAACAGCCCGCATGAATTTGCACTTTATATTATCCATGCGTCTGGAGGTAAGTCAGACACAGCTGCATGACCACTTCGTCCCTAATTATCCTCTGTGTGTGCGTGTGGACTGCTTAACTTGGAGCGACAGGATTTGTCATGGGCATCTGTCTTAGTTGAGTCTGTGAGTGTGGTGTGGTGTTTTGGCTTCTCTGGAGACCCTTAGAGATGTGTGGTCCCCTGGTGGAGAGGAAAACCTGAGTAACTGTGTTCTGGGTGCTTTCCCTGTGCTACCGTTCTGGATGGTTCGGCTAAACAGACCTTCATTTTTCCTTTAATGAAAGGCTGTGTTAGATATGCTCTTCTGCTCTAACTTTTGTTCTGCACAGCCACACTGCAGCTGTGGGATGCCAGGCTCCTCCTGGTAGTGTTGTGGGATATGTTAGTTGACAGTTTTGGATGGTAGTCCTGGATTGCAGATGCCTAGTTAAAAGTACTCATTTTTCAGTGGAAAATGTTTACTTGTGCAACACACTTTTTATTTCTTCAGGAAAAAGTAAATTTGATCTTTATTAAAAGGAATACCTGAAAGAATGGGAGAGAACCGATGGGCATGTACCTTAAATGTCAAAATATGAAATTGAAAGGGTGTTTGATAATTTTGAAGTAGATTTTGTTTTAGGGAGTCACAGTCAAGATGCTAGGCCTGGGATCAGTCTCTTAAATGCTTACTCAACTATGTAAATTGCAACTCCTTTGTGTTGCCTCTACCAGTTTCCTTCAAAATGCATAATATGTCAGGTGCCACATCATCCTGAACACATGTATTAGAGACTTGTTAGGTATCTAATAATTGCACATCAGCCAAATACAGGATATTGGTCAAGGTATCATTGAATGAGGTATCTATCTAGAGGTGCTGTTGTACATTCTGTGCATCACAACATTTCTTGTAAATCCTAGAAAAGAAGCAGCTGAGGAGTGCGGACGTTCCCTTACTGCACAGACTCTTGCAGGGGCCTTCGGAGAAGATTGCCAAGTTTTTTCTCATGGACAGGGATGTGGAAGAGGTTAGCAGTGATGTATGTATATCTTCAATTCTAATAGTTCACAGTATTTTTCCCAATTAGCATAGTTGCTAAGGTGCATTTCTTGTCATCTTTTCGATAGGTTGCTCAGTATATTCAATTTCATCTTCCCTTTTTGGAATCGATTCTGCACAGAATAAATGAAGAAGAACAACAGGAGATTCAACAGACAATTGCAAGGTAAATAGAAGTAAAATGAGTGGGGTCACTTGGAGTCCAGGAGAGTGTTTACAATTATGGTTTGGCTCAAGAGGTGAATACATGTATGTGGCAGAGTGTAGACAGAACACTGTGCTGTCACAAATTAAGTTAAATTTTGTGGGATTTATAATGTTTTCTGTTTCTGGTAAACCCAGAAGAGCTGTTGCTGTTAAAGATTCCAGAATAAATACTGACTACACACACATGGGGGGGATCTTTTCAGAAAATTCGACCACTCAGGTTTTCTTCTGGTTACTTCATTTGTTTTTTGAGCCTTAGACTGGTTCCTCAGTTGCTACTTGCAGCAGTGTGTTTCTTTGAACACATACTGGAGTACTGTTTGGGTAGTGTAGTTTTTAAGATAGATTAGTGCCAAATTCTTAATGTTCTGTTAAAACTTCACTTCTGATTGATGGCATGAGTTCTTTCGATGGAACCTCAAAATGTACGACAGGTACAAGTTAGCAACACAGTGGTATTTCTGAAAATGTGAGTCCTGAGGTCAAAAGCAATGTGAGTCTGTACCAGCTGTGGATCTGTTATCAAATGACTGTCTGATAATCACTTTGAATCAGTGGCCAAGAAATGTAAAGAAAAAATTAGTAGAAATTGTCACTTTCTATCAGAGAAGCTTTCATTACATTTTTCAGCCATTCAACTAGCACGTTAGAATTAGGGTTGAATTTTTGCAGGGTTCTGTGTTATTTAAATGCATTCTCTCCTCGTCTCAGGTATATGAAAGAGAGGAGCATGATATGCCAGCACCTTCATAGTCGAATTGTTAAAAAAACAGAGACTACTGTTTGATGTGAATGGCCCCACATGCTGCCTTCGCCAAAGGGAAGCCAGTAGGTTTGCTTGAATGTGCCATGACTGAAGAGCACTTAAAGCACAGGGGTGTTCAAAATACTGGAGTTTATCCTGGTTAATTATGCAATCGAAACTGAAGCCACTCCTCTACAGCTTTGGAATACTGGTTGGGAACCACCGAAGAAGAGGTACTAGATCCCCTGGAAGACTGATGCTGAATCTAGTTTGAAGCTTAAGATAGGGGAAAAAAATCCTGTGAAAAGCATAAGGCTTAAAGACCTGCTCATTGACAAACCATTACCAAAAGTCTAGCATATAAGAAAAATATTGCAATAACCAATGTGTAAATTGTACTGAAAATATGAAAAATAAGTATATGGTTTTCCTTCTATTAGAGGAATGTTGAATTATGTTAGGAGGAAGCTTTTCAGCAGAGATAAGTTGCAAAAGGTACTTATGAATCTGAGACTGCAGTTATGCTTTTCACTTATGGTAAAAAACAAAACAAAACAACCCCAAACAAAAGCCTGCACAAGATAGACCTGAAATCCCACTGGCTTCAGATTGGTAGATGCCTGACTTGCTTAAGCTTTTAGCTACAGTTAGGAAAAATATAAATGGAAACCCTCCCGCTTAATAGCTACTCAGCTCTTAAACATAAGAGGGAATTTATCTCTGAAATATCTCTTGAACTACAAAGTAAGAACTCTCGCTAAATGCTGTTATATCTGCTTGACTGGGTCCTGAAGGCACCTCAGCGTTTGTTGTTTCTGAAACAAATGATTCCCTGTAACTTCCTGTGGTTTGTATTTAAAGGTGGAAAAGAGAAGTGTTGGGTGCAAGAGGCTGAGTATCACAGCCATGATGGGGCTGGGTTGGCAGCCTTCCCCAGATGCAGCTTGGGTGTAGCCTGGCCCCAGCACAGAGTGTAGCAGCCAGCTGTCAGGTCCTGTCTGGCTGAGTAGTGCTGAATTTTAAAGCTCAAACTGTAGAGATTTAAATAAAATCCAAATGGTGCACAATTAATTGCCTTCCTGTATTAATTTGTCTTTTTTTTACATGGTATCTGTGTTTTGCCTCAGTGAGCTTTGACTTGCACAGTTAACAAGATAAACACTATGACAAGGAGGAAATCAGCTTCCAGTATATGTTGCCTAGAAATCATGTGGAATAAATCAAACATGAAAAACTTTACACTGCCTGAGATGATGTTACTTGGATGATAACTTTAAAAATGAAAAGTCAGTGTGCTAATTAAAGCTATTGTGGTTGGTGCAAGGGGTTTATTTTAATGTACAGTCTGTTATAATCCTGCCCAGGAAAATAATTATGGGCAAGGGAGCACAGAGGAGAGAAGTAAAAATGATTCAGCAGTTAAGACGCATGGTAGTAAGAACTGGTTGCCTTAGAGGTGCAAATATAAGTTCCTGGAAGCAACAAGAGTACGCACACAAGTGTCGCTGGAACTTCCCCAGGGACCCATTCAAATACATGTTAGCCAAGTTTTAGGAGGTATGCAACTCACCCTAAAACATCACTGGTTATACTTGCAGGGTAAGGTTAAATTTCAGTGAGGTCTGAAGCAGACCACGGTCAAGTTCCTGGCCAAACTCAAGCAGAATTTGGCAGTTTGAGCTATCTCATGGATGAAGCATTCAGTTCCTCTGAAGACATAAGTCTCAAGCACCAGCTGCCTCTATTGAAGCACAATGGATGTGATGCTAGAGTCAGAATAGGAACAGACCTATTGGGCTGGATTCTTGGCTTTGTTCTGTTGAAATTGCTCTCAGGAACAAATCGCAACCCATTGGCAAGACAGTGTTCAGGTAGCTCAAATTCATGAGCAGGGAAATAAACTTGTCTGCACTCCTTAGAAAAGGACAAGTGCCACAGGGATCTCTACCAGGAAAAAGTATTTAAGTATTTTTATGCAGAATAGGCTATTTCTATTACATGTTCCATTTTATAAGTGCTTGAGGGGTTGTATGAGGATACAGTATGAAAATTGTGGAATATGGAATAGTTGTAATTCCTTGGTCTGAGATTAAAAGAAATCAATGCACAGACCATGTGGAAAAGAAAGTGGTTTTAAGCACAATCCTCTGTGTATATACACAACTGCAAAATTAAGCCATTTTTGCCACCATCAGCTGTTAAATCCCTGAATCCTTTTTATTTCACTTGTCCTGTTGAATGAGGACTGAAGGATGCTGGAAAATACCCATGGTACATAGCACAGATTAGCTAGAGTCTGCTGGCTTTTAAGGGCTAGTGAAATAAATAAAGCTGCGATGTTGCTGTGGTGTTAGTTCTGTGTGAATACTGTGCTCGTTGTAATGAATCGTTTCTGACAAATACAGGCAAGAACAGGGGAAGAATTTATTACAAAGCATTACTGGATATTCAAGGTAACACAGCAATGAAAAAGAAGTGATAGAGGAAATGGGGTTTGCTTTTGAATTCAGCCTAAGCCATTAGCCATGAAGACAGCAATTACAGATCTGACCTGAATTCATACTGCCAAGCTGCCTCAGACAAACCCAAAGTCATCACTGGATTAAAAAAAAAAAGCTGAAAACCCCAACAACCACATTCCAGAAGACCGATCTTCATCAGACCATGATATCTTAAGAAAACACAGTGCTAAGAGAAGCCCCACATGGCCATCTGATCATTGGTTTGGTGTTGATATTTGTGTGTCTGTCAGCTCTCCACCTTTTCCAGTCAATCCCAGAGCTTTGTTCCCCTTACTGGGCACCAACTGGCTGCTTTTTGTCCTGGGATCAGTCTCTTTTGGTATACAAAGATTTCCAAGTTCCTGCACCCTTTCTTGTTAAACCAGGCAACCAGTCTATTTGAGCTTTCCTTTTTGTGATTTTTTTGGATCACTGTTACTGTTGTCCAGTGAAATGCTTTCTAGAAGCAAGGCACCCAAGGTTTGTCCTAATGCTCTGGCAAAGTCCTTACCAGAGGTGAGGAAAATGAACCCGTGATACATGTGTTATATAGCTTGTTATACCCCTGGTATGCAAGCACACAGTTAGACTTTAATTAGCTGCAAACCATTGGTGACTCTTAATCAGCCTGTGATTTGTTAGAACTGCACTGCTACCCACACGACTCCCTAATGAGTAGTTTTCCCCTACTGAAATAGCGCGGCTGCTTAATTGTACCTATGTCGTACGTTAAATTTGTCCTTGTAGAACACAGCTGGATTTTCTTAGGCTATTTCTCTCATTTGCTAAGACGATTTTAACATTTTAAATGTTGCAAAGGAACCTAAAAAAGTGTGTCTTCAACTTGCTGTCAGCCACAAATCTAATGAGGGGTTTTTCTTCTCATTATTTATATCCTTAATGAAAATATTGCCTGGCAGTATATACAGGGTAGATTCCAACGGGACTCACTTTGGTCCACCTCTTCAATCTCACTGTGAAACCTTCTCTCTGATGATAATACTTTAAGCTGGGTTTGCATTTTATGAGATGTTCGCTTGAACAATGTTTCTGTATCTTACAGGTATTTTGAAATGCTCCTAGGATAACTACTGCTAGGTATATCCACCAAAAGAATCTGATACCTGGGTGTCTCTTCCTTTGAGTCAAAGGTTTCTAGAGAATTTTTAAATTTCTCGATGTGATTTTTAACATGTCTTCTAACTTCTTTTAATGTAAAAAGAAATTAAAACCCCAAAAGCTGTTTTTGTGTTAAACCGCCTGGAGTGTAAATCTGACAGCCTCCCAGTGCTTTCTCTAAACAGTAGTCTGCTGACCAGGAGTTTCAGCAGTCCATGTTCTGTCCTTTCCATGACACTTTGCTCATTTTTCTTCTTTCTCACCCTGTTTGGAATGCCCAAGATCATCTGTTTCTGTGCTTAAAGGCAACTTTACAACTCCCCTAGAGCAGCCCATATTACTGAGTGAATGTGTTGTATTTCAAGGACATATCTATATAAAAATGCAAAAATAATTATTTGGTGATTGAAAAATAATTTAGAAGTGGTTACAGACAGATTTTCTTCATTTGATCTCACTTATGTTTATGTTTTATAAGCTTAAGATTTAAAACACCTTTCTTCTTTTTGGTGTCTGTGACTATTTGGTATAAGGAAAATAGTATTCCATAATATATGATGGTGGCCACATCTAAACCCTAAATTTCCATCCATTTAACTCATTCTTTTGGTGGATTTCTTTAAGGTGATGCACCCTCTCTCTGGACTTAAAACTGACTTTATGTTACTTGGTTGGCTTTAAAGTTTACACACGCTTGATCATTTTGAATCAAAGTGATAGGAGCCAGATACAAGGTTTGCGTACAGGCTTCTCCCCCATCTGAATAAACTTGATACGTTTGACACGTTTAATTGTTGGATAAGCTAAGCTCTGCGAGCAGGCCAGGTTTACAGTTCCATAGCTCAGCAGATTCTATGTGGGAATTTGATGTTTTATTCTGAGGCACTTCTTTGACCTTGTTCACAGAGGCAGATGGGACAACGGCAGGACTGTAGGTGGTGTAAACTGTCATGACTTCGTTAAATTTGTGAGGAAAGAGCCACCACATAGTTTTTTCCACTATGACAAATCCGATGTTCCTGTTGATACTTCACAAACATTTAGAAAAGATATGCTCACGGTTAAGCTTATGTGACTTCCTATCATTCAGCAAGTATCTTCTGATATGCTATGCAAGCTCTTTATGCTGACAACATTTTTTCACTTCTTTTTATAAGTTCTGGACCCTGGAAAAAAACAAAATATCTATGAGCACTAGAGTTAGGAAGATGATGTACTTGTGAATGAGTTAAATGTGTATGGCAACAGTAAGTAACGTTTTATAATCTTTGCAAATTGTGTACAAACAATGTATGTGCAGAGTGCATGTACACGTATCACTGTGTTTAATATATGCTTTGCTTTTACTGTTCAGCTCAGATTACCTTAGAAGATTTGGTATTTGTAGGAAAAATACTGAAATACAGTTCTCTTAGGAAGAGATAGTAGAATGTTTCTTTGCAGATAGGATGTTTGGGTATATCAGAGGTGGAAATTTCTGATTAGTAAAAGACAGAATCTTCTGTATTTTATCATTTAAAGCAAAGCAAGGCAAAGACTTAGGAAAAGAGCAAGCAAGGCTCAAGGGTCATGGATGGTTTGTTAAAGTTCAGTTAAGGGTGATATCGAAGAGAGAGAGATGAGAGGTGGACAGAAGGAGATTTACTGGAGGATAAAGAGAATTCAAAGGAGCTCTGCATTTAAAGTTCAGTGAGCTAAAACAATGTAGGAAAGAAGAGGAAAACAGAGGCAGGGAGAATAAACATGAAAATGCTTTGACCTAAAATGTGAATGTATCCTTTCTCTCTCTATTGCAGAGGAACTTTTCAAGAGCAGTTCAGTTAAGAGCTGTTAGCCAGGGGAAGACCTTTGCTTGTATCCATCAACAGTGCAAGTGCCAGAGATTCCCCAGGAGCATTGAATGTGGCTGAGCTCTGTGTCTAGAAACTGCTGCACATAAACACAAGACTAATTTGATAAGTTCTCCAGTGATCATTCAACTGGTACACATAGCTGCTTGTGCAGGCAATGAAGTTTGTCTTTGGGAATGAAGCTGCAGGAATTCTGGCTAACCCTGCTTTGGTTTTGCTGCTTCATGTAGAAATTTACACTCTTGCATATACTCCATGTTTCTGATTCAGAAGGTGTGGATGAGAACTGACATGATACCTCTTTCACAAAACACGCCTCACGGTTTTCTTCTTTGCAGCACTGTTCCCGCATGGCAGTAAAGGCGGCTGTGACGGAGGTCAGCTGTTCCTGTGTGATCTGCGGCTTGTATTTGATGAGGTTGATGAGCATTCTGCAAGGGAAGAAAAGCACACCCTGTGAAGCTGGGAGGTAAGCACATGACTTACAGAGCTCAAACACTAGTCCTGAAAAGTCACTGTTTTATTACTGCCCACTTCTGCTCTACAGCTTTTTCTTTTTTTTATTCACCACCCAAATATGTATTTGCAGCAGGGAGCAAAGATACGCCTCGTTCCCCTGGGAAATAAAATGTCAGTGCTCATTTTTGGAGGTGCTTCACTGTGAATATCCATGAATAAACTGTGCAGATGGCTTTGTTTATGAGGGTCTGGGGCAGTATGGGTTCACCACAGCACAAGTTAATGGCCAAAGTGGTTTTCTTGGCTTGCAGTGACTGGGGCATGCAAATTTTCTCTGACCAAGGCAAGCAAACACCAGAGATTTTCAGAAACTGGTGGAGTGTATGGGGTGAGGAAAAACGTATGGGCTTTCCCGTTCTGGGAAACGAGTCCTAGTTAAGCCATAAAGGTTGTGCAGTACTTGAGGCAGTAGCTTCCTTGCTCTTCCAGTCTTTCTTCGCGATAATTGCGCAGTTCCCATAAAGAACAGCAGGAGAGCATGGTTGTCTGACCTAACTTTGGACACCTATTGCGTCTCTTTGGGTGGGGTGTATACCAGTGCAGCTATCTGGCTCTGAAAACCACTTTCTTCTAATCTCAAGCAAGTAAATATAAGTGGAAACAAATAGCAGAACAAACAGGGACTCGCTTGAGAGGAAAGAAAAGGAGCTTGAAAGAGGTGTTAAGGGGTGTGTGGCTGTTTTCCCAATGACATGTTGCAGAACAAGGAGGCCAGACAGAGTGGACAAGGGGAAGGTGAGCATTGGCAGGGTAACAATAAGAAACACAAGGGTAACAGAGTAAAACAGGTATCTCTTACTCCTGCTTCTTGTGTTGTAACTTCTCCTCTTCAGTCGTACACAATTCTTCATGGAAAGTGAACAGCCCAGGAGTCAATGATAAGGGCACATAATTCTCATCAATTTCTAGTTTTCCCATGCATGGCCTCCTGAGAGCGTAGGAGCTACTGCAGCAGTGGCAGACTCCTGCGTTTATGGGATCTGTCAGGTGTCTTCTACATATTTCTCCAAGCACGAGATCCAGCTTTACCAAGAGAAGTAAAAAAAACAATTTAGCATTATTTTTTTTGTTTCCAAAAAATCCCTGAAACACATGTTGCTTAGTAACATTATAAAAAATAACTGAGAATTTAAGGTAAACCTTGGTTGTAAGATAGATAACAGTTTATATTTCTGCTGAATGCTGACTTTTGTTAGTGCAAAAATGGCTCAAATTTTTCAGAATATGCAGTTTTAGGGACATATCCATGCAGTTTTAGGGACTGTCCTTTGCCCATAAAAATGATGTGATTTCTTCATACAACCATGCCACGTTTGATTTGTTTTCCTCATCAGGGTTTCTGTCAGTATGTCTGACTGTACTTTTAAATGTGGTGTACAAATGGGTGGCTGGAGGACAGGCTGAAGCTTTTTATGTACAGGTTTACAGGCCTGGAGAATTCTTATGGAAGAGTTATACAAAATTGATCCTTTTCATAGAGCACTACAGCTGCAGGCACCTCAGAAGGATGGACTCAGACAAGAGATCTTTAGCTTCAACGGGAATGGGGTTGGATTGCCCGCACTGTGTAACTGTTAACTGCCTAGCACTAGCCTGACAATTTCCCAGTCCTCCTGTAGTTTAATTCAAGTGTTAACTTCGACGATGCTGAGTTATGCTTACTTCAGGGATAAAAGTATATCTTCAGGCCAGCTCAATAGCTCAGTGAACATTTTTCTCATTTACCTTTACTCCAAGCTCTTGGACCCTGCTTGCAGCAGCATTTGTGGCAGAGTTTCAATAAAAAGGAGAACCAGGATAAGGAAGAGAAATACTCACATTTTCCTCGGCACAAGGCAGTAGCTTGTCCTGGCTCAACTGGCAGCACTTGGAGCCAATTGTAGTCATTTGCTTGGTGAATTTGATTAGCTCTGCAGATGTCAGCTGAGGCATCTTCTTGGTGAAGCTCATGAGAAGCCTGAAACGATATTTTCCTTGATATTAACGGTTTAGTTCCACCAGGCAGCAGTTTGAGCAAGCCCCTGCTTTCACATGCACAAATCTCCAGCCAAACCCCACACTCATTAGTACAAGGGCAGGACTAAACCTGGTGTTTATAAACTCACGTAGGTAAGCATAAATGTGCACTGTTTGCTTGAGTTCTCTCCTTTTTCTGACCAGTCTCTTAACAGGTTAAACGAATAAAATTAGTGATAGCATTGCCCATTAAATGTTGGTGGACCCTCTTACCAGCTGGTACATATATTTTTCCTGTGTTCATTTCACTGGGAGTGCAGGGAGCTTGTCTAAGAGCAAAATGGAGCTCAAGTGACTTCTTGACAGACTAAATGAGGGCAGAAGATAAGCTCCAAAAAGTTCGCTTTCTTTTTCTTTTTAGAAAACTGTACTTACTAATCATCATGGCCAGGAAAACCTTAACAGCGGCTACAACAGGCAGAAGCAGCCCTCCAGGTCTGTTGGAAACCTCTAGTTCCAAAGGTCTTTCAAAGCTCAAACATGCACAGGAGTGCAAAAAGCCCAATATATCTCCTCACCACCACCACCCCCCACACACCCCCAGCAGGCTAGCTGAAGCCCAGCTTGAAGTATTTAAGCACTTTAGAGGTTTCACTGAGATTGCTTACATACTTTAAGCTAGGCATGTGCTCATTAACATTGCAAATCAGGGCCAGAGTTCCTCCAGAGGGCTTGTGCCTGCATGTTGCATTTAATCATAGTATATGGTTCAGCTCGTCTGGCTTTGCTCTGCCTACTGTAGTTAGATTTTTGTTACAGTTGGTACTGTTTATGTCTGTTGCAGGAGCTGGATAAAGCAAAAGCATTTGAAAAAGACACAGCAACTGTCTTTTAGCCAAATTTATGACTCCTAAGTTACAGTTTACAGCTCAAAATGCAGCTATAAAGCAAGAACACCTTAGGAAATACGGATTGATCAAGTTGTCACTTCACTGCTTCATGAGTTGGGTTAAGGAGAGAGAGAACTCATGAGAGGCCAGAGCATTGTCTTGGAAAATAGAAAAAAAATAATCCAGAAACCCTGAATATATTGGTCCAAATATTCAAGTGGTGTCTTTTAGCCTAGCTTTTCTAACACGCATGGCTTTACTCCAGCTGGAGTTGTGCCCAGGTGGTACAGAAGTAATGTAAGCATATAAAAAAGTAATACTCGTTTTGGAAATAGTAATCTCCTTTCTCCTTGTAAATGTCACAGCTTGTCTTCATGACACTTTCAGTTTCATAAATATGTTTCTTCAGTTCTTCCTCCTGAAAAAATAAGTTGATTTGAGGCGTCATTGTACCAAGGGGAAAGCAGAACATCCTACTGCCTCATGCTGAGGCCTGGATATCTATAGCTACCTCTCACCTCATCTATACCACCCATTTATAATTCCATTAGCAAGTCTTCATCTGTCTGAAACCTCTGTAAACTGCCTGAAAGTGATAAATGTCCACCTTCAATCACCTTGAAAGATTTAATTTTGTATCACTGCTGGAAGGCTGGGTATGAGTCACAGGGTGGCTCCTAACTTCAGATATTTGCGATGCCAATGTCTTTTTCTGAGGCAATAAGTGGCATTTACATGTGCAAGAGGGCAACTGGCACTGCTAGGGAGCCCAAAAGAGAGCAGGGCTCACAGAAATGTGAGCTCCATCCCTTTCTCAAGTATCTGTGTCTCTACATGTTAAATTGCTTCACAACTGAAGGTTGTGAAAGCTCTTGTTGGTGCTTCTTCCATATGGGAATCAGTTGGGCTTTGTAGTAATTGCTGGGGTTGTTACAGGAGCTGTGGGTACTCGCTCTAGGCCTGGAGCAGGGATATTCATTATTTAGCCAGAACCAGTCACATGCTTGAATCCATGGGTATGTTGTGTGAAGCCCGACGGCACGCACCCCTCTGCTGCAACAGTCGTCTGGAGCACTGGTTTTGCAGCACTCTGTCAGTAGGTCTTCATATCCTTTACCAATTCTTAAAAGCATTTGAGCAGAAAATTCTGGGTGTCTTCTGGAATATTCATACAAAAACCTGCAAGGTGGAGTATCAGGAATTAGAAATAAGGCAAAAAAACTGCCCTTAAGAGGTCAGGGTGCTAAGGAGAGCAGGGGTGCTTTCGGGATGCTTTTGTCTGACATCCAGGGGAACAAGGAGAATTTCACAGCATCTCGGCCTGGAACTGAACCTGACCCAGACATGGCTGATGGAGTGCAGCATTGCCTGAGCAAGTCCTGTGCATGTAACAGCTCCGGCTCAGTGTTAGCCTGGGTCAAGCATCGTTCAGAGCTTGGTGGGGCTTGGGCTTTTGCTCTTTTTAAAATCCTGTCTAAATGTTAACAAAATAATTTCCAGTAAGAGACCCATTTCACAGTAGACGCTGGAAAGATCAGCTCTGCTGAAACAGTCACCCTACAGAGCAGTCATACCCCATCAATTGGCTGCACTGTTCACAAATGGAAGCGATACATGTTATTTGAAGTGAATTCTCTGTCCTGGGGCTTGATGCTGTTTCTGTTGCAGCCTGTGGCATTCTTGCCCAACCAAGTTGACTACAGGTAGGATCAGGGCCTCATTGCACAAAGGAACAAGGCTAGAACACAAATGGACCAGTCCTGTTTGAATCAGGACATAAGTCTGACTTAAACAAGTGGTTTTGAATTTCCACTTAAGAGCAGATGAAAGCTATTTTTTGGGCCTGAGATCAGAACTAAATTTTACATGCATTTCTTCAGTTGTGTCTCTGACATAAAAATTGTGCCTTGTTCTGCATTTATTCCCATTTCACACCTTCCAGGCTTGAGTGATGTTTTACTAAGATCAACTTGCACAGTATTACAAGCCTATGTAGTCACAGAGCAGACAAATCTGAGGCTCATGAGCTGGGCTTTAACATTGAAACTGTCATCTGTTGACCTAAGCATTGAAACAGCAAAATTGAAGAGCAGAGGAAGACCCACGTTACCTGGCTAAGTGTGTATCTTTTTCCTGGGCAAAACGTTCACATATTCCTTTGTCTTTTATAAACTCCCTGATGTGAGGGGACAAGTCTGCAGGTTTGTCATCATTTTCTGCATTAACTATGCATTCACTTCTTTGTAACAGAGGCTTTTCACAGCACTTCTTAATTTTACTTGATAGGATGTCTTGGTTGCTGCAGACATAGTGTAGAATCTCTTCCTGTAAAGCAAAAAAGGGAAGAAAGGAAGGGCATTTTGCCAGATGTTCATCTTTTTTTCTTTTTTTTTATCAGTATTTTTATCTCCATTTTACAGACAGTGAGTCCCAAAGAGAGGTGCCTGGCCAAAGCTGTGCAACAGACATCTGGCAGAACAAGGAATAAGACTGAAATCCTGTTGATCTACTTGCTGCAGTCCCTTGTTTGCTGTTTGATAGGTGTGAGTAGGTAACCACCTAATCCAAGAAGTTTGCTGTGCAGCTGGTGCAGCTCGACACCACAGACAAGCAGTGAGATAAATGGATTGGGTATGTCAGAGGGCAGAGAAGGGAGGATGGGCAGATATTGCCAAAAGCTGCACAGAAAATAAGTGGCACAGGTAGGAGCTGCAACCAAAACTGATGAAGTTAAGTCATTTTAGTCACAGCATGATCTTTCTGCCCTTCTTGATGACTTCACACCAGGAAAACTCAAATGGGAAAATCAACCAGGTTTTTAGACTGAAGAGTTAAATTCCAGTTTTGGAGAGCAATCAGTACCACACAGGGGAAAAAAAAAAAAAAAAAAATAAGAAAACGACAAAAACTCCACTTTCGATTTCTGCAAACATATAAACATTAAATTAATTTTACCCTATCATGCATACAGTCCAGCATATCTCCACGACAGCAGTCCTTGTGCATGGTAGCAATATCCGTCACAAGTTTGTTAACGGTAACAAAATCCGCTTTAGGGAATTTTTGGCTTACTTGAGCAAGTTTCCTACAACGAAAACAAATAATAGTTATTGTTTATCTTCACAGTGTCAGATTGTGATAGCTGTCATCATTTTTCTGTGGAGGGGGTATCCAAGCTGTGGAGGAACAGTCCTTCCCTGCTCCCACTGAAGTTAACAAATAAATGTCCCTTGAAGCCAATAGCTGAGATTGTCAGAGTTATCTAAGGATCTCTGGTGAATTTCAGTGTGAGATGGTGGAAAGAAATGTGGTAGGGGAGCATGAAATTACAGGAGCAAACTCATGCCAAAAACAATTAAGAAAGATGAATTGTATTTTGCTTACAGTCACTCTAACTTTCTTCACAGAGGGATGTGTTCATTTCAAACATTGGGTTTAGATTTTGAAAGCTAATGGCAGTTTGTAAGGAAACAGTGCTGTCATGCATACATTTGTATTCCTAATCTGCCCTCCCTGTTAGATGCTACTAGTGGCCTGCACGCAAGAAGGACATGGCTGGTATTTGGGGTCACTGTGCTGTGTGCAGCTGTGGAGACACCCACATCTAACATGCAACACCCACACTTTATTTCAAAATAATGATAAACATGAGGAAGACTCACAAAGCCTTTAAAGTCCTTTCTCCAAACTTCTTCAAGATTCCACATGTGTGTTCCTGCCTCAGGCCATCTTCTTTTACTGGCTTCACCACCTTTGGTGCCTGGTAGAAAGAAGATGCAGACAACGAAAGTGGAAGTAAAGAAAAGACAACACTTTATGCTGAAACTACTGCAACGATGTTTTTTTAAACAGGGATTTTTTTAATACTGAAAGAAACATGCGGTCCGAACTGCAATAGGAACTAACTGTTGCACTTGCTCTTTAGTCACCAGCATTTATTAAGTGTTCTGTGAAAAGAAACCAGAGCCCTTGTAGACAATAGTTTGGTGTTTTTAGCACAGGAGAAGAAATCGTCAGCTGGGAGCTATGTGGCTGGCTTTGCATTACTGTGAGCTAATGTTAAACCGTGCCATCACCTGCAGCCCAGCCAAGCTGCCTGAAAGGCGTAGTCAGCCATGCAGCAAAGGCAGGTTCCTCATCCTTATTTTCCACCATTACAGGTAGTTTGCTCTGAACTTCTGACACTGGTTACATGTGGGGCATGTCTCTGCAGTGCAAACACGTGGCCAAGCAGGAGATGTGTCATGGGGCTACGAAAAGGAAAAAACCCTCACACTTCTGCACTATGCATAGCACCATGACCTCTCTCGGCATCCTTATGACAAGCCCAGTGCAGGTAGCAGAGTCAGGGTGGGCAATGATGGTGTCGCAGGGTGTGGGGGCTGCCTTGAGCTCCATCTAAAGCTACATCTGCCTGACACTCCACACTTAGGCATTTGCATTTAGGAGTTCAAGCTTATATTCAAGAATTACATTGAATTATATTCAAGAGAGCATTTAAATCTGATTTCAGCCTGTCCTTAACAAGGCACATTCTAACATCAGGTTCAGCTGCTGCAGAAGATATGGCTGATATCTCTGCTTCAGTATTTGTTCATCTATAGCAAAGTCCCTGGTTGCACATTAATTAACCAAAACCCTATGATGGAATACCTGTCTCCGAAAGCATTCCTCCAGGTTATGAGTGGGGTCTGCAGCACTTCCACAGCAGTTCTTCATCATCTCATCATACCGGATAGCGACAGAAAGGATCGTTGGGGCATAGAGGAAAGGGTGCCTTCTGGAAACCTCATAGATAAAACTAAAACCGAGAGAAAAATGTCTTTAGTTTTGGAGTAAGCTCCTACATGCAGGGGGCATCAGTGTTAGTGCAACATCTGCCATATATTAAAATGACAGCTACTAAAGTGATTGCTTTCCTGTCATTGTGACAAACTGTATAGAGTGGTGTTTATCTTGGAAAATTCTGATGGGACTGAGGTTTTCCTGGAAACTAAAGTCTCAAACCCTGCCAGTTCTGGCTTCGAGGCAGCAAAAGTTCTGCTTGGCTTTCAAGGACTAAAGGGAGGCCCTTGGTTTCAGAGGAGTCCTTTACATAGACCACAATAAAATAGGCCAGATCGTTTGTCATTTGTACCTATATCCAAAGCAGGAGGTGGCAGAACAGCCTTCACATAATGACAATTACAGCTCGATGAATTACGCAAATAATTCATATTAGGAAGAGAAATGACTATGAGATGACAGAGAGTCTTACACTGAACTTTTTGGTTGATACTGCATTTGCTGTCTCCAGACTCATAACTCTCATATCTAGGCAACGAATCTATGATTTATTTACTTACTATCCTGTTAATGGGTGTTGATGCTGTGAATGATTTTTGCAGGCAGCTTCAGCATTTGGCCTTTCAAAAGGAGAAATGAACCCTCTTGATGCATTTTTAAGGGAGAGGAAGCAGTCGTTTCTTTCAGGATCCTTTTTAGCACAGCAGTCAGTAAACCTGGGAGGATTTTCCTCCTGGCATATTGTATCGAGGAAAATCCTGTCCTGTGAAAAATTGGAAAAAGTTAATTTGTGTGTGGATTCCATCTTACTCCTCTGAGTTCTCTGAGGAGGCTACTTTAAGCCAACAAGCCTCGACTTGCATAAACTCACAGTTTCTCTCTCTATTACCTCCTGCTTTGACTGCAGTAAAAATCAGACTGACTTCTAAAATCTGTAAGTGATGATTTCTCAAACTGGTATCTACTGTTATGCCAAGACAGACTTCAAAGCAGAATGGTTTTCAAGAACTCTGAATTTATAACATTATTCAGACCCTTTTTCTTGATAACAATCAAGATGATTGCTCAACTTGTATGCTGCAGTTTGCAGTATAGCAGGACTTGTGTTTTATAATTACAGTCAGGTTCGTACAATGCGAAGTGTCTTGTTTCTTGTTCATCAAGTTGTGGTGCTCAGGTCCAGCTGTCGGTTACACCTCAGCTGGGAACTGTTTTACTTCAAGGTTGGGTTCAATGTGTCTAACACAGACTGACATGCCATAACACAGACTGACATTCACATTTCATGATTCAATCTGCCAGCTCCAAATGTGTGTTGGAGCAGACACCATCAAAAACCAGGGATGTGAGTTAATAGAGTGGAGCAAATGCCTATAAACATTGCATTTGCTAGTAATACCTAATTTGGCTTCTCCTGGATTTTGTTATGCCACCCATAAAAGCACAACTTTCTGAACATCTTTTAGAAAGGTGCTGTTATATTTGGGGCAGGTGGGGGGGGGAGGAGGAGAGGGACTTTATTTTCTTCTACTTATCTTGAGATGCTTTATAGATGGGAGCCTGGAGAACAGAAGAGTCAATAAGGCCAAATACACCTATACAGGGAAGTCACATCTCTTAATAAATGTATTCACACCTCTTCGGAAAAATGCATACCAGGGTGCTAAAATGACAAGTCACTTGTGAAAATGTTTGCCACATTAGAAGCATAAAGGTGCTTACCAAAGGCTTCAGGCAGTCTGGGTCATCTCTGGCTGCAGCAGCACATCTTTTGGCAAGGTCTGTGACATCTTCAGCCATTTTAACTGCTTTGCCAAATGTGCCTCCTTGCACATACTGAGCAAACATGATCATGGCACTAGAGAAGAACACACAGCATTAAGCCTGTAGCTGGCTACTTAAAAAGTAATTATATAACTTTTACATGTGAGACAGAAAGAGGATCTGTATCACCCCGGGCTGAGTTGGCACGGGCTGGCAGAATGGGTGACTGACTCACGGTACATGTTCATTTCCAAATGACACAAGGAGGTTCAGTGGCAGCAAATTTGCAAGTAGACGCTTTACCTGGACAACTTACATGGCTTTAAAATTATTCTCCTGCAGCTGAGAAAAATGTTGGCCAATGCTGTTTTTTTCCTCTGAAAAACAAGATAATTTGGATAAAAAATGTTTCCTAAATGCTTTATCAAATATCTTTTGGGCTTTTTTGGTACTGGAGCTTTGGAGTAAGAGAATTTGGTGCCTGGGGTACTAGCACTGAGAGGAGGAAGGTGTAAGGTTGGACTTCCTATTTGACTTAAGCAAGAGTATGTGAAACTATTTGTTTCTGACCTACAATGTAATAAGGCCAATATAATTTCCCTGACTAGCTCAAGTGTTGCGGGGAGGAATATGCTAAAATCTGGAGGGTGTTCAGCTACTTTGATGATGCACTTCACATGATCAAATAAGTACCTTGCAAAACACCATTTAGTCTTGCCTTAGCTATTTAGAGGTGTGCTTGACCACTCTTTAGCTACAGTTGAAGGATTTTCTGTGCAGAAAACATGGGATAAATTGAAGACTACAGTGGTAGGCAAAGCTCAGAAATTCACAGAGCTGCATTCTTCATGTTGTGAACTGGCCCAGAGGAAAACAAATGTGTCCAATCTATGGGAAGCTTCTGTGCAAATATCTTTCCTTTGCCTTTATTAATGGGCAAACCTAAATGCAATAATTTGAGTGCCTTGTTCATCAGGGAATATTTTGAGAGATTAATTTTAAAATAAGGGGCCTGTTCCCAAATCATGATGTTACTGTCTCACCCTCATGTTGGTAGGGTGGAGATCAGTGTAAAAGGATCAAACAAATAAGCCAGGGTCTCCCTCTGAGTACTGGGGGGGTGTCAACTGAGACGATAAAACATGAGATAAATAACACAAACATCGGTTCTATTTTACATTGTTGAATCATTCAGTGCATTTGGAAGTCCTAAAGAGGAAAAAAAGGTTGACTAATGATAACAGTATGTAATAGGAAAGAAGCATGTGAACTGCACACTTTGGAGGTTTTCAGCTGTCTCATTTTAGGCACTTAATGAGAAGTGTGGTCATTGTAGGCTCCTCCATTAGTCAGTGAAGAGAGAGTAAGACCCTCCAAAAGGTAATACAGAGCAATAGCTTAATTTATCTACTCTGAGTGGCCACCTGGAGGTAGCATCCCTCTTGGGACTTCTCTGTCTCGCTTCCTTATGGACTATGGAGGGAAGCTAGAACAACCAGAGGCTTTACTTCAGCAGGTTTGGGAATACCTAAAATTAGTGGCACACCCATATCCCTGTGGATTAAATTACCCTTCAGTACACTTCCTCCCAGTAACCACTGGCCGTCCTGCACTCTACAAGGATTCTCAAGCCATAAAGAAGCAACTCATCTAAGTTGATCACAAAAAATTTATACAGATACAGTTTTATTATATACCTTTGACTCATAAGAAAGTACCCAGTGGCATTAGAGCTACCAAATAAGCATGCATGCCAAGTTACAGCCATCATCATTATACAAAAGAATAAAAATATGAGACATATTCTTACCTGTTTCCCTATAACTTCTAGGCACGGCTTTGACTACAGTAAGGCTCACCAATAGAATAACATAAATTATTGTCCTGCAATTCATACTGTCAGATTTTAGCAGGGGCCTGGGGTGAGCTTGGTTCATCTGTGAAAGGCAGAAAGAATTAAGGGGAAAGAGTTACTTTTATACTCTCCCAAACGATTTTTGGTTAATAAAAACCTTTTTACTGTCATGTAATAACATTAGCCCTTTTGGAATATTCTCACAATAATTAGACATGCCATTATTTGCTCAGTATGATGAACTGACCAGTTGGTTGCAAAGAAAAGACCTTGGAGATTCTTTTTTTTTCCTGAAATTTAGACAAATAGACATTTCTAACTTATCACACTTCAAACAAGAAGTTTAAACACTCCCTGAGCTTTTTATCGTGCATACTGATCTCCTCTACTTACAAATTTGTTCAAAGGTGATTGCTGCACAGAAGATGTCTTCATAACACGTTGTTGACTGAAAAATACCAAGTTCAGCTCTTAACCAGACATTTTTGCATCCCTCCTTGCTGTAGAAGCTCTCTCTTTCTCCCAGATCCCAAGGTGTCATGGTAAAAAGGCTGAATTAAGTACCCCCTGCAATCCCCCACATCTGTTGAGGAAGACACAGATAAGCTCTGCCCCACTGTTAACTAAAAAGCCCATAGGAAACAGAGAAGTCTACTTGAAAGACAGAGGTCTGGAGGTTATGGACCATGTTTCTACATATCTGATACTCATTTAGTCCATAGGAGCAGATCAGAGAAAACGTTTCCAAAGAGGTGATTCCCTTACACTGCTGGGACTCAGCCCAATCTCATGTCTGCTCGTTGCAGATTCCTGCCTCCAGCCCCTGGACTCAGCAGCATCCCCTGTTGTGGCTGCCAGAACAGAGTCCCCTCAGGCACAACCTGGGGACCATCCGGGGTGCTCCTGCTTCCATATACCCAGAAGTAGCAAGGAGAGATGCAGATGGATCCTCTCATTTTCAGAATAACACTTTAACACAACCTTGTTACTATAAGCGATAAAAATAAAAGGAAGTGGGGGTGTATTACTTGAAGCAGAGCTGCAGAAACAGCTGAGGCACTGATGTCAGAGACTTTGTATAGCAGGTTCTTCTTTGGCCCAGAAGAATGTGTTTCAGAAATTATATATGTGTAATGTGTTGTGTTAAGTATTTCTGGTGGCTGTATTTAAAATTCTGGCTGCTGCATTTAAAATCCTTTAAACTCAGTTTCTCCACTGCCCTATTCCATACTCAATAGGATGGTTAACTACTTTTCACTTTTCTTTGAAAGTACTTGCCACTATTCTGATGGCAGTCTGCCTATTTACAGTGAAACCACTCTTATTTGCAGGAGGGAAACGTATGTGTAGTATTTAACTGGAAAGAAAGCATGGCAAACTCCAGAAATGAGATCCAATTAAGAGCTTAGGTCCTCATTAAGAGTTCCCATTGTTGACTTATTCAATTTCACACCTACTGAAGACCCAGCTGTTTCCAGAACTTTTTAGAAACTGTCTTGCAAGGTCAACAGAAAGGTGAAAGCAGCTGATGGCCCTCAGGGTTGTGAATTTCCATCAGGTGGGGATGGTTGGTTGGGGATGCTCCATACTCTCTCGAAATACCTGGGCAGTTACACTTTCAGAATTTTTATGCTCTATTACACAGCTGAGAGATAGGTCAGTTTTTACTAGATATTTATTTTTAACGATGTTCACCAATTTTAGGGGAAGTTCTCTGCAGTTTAGACTGGTGTATGCTTCTGATAGACTTCAGTGATTATTCTCAAGCTAGGTCAACAAAGTGGAAATGTGTCTGTCTAGAGCTCAGCTATTTTATTTCTGCTCTTACTAATGAGAATAGGATTTGTGACTCTCTTTTTTGTTTGGGTTAGTTTCTTCATGGTCGTATCAATATTTTAATCCTGTTTTTTGAAATTCAACAATGGAGTTTTCTGGTAAGCTAAGTAGTACATGTATTGGATTCAATATATCCTTTCTCTATACTTGGAGAGTATCATTCTTGTCAACTCCTGAGCATTCACTCTAAAAAGAGTAGTGGTCACAGGAAGTTCATGATCCTGGAAGAGCTCAACTTCTTCCCAAGTAGTAAGAAGGTTTGTCTTAAAAAAAATTCTCAACTGCTCTGATGTGATATTTGGAGTTATTTTTCCTGTAAGTAACCTCATGTACTGGTATATACCATGCAAGAGGCATATTGGAACTTCAGAAACTGTTTTATAAAGAAAGCATCTTTTGTGTTTGTGTTTTCAGATTAAAATATCATTAAATTAAGTTGGCTAGATTTTATGTGATTGTATCTTTTTGAATCAGTCTTGTTTTGGTACTGGTGTCTCTTGCCTGGAGAAGATACGATACAGCAACAGTTATGAAACATGGGTTGGTGACTTTCCCCTTCCTCCTTCCCAATGTTTCTCTCTGTTGTAGACCCAAATCACCACAGGCTTTATGAGTTCCTTAATTTTTTTCTTATCCTGAGGAGCCTATTGCAGGTAGCTAACCTCAGCACGCTCTGGGGCTTGGCTGGCCCTGGGTCACTATGTATGTAGCACATCAGCAATTCTTCAGCTATGATACTCTCATCTGGGGTGCAGAGCCATTTGGTAGTGGCAAGGACAAGTTCCTAGCACCTTCCCCCTTGCCCTAGAGGAGCATCTCTGTGGGTTACCTTGACATCTATTTCAGTGTGTCAGGCTGTGCTCTTCTATGACCCTGCAAAACTGATGTACCTGTCTGAGTGGCTGGTTTACAGAAATGTATAATGTAAGATATAATACTATATCTAATATATATAATACAATGTATATAACTTGATCAATTATATTCTGAAGAAATGTATGCTAGTTATGAAGACTAACAGTGCCAGCTTGTGTAAACTGGTTCTGCTGAAGGCAATGTAATTATCCCAATGTACATTAGCTGAGAGTCTAGGCCAAATTTTCTGATGTTGCTGCTTTTTTTTTTTTTGCTGGTCAACTGAGGTGTGGGCTGGCCAGAGGAGAGCTGGAAATAGCAGTGAGAGGTATCATTCTTTTAATAACTGCAAATACATTAGCATGTAAAGGACACATATTTTTGTAACTTAGCATGTTTCTGGTAAAGCTGTCTTTGCAGGTAACTGAGACATTGTTTGCAGTATTGTAAGCATCAGAAGATGAAGCCCTAGGAAGTTTATTGACTAACTAAAACCGAGAACCTGGAAAAAAAATTAAAAAGGGGGGGGGGGAGAAAAATATGTTGGAAACTTGATAAGGAGGTAAGTTGCAGGTTATTAACATTTCTGTAACTGTGGATCTATCTCCCTAGAAGGCGTCACAGTATGAATGTCTCTTTAGTCTCGAGATTATTGAACCTTCATTATTCAAACCATTTATCTGCACAGCCAATAAAAATGAGGATTTGATCATACACTGGAGAGATGGTCTGATGGAACCAGGCCCTTTAATGCTCTCTGTCTGTGTTTCACTCTGGAGAGATCCCTATTGCTCCATTGAGCAGGAGTATGACTGTTGTGCTGTTTATAAAAGCTTTGTTCATATCTAATTTAGTTCTGTCTTTGTGGGACTGAGCCTGCCACCTCTGTGTCGGTAAAGGCTCATAAATCTTATGTCATGTGCTATTTTGGCTTTTCAAGGAAAGGGAAGAAAGACATATAAGATGACCATTAGAGAATGAGGGGTTGCTGGTACGGTTCTTCACTGCCTTCCTGTAAACAGCTGTGTCAAAAGATGAAAGTAAATAAATACTTACATGCACATACAGAGATGGATTTGTGTGTGTGTGTATATGTATACATATATTTAAAAAATCCAAGTTCTGTTAAGATTGTAAAGCTGAGGTGGTCACAGATTGCCCTCAAAAAAATCTCATCTGTTGGGAGTCTTTCTGTATTGTTAAAAATAAAGAATCCAGCAGCTGGTGTGGAGGTTGGTTGATGCATACAGAAGACATCTTAGCACTGACTGTAAATATTGTGCTTGGCCTGTCTGTACTGACTTGAGCTTAAATATACCCTTGTTGCTCAAGAAATACACCTGATGTGTAAGATGCAGCTTGCACACGTTGAACCGCTGAGCATGTCTGCCGGCAGCGGTAGCAGAGTTGCTGTTAAGACGGTGGGTGACAGCTGTTCTGCCCTAGCAGCAGAACTTTCTGCCTTTTGGGAAATGAGGAATAATTCCCTACTATGAAGAACAAGAACTTGTAATGACTGGATTTAAAAATAAAAGGATAAAAGTATTGTTTAAAATGCTAAAAATGCAACAAAGAAAGTCTGGTTTCTTGCAGGTTTGCTTTGTTTAGTTTTCATTGAAGACCTTGACGCCTTTCCTCCTCATCTTCCAGTAACTGCTTTCTGGTTGAATACACAGTTTTCCATGGAAAGCCAAAACCATTTCAGCTTTTCCATGTTACTCAGTTGGATAACTACAGATTCCCTAAGAAAACTCACTTTCGTAAAACGTATTTGAATCTTTCTGCAAATACTTAGCTCAAAAAGCAACAGTCCTGTGTCCTCTTATATGTGTGTGTGAATGACATTCCAGATACTCTGAACTGGGATTATGCTCAGCTCCTTTTGCTAAAATACACTGAATTTACCCTGTGTAGTCACAGTATGGCCCAGGTCCAGCATCATTCACCTGAGAGCCTTTGTCTGGAGTGTTACAACTTGAACCTTACTGAAGCAGAGCAAAGTCTTGTATTTGGCTTTTAGGGTTGTTGTTGGAAATGTGAGAAAAGCAGAACAGTGAGGAATCTGCAAAACACACATTTCCTTGACACAGGATGCCCAGAGCAAGCACAGGATGGGATGGAGGTCCAGTAATTTGTGTTGGATGTGGTGCCAAGGAGGAAAGTGAAGCGGGGCGTAGGCTGTGTGGTCCCATTCTTTCATTTCAAGGACAGATTTATCTCCTTTTCTACTCTTTTCTCTCAGAAGATGATTTCTGTAGCAAACTTCTGACTTTGTGCCTCATCCTTCCTTTTTTCCCACAGAACCCAGCAGCACCCCTTGCACCAAGTCGACCTTGCTTCTTGTCTTCCCTCTTTTTCCCACAAAAAAACAGCTGTATCCTTTGGCACCCCCAAGCAAATTATGTCATTTCTCAAAAAATAATGACTTGACTACAATTCCACCCACTCACCCATACCTACTAAGATAAATATTACCCCAAGTTTGTACCTAACTTTCAAGGATGATAATCCGACACCAAATTGGAGGGACAGATTGACAGGTTTGTGCTCTCGCCCACTCCCAGAAGGGACACCTTTTGGTAAGATTTCCTCAGCTATGCCAAGTGTATACCCGGGAACTGTGTGTGTGTGTGATTGCAATCCTTTTTCTTTTGTGTAGTGCTATATAGCCAACCTGCAGTTTGTGCATTTATTGTAGGCAATCTTAAAGAATCTGTAGATGTTGCATGAAAATAAACCATACTATTTGTGAATCTGACTGCTTCTCTTGAATGCAACCAGACTTACAGTGTATGAGCTGTTTGGGCTAGGTCAGACCTATAGTGATGGCCACTAATCTGCATTATTCGTGAATCTGATGGCTTCTTTTGAACGCAACTGGACCTACAGCATACAGGCTGTTTGGACATCGGGGTCAGACCTATAGTTACAGCCCCAACTGGCATACCTATTAAGAGATAAGTCCAGCCGCCCCTAGCCCCTCTAATCTCTGAGGAGTGGCTAGAACGCAAGGGGATTTATTTCTTACCAAATTTATTCTCACCCTAAATGCAACAAGGGTCAACTCTGAAGCTTGTTGAAGAGAGTGAAAGATTTTCTCTTGTGACAGTATGCCAGTTGGCACTTACTGCTGAATCTGTGCCTCAGAACTGAAGGCGTGGCATTGGAGATACTATATAAAGCTTTATTACCTGTATATTCAGAAAATCTTTTCTGGTCTATGTAGCCTGGAGGCAATACAAGGGAGGAAATCCAAGTTGTTCACTTCATCCCTGCAAATGATTTAACAATATTTGGCTATGCCTGGAAGTCTGATGGTAAGATTTGCTCTTTTCAGCCCCTGCAAATGACTACATCAAAATAATTTATGAACTTCTGTTTGACCTGGAGATTATTTCCTGAGTGTGTATATTTTGCCTACAGTGTATGTCCTAACCTCTTTTCTGATTATATATGTAATCCAGACCTTGTTATTTTTAAAAGGTTTTATGAATTCATGGACTGTCAGTACACAGAGAAGTATGACTTCTTTCATGAAAAACAGGCTATTTTTGACATAGTATTAAAGTATTCTCTTGTTCCCCAGCCATGCCTCTTTGCTCATATATGTTGAAAAGATGTACACGGTGTAATGCAAACCATAATTTGTCTAGCTAAAAGGATCCTGTTCAAATTCTTTTAACTTGAGGGAACGAAAAGATTAATGTATGATGTCTGGCTTCTCCCCTTTTTTTAGTAACTCTTAGGAGTTTTGTGTGGCCCCTTGGTTTGATATGAATTGACAGTTTTTCCTTGAGTCCCAGTCTTCGGGAGTCTTCACCCTGTGGGTGTATAAGCATGTTGGCACAGGAGACAGGATAACCTCTTGCAGTGCAGGTGAGAGAATGCCCAGGCCGTGCATGCCGACGTGCTGCCACAAGTTGGCAACAAAATCCTCCGTCCTTTGGTTTCTCTGAGTCACTTGGCTGGGAATGAAACAATTTTCCTCACTACTTTTCTCTCTATCCTGTTTATCTCTGGGCTTGCGAGGACGCATTTGCTGCGTGCTTTGTGTCAGAGTGGCATGTGGCTGGAAGGTACAGAGGGTGTTTTGTGTGGTCCCATGTTGGAAATAAATTGGTGGGTGTCTGAGGACTCCTTGTCTGGGTGGGTGTTTGTAATGTAGGTCTCTTAGCATGCCAACATAGGAGAAAGCTTTACTTCTCTTTACAGTCCAGTTCTGTTAAAAGATGTCCCTTCTGAGAGACAAAAACTTGCATACAACAGTGTGAAAGGCAGATCACTCTTAGGAGGGGCTTCAATGAAGTGTTGTGTTAGCAACCCAGCCCTCCTCCTTTGTCCTGGTGCACCAGATGTAAAACCTGGCCCATTACAGGAGCTGGTAAAGATTAGTGGGCTGCCAGTCATGCTGTTGGTCCTTCAGTGTTACTGCATCTAAGGTCAAGCACTAGGAATCAGCTGCTGTGATTCTGGTAATTTTTTCAGGAGTATAACAGAGAAAAAAGAGGGAACACAGTCTTTTAACAAACTGACAGATTAAATCTTCACATACAGGATATTAATTTGCTACAGATTCTAAGCTCTCTTTGCAAGATAAATTCACCTAAAACTCAGAGCCTTTCTTGCACTGTGAGTTCTCTTTCCCTTCATGCCTTTTCTCTTCCCCTTTATTTTTGCTGTGACACTGAGGGCATGCTGAAAGAGGGATGACTGCTCTCCAGGATGTCTGCAGGCTGTGTAAGACCTTGTGGGTAGCAGGGTGACAGAGCCAGCTAGTTCTCATGAAGAGGTTCAGTCAGTGACCAAAATGCCATGAAAAGTCACCTTATTGCCCTAACAGATGTGTTTGTTTTTTATACATGGTGAAGGATTCCTGGGTGACCTGTTCTTGAGAGAATTACTCTTGAGCTTCTAAGAGAAGATCTGTATTCAAGGCTCTTCTCCCAGCTTCTGTTGCATGAAGCTGTGCCTTTCTCCCAGGTATGCTGTTAAGCAACAAGAGCATAAGAGGAAAAAGCAACCATCCCACCACTGCTGCCTGCAGAAGTGGAGCTCCATGGCACTGCTCTCACTTCCTCCAGCCTTTTACTTCAGTCTTTCCAAGTACAGGACGTCAAAACTTCCATCTGAAGTGCAATTTGGACACCTTCATGACATGAGGACTGAGTTGTATCCTGTGATTTTTACTATTCAGATTTCCACCCTGCCCTACTCATCCACCTCCACTTAATTCCAGGACCATTCCAAAAGCAAAATACTCTTCTATGGAGTAGAAAAGAAACATTCTGTTAACTCCAGGAGTTATTGCTCACTCAAAGGTGATCTCTTTTATAGAAAATATTTTTGATATTAAGAAAAGGAGCAAAACCAGATACCTATTTTGTACTTGGAGGACTGACACCTCTGTTGAGGAGTTCCAGTTCCAGTCTAGTTCAGGGGGCGGTGTTGGTGCCAGTTTCATCAAGAGAACTGAGTGTCTGCTTTTGCTCTGTAAGATGCTTTCTTTCACACCATAATGAAAGGGTTTCATTGGATATAACCTTGTTCTGCGTTAGGTGAGGATTATTTTCAGGAGAGGTTCTTCCCCTTTCTGTATTCAGTGAAATGAATGTACTTCTGGAAAGTCTAGACTGAAGTAGTTATTGCCTCCAAAGAGGGAGGAAAGAAGTAATCATTGATCCTGGGTGTTTTTTTGGTATTGGCAGTGGGACCTGCAGCCCAATATGTAGTGTGAAAGCTTTAAAGGAGTCACGTTTTGTAGAGCTGCTGCATACTTTTTTGTTAACAACACAATATGCCCTTTATTGGGAAGCAAAGCCTATATGCCAGCTAATTATGAGAGCATAAGATGAATATCTGGAATGGAAGTAGTAAGGAATTTCTGAAGTTAAAATCCTCTGCCCCCCACCCACCCTCCCCTTAACTTCCTAAGCAAAACACTTCTACTTTTATCTGTGTTCCAAATCCTACCATGGGTTGATTGCAACTGAAGTGGACACAACAAAGTACAAAGGGTGGCATTTACAACTTGTCCTTGTCTTTATCTGGCACCTATAGGTGTGATGGTCTGGCCAAGTGAAACACCGTTGCTGAATGTCCAAACAAGTTATCTTAATACAACACAACCTCTGTTATCTTAACACAAGGCAAACTTTGGTTGCAGTGACCTGCTTATGCAGCACTTTAGAGTAAGGCAGGGAACTTACTATATCTGCCCTCAGGTATCAAAACAATATACCTGTGCTTTTGAGAAGGCCCCAATTAAATTGTTGCAGCTGCCTTGTGAAAGTCACTGCTCCCAAGATGTTGAGCATTGTACAGCTCACTCTGGATCTAGTGGAGTTTTTATTTTGGGGAGTATAAATGCTCCCTTAAGTTCTGGAGTCAAGTGCCTGGTATTGCCTTGTCCAGGCTTTCTCTTCTGATAGAGTCATCCTTTCACTGGATCAGTTTTTCTACACTGTATACTCCTAAGATGACTCCATTTGCAGCCTGCCCCTCAGGTGTGAGATTTATGGTGGCCCCACACAGCAGAGACAGCTGTCAAGTACAAATCCCCTTTTGAAGCCATGCCGCCTGGTATTTCATATCACTTTGGAAAGGGATGGGGATTTCCCTTGGGTCAAGTGCACGTAGTGGCTCTTCTTGCCTTGCACTTCCAACAAGAAAGTTCTTCTTCCACTCACCATGTTTCTGTAAGGTTGTGTTTGAGATGCTTTCTCCAGTCAAAGACTCTGTCTCTCAGATCCTTTTTTCCCTAAACAGGCCAACACTGTAACAGGTTGTTGGCTCCCATCCTATCCTCATTTTTTCCTGACAACTTTTAGGTTGTTCGTGTAATAAGTAAGGTTATGTTTGAATAAATAATTTTCAAGAACAGTTGTGAAGCCCTGTACTTAATTATTTTGAAAAATACATTGACTTTTCCAGTTCTTACATTTTCTGTTTTCCACGGACTAACACTCCCTGTGTGTGTGCATCTTGTGTTTAAGATGGAAGCACAGATGGTAGGGTTGAGTACCCTCAACACAGGAGGTGAGTGTGACATGTCTTTGGGTAGTTGCAGTATTGTATGTGGGTTGGCTAGAATGGCACATTGCTCAGAAAAGACCCATGACCTTCTGGAATAGTAGATAGAGACCAGACAGGTTACCTAGGGTATTTCAAATGGCATTAGACACTTACTTTTAGACAATTGAATCATATCTGTAGCATCTGTATGATCAGGAAAGCTTAAGATGCCTTAGGCTTCTAGAGACTTAAGGGCTTGCTTCTCTGTCTGTAGAGGGAAAGGTACATAAAATTGTTCCCCTCATACAAGGGACCGGCTAAGTATGTCCACCTAGCAGAAATACATGGTAGGGATAAAAAAGAATAGTGACAGGAATCTAAAATGGCCTACCTCCTAAAAATGAGTCAATGGAAGTAGCCACAATGCTACAATTGATTATCAGACCTATATAGGTGTTCTATAAGGAAAGGAAATGGAAGAGTAATGAGGCAATGGCTTTCCTTTCTACTACGTCTGCTTTCACATTAAACCATTGCTGCATTGCATGAGTTGTTCTTTTTTGTTTTATAGAATTAAACAGTAAACTGGAATAATGAAGATTTGTGAATTATTCCTTTATTGTCCATTTAAAGAAGACAACAACAGAATTGAAAAGGATATGAAAAGGTCATGGATTATCAGACTGAGTAATTTAAGTGACTTTGTTACCACCAGGAAAAAAGAAAAAAAGTAAAGGCCTAGCAGAAGGATTTTCCATCATTAGCATTGTTAACCTAAATTGAGAGAAACCAAAAAGACAGTATACAAGTCTAATACTTACGTAAACCACCCAGAAGCCACTTGCTAAAGCTGTTGAGTCACAAGTCCAAGGTGCAGTTCAGGCTTAAGCACGTTAGTGCTAGTCACCCGGGTTCTCTCTGCCTCTGACCTAAAGAAAGCAAGATGAGCCCTGCTGCAGAGCTTAACTTCCAAGAGTAACTAGGTTCATGAATTGGGACTGGAACACACACACACACACACACACACAAAAAATAAAGCTATAGAAACAGTCCTTAATGTATGTTGTGTTCTGAAGAGGGATGTTTCATGTTCCTGAACCACCTTGTGAATGCCTTGTCAGAACCTGCATCTCAACAGAGTGTTGATCCATTACGTGAGTCAAAGCTGTTGAAAACCTTTAGTGCCAGTGATATTAGAGGAGCACTCTCATCAAGGAAGATGATTTGCTCAGTCTCAGAGTTCTTTAAGGGCCAAGAGAGTTTCTGTCCTTTATGCTACGTTTTGAAATCTTCTGCAATTTTGTTTTGCAGCCATCTTTTTCTAGGACTGAGGCCTTGTGTCTCATGACATAAGGTTTTACATGTGATAATATAGCAGAGAAATCTTTCATATATCTAGTTGGTCTCAATATTTACATGTGGTAGAGGGACATTGCTGCTGTAAGGTGCAGTGCTTTAGCTACCATTTCCTAACACTGTTCTACTTAGGGCTATGGGGTTTGCAGACTAGACTACAAACATAGCAGAAAGAAAGTCAAAGGGGACCTTGAGCACAACCTTTCATACAGTTTATATCTATTAGTCTGGTGTCAAGAAACACAGAATATACCATTCTAGAGAGAATAATTTTCTTAGTTGTTTATAAGGAATCCTTCCTCTGGAGCTAATGAGTTCACACTGAAGGAGATCATGATAATACGGAGAATGTAACCAAGATTTATGGTAAGTCTGAAATGCTGTCAAGTTCTTACTCTCCTTTCAGAGCAGAATTTAGGCTTAGGAACCGATTTTTATACTTTCTGAAACTGTGGTTTGAGACCTCTCAACTGCTGCACATAGCTTTGTTTTGGCTTTTTATTTTTTAAATGTTGACTTCTGCTGAGTGTTCTGACATGGCATGCAGAGGTAATAAGGTTAAAGGAATGAATGCTGTTGAAACTGGTAAAAAATGGATTACGTAACTGGAGATCACAATCACCTCAGCTCTTCATCTGTTTTAATTATTTGTTTTGGACCCCTTCTTTTACATATACTTTTCCCATGATTTTCCTCTTTCCTGTGTGAGATGCCTGAAGTGGATCAGTCATGAGGAAATTACCTTATATATGTCACAAGTGACATATGTCTTGAAGTGCAATGTGAAGATTAAGTAGTCTGTTTGTACATAGAAGTGTAGTTTATCTGTGGGCAAATGCATGGCAAAGCCAGCTGTACAAATGGCCACTCTAGCTGGCTGAATTACTTGGTCTAAATGCATTCACTGATATTTGCTATGTCAGGTTTTGTTGTCAAGTGGTTTGTAAAGATATGAAATACCTTTCTCCCCAAGTATGTCACAGCATCTCTTTGCTCGCAGCATTTGTCTGTCATAGCAGTAAAATCGGCAATCATCTTCTTTATTTGTCAGTCTGGGGGTTGCATTTAATGAGAATGAGAAGCAATCTGGAAAGGAAGTCAAAGACAGAGTTAGAGCTAGTCACTGAAGCTTGACACAGAGATTTGTAATATCATTTGAAGTTTGTAACTGTACTCTCTGTCCAGAAGGACATACGCTACGGCTGCCACCTGTGGCTCTATTTCTATTTCACTTTATGTCTACTTCTCCCATAACTGTCTTTTCTGTTTCTCTTCCTTCACAGTAGGAGGAGCGGAGGAATAGTATTCTTGAATACACATTGATATTTTTAGGTAAGCCTGTCAATAGGACCTACCTCTGCTAGGGTACAGACTTCAGTCTAGTCAGCTGAGATACACGCTGATAAGAAACAATATGTGTTATTGGCTAAACAGATGTTCTCAGCTGAGTGCTGCTTCCTAAAAGCAGTGGTGTTTGGAAACACTGGGAACTATAAGGCCTACTAGTCTCCAGAAATGTGATCCAAGATGCCAAAGATGTAGGGAAAAAAAAAAAAAAATACCCTTGAGTTCTGCTCAGACACAATTTTTACCTGGAAAAAGTGGAGACAGGTAGATGTATTAATTTCTCTCAGAAAATAAAATTATTTTCAGCTTGTAGACAGGCGTTCTGAGTCATCCTGGTAATTTTTCTGACAATATGCTTCATCATTGGCAAGAACTGCAACTGAATTACAATTCTGTCATATGTGACATACTTGTTCTCATCTGTGGGCGACTTGCAATTTAATTATTTGGTTTTCTATTGAAGTGACCAAAGGTTTTGATATGATTTTTACATACAGTAGTTTGCAAAATGTAAAATAAGTGTTGCAGTATTATAAGGGATTACCAGATGCTGTCTACATGAGAGATGGATCTGGATTCCAAAGCTGATTAAGATGAGCTGCTTTAGTTGATACTTCCAAAACATTCATTTCTGATTAGGAGTATGTGCTCTTCCCTTCATTTACAGTTGCAGACATAGCTTCAGCATCAGTTCTATTCTACATTAAAATCAGAAGGACTTAACTCAGAAAGCAGCATAGGAACCATGGACACACGTCTGGAAAGTCTCTTGCTTAAGAACGGTAATAAGAGTTGCAGATTATTCCTTATCTCTGTTCTCCACCATATTTTCAAATCTGGGGACAGCCTGTCCATGTTGTTTTCTCAAGTGGTGTTTGGACACTTAGTCTGTTGTGAAACCTGTCTCTCCAAACTTCTTCAGAATCTTGCAATTCTACTCGTGAATCCTGCCTAATTCCTTGATTTCTTTTCATATCTGAACAAGCTACAAGAACGAGCATGTTTCACAAATGAAGATAAACAACCCTTCGAAAACTTATTTTCTCATGTAAGGCTGACCTTGGGATCTAGAGGGGTTCAATTATTCTTATCATCGCAGTAGAGGGAAAAATGCACTTAAGGTTGAAAAAATTCAACACATGGAAGTGCTTAACAAAACAAAAATACAATTTTTTTGGATGGAGAAAACTGTAATACCCTTAGATTCAAGAAAGTGCTGGGACTGTGCTGTTTGCAGCAGTTTTCAAGTGCACACTTGTAGTTGATAACCAGAACAAGTGTAGGAGCATGAAGAAAAGCAGACCATCTCACAACCATATGAATGTAACTGTAATGAAAAAAAAAAAATATAAAGCCCTTGTAATACTACACAAAGCTTCTAAGCAGCAAGATTTTACTAAGAAAACAGGATCCATTTTTGTGTTTGCTAATGGCCCCAATTAGTCATGAAAGTCACCATATGCCTTCTTGTGTCTTCGGACCCAAATGGGTATCAACATTCCATATTAAAAAGTACATATTTATACACTTGTATATAAAAATATAATGATAGCCAAAGATTTCAAGAGTTTTACAACGGAGAAATCTTCACTCCCATAATTACCATTTTTCTCCTCTTTGTGTTTTCTTAAATTAAAGGCTTTTTAAAAGTTATTTTTCCTGGGAAAACAGAGAAGAAAGGAAGGTAGAGAAATTGAGAATTACACCTAGGAAAATACAGGTGTGTTTACTAGAATATTGCAAACTGAAAATATAGAAGTTTCTGAAGAAAGGTGTTTTTCTTTTAGTATTTTTTGTTTGAAAAATAATGTGATTTGGCAGTAGTGGATGAAAGACCTCAGTATTTGAAATGTGTGTGCAGCTTTTTCTAAGCACATACCCATATTTCTTCAAATTGCCCTATTCTACCTGACTAAAAAGTATTTATCCAGTACAAAATGAGCAGTTTCCTTACTATTCCAGGAATGACACTTTGTTGTCCTAATATTCCTTGAACAGCATACTGGGCTCCAGGCTCTGGTGTGATTGAAGGAAATATTCACTGGGAGATCTGAAAGTTAGGAAATGCTGCTCTATTTCAGGGTCAGTCCACTGCTGCACCCCATGCTTTGTGAAGTTTTCCTGATAGATTTTGTCCAGTAGTAGGCTAGAAGAAAGAAGTTGAGAGGGAAGAACATGAGAATGATGGGACTGCATAGAGGTCTTATGTATGATTTTATCCATTCAGATTCCTGTAAAATACATGTGCGTATATAAATCCACAAGTTGTTTAACTCTGGGGACAGATTTTCTGTGATGGTTGCTCATCAGTCTGGGTTGGCTGGGAATATAACCTAAATATTAATTTCCTACCGGTGGTTTAAAATGCCATGAGGTGCCACCTCATTGTCACCACACCGGCATGCAAGATGGGCAATGCTGTTCACTTGGTGAGCTATGTGTTTTGTCACAGCGCTTCTGGAGATACTGATGAAATGTGACCATGGCCCTGAAAGAGAAGTACTTTGTGAAACACGGGCATGTTTCAGACTTCCAGGCACTCTGACTTCTGCACTTTAGGACTTCAGGAACTCTCTGTAGGGACTGGGCTGAGACCACAGCTGGCTACGAGAAGATAAATAATATCATTGGGACTAAAATTTCCAATGGAATTCAATGCTTTTGCACATAATTGCGTGCATACCCCAAAGGACATGTCCAGCAGTGTGAATTGTTCATTCAAATGGTAAGGTGTGGTCCCAGAAATCTGTGTCTTTCCAGGTCCATTCCCTTCTCCAATGGATTATTTTTGTTTGTTTTCCTATCCAAAACTTTATGTCGAATATAAATACCTCAGATGGGGACTCCTTTTTGTGCATTTTCTACTGCTTGAATCCAAGAAGCTTCTAGGTGCTTCACACTCTTAATTGTTAATGATAACAGACAATATTTCTCCACCTCAGCATGGTTAGTGATACATTTTTGAGGGTTTTTTTTTGCATTCCCTTCATTACTAAGATCTATTGGTTAGGATTAATATTCTCAGAAAAGGGAATGTGGCCTGTCTCAAGCTGTGCTCTCTGTCACGGAGGGGTGACCTGCCAAGGCCCTGCCATGCACATATTAGAGGGCTGTGCTGTGAGGGTGTGCAAGGTGGCACCACTTCCAGCCTGAACGGAATTTTTGGTATTTCTGTCTGAGCTGAGCATTTTCTGTGCTGTGGAAAAGCAGAAGCATCAGTCAAAGGGAAAAAAATATTACTGAAGTGAGAAATGTTAAATTGATGGTTCACTTAGACTGCTTTAAAACTTCTTTCCTGTAACTTTTTGAACCACTGGACAAAGTCACATTTAGTTTCTAGGGAATAAAGGAAGGAAAAATGAGGCTTTGTGCTGCAGTTGCTGTGGGAATGCATGAATTTGCTCCTTTTGGGAATAGAGTAAGGCACTGGGTTACAGTTTACAAAAATGCCAGTTTTTCACCAACTTTTGAAGGGAATAGAACTACTACCTTCAGCTGGTATAGACCAAACAGGCCTATTATAGGTATGTTATAAATATACACAGGTATATTTTAAAATGTCACCCATGTACTGCCTAGTCCTAAAGCATTCATGTTTGTTAACTCTATGTCCTTAAAGGCTTCTCCAGGTCCCCTGAGCTCTCTAGTGACAGAGTATCTGTGTGCTTGACTGGAAAAGCTCAAGCCCACCCTCAAAATATTTATAATACTGTTACAAGAAATGACTGATGCAGCTCAGCAAGGACTATATACAAGCATGATTGGTTTTGTTTCTTTCCACCCCCTACACACACAAGTGCTCCTTTAGTCAATAGTGTTAAATAAACTCAGGTACTCACACTTTATTTGGAAAACACTGACACATTTTTCATTTTAGAGATCCTGAAAATAAAGAACTATTAGATTGGATTCTGGTTAGAGTCGATGCAAATCGTGACCATAAGACTTCTGTAAGAGATAGGATCAATTGGAAGTTTTTGATTGTCCCACATTCATTTCATGCATTTTAAAAAAGGCAGGTCTTCGCATACAGCAATGTGTACCCATATGTAAACTTGAAGCCCTTTAGCATTCATTAAAAAAATTTCAACATGTCGAAAGCAATTACTAGAACTTGTAAGATAATGAGGATTCCCATATGCTGAAAAATACAATTTTAAATTAGGTTATCTGGGGTTTTTGTTGATTTCTGTAAACTTTTTCTACTTAAAACCATATTTTTGTCTAGAAGTAGAGAATGTTTCATTGAAAATTATGTTTCTTACCTTTCACTGAGGGTTGGTTGTTTTGGTTTTTTGTTTTTTGTTTTTTTTTTTTTTTTAATGGAAAAGTAGAATATTCAAAGAAGTACAGATTTATCCTACTTGGGGAAAAAAACAACAACAAACCCCCCCAAAACAACCTAAACCCAAACCCCCAAACTATAATCTTTAATTAATTATAGTTAGCCTATTTTATGTATTCCAATAGGCTGAATACAGGGGTGTTTCATTTCATATTCCCTAGGAAATTATGCACTATTAACTCCAACCAGTTAGTTGCAAAGCTTGTAAGAACATGATAGGAAGGAAGGCAATTCAACTAGAATGTTCTTACCTGCATCTCAAGCAAAGCTTTTCTGGTTTTTAGCATGTAGCAAACCTGGAGAAAAATAAAAGAAATAAAATAGTATCCACTTGATTATTGTGGTTTATTTGTAAGAGTAGATCACATAGAGGAGCCTGGAAACAAAAAAGATTGAAGACAATGGAATAATTTGTATGCTGTTATCAACCAGTGTCTGTAATCTCCTCTTTGGGGGTGTCAGTGGTGAAGACAGTATTTATTGAATACTGTTCTATATCAGCAATTAATGGCTGAGGCACAGGTGAGAACTGCTGTCAGAATTCACTTAGGACTGAAAATCATTAGAGAGTTAATTTAGTATTTCAGCTGCTTTAAATGAGCTGAGGAACAGTTTCCTTAGCTTGTTCCGCTTTATACACTTCCACTGAAAGAATTGAAGAGGAGGTTTGGTTTTGTTCCTGGGGGAGCCCAGAGCAGGCAGAACGTACTTATGGATCTGATTCAATATTTGCATTCAGTTAAATTGGGCAGATTCAAATGAGCCACTGCTGCAATCAAAGTGACATACCACGTGTTTTAATACTGGTACCCCTGGCATATAGTAGCTTTATGTTAGTCGAAATGCAATTTACTAGTGCTAGTATGCAGAAAAGACACATTCAGTCTTTGGGCAAAGCCAGTAAAAAAAATCATGAATCGGAAACCAACAAAATTAAGTAAACTAGACAGCATTGCATACTAAAGTGTGCGTACTCATAATTAACACAAACGATATATCCCCTGCTGGGCAGCAAGGCAAGCAATACCCTTATAGTATGGGGTAACAGTGAACAGCCCTAGGCAGTCAAGTAGGTTGTAAAGATTTATATTAAGAAAACGTACACCCAAACGTACTAGTGGACTTCCTTTCAAATCTTAAAAACTTTGTGTGTCTTTGATGTGATGCATCAAAAGGTTCACGAAGCTTATCTGGGAGCAGAAAAGGGCTAAGTACTTGGATAACCAAGAAGAAATTTTCAGAAACCAGGGAATATGCCCTGCCCAAAGCCGCTGCCCATTACCAAGCCCTGGACATGCTCTACTGCATTTTTACTAAGGCTGAGTGCTGTGAGATTGGCATTGTAAGCTGGTGCAGAGACCTGGAACAACATTCTTGCTACCCAATCATTTTTGTATTTGCTTTGTCATGAATTAGATATAAACGGTTTCAAAGGTTCAGGTGAAAGCTGATGCATGTGTTAAAGGAATTCCCATACGTTAAAGCCATAGCTAGCAGCCTTCTGATCAGAGACACTCCACAGTCATGACACTAACCCTAGTTCCCAAAGACCAGCAATGAATGCAGAGCAAAAGAGGCCCAAAGGTCATGACATTTCTTCAACCTCAGAGGGACCGTGAGAAATCAAGAAGTAAGACAAAATGCCATGACCAAGAGATGACAAAACCTTTTAGGGATGCCCCTAAGAAGACCACTACCAATACCCACTGTTTTAAAAGATATAAGAAACTGAGCTTACAGGCGGGACAGCTGGAGCTTTATGATTCAGAGTGTGATAGAGGTGTGGAGAGGAGAGGGTGGTTGAATAATTCAGCAATGAAGAAAGCTGGGAGTTTAGGCCAGGTGGGAGGGGAGTCTGATGGATGCAGATGAGGTGTAGTCAGCTGAAGGAATTAAAGACTGACCAAGAAGGCAGAAAGAAATGGATGTAGCCTTACCCTTTCACACTAGGAGCAGTAGAATAAAGACCTTACCTTCTAATCACCTCAGAGAAAAGTAGCATTTCTAACATCTGGATCTAGCTGTTACTTTGAAAACTTTGGATTCTGCTGGTAGAACTTCTTTGCCCAGCAATGGTAAGTTCTGTATTTGTTAAGAATTAATGGCTTTGTTTATTTCTCTGTCTTAGCATAAGGAATCTACATAGAGTAAATAAGTTAACTTAGAAGAGTTGAGTCTGAGGAGATTTCTATCAATTTGTATTACTTGTTGATGCTGTCAGAATTGCGTTTCTTGTAAAAGATGGATGTATAGTTTCTGTCATGCTTTCTTCAAAGACTGGAAGATTTATTTACAGGAATAGCTTCTGTGAATATTAGAAGTTCAGTGGTCATGGCTGCACTAACATTTATAGAGGATATATAAGAAAGAGATGTGGGCATACAAAAAAAATGAAAATGAAGAAAGTAAGAACTAGCCCATGTAGTACTGATGATTAACAGTAGATCACAAACTACAACTACATATTAATCCATTATACCGTGCTATAGAGTAAAGAGAAGGCAAATGGGGTATACAAACAGAAGCAGACTACAAGGTGTCTAATTCCTCCTATTACTCAGTACCACAAGGTGTTGCTGGTTCAGATCTTGATCTATTACAACAGTACCATGTTGTTTCCTGGGACACCACCTCGCAGGGAAGGTGTTTCTATTTTTATCCAGACAGTAACTGTCAGCCTCTCCAGGACAGATGCCATGTGAACTGTCACAGTACAGGAAAAGGGAGCTCACAACAGTGCTCTGGCTGATGGGGCATGCGGTTGCAAACTCAATCGATTGCAGGCAAAGAGAAGGACCTTCAAAAAACTCCTATCTGCCTTAATGTGCTGGGGTTTGTTTTGTTGTTCCCCCCTGAATACTCAGGAATACTTGTGTAGTTTTCAGTGAGTTCTAGGGACTGGAAGTTGCAGTAGAAAGAATATAAAACCTAGAAGGCTCTTGAAATAACCCAGCAAAATCTACTGCATGGACACAAGTCACAGGTGGCATGCTAATAGTTATAACATGACCTTTCTGAAATTTGAAGCCACCATTCTGGTTTGGTAGCAGAAATCTGATTATCTTCCAGGTAATTAGGGGATGGTTTCCCAACCTCTTTAGGTGATGCTTAAGTGGTTAAAGAATACTTTTGTACAGTCTTAGCTACAGCTGCAGGTGTGCTTATTCCTTTTCCTTCTGAATTCAGATTCTACAAGGAAAAAAGGGAAAGTCACCTCATTACAAAGAAACCCAGATGGACAAAACCGTATTAGCTGTGGAAAACCACAGCCCAGGAATATAAGGAAGATTGCTCAGCGTGGGAGCAAAAGCTCTTAAGTAATTTTCAAAACCACATCAACACTGAAGCTTGAGATACTTCAGGTACTGCAACTTGGCTGCAGCCTCTGTGCAAACTGAAAGACACTGTGACATGCAAGAGTGAAATAGATGGGTTCCTCTGAATTGTAGAAGTGGGGGTGGGGTGGACGGAAATCAATTATTTTCACATATTTTTGGTGTATTGATATTTGATTCAGTGCTACTTTCTTGACACATTACTCATTTCAGCATTGATAAATGAAGCTTGGAAGTCATATATATATTAATTCTGATTCTCTCTGGAGCCAGCAAAATCACAAACACATTAATTATAAACACATTTTCAATTACTAAATTTTAATGGAATCCTTAACCTGCTTTGTATTTGGAATTATCATGCAGTTGAAAAGCCATATGAAATGTGACAGGAAGCTTACTAGAACACATTAAAATTGTGATGTGAGGATTAGCTGGAAATCTAATGAGAAACCAACACTTCTTGACAGATTTGTGGGGCTAGTGCTCATTTGTGGGCCTCAGAATTGACACCAAACCTCTTCCTTGAACAAGCTTAACTTGTCCTAATACAGCTTACACTGTCCTAGAGCAGGTTAGTTTTAGCTTCAGTGAATGACTGTCAGGTTTTTGGATGCCAAATTAGGTAATGGGAACGGTCTTTATAACGACTGTGCTCCCTTAAACTAAGGGAAAATGTGCTTAAGTGCAACTGACTGATGATTCTTGCTCAAATTCACAAAACTTTAAATCTTGAATGAGATGTTTGTGAATGCCTTGCGGTTACACAAACTATTCTAAACCGATACATAATTATGACTTACAGTGATTGAATGTTCAAACCTTTCAATCATAACAAGATGGATGATTCTTCCTTTTAAATTTTCAACCCAATGTCTCTGTTTCATTCGGAGTGTACTTCTATGGTTCTGGAGAAGATGAACTACAGGCACAAGGAGTTTCAAGGCCAAGAAAACTGCCCTTATGAAATGCCTTATTATGCAAGGGCTCTTCTAACAATGAAGGATTATGCAAGGATCCTTGTTAAAATGTAGAAGATATGGGAGTTCTGTGTTCATGGACTGAAACTAAATATCTGCTACAAAATTGCACTGCTTTAGCAGCATAGAACCAAACAATTTCTCTCTTAGGAGCTTCCTGCAATGAAGGGCATGTTTTAGATGGTAGGCTTTTCAAGAGACATCTCTAAAGTCAAAAGCTGTCTTTAAAACTGAAGGCATGAAAAGAAGTCTAAAGTCTAAGAGCAGATCTGTTGGCAACTCATTGTAAGCAAAGCGATACTTGATTTGTGGCTGATGTTAAAAAAAAATCTTTTTTTTTTCCCTTTTATAAGAGCTCATTAGCTTACTTAGACTGAACAGTTCCTTTGAACGTTCTTTTAATATGTAATTATAATTGCTCAAGTGAAGTGTAAAATTAACCTGTAGTTGAATCAGAGTATTAAAGTCTAGCTAAATGTCTTGCCACCTTTCATATTCTCTCATATATACTTTTCAAGAACAAGAAAAAGGAAAAAACTCAATGGAATCCATGTCCTACATATATACTACTTAGAGCACCGTTTTGTGTAGGGAGCACTGCAGAGCTTTGCCTTATGGTAGTCACCAGCAGACAAGGACAGATGCAGATTTATAAAGCTTTTATTTATTATTCATTTTTTTCAAAGTAATAGAATTGGAAAGTTTCTGGAGAAGCATGTGGTTTGACAAAACACTGAAGATTTATGAAATACTCATTCAGTACCAAAGAAAAAAGGTAATGGGTGGGAGAAGTTACACAGAAGTATTTTTCTTCGTATTTTTCCCATTGGCAACCTAGATGGGAGAAACAAAAAGGATTATTTTGTGAAATGGTAGCATACTAGCAGTACTTCAACTTAAACAGGTGAAAGGGTGGGCAGAGAGGGGTAGGTAGATAGACGATCCAATATATATGTAATATCAATGTTACCTACCACCTGTTAAGCACCAATTCCCAATGTGGCTCTGCTCTGGACTATTAGGTTTGCACCCTAGAAAAAGGAATACAAACAGTTGTGAGAGAGAAACCAAGGGAGCAAGGTTGTGCTTGAGCAGAAACTTTTATAAATTTGTGTCTGCGTTATGGTTCAGAGGATAATTCTAATGGTACTTCCTAACGTTAGAATCTGTGTGCTCCTGTGTGTTGGGTATTTTTCAATTTTGCAAAGGTAGAAAATAAACTTTTACAGTGAATTAGAGACAAAATAATTATTTCCTAAGTCTTCCTAATACATTTACCTATGCGATACTTTAGTTATAAATAAAAAAAGGATTCAATCAATATGCACTTTAAGATATTAGTAGTACAGTTCTATGCTTCAAACGATAATGATGTTGCTTGTGGAAACAGTCATTTATACTTCCTGTAAATGCTTTGCACCTGCCTAGCAATATGGCTACAGATAAACTTCTCCTGTGATCATTTCGGAGAGAAGTAAATGTTGAATGAATTAATATGTTTGTGGCTGATGAGTTTGGAAAAACTGGAACAACTGTTCATAGGACATAATCAGCTGGACTCCCCCTGCCAATCTATTTTTATTCGCTAGGTGTCTCTGATAATTAATCCAGATGCACTTACTGGTAATCCTTCAGAGTTCTGTAAGAATCTGTAGCACAAAAGGAAATTTACATATGCCTGAGATATAGTTTAAATTCTACACGTACATATTTTTCAACTATGGCTTGTAGATATTCAACTCTTCTGGACAAGGTCTTGAAGAACCTTATCAAATTTAGAATTTAGCCATGCTTTGAGCAGATGACTGGGCTACATTACCTCCAGACAACCTTTCCACATGAAATTGTTCAATGACTGTAACTTGTGACTATAATCTGTACAGTCAAGATAGATGTTATACTTTGCAGGCAAATTTATTGTAAGGGCACACAGACAAGTAATCATAGCAGTTTGCAGAACCACTTTCACAGTGCATGGTTTCCTAGTGAGTTGCCAGTTTCCTGTGTATGATTGGGGTTTTTTTAAAAGAGATAGGAAATACCTCTTCCCCAAAGCATGTCTCGATATCTGATTGCTTGCAGCACTTGTCTACCATGGCAGTGAAACCATCAGCAATTGTCTTTATTTGTTCTTCTGTCATCTGGGGCTTGCGTTTAATGAGGTTGACAAGCAATCTGAAAACAAAGCCACAATACACAGTTAATGCTGCCTATTGTAGTTTGAGTCCTCAATTTAAGATGCGCCATTCTATGCGGGTACAGCTCATTTATGAGGTGGTTTTTGTCTTGCCTAGAGGGGTCTGTGCCTATTTGTGACTCCAGACTTCCAGTCTACCACAACCATCTGTTTTCTTTTTGTTATCCTGGTTACAGGTGGGAAAAACTTATTGAAATGATCTCTATGCTGTCTTAATTAAGTACATCTTAAGACTTGCACTGGCAGTGGACCTGCATGAAATTGGTCAGCTAAAACACTGATATTATTTGAAGAAAATACCTTATTTTGCATCTTCCAAACTACATGATGTTATGCACTGACAAGCTCAGTGCAAACCCATAGTTCCATCTGTCCATTCTTTCAATTGTTAATCAAGTCCCAGTCAGATGACAAAACAGAGGGTTTGTAGCTGCCTTCTGCACACACACCCCCACCCCCCTTAGACTGTTAGACTTCAGAAGTTTTTCTACAGGGTATTTCTTTTAGCTTACTTCATGTGCCCTAAGTCCCGTTCAGCAGGAGAAGCAGTGCATAGTTTTTCATCAAAGCTGAACATCTCAGGGTCAAATGCTGGAGGCACATATTTGGTATCTACTTCCATGGCAGTGAAACAAGGTCTCCTGTAAGCATAGGAGTCGCTGCAGCAATGTGAAACATTGTCATTTATAGGTGTGGTCTCCTGTCTCTTGCACATTTCCTGAATCACAACACTCAGCTAAAAAGAGAAGGAAAGAAGGACAAACATGGGTTACACCTTCCACAATAACAGAAGAATGTGATGTTCGTGTCACAATAGCATAGCTGGAAGTGGAAGCTGTTGTATCTAAACACCTTTTTGGAAATGGAATGGTCTTAAAATGTAAAACAAATATGTGTTCCTGGAGTTGGGCATTTCTTAACCTACAAACAGTCTGTCCATTGTGCTACAATCAAAAAGTACTTTTTTAGTGACTTTTCCAAATGCAAGCTGTCACAGACCCAACTGACTTACTTTTGTTTTCTGAGGGAGAGCGAAGTTTAGCTAAAATTTTCACAAGCTACAATCAGACAACCATTTAGGTTCTCACATCCATTAAAAATGAACAGACTTTGAATTCATTTGGTTAGATGCTCAGCTTGGGGTTTATCATTGTGAGTTTACTATCTCACCAGAATTCAACATTTTTGAGAACAAAAGAAGTCTGCAGGAGGAGTAGAGAGAATAAATAAATATACTCACATATCCCTCAGAACAAGGTAGGCGTCTGTCTTCAGGAAGCTGGCAGCACTTATTACCGACATCTGTCATTTTCCGTCCAATCTCAAGCAAGCGATCAGTTGATACCTGGGGCATTTTCTTAGTGTAGCGGATCAGAAGTCTGAAAAAATCATATCAGAATGACTGTTTGCTCACATTTGAAGAATGTTCTACTGAGCTAGACCACTGAAGTGAAAATAGAAGTGAAGACCAAATAAATTTGCCCAAAGCAGCCAGCATCATTGTTTACACTCAGGAATATTTATCAGAAAGTACTTACGCTTTAAGAAAGTCATGCTCGCCATGGGTAGTGAGAAGTTCACAGTTTGTCTTTACAACATCCTGAGTTTCTTTGATATGTTTATTCAATTCCTCTTGCTGCAAACAATTATAAATTTATTAGTAACGTTAGAGCAGGACATCCTGGTAATAGTCATACAAACACACCTTTTGACCTCTTCTAAATCATATTAGCTATAAGATACCCATTTTGCAAGGCCAATCACTTTTGTATAGCCTAGATGGTGTAGGGAGGACTTGGTTCTTATGTGAGTCCTAACTTTGAACAGAAATTCCATTAAAAAGGCAGCAAGAATTTTGAAATTTAATTTAATTACCTATTGGACTTATTTTCTAGACAATGGGGGGGGGTGTTTGTTTGCTTGTTTAAATCAGGTGAATATTTTTCAAGTATAGGACTATTGGTTGTGAGTGGAACATCCTCTTCCTATCCTTAAGCCAAAGCTGTCAGTGACTCAGCTTGTACTGTGACTCGTGTGTGATTCAGTTTAAGATTAGGAGACCTAAATTTAGGTGACTCTTTGTGAGCTGGACATGCACGTTCCCATCATAATCCATGAGCAGCCATACTCAGTATAGGCAGTGGAGCCCATAGAATAATTCAGCTAACCAGCTATTACTCATCTTCCTCAGGACAAGGAGAATCACTTTTGAGGCATCAGGCAGTTCAGTGAGACTAGTCTGAAATCTTGTAAGGTGACCTATGAGGTTACTCTGTGGTCTGAGAAAACTATCCTTGTCATGGGCCCTGGACTGCTTCATCTCCTATCAGAACACTAACTTCCCCTGAGATTAGTGTCTCAAAATGCTTTCTGTCTGCTCTTCCATAGGGGCTTCTCAACCCAGTTGTTTCATGATAGGTACTGACCAAGCATTCTAGTTATCTGCAAACAAAGCTTTGCACCTACAGCATTTCCATAGCACTCAGCAGGGTTGTCTGTTTTGCAGCACTTTTCCAGGAGTGTTTCATATCCCTTAGTAACTCTCAGAATCAGCTGCGTGGAGAACTCAGGGTGTCTTCGTGAGTATTCATAAACAAACCTGGAAGACACACAATTTGACAGAATTAGAGCTTCTGAATAACATGCTGCTTTCTTCATGCACAACACAGTAATTGACAACAACAGTTCCTCAGATGAGATCAAGTAAGGTGGACAATGATCTCAGAATGCTGTTTGCTTGTTTTAGTAGAATTTCTTGGCTGTTCTTTGTCTGCCAGCAGGGCAAATGTGAGAGGAACAAAATAGCTCCCCAAGACAGAATACTTCTTATGCAGATAAAGTATGTGGGCATGCACAAAGCCCTTGAATAGAAGAAAGTCAGCTTTGGTAAGTAGGACAATGCCAAATAGAAAGAGTTACAAAGCATGAATGAGAAATTCGGAGTTCAGCTAGGGTTGAAGCTATGTTAGTTATACTGGACTTCCGTGTGGTCACCTCTTTTCTCCATATGCATTTGCAACACCCAAAGGGACAGTTTTTCGAGTGGTTCAAAAGTCTGAAGTCCAGACAAGACTGAGGATCTTTTGCAGGAACATTCAAATACAAGTATGCATACTGTTAGCACTACTTACTCTGACAAGAATTCATCATGGCCTGCCTCAAAATTTTTACACACTTCCTTATCTTGTATGTATTTTTCAACTAGTGAAGGGAGGTCTTGAGGTTTGTCATCAAATTCTGCTTCAATAACGCACTGGCTTCGTTCCACAACTGGCTTCTCACAGCAGTGTTTGATTTTACTTGAGAAAACTTCTTGTTTAGAGCACATGTAGGTCATAAGCTCTGCCTGTAAAATTAAAACATGTTATTAGACAAGCTATAATAATTTAAAGAGAGTCTAATTCATGTCGTCTCTTTTTTTCAGACTCTTCCCTTTCTGTTCAGGTCATCTTTTACTTAGCACTTTCCTAAAGAAATGCTGTCTCTATACTAAAAGAAATAATGAGAGGGATGGGCATGTCCTGTGCATGTTGAGCACAGTGTTCACAGGTGCAGGAGAGAATGTGATTCTCTCTCAAGTCTTGGAAACTTTGGAAAGACAAACTCTGGAAAGCCAAGGAAAGTCACTGAGTGGTCTGTCACAAGGCTGCCTGATTGGTCTTGTCAGTCCTGTCAGGTGCCCAGCTCTAATAGAGGACAAAACATGAAAAAACCCAGAGCTTCATAAAGCCATCCTTGGACACCAGCTGGTTTAAAAAGTGTGTCTAAGTTCCAGCCAGACGGACAATGTTTAAACCATGTCACTGTTGCACAGTTTTTCTAATCCTCCTATGCAAGCTGTTCTCTAGAGTTCATTGGCACTACAGGAAAGCTGGGTTAATGGCAGTACGCACAACAGAACAGGGGAAAAAAAAGTGACCTTTTTGCCTCTGCTTTCTTTTGCTTTGTTTATGATTGAAGTGAGTAAATACCATCAAACAATCTCCCTGATAAATGTTTTTATTACAACCAAACACACTCACTATACTGTACGTAACAGCTCCTTGCCCTCATGATTATAAAGGGCTAGATGTGGAACTGGTCCTAAACCTAGTTCCAGTAACAGTCAGCTGAGCTGGCCATGAGTTTTTCAGGGGCTGAGGAACCTTCCAGCAGTGTTGGGTACAGGATCCCCGGACTGTGAATGAAGAGCTGCACAAATTATTGTCTTCCTAAACATTTTTCAAGAATGTAAAGATTTTTGAAAAGTACTTAGCTTACCATGTCATCCATGCACTCTATCATGTCACCTTCACAGCACTCCTTGTAGATATCCTTAGTCTCATGTATAACTTTAAGAATTTCTGCGAATGGAGCCTTGGGATATTTCTGGCTCAGGCGAGCAAGTTTACTGGGTGGAAAAGAAGAAAAATACACTTGTTTTAAAGCTCCATATTGAACAAAACCCTTGCAAGTCACTAACACTTATGATACCATAGATCAGCACTGTTTCAAGCAAATATTCACTCATTCTTCTCATCTAATTTTGGTGGCTATAAATAAAGGGCATCAACACCTGCATCAATAACCTAGTGCTTCTTTAAAATAGACAGAAAGAAACACATTTGTGATTCTTCTGAGCTGTCTGTGTAAGAATCACACCCTAGAATTCCCTATTGCTCTTGAGTGACTGTAAACCATCTCTAGATTACTTAGCACAGATATATGTAGTCCTAATTAAACCTTTAAATCAAAGCTGACTATATCTAGTAAGTTAATCATAGTCAATGTTAGTGTATTAGACTAGCTGCAGAATTAAATCAGTTCTTATGCTTAGGCAGATGATCCACTTATTAATTGCAAAAGTCTTTTTTAATCTTAAAAATGCACTTTTGACAACTGTGACTCTGCCAAATTTGACTCTTTGATGGCTTTAAGGTTCAAACTAGCAACTTAATTTGCTGATTACTGATATGCTTATCGCTAAAAGCTGTAGACATTGAATTGGCACACAGCTTTGGCAAAAATGTAGATTAAATGCGCTGGAATCCCTTGTTCTGAGTGACAGACACTCCATCAGTTAACTCTGCATCTCCTAGATTGGTTCCAGAGACGGTGCTCTTCTCTGTCACTCTCACGGCTGATCTTTTTACTAATATTCCCTATCAGCCTGAAATACACAGGTTCCCTTTGCGTCCAGTCTCTATGCAGAAACCTGATCAGAATTAAATACTACGTTTAAATAAATAGGCTAAGAAAGAACCGTTGGCCTAGTGTTGAAGGACTGACCCACTGATCTCTATTCTGCTGGACAGTGATCCTCAGTCAGAAGCATGCTAGGAAGTACCATGAATGCAGTTTTTCAATCTCAGCATACTGAAGTGAATTGTATATGCTGATGTTTTTGTCTTGAACAGTTTCAAGTTTAGGTTAACAAGCCTACTTTTTATAAAAAACTGATTGGAACTTACTTTGCTTGGAAAGTTCTCTCACCAAACTTCTTGAGGATTCCACAAGAATACTGCTGCATCATGCTTACTTTCATGGCTTTTTCTTTTATGGCAATTGCCTATAGTAACAGGATGCACATTGTCAAATTAAATTCATTAGATCTAATGGATGGAGAAAAAAGCAAATCTGAAAATCCCACTTCAGAAACACAGCAGGTTCTGGTCCACTTAGCTCTGATAAATTGCAAAGTCCACTGAGAACTTCTTAGGCAGTTCTAAGCAGTTTGCAATCAGCATACACTTCTAGTCTATACACTTTATCTTATACGGTGCAATTTTTCTACGGACACGCTGCTGTTCACCAATTGGCTCAGGCCATTCTCAAAGTTAACATGAAATATTTTTTACGTTTCTCTAATAAGCAAAGCTATGTGGAAGTCATCTGCTGTTGATTCATAGGGCTAACACATGATTAATCCTGACACTTCTCTACAAGTTCCTCATAAAAAGATTTGCGTGAACAGGAAGATTCAACCTGCTTCTCACTCTTTCTCCTCCATTTGCTTGGGCAACAAATAGGGGAAGGGTCAGAGAGACCTCTCATACACCTACACGTTGGATGTGGGGATTGCATGTTAGGCTACCAAGTGAGATCTGTCTTGCCCTAGTGCCTCTTCAGTAGCGTGGCTTCTCGCTACAGTTTAGCACAGATGAAAAATCACAAGTGCTACACGTTATTTGGATTCAGCACAGCTGTGCAATACTCACAGCTGCCTGATAGTGTATTAACAAAGGGACAAAAAGACAAGCTTCATTACCTACAGTTTGATTCTCTTATTTTTGCACTTGAAAAAAAAATCAAAATATGAATTTTTTTACCATCTCAGTTTCCATGAAGCCATATACAAATGTTTACTAAAAATCACCACAGGAAATTTTTTTTTTGAAATATAAACTGTAATTTAACATGAGCCTTTTAAAGTCACTTCTGACATTAAAAAGAATTGCTGCTAGGAGAGCTTTATGTAGCAGACCAGTTGGTTAGTTTTCATCCACAGTGAAAATTTTGATATACCTTTTCATCCAAGCAAGCACCAACATCACTCTCTTTGCAACAGGTCTGAAGTGCATGTTCATAATCAGCAGCCAGACTGAGGATTGTTGGGGCGTACAAGAAGGGTTTTCTTCTTCCAATAGAATAGATGAAACTATAAGGAATAGGAAAACATAAGTTACATATTTCAATGACAACAGCAAACGGCCTTAAATCTCTTACAGTTTCTATAACTTCTATTTCTAGTCTAGAAATGTAATCTACTTTACCATTAGTAGGCATTACATCAGTAAATGCTCTGCTAAATCTCAACTGTTTCCAATGCAGGACTCAATAACAACAATGGAAGGATGAACTCCTTATATTGTCAGCTACTTAGTTTGATGTATATATGCTTTTTAAAATGCATTGTCAAGTACTTGAAAATTCTGATTTTGAGTGTGAAAAATCAATCTATGGCCAAGATTTTATTGTCAAATTTTATTCTTTTTACTGTTATCTTTCTTCATCCTTTCCAGTTACAATGGGGGTAGTAGGAAGCTGGAGCAAATAAATTATTAAATCAACACTAGAAACTATTTTTTCAGGGTTTTGGGGGAAAAAAGAGTCCCCCAAGATTTATAAAATGTAATCCCTTAAAGCCCATTTTTGAATGGAAAAACCTGCTCTAGCTTAGAAGGAAAATTGTGATCAGAGCTTTCCTTATTTAATGATTGAGCAACTGTTTTATACATGCAGGTATGAGGTTGGGTACTTGGAACTTTTCCAAATGTCCTGCATGTCCACACACTTTGTATAGCTTGGGGATCCTTCTTCTGCACAAATACTTAAACAGTACAAAATGGCCATTTTTCTTACTGTCCCAGGAATGACACCCGGTTGTCCTGGTACTCCTTGCATATCACATCAGAAGCTGGTCTTTGGTACGGCTGAACAAAGTCTGGTTGGGGAACTTTAAATGACAGGAAACACTCGTTTCTTTCAGGATCAGTTTTACTACAGCAGTCAGCCATTGCACCGTATGAGTCACGGAGCTTTTCTACTTGGCAGATTTCATCCAGGAAAATCGAGGGCTATAAGGGAGATGCAGAGGGTCAGAATTATTGTTTATAGACAATGTAATCTACATTCTATTTATCTGTAAGAGAAAACCCAGACTGAAAAGTAAACACATTTTTACTGGATAAGATTTAGAGCATAAATCAGAACAATGTATTGTTTTCAACACAATTTCATAAAGTTTTAATTCATGTGGTCCAATACCAAAACAGTTACAATGCTTTATTGGAAAAAAAAAATTAATTATAATTTAAAATACTCTGTGCAAGACAGTGATCTTTTTTTACTTATAATCTGACTAAACGGATTTTTCAGATGAACTGAAGCAGGATTTGATATTCTACTTGATGATTGGCCTGGGAAACCTTTAGGGAGAACTAATGTAGTCATGTTTGGGCTCAGTGATAGAGCTGGGAAGAACACAAGCACCCAACTTTCTGAGGGGCCAGGCTGAACCTGCCAGACATCCAGGGATCTTACATACCTACGGACTTCTTTTGTTACCTGATCCTAGAGGAGTTTTTATAAAACTTCTTAAACTAAGTACCTTAAATTAGCACACATACCTTTTCGAGTCACGCCAGTGTGAAAACCCACAACACACTTTGGTCACTTTAATACCGAGAATTACACCTGTATTTTACAGTTGGGGTACTGGTACTAAAGGTTAACATTAATTTTTAGGCAACTTAATGTGCCAAAGTGTGTTGTTTGGGCTGCAATACATGGCTCCACAGAACATTCAGGCACTTCTGAAAGGCAGACTTTCAGAACCTGGCAAAAACAAGTGCTTTGTTTCAGCACTAAAATCTGGTCATTGGTCAATGACAACAGCAAACACCTGAAAGGATCAGGTATAAATCCTCAGCAAGGATGATTCTGGTAGCTGCAGAGAATGAGGAGAAACACAATACCAAATGATTCACTGCCTACCAGTGGTTTTGCACATTCAGGAGCATCCTCATTGGCCACACATTTCTGTGCCAGATCAACAACATCCTTCACCAGCTTAGACAATCCATCATAAGAACATCTCTGGAGATACTGGGCAAATGTGATCATGGCACTGAAATACAAAGCACATTTTGGAATATGGAGATAAGAAACATAACAGTCAATATTTTCGAAGGTGCTTCTAGATTGAGAATTCTTTGTTCAAATGACATGCACAAATGCTTAAACAGAGTACCATGAAGGGCATAGAACTGGATCCCCTATCCTTCCACATCTCACCTCCTTTCTGAAAAATGTTTATAACTTTACTTTTCAAGAACAAAAGTCTTGAATAATAGATTAGAAACAAAACAGAAAAGATCACAATTTGAGTTTTCTGCCACTTCATGGCATTCACAAATATGCTGACAAAACTAAGCTGTTTTTTGCCATTGTTACCAACTATGATCTTCAGGCTGCCTTCTTTCAAAAGTATTTACGTTTGCGTCAGGGCCCTCTGCCATTCCCAAAACCAGTTTCAAAAGAAAATAATTGAATTGTCTCAGAGAACCTGTTACAGGTTTGTTGTTTGAGGTTGGTGGGTTTGTTTGGGTTTTTTTTTTTGGTTTTTTTTTTTTCATTTCCCTTCTTTGTCCAATATCAACAGAGATGGAAAACAATCAGAAAATGTAAGCTGAACATTCACTTACACTGCCTTAAATGTTTCTTCCTTCAAATCATTGTAGCGATGGGCAATCTCACTCTTGTGCTCTAGGAAGAAAAATGATGAGAACTATGATGCTTATGGTCATATTGGCTGTGCTAGACCCCTTAAAGTATACATTCTGGGCACCTTGGGCCAGGTTTTCAGAAGTGTTCAGCATTCACCCAGCTCTTAAAGTAGTAATATAATTGTTTTGAAACAGAGCAAGCTAATGCCGAGCCCTTGTAAAATCCCACTTTTGGGTACACCATCCTGGGTAATCTGTACTGCTTTTTTAGGAACTTCAATCTAAAGCTTTCTTCAGGCCACCTTGAACTCTTTGTTTCAGATGACCACTCTTGTCCATTTATCTGCAGATACCTAACTCTTAGACACACACACATCTTTCTGAAAGAACCCAGTCATGTGATTTTTAGGATTCTAATGCAAAGTTACCTCTGTAAGGACATACTTATACAAACATTCAAAATTATTTCTGTAGCTTACTATTAAGGGTTAGCAAACATCCTTCACATAACCAACAAGACTATCAAGTCTACACTACAAATAAAGGAATGCAGCTGCAGCTTGATTAGAGCAAACATTAGGAGAATTTTCTCTTTTTGATCACAAAATTATTAACTTGGCAGATTCGTATTTTTGTTCCACTTGTGCATATCATCTGTGCTCTTCATGAGAAGGATCCCTTCACTTGGTCCTGATGGTAACAAATACAGGTTGCAATTATACCTCACTCTTGGTGAAAAGACTCCCACAAGATTCTTCTGACAGATACTGAAGGCATATGGCCACACTAATGAATGAGCTAGAATGGGGCAGTCATTTTGTTCTAGAAATACCATTCAGGAGCATTTAGAAAACATGAAGCGTAATTCCTTTACCTAACAGAATATATCTGCTGTGATAATAAGAGCTTCCATGATGAAAATCGTAATTTAAAGATTTTTTTTTTACTGCTGTTCACTGGCATTTCAAGCCAGCTCCTGAAAACTGGTTTTGTTAAATTTTAGTATTTTCATGTTTCAAACAAAAATCAAAAATGTCAGTTGAAAAATTCTGAGGACTGCCTGCAGAAATATTTGTTTGACCAAGGTCTAAAGTTTTACAGTACAGGTAGAAATGACACAATGGGGAGTTTTTTGATTAGCCTTCTTACAGCCCACACTGAGATGGAGTTTTTTGGATGTTTGACCTGCTTGTGTGAATACTGTTGCCTTTAACTGGTGAGGAGCTTGTTTATGAACTACTATTCAAAAGACAGAACTTCCAAAAGCACAGTGCTTCCACTTTCTCCATGCTGGAAAGTAAGATTCTGGATAATCAACATCACCTGTTTATGCACTACACTGATGTTGCAAAGGGATGTCACTGAACTTATTCAGTTAGGTTGTCCTCGGTGTTCTACCCATCTCCTCACAATTTCTTCATTTAGTTTCTTTTCATGTTAATCAAATTTTTCTATTCTTTTTAGATCAGGCTTGCAAGAATTGTTCGTAAATCACATTAAAGACATGAAATTGATATAACAAAGACTGCAAAGACAACTAATTAGTCCTTTCTTACCTTTGTCTCGAGCAACTCTTTGCAGATTCCAGGATCTGGCAGAACTTAAGAGGAAAATAAATGAAATTAATGTTACCCACTTCATGGCTGCAAATTATGATGTGGGCAAAATTGCTCAGAAATGCTAGGACGATTGAAGGGAAAGCATTTGCTTATATACCTTTTACTACCTGTATGTGTAAAATATTAACCATAGAGCTGGCATTTGTAGATTTCCATTTAGTCTGAAGAAGATTACAAAACTTGGTCTGTCCTTGCCAAAAATTAATTTGATATTATTTGTTTATTATGTGTTACTCTAGGCCTTTTTGTCCTGAAAAGGTTGAACCTTCCAGCACCCAACCAGATAAAGTTTTGCGTAAATTTCCTTATCAAATGACAAACAAGGAGTTCAAGGCATCAGACAAAAAAGTCATCAAGTCTAATCCTATAGCCATGGGGTTTTTCGTGTGGTTTTTTTTTTTTTTTCTAGTATTTGTTCAAAAGCAAAGCAAGTTGGTATTGTACAGTAACAATTCAGCCAGATAGGACCCAGTCCACATACTCGCTTGTAATGAGAGAATTTTAGTTTTAAATTACTTTGCAAAGATGAGATGGCTCATCTAAACTTTTCTAGAAAAAGTACAGATTGCTAAAATACAGGAGCAAGCACAAAGACAGGCGTAAACAGCACCTCCAATTTCAATGGGCTTTCAAATTCTTAAAGAAGCAGAAGGCAAAAGTGGGGAACTGGTACCAAGGAATCTGAAATCTCACACTATATGTAGCTCCAGAGTGGAACAATTTGATGCAGACAATGGGGCTGTATCAGTAGGTTGGAACTGACTCTTTCACACTGTGAATTCTGGGACATGCACTTAGGGTAATATCCAAGAGGAAGGCTGCTCAAACAGCCAAAGGGCTAATTTGAGCACCTGATTTGTTAGGTCCCATTCTGGTTTTCTGTAGATAATGCTGTTCATCAGGATCCAGACAACTGCCAGATACACTTATAAACATTTGAAGGAGCTGTTATTTCATAATTTTTGCAATTCCTCATTTGTGCTGACATCTTCCCAAGAGTAATTTCTTAATTAAGCACTGTTCTCTTTGAAAATTTTCTATTGATTAGTCGATAACTTAGGAAATCAGACACAGGAATAACCGTGAAGTCTGCACAGAGCCCCAACATGGAATAAAATTGAAAATATTTTTCCAGAACATTCAGTGAGAGGCTTCAAAAAAAAAAAAAAAAAAAAAAAGCAAGTATGAGGTTGGATCCTTACTGAGTGCAAAGTGATATAGATCCACAGTGGGAAATACTATGACTTTCTTTTAATGAATGTCTCTCTCCAGTGGCTGGATGTCAACCCACACAACTATTCTCAGTGAGCTGCTGGAGGCCATGCTCTGCCTTGCAACTCATTGCTTCCAGTAGTAAGTACCCACCAGGTATCACTTAGAGCAAGGTCTTCTAACTCTTCCTTAGTCCTTAAGGTTCCATTTTCTACTCTGTTTTGGTTTGTTTGGTTTGGTTTTTTTTTTTTTTCCCTCAGGTAGGCAGTTTTACCACAACTCTGTATTATTCCTAGTGGGAGTAGTATGAACAATTCAATTTTCAGCTTTCTGGAAATTTGACAAAATTTAAAAAAACAAAAAAACCCACCCCAAAACCACAAAACACCTTTGTTTCTGAACTTGAGTTTTTAAACATGTCCTAAATAAATCTCAAATGATGTGTCTAAGCATAAAATATTTGCAGGCAATTTTCGTTTAGAAAAATGTCAAGTCAATGCATCTTATCTTTCTGAAAGACTATTCTGTTCTTCATGAATAACCACATAAAACTTAGATGAGTTTTCGGAATAATTTGATACAGTTATCTGGATAACTCTTACATGAAGGATGGTGGGGGAAAGCCAAATTTGCAGAAAAACACCCTGGTTTTGTCATAAAGTTAGAAATATGGATTATTTTCAGGTGGTTGTAGTAAAATCCCAACTTTCTGGAGAATTATGGGAATTATGATGAACTATATGGACTTTTCAGACCTGTGCTGCTTGAGGCTAATGAAATCACAGGAAAGAGCTGGTTAAACACTTCAGTCTGTAACTGGTTTACTGACCACATTCCTCTGTCAAAGAAGAACCCATCACTAAAACGTGGATCTTTTTGATTAACTTGTAACCTTCAGAATGGCTGAAGACTACCTAGCATATTTTTGCACAGTCCCTTAAATCACTGACATCTGGATGTATCAGCAGTTTGATTTTGGAAATTTCTGCACACATTTTCCATTGATATAAATGGTGAGAGGTAGAATGGTGGATACAGGGGCTTAACAGTGCTTTTTCCAAGATCTCAGGTAAGATGAATGCAAGGAGCTAACTCAGCAATCTGACAAGTACCTTCTCACCCAATGAAAGCCACTGTAAAAATGGAATATAACTTTCCTGCAAACATCAGCTTGATTTACTTACACCTTGACCCTGTGTCTCCTTTCAAATCTTAACAGAGCATTCAGTGAGATATAAGCACACATTTAGGTGTCTTGTTGATAGCCACAAAGTGACTATAAAAGGCAACCAGACTGGAACACTGACCAAGTCTAAATGGTGAAAGAAAGTCGTAGTGGCAAATCATGCCTTAGAACAGCTCTTGAAATGTTTTCAGGTTGTAGCAAAGCAGTCTTCAGAAAATGAGAGCTGAGGACTGAGAGGGGAAAGTATTTTCTGTTACATTGAAATTTAGCGTGAGAAAAAGTCTCAATATGTAATGTTGCATCTTGAAAGCTATCTGGAATTTTCCCCTGCAGCATTGTGCAGTGTTAGCAAGAACACTGCTGGTCCCCTAGAGTTAATATGTAAGTTTGTAATACAGGGTCCATGTTTATTTCTAGATAGCTTCTGTTGTCTGTCCTGTACTTCATGCCAACATTTCATATAACTGCTGAGAGAGAGATCTGAACTCCAGTGCTGATGTTTGTTTAACAATATTAAATGTTATTCTGAGCTTCCTGTTACTCAATTCTTCCATACTGTGTTGAGTACACTTTCAACAAAGTTGTGCTGGTATTACAGAAAGGAACATATCATTTGCATTTTAAGACGAATGCATTTTCACACATATTTATGTCTAAAGTTACAGATGGTAAGTGGTGTTACTTCAGATGTGGGCGACAAAAGGACAGTAATTCCAAGAGTAATTGACCTGGGAAAAAAAAAGATGCATATTTTTTAAATATTCCATCATACCATGCTGTGCAAAGTGTATACTGTGCAAAGTAGATACAAAGTGTATTAGTTCATCCTCAGACTCCCACTGGTTAACTACTTTCAGGGATATCTATTTAACCAACTTCTGTCGGCATATGACCAGGCTACATTTTGTGCTGTGTAGTCTCTTATGCTAGATGCAACATAGTAGTAAGGATGAAGAGATGCCATGGGAGAGCCATAGCTCTTAAGGAATTTCTGAGCCATGAATTTCACAATAACATCTCCTTTATCAGAAAAACCCCACCCATTCACCTCTGTGTTCAGGTGGTTTGCCCTTGAAGTAGATTGCAGGAGAGTGGAAAACATTCAGAAGTTGAAAGGAAAGCTTTTCATATTTCACTGGGATTAATGTTCCTCCTAAAGATTAAGCACATGTGGACCAAAATTTACTAAAATTGCATGAGACTTTTGAGCAACAAATTTGATATATCCTCATAACAACTACAGAACGCTTTTGGAAAGTAAGTTCTTTTAAAAGTGAATTCTCGAAGACTATTAGTAACTCTCTTAATTTTGTGGCCCACAATTTTATTCACTGCTGTTTCTTTGTCTTAAAGTCCAAAAGTTATGTTTCTGTGAATGGACTGAGATAAACACTAAACCTAGAGATGTTCATGTGCCAGGATCACAACTACTGCCAGTAACTGCAGTTCTCTTTTGGAGGTGGTTTTGTTCTTTGTTTTACTTTGGCTTTTTACATAACTAATGATAACACAAAGAAGGGCAGCCAACTAGCAATTTTTTTTCTCCCTCAAAATGAAATATAGCCTTCTGCCAAAGTGGATGGAACCAGCTAAAAGAATGCTACTTCTCACCTGCCTGCAGGTGGAGGTGACATAATGCTGAAAAAGTTGTTGCCATCTCCTGTTTTCAGTACTGAGCCTACAGACATGTGGCTTAGCTGATTTTTTTTTTTTTTTTCCATTGGGCAGTAGCTCATTTTTAAAATAACTGTAATTATCAGTATATGTCTAAATAAATGTCTGCAGTTCTGGATACATGATCAGGTACCAGTCTCTTCCTGCTATGGTGCATTATGTTTGCTATTCTTATCACTGATGATTGGCTCCCATGCAAAACAAGTCAAACATCTCAAACAGATATATACCTTCTATTTGAACATAAATGTCTGCAGTTCTGGACACATGGTCAGGTACCAGTCTTTTCCTGCTCTGGTGCATTATGTTTGCTATTCTTATCACTGTTGTTTGGCTCCCATGCAAAACAAATCAAACATCTCAAACAGATATATGCCTTTTATTTGAACAGAGATGGACTCATAGATATAAAATGAACAAGAAGGCCTATCTGGTGAGCAAACATGAACATGAAAAGGATTTGATCACTGTAGCAGAATAGGCAGATACCTGCTACGGTGTAGCTAACAGCATTCCGTCACAGGGCGTATCTTCTGGGCACACCCTCAGTTCTGATGCTAGGTCACGCATCTCGGGTCTGCACCCATCTGCAGTTTTGCAGTCTTCTCTCATTAAAATAAGCATTTTTAAACCAACCAGAATGAGTACTCATAGTGTCAGTGCACCTAAATGATTCAAACAGCTAATTCCAATAAGCTCAATTTGTAATTTACTGTCTTATTCCTGTAGTCCTCTGCTGGAACAGATTCAAGACCACAAGTCTGCATCCTCAACACCTAAATAGTTTTGCAGATCTGAACTTCATGACAAAATCCAGAACACAGACAAGAGCGGCCAGAATATGCAGTATTTGGTGCTTACTGCAAAGTGAGGGAGAAAGACCTCAGACAGGGTGACATGCAGACCTCATTGTTCCCTCTACACACTCATCAAATCCATCTGGAAAGCAGGCCCTTTTTTAATTATGCTGAAAGCATACTGGGAAAAAAATGGTTTTCATATGTATATGAAAATGTTTTGTATATCTATTGTTATGTATGGTGGATGTAAATTTTCCAGATTGCAAAATTAAGCTTGAATTTGATAATCTGAATGCATAATTTCACATTATACCTTCCAAAATCCACCTTAAGACACACACACACATATGAATGACTCTGCTTTTTTAAGTTATTCCTTTCTTTTTGTTAACAAGGGCTTTACTGTGGCAAGGGTTGGAAAAAGGCTCTTTCACATCATGCTAGTCTTAAAGGCCTTGGGAAGGCCTCACGAGCAGATGGAGCAGAAGCCAGTGCAGGTCAGTCTTCTTTCTATGTCTTGGTGAGCAGGTCTCAGTAGGCTGCCTATTTCATTCACTATGATCTATATTGTCAATATCACTGTTCCTCATTAAGGGGTTTATAAGGACTTCTAGTTTCATTAAAGTGAATTCAGTGCTGCCTTCCCTGAAGAAGCTGGTATCTGTTCATCAGACACATACTGTCAAGTGCACAGTTTGAAAATGATTCATGTATGGTGTTATGCTTGAATTTTTCTGCTAACTGTTCATCTCTTGGCTGTATTACACTTCAGACAACACACACTTTCCCTGTTCTTTCTATTTTGTCCTTTACTTCACTGGCAATGGTAGTGATATTAAGACTGCCAGCATCAGACTTGCGAGTCAGCTTTTTCCTATTCACTGTGGCATTTGTGTATACTTCTTTGTTGCTGTGCTCTTTACAACAGTATTAGAACTTTACCCAGTAGTTTACCTTTACTATTTGACAGGCTGTGACATAATGAAGATGCAACTAAATGTCTGTTTCCAGCCAAGTTGCACCAAGCAGCTCCAAAACAATTACTGAAGTGTAGGTATAGTATCCATTGAAATGCTATGTTGCTTTGCTTACAGTAATCACTGCAGCAGTATCTGACAATATCACTTCCAAAACCCAGGATGATCGTTTACTGTAATGAGATAATTTATGTGCATTCCTGATGTATACTGAGCTCTACTGGGAACGTTGCACATTTTCATTGGCTGGCCCTGGATTTTCCAATGTATGACACAGCTATTTACTGGGTCTTTCATCTCTCTTATCTGCATATGAGAAGTCAAATTTACTCTAATGTTTTCAAGAATAACTTTTCTCAATTGTATGTTGCTTGTATATGACGCCTTTTTTTCATATGCAGATCTTCCAAGTATCCTTAGGATGCTAGTAGCAATTGTGACTCTCTGTTCAGAGCTCACTGTTCTTTCAAGTTCCTGCCTTCAAACTCTTATATAGTTGCTTTAAATGATCCTTTCCCTTAGGAAGAAAAATGCTTTTTTCATAGCTTTCTCTTTGTCATCTATGACTGCAGTCTAAGAAATAATCTAGATGCATCTCATATTATCTCAGTTTTAGTTTTGCTGTTCCAAGAACAACATATAACAGTGTCCTGGGGATGGATGCATAGGGTACTTCATAAAAATGCCTTCTGATTATTTACAGTACTTTCTGAAGACTCTCCTTCCCCAATATGCTGGTGGAGCTTATTACACGAGATACTTCAGTTGCACATACATATTTCTGTGAGTATTAGTAACGTTAATATAAAAGCTCCTGGTTGCCATATTTCCAGAAACAATGTCCCAATCCCCATCTTGGTGGCAAAGTGTTTTGCAGCTGTCTACTCATTCACACTGCAGAATATCACCCAATTTCAGAATGTGCAAGTTAATCTCTACTGTCGGCTTTATCGTTTAGATGAGTTGTGTCTCTTGCATTTCCATCTTTTACTCATGTTTAATACACTAGACTGACATGGAAACTAACATGTTAAATATTTTTAATGAAGTCTTTTATATGATGTAATAATATCTTTTAGATGTGGAACATCTCTGTTGGTTTTACCTGTTGAAAGAGAACTGCAGATAAGTGATCAAATATATCATATATGGTGCAGCAATGAGCCAGAAATTGCCTTGTTCTTCCACCTTCCCTGCTTATGTTGATCAGAGAGAAGAGATTGAGTTCATACCTTGCTACACTTCCTGTTATGTGGTCTTTACATCCAAAATATTCTCCATTTCAACATTAACATCTGAAGCGTTTGAGTCCTCATTAGAGTCTTGCTTCTTGTCCTGCTCTTCAAATCCTGTACACTTGATCCCTGGAGCATTCTACCATCCCTAACAATTTGTCTCACGAAATCCACAATGTGGTGATGTAGCTGTTTTGTTATCAAGTAACAGTTGCCAATAACATCCTTTGGCAGCAAGTACAAGAACGGTTTGTTTTTCCTTGTGAGGTAATACCTTACTGACTTGTATTGACTCCTCTATAATGCATTAAATTGCTTGAATCTACCCAAATACAGAGTATTCAGGTTTTTGTGAGGGCTATCAGCTAGCAATTTCTGTGACTTCTCTGAACTAGTCTCTTTTTTCTATGTCTCCATGACTTTTTTTTTCTGTCAATACAACTAGGTAATCTGCAAAATAGATAAGGTACTGGCTTGATAATTTTTTCCATTTCTAGTTACAAGATCCCTCAAAAAACATCAGAGTGATGTTGTGGCATGAGTGAAGTGCACATCTAATTACAAAACAGATGTAGGAAAGACTTATCCTAGGTTCAGCATTACTTGGTTCATGAAGTCCTTATCACAAAGAACCTTTTGTTTCAGTATTTTTTATAAATTTGATATGCTAGCTGAAATTTAAATTGTTGCAGTGGTGTGATTGATTTTTGCTTCATGATACAACTGTCAGTGGTGATCTTTTTTCTTCCTCTTACATAATTCGCTGGAGGCCTTTGGAATCCAGTACGTTCACTTGTCCCCTAGAAACTTTTTGGCACTCGAGTTTCCAATTTCCATGCTGCTACATGAGCTGTGTTCTCCTGAGTTTTATGATCTACCTATTTTTTCAGTTTTATATCCTGCTGATGTCATATCTCCACTGAAGCTCATATTCTCAGTGGCTGCTTGCATTTTTCTTTAAGGTGCCATTTAAAAAACATTGGCATAGCTTATATATATGTGGAAACATATAAATTTTTTTTGTGTGTTTTTTCAACAGCACATGAAGCATTGATTTTGTTTAAACTATTTTTTTTTAAATTTCTGTGTTCATTTTCCACCAGTTTTGATGTATTTTTCATGTGTTTCCACGTCTGATAAACTGTTGTTGAATATGCTCCACTTATGCTTATGTTTAGCTGTGACCTACTTGGTATATTTCTAACAGATCTGCTCTAAGTTTTCTGCAAATTCTCCCTGGAGTCTCTGCAGTTCATCCTTTTCAACAGTCTGTCTCCATCATGGCTATTTTGTTTCCGATAGCTAATAAATGGCATTCAACCTCAAAGAAATTGTTGGTGGCACTGTGCCTGGAAAAGTGCAACTGCAGTCAACTGCAGCTTGATGGTCTTTGGCAGTATAGAAGAACAATTCAGTGAACACAATTCAGTCAAGGGCCAAAGCTGAAGGCTTTTGTTTGGCAAGAGATTGTTAATACTTCTTTCCTAGGCTTGACGTACTACAGGTTTAGCAATGAAAGAGATATTGAAAACTTCTGAAGCACGGCAGGAAATGTTTTTTTTGGGGTTTTTGTTTTGAATTAATTTAAGGCATTTATCTGTGACTTCCAATTTATAGAAAACATGGCTAGAAACTTTTTTTCTAAGCATAAGCAGGTGTATTTGCTAAAATCAGAAGAAAAGCATGCTGAAAATGAACTAAAGATTCTGGGAGTCATTGATTTTGCTCCCAAACTGAAACACTTCAAAACCTGAAAAAATAGCTTTATGTCTAGTGGGGCTGTAGGACTTCTGGATTCCCTCATTCTGCAGCTGGCACACTCAGATGTTACTGCACCACTGACAGCCTTTGCCCCTCAGCAGTGCTGATGCTCTTACTTTGTCCTATTTTTTCTTTAGTTTCAACATAAACCTACAGTTTTCCCATTCTGGCCTAAAAACTGCAGAACTGATAAATATTTTCTCTTTCATGTCCATCTCCGTAGAAACAGAATCTGTGTCACTGCTATAATTGTTCCCTGTTTTTGTGCTGGTTTTTCTGTTACGGTCTCTGGATTTTTTTAATGTTAATGTTTTTTTTAATGTTTCTTGGGAGATGCCGGTTCATCTATTTAAGACAACTTGTAAATGTTCAAGCATTAAGGAGAAAAACAGAGTGATCCTGTTCTCTTTCTTTCCTCCATTTCTGAGTAAGCAATTCCAGGAGGTAAAGCCCTCAAAACTTTGAAAAATGGAAAGATAGTTATTTTAAATGAAGCCCTGGATCAGGGGTAGCATTTTCTGCCTCCAATATCCCCTACTGCCTTTTGAATTTCTTTAGATAAGAGTCAGGGCCTGAATGGGCACCTTTAACAGAAGAGCAGACGTTTGTAGAGCCATTTGTAGGTCCTCATCACTGGAGGAATGTTTGTAGCACAAGATAGATGAACACATAGGGAAGAATCCTTTCAGTCTCGTATGTACTGAACAAAGTTTTATCACATTTGTATTCAAAAATACTGCTCCTTTCAGCACACCTATCAGAACCCAGGTTTTCAATTTCCTCAAAGCCAGCATCTGGGTAGAGGTAGGACCCGCCTCCTGACACAGCAGCAAGGAACTCTGAAACTCTTAGAGCAGAGGAATAAGGACGAACAGGAAGAAATGGGGTCCAGAGTTCTGCAGTGTCCCAAGCAGGCCTGCTACAGCTGGAACTGAGCCTGTCCCATTCTTTTAAAGCAGGCAGGTTAAGAAATGAAAGTTGGCACTGTCATATACTCACTGACATAAAAAGATAATCCATTTCTGCATATTATTCTGCTGTAATGAATTCTGAGGCTACATGAATTAAATGTGAAGCTTTCTGTCCCCACAGGTGAAATCCAAAACCACAGTGAAATATTTCAACATTTTTGCCTTAGTCTCAGAAGCAAAGTTCAATTAGTCAAACCTAAGCATGTGTACTTTTCTGTCTGAAAAATCAATTCTTTTTAACAGCTAAAAGCTTATCAAGCAGCATTCAAACAGAGCACATTTATTAGGTGATCTCTGGCTTATAGTTCCAGGTCCAGTACTACCTTAAACGTGAATCAAATTCCCGATGATATTATCAGCATGTAATGATATCTTAGACGATAATTTGATTTGCAGCAGTAGCAAAAAATGACCTTCTCATTGCTGTTTTCTTTCCTATGATCTCCTTTACCTGTATTTGTTACAATACAGCATGTAATACTAGAAACCTGAGATTCCCAATGTTAAAGAAGTGACTAAAATACAGTATGAAACTGAGGAAATGTTGCTTCTCTTAATTGTTTGTTTGTTTTTTCTTTAGAGTAGTGCTTGCAAGCTCTGATTTTCAAAGGAGATAATACCTAATTTGAGAGCCTTCAGGAAGACCTGATTTTAAAATTTCCTCAGAATCAGAAAAATTTCATCCAAGACTAAAAAATGTGGCTAAGCTTAGTAAAGATCTGTATGGTTCATGTGGTTCTCTTAAATAATAAGTCACATCAAAGGAATTAGAAAGAGGCACCAGATAGATCTGTGGCTTTGCAAAGTCTGAATAATTGTGGTTTGGTTTTTGTTTGTTTGTTTTTTTAATTTGAGTGCTAAGCCAAGAATCCTTCTCAACTCATGAAAAGAAATATTAACGAATTCTTTGCACATGAAGCTTTTAGTGTTGTCTTTTGGATCAATTAGCCAGTGGCTATACTCTCTAGGCCATTCTTCTACATTGCCCTCCAACCCCATGCTGGCAGTCCTTGACATTTGCTTTCTGTTCAAATGCCTTTTATTCTAATACCAACAGTGGTTCAATATTGCCAGTCAAGCGTATTCTTAATCTATCTATAGGTCTCAGAAACAACTAATGAAATTAAACAATAAGAGTTAATTTAGAATTGCTCTTATCTGGCTCCTGCACTTTTAAGTGAACTTAGGTTTCTGACTTCTCTCCATGACTATGTGTGCTGGAAACACAGAGTGGGATTTGTTTTACTAAGCTTCAGGTGTCTCCAATACAGGCACCTGAGCTATTCTCACCTCAGAGACTCGAGGCTTCCTTTCAAGGCAGTGTAGATGTAGTCAATATAGCCATGGAGTGAAGGACCCATGTCATCTAACCAAACATAGGTGCTTGATTCAGAGGGGAATCCTGCCCTGTGTCCCTTCTGGTAATGGGGGACAGGAGGAGATATCCCCCTGTTGCTGCTCATAAATAGCTAGTCATATTACCTGATTTATATGTTATATCTGCCTCCTGTGCCTTAATAAGTATTTTCCATGTCAGCATTACCTAAGGCTGTCACATTCCTGGCTCCCTGGGAAGGGAAGTTGGAAGCTGTGCAAATTATGCGTTAAACCAAATTTCTCACAGTTCCTACTGGCAGAGCAGAGAGCGTAGTGCTGAGCCAAGACCTGGGATGCAGCTCCTGGTATGAGAATGGGAAGCCGGAAAAATGAGAGCCTGACCTGAACACAAGTCTCATAGTCTCCAAGGTCCTTCTTCATGGTCAGGCACTGTAGCCTCATTGCTGTCAGCACTGTAAGAGTTTTGGGATGGACACTTTGGCATCCCAGAACACTGATATTCTTGGCTCATTTGGCCGGGTGCCCCAAAGCCAGAAATTCTACAAGCACAGGGCCTGCCTCCCTGTAGGTTTGTTAAAGCCAGTATTGTTCTACATGAAAAATAACTTTGGATTTCATTAAAGTATATCAGAATTCTGATGTTTCCGCTGAGACATTTTGGATTCCACTAACTGACATTTTATGTGAAAACTGTGCAGTAAGTAGACAGACCGGGTCTACTTTATTTCATAATGGTTGCTTGATCGGAAATATCACCAGCATATCTTTGCTCCTACTGAAGACAACAGTAAAACTCCCAACAGGAGTCTGAGCTGTGTCAGAACCAAATCCATGATAAATTACCCTCTGAATGCATTTGTTGTCCCTGGGGATTGTGTTTTGTGATCTACAACCAAAGCAGTTCAAGAAAGAGCAAATGTTTAAAATGTTCAAACCTTTCAAATGACAAGCAACTTTTAATCTGCTAACCCTGACCTATGTCCAATAAAAATTCAACACAAATTAACAAACTACACCACTACTACCCTACTCAACATAGTACTCAACTATGACCTACACGGACAAATGCCCATTTCTCAGACTAGGAATGACAGAGTCCAGCTACTCCATCTGACCTTGATGTCTCTTCTCAGAGACCAAGACTGGCTATTTGTGACAGACTTAGCCTTTAGAGTGGTGGTTATTTTTCTCTTCAGACTTCTAGGAATGTGCAGATCAGATTGTATTAGATTGTATTTGTCCCACTGATACTCTCAGACTCATTCCCACCCCACATCTTTCAAGCTGCAAATCTGAGTGTTGAATTTATCCTGCCAATCATAGGGAACAATCTTAAATCTGAAAACCTGAAAGGATTGAAGTAGTCACCCAAAAGATGATGAATAGATTTCCTGGAGATCTTACACTAGAAAATATACAAAGTTCAATATGTCTTAAAAAGTCTCATGTTCCTTGTGAACATCATTTCTATCAGAAAATCTGTATAAAAAGGAGCACAACATAAGGAAAACTGGCTGAACATGAGGAAGTGGGGTTTCAGTTAAAATCCTGCATATGGAAAGTGAAGGATCCATTGTTACTGGCAGTGTAAGTTCAGAATTTTCAATGCTGTTCCCACTAACACAAAATAGAACAATATTTCTCGTCCTGCAGGCCTCATTTTGTCTTACATTGACTATCCCATGAAACTGAATGAAGAGAGAATAATGCGATGTGAATTATACCTGCAAAACTGAACTGATTTGGTAGGCACGTGATTTTATGCAATAGTCAGTTGTGAGTAAGAAGATACCCTGTAAACAGACCTTCCATTAAAAATATGACCATGTAAACCAAGTATAAAATCAAGAGCACAAAACATAAAAGTTTGTCACCAGGTCTGCCTCTAAAATTAAGATACCATCTCTCTGGAAATTCAAGATTGACTTTTTCTTAAGACCTATAAAACCAGACCCTATAAAACATTTGTAGTTGTCATGGTTTTAGAACAACAAATAGGGAAGCCCTTAGCTAGTAACCTTCACTGTTTTACTGATAACATGTCTTTTTATCAGTCCTCATGGCATTTATTCATGAAACTTTGCACTGAATTTTCTGTTCTTTGGAAAAAACACACAGTTAGTGTACCGTGTGGCAACAAACAAAAACTCCACTAACATGGCCTTAGGTCATTTTATCTTGCTACCCACATAAATAAAACTTCATGATCAAGCTGGTCATAATATTCAATCCAGAATGATGTAACATTGGGCCTAAAACTTATGGTGTGGAGAAGGTGAACTATAGACTAAGGCCTCCCAATGAATTTCTGTGTAATTTGTTTTTGTCAGTTTGCTTTTTGTTTTGTTTTTCTCTCCAAAGAAAAAGGAGACTATTTTACTTGATTCCTGGTTATGAAGCAGGCAATCTATCCACTTCACTTCTGAAAGGAAAATCAAGTACTCTCTTATTTCTTTTACTATATAACTGCACTTTAATTTGGGTAAGGACAGATTTAATGAGACAAATTAGAGATTCCTGTCTATTGGGCACTGATATTGCCTGAGTAGTTATTTGACAACTCAATAAAGTTATCAGGTCCTCAGTGTAGGATTTTGAAACATATTCATCATTGGCCTAATTCTGGTCATGCTGAAGTCAGTGCTAAAACTCTCCTGACTTCACTGGAAACCGAGTTAGACAAAAATGTGTGCTTTTGAAAACCGCACTGCTTATTTACTCTAGTTGCAATCGGAGAACTAGATAGCTGAGAAAAGAAGATGAGAATCTGATGAATAATCAAGCAACAATCAAACTTTTTCTGAGTAAAGTAACATCTAAAATCACAGATTCACTCATATCAGGTCAAAATTGAAATCTTTATCCTGCCATGTGGTCTGTGCAAGCAAGATTTATATCAGTGGATCTTCAAAGATAAAAATTACAAGTGAGCTTAATTGTGTGCACAACGTATAGCCCCACTGAAGTCAACAATGTATGCAAGGTTAAGCTCCATCAGAGACACTGGTTAGCATGAATGGTGCAGAAACAGTTTATTTTACAGAAGTGGATACGACTTGGATGCTGTTCTTCATGCAAAAGGCTTTTTATTAGACCTTGGGTTTGGAAGGTAGGGGACTAATTTACAAAACTGCCAACAGATATCATATCTTGGATCCTTCCATATGGACTTTAGTCACTCTCTACAATATTTTAAGGAAGTTATTTCACATCAAATTACACAAATATTTTTAGTCTGGTTAGCAGAAGAGCAGAAAATGTCCATGTCACACAGCAAAAAATTAATGTGGGTTTAATTACCTCCTGCATGTGAGGTCAAGCAATCCACTCAAAACTGCAGGTGAAGGCTAGTGCAGGTGGAACAGCGTTAACAGATGAAAAGGCTGGTGCAGTGAGCTGTGGGAAAAGTACAGGCTGGGAGGAGCTCTGGCATAAATGCAAAAGGCACAGTATGGACGGTAAAAAAGCAGGTCTATCTCAGGTTATACTGAGATTAATCTAAAACCGATGTTCAAGCCTAATCCTCTCCTAACAGAGAGCTCTGGCAGGGAAAGCTACTACGCGTCCTGAAGTAAACCGCTATCAGCAGTCGGTAAGAACTTGTTTGGGTTAACAAGCAGCAAGGCTCTTCGAGTCCTCAGGCGGGAGAAGCATGCCACCTACTGCTAACAACACTCTTCTGCACAGAGAAGCCGTGGAGCTCAACGTTGAGAAAAACGTGATGTTCCCGTGGGCAAAGAAAGGGCTGTTCTCTCAGTTAATCAGGGATGTCATTGCTACAAACTATTCCCAGTTAGTGACTAACTTCCAGGATAAAAAGCTTGTGGTGCTCCTTACTTTGTTGCACTGGTGAAAGATGTGGAAACATAATACCTCAGCAGCATCTAAAAACATCTAGAGATCAATTACTTCAGCTACTTTGATAGGTACTGCAGCAGTCAGACCGTACTATTACACCAGGTAAGAGTTTGCTTTATGCTAATTGTACTTTCTTCCCTCTTTTATTCGGGCTGCTGTAGGTAAAAACCATTGAATCTACAGTTGCACATCACAGTTGGCTACACATGATCAGACTGATACTGCTGAAATAACCCTGCAAGCTACTTACTATAGCAGTCAAAGGTAGAAGCACAGAACAAAACCAGAGAGAAAAAGCATTTGCAATGCATGGATCCCATTCTTGGCTTTGCTATTAATGTTCTGTGCAACCATTTCTACTTTGCTAGATCTCTTTGTGTCTGCTTCCTCTCTTAACTTTTGTAAGACTTACCAGTTTATAGCACAAATGTTTGTGGCCATGGCTGCCTATCAGAAAGGATCATTATGGTACCAATAGAGAAATCCTGAGGTGCCTGAGGATGGCAGTGTTCTTAATTTAAAAACTTTGCAGAAATGTTTGCTACTTTATATTCAACAAGCATCCAATAATGATATTAGGGGTATCACACATTAATGAAATACATAAAGATGGTGCATCTGTACAATTTTGCTTTTCTCACTGGGCCAGCAGGGCCTTCAGCATTCTGCTCTGGCTGTTCCAGGAACAGTACCAACACCTAGCAGTGGAATAAGGCTCCTTGCAGAAATGCTGTCCATTCTTCAGAATAAAATACCCCTTCAATATGTCTTTTTTTTTTTTTTTTCCCCTCAGGGAAAAGATGTAAAGAAATGTAAATATTGTTACTCTACCTGAGCTACACTGTAGCTAGGATCCATTGACTTTGCCTGTATTGTTTTATCTAGGTCTGCAGAGCCAGCAGTTCACAAACCACAGAGCTCTTACCTGTCCATTTCTGTGAATATGCACGATACACACAACACATACAAATATACAGGTAGTTCACATCCCTATCATCACAGCATCTGTTAAAAATGTGGTCACTAAGGGATTAAGGGATATCTTAGAGAAGTAGAACAATGTGTAGTGAAACTAGCATTCCCATCCATAAATCTCCTGCATTAGCACTGGTAGCAAAAACGTTTAACTTCCTCTTGTTTGTCATTGGGGAATACACGCAGCACAAGATATTTGTCAAACACTGAGCAGAAACCACCATACTGGGAAGCATCTGGTTTTTTCTCCTTAGCTCTAAATTGTTGCAGTTTCTTTTACAGCTAAGCTGTCTGAAATTGAGCTCTATTGAAACACTGTAGGGAATAATCATGTGTTGGTTAGAAAAGGAAAATTAATTCAATTTGAAATACAGAAATAGCTTATACAGTTACAAGAGGGGGGAAAGAGTATTCAGCTATGGAGGTGTTGTCTCTTGATTTCTTAAATTGTCTTTCTTTGAGCCACAAGATGAGATTTTCTTTTTCCCTTTTTTAAAGAGCTGCAATTTTGGCTCAGACTGCTTTCTTAAGCTCAGTCTTCTCTAAATGCACAGACATCACAACAATTTCATTGGCAAAGTTGTCACCTAATGTTTACAATTATTATTAACTAAATGTCACATTGAATGCCACTAAACTCAAATGCTTTACAGAAGACATCATATAAAAAAAGTAATCACTACCACACTAACCAAGTTTTTTGTAATGTACTCATTCTGAATTTTAGCTCCCTAACACCATGGTTGAGCCAGGTATCATCGCATAGCTTTTTCACATTATGGAAGAACATCATATCCTAAAAAGACACATTTCTCCCAATCAGCTCCTTGTAAGGATCTGATCCGTTGCATTCAAACTTACTCTGGGCCAGCTGAGGACCTGAGTGCAAGCTGCTGACCACACTTTGACCAAACTTTTACTGAATTCAGCTGAGGAGGCTGAAATGGACCTTTGTCTCTGTCGTTGCTGGAGGCTGAAAGGCAGCATGCATAGTTTGGAATAGAGCCTTCCCTAGCTTGTCAACAGGTGAATCAAATTGCAACACAAAATGTAAAACCATTGCATTGATTAGCATGAGTATCTCATGCTAAAAAAGTATTATTTTTGCAATAACTGCCTACTGAAAATGGATGTGTATTTGCTGGAATCCAAAAATAAAATAAGAGCCAACAGTGCACAGTTCTGTGTGCAGTGCATTGAAGTTGCAAGTTCTCTAACACATACATACAGATGCTGACAAGAAATGAGCAGAACATAGGAAATAATTCCATGACAGGTTAAAACTCAGAGTGGAATAGTCATTAAGTAAGCAATTGTCTCTAATGTGATCTTCTTAACAAAAACAGGTATATCTGCTGTTCTGACAGTGAACATAGGCAGGTAAGTAGTGTATCTTATTTAGAATCTTCTGGCACACCAAACAAAAAAACAAATCTAATATTCCAGTGTCAGTCTTAGAAAATTGCCATAATGAAGTCTATAAAAAAGGGATCGGCTCTCACTGGGGTTTTGATTAATAACACAAAGAAAACTTGACTTGTGGATTAATAAGGAGGTATGATTTATTTGGTGCTCTTATTGCAAAATATTTGTGTAAGACTTTTGGAAGTACTTTCATGGAAAAATATTTTCATTGTCCTTACATGGGTCTCTTTAAATTAAAGAAAGATATTTCAAATTTAGAATGTGAAAAGTTCTTTAAGATACTAGGTGACACTGATAAAGCATAGCATTCCAAAAATTATGAACATCTCTTCTGGCTAGTAATAGTCACTAGCCAACACAGGGAAAGGTTTCTTGGCTTACAGACAATGCTTTGCAACAAAATAAACTGGAAACCGTTCCTGTCTTTTAGAGTCTTGAGGGTATTTAAGAAAAATGTTTACAATAGCTTTACTGGTAAAACCAACTGTTCTAATAAATAAATATATGCAGGTATAACCAAAAAAGAGTCATTGGTGGCCATACTTAGAATGGTTGGCTGGTGCTTGGTTCAAACCAAGCTCCAGTAGAAAGACAAAAGGAATTCCAGTCTTTTTCCTGCCCAGTGCCATACTGGAGAGTACCATAACGGCTGTTGTATCCCTTTGTGTTTCAGAGTAAATCACATGAATTGGGAGATACTGCAGGATAAGATCCCATGAACAGCTGGGATTCCTGTTGCATCTCACAAATAACAGCAGGAAAAAAATACAATGGATTATCCAATGGATTTGTTAAAAACTGGTAATCCCATATTCCCGAGCAGTCTCTCCCCATAGATAGCTGGCTGGCCACTTGACGTTAATCATTCTCACGTTTGTGTCTTCATTCACCAGCCATTGGAGTTCGTGAAAGACTTGTACTGCAAAGTATTTCCCTGGTGTTTATAGACATGGGGATGTGTATCCATGCCATTTATTAGAGTATTTGAAAAGGAAGTTAGGACTGGGAGGGAGGTTTGGATTAGCAGGTCCAGGTGCCTGGTATTGCTTAGGTGTCTTGAATGGGTACAGGCTTTGCTGGGTAAAAAAATGGCTAGAAGGCCGGGCCCAAAGAGTTGTGGTGAATGGAGTTAAATCCCGTTGGCGGCCGGTCACGAGTGGTGTCCCCCAGGACTCGGTTTTGGGGCCACTCCTGTTTAACATCTTTATTGATGATCTAGACGAGGGGATCGAGTGCACCCTCAGTCAGTTTGCAGATGACACCAGGTTGGGTGGGAGTGTTGATCTGCTCGAGGGCAGGGAGGCTCTGCAGAGAGACCTGGACAGGCTGGAGCCATGGGCTGAGGCCAACTGGAGGAGTTTCAATAAGGCCAAATGCCGGGGGCTGCCCTTGGGCCACAACAACCCCCAGCAGCGCTACAGGCTTGGGGAGGAGTGGCTGGAGAGCTGCCAGTCAGAGAGGGACCTGGGGGGGTTGATTGACAGCCCAATGAACAGGAGCCAGCAGTGTGCCCAGGTGGCCAAGAAGGCCAATGGCATCCTGGCTTGTGTCAGCAATAGCGTGGCCAGCAGGGACAGGGAAGGGATCTCACCCCTGTACTGGGCACTGGTGAGGCCGCCCCTCGATTCCTGTGTTCAGTTTTGGGCCCCTCACTACAAAAAGGACATTGAATGACTCGAGCGTGTCCAGAGAAGGGCAACGAAGCTGGTGCAGGGTCTGGAGCACAGGTCGTACGGGGAGCGGCTGAGGGAACTGGGGGGGTTTAGTCTGGAGAAGAGGAGGCTGAGGGGAGATCTCATCACCCTCTACAGCTACCTGAAAGGAGGTTGCAGAGAGCTGGGGATGAGTCTCTTTAACCAAGTAACAAGCGATAGGACAAGAGGGAATGGCCTCAAGTTGCACCGGGGAAGGTTTAGACTGGATATTAGGAAGCATTTCTTTCCAGAAGGGGTTGTTGGGCATTGGAATGGGCTGCCCAGGGAGGTGGTGGAGTCCCCATCCCTGGAGGTGTTTAAGAGTCACAATGACACAGCACTGAGGGATATGGTATAGTTGAGAACAGTCAGGGTGAGGTTAATGGTTGGACTGGATGATCTTCAAGGTCTTTCCCAACCTAGACAATTCTGTGACAGAGGTGTGCAAGATTTGGAATTAGACTACATGAAGGTTACATGTAAAGTGCTTTGCTGAATGCAAGTAGGCTGAAACAGATATTTTAAATCTCACTGAAGTTACATGGCATTTAAGAGCTTTGCCGAAAATGGAGAGCCTGTAGCAATGTCTGAAGGTAAGCTTGTGAAATTGTGTCCAAACTGATTTCTGGAATACAGTGTTGAGTGTTGAAAAGTATTTTGTGTATAATTGAAAATCAGACACTTGAGGAAACAAATCAGTTATTTTAGGCTGAGCCTGTGCATCGAAACACATGAATGAAAATAAATGACCCAGATTTACCTTCTAACACACTCATAAGCTCACTCACCTGACATCTATAGGTAACTGTGTATTTTGACTGTAAATTTTGTGTATTTGCCCTCTTTTCAACTACTGTCTAGTGGTACATCCTCATTTAGAAATATAACTGAGTTCATGTTCATGAATCAGAAAGTAAGAGAATGACAAGTAACAAAATTAAAATTTACCCCATCAGCATTTTCCTCCCATGTACATGCTTATTGAAAAGGATACTAATTGAAGAACACAAAGCTATTCAAGACAGCACCTAACTTGGTAATTCGCTTGCATTGAAGTCAACGCCATTGTAAGTGTCACACAAGAAAAAAATCCCTGTTCAGCCTGCTGGAAACAAATGACAAAAAACCCCACTCTATATTTATTGTTGAATGGGAAAAAAAAAAAGTTTCTAGGACATATATGTTTAAGAATCAAATGTTTGAGTAAAATTTTGTTTCCAGAATGTTGGGAAGAATATGAATTTGTCATTCACGGCCCTCAATTCTGATTAATTTTAGATGAAGATGGATTGCCAACTTCTAGCTCCATCTACTGTGTCAAACTGAAATAACAGAAAGATTGATCTTTCCTTTTTTTAAAAAAACTGTATCCCAACCTCTGCCTAAAACAGAAGATCAGGAATCAGCAATATATAGCTGTTGAAAGGAAACGCATTTGAAGTGAAGACAAAATGTCAAATAACATGAGCCAAGAAGTAGAACAGTACACAGTAAACAAGGTAGAGAAGGTTCTGTTCTGAAAAACAGATGCTTTGCAGGATCCTGCGGGGTGGTTAGATAATTTTAGACAGTTGAGGGATTTTAGACAGTTTTTCTAGCTGTCATTTGAACTCTGAGAAAAATGTTTTTCTTCCACTTCACATACCTTTTTGAGATATCAAAGAAATTTCTTACATTGCCTTCACTGAAAACAAGATCTCATGAAGTTTTACACAGAGATTCTCACCCCTCTTCTTGTCCAGAGATAAACTAGCCTGGTAGAATAAATATTTTCTAGGCACACTTTATGTGAAGATAGCAAAGCAACAGCTTGAATCTTGTTGTTCTGCATGCCAGCAGAAGGCTGCTTGCATTAAGATCTCCTGAGCTGCACAAACAGAAGAAATTTCAAGGACTAATTTCAGAACTAATCTGTTGTTTACTTTAAAAATGGTAACTATAGAAATTATCATTATGGACTGGCAGGACGCCAGCAAAACATAAAATGTAAGAAATGTTTAATCACCTGAATGATTCTTGTGTAGTCCACAGTTGATGCTACCTTAAACATCAGTAATTAAAAAAACTCCAAACAGCAAAACACTACTTTGACAAGTAAACTTTAATATGCAAACAAAGGTTGTTTTGGTTTGAGTGGTCTCATTCACAGTTTTGGATTACAGGTCCATTATACATAAAATACACAAGAACTTCTCTTTATCTTATGATATGTCTTGGTTTTAATTTATTTTTATCTTCTACAGCACTTGAAGAAATCGGAAAGAGATCCAGAATGTCATGCAGATGCTATTTGCCTCAATTTGTCAGGGGATTTTTCAATTTTATACACACAAATGGTAAACATTTTGAAAGCATGTGAAGCAAATTAGGAACCTGAAACCTACTTTCAAAAATCATTGATGCATGTAGAAATCTATGTCTCATAGACTACTAATAAGTATTAGGATTCCAAGTGCTTAAGCCATTTCTTAAATACGACACAGGCTCCCAAAGTACTAAGTACATTGCAGAATAAATGTCCTTCTAGCTTCACACTTTAAGTCAATTTTCAACTAATCATCTGTTTAGAATTTCAAGTTCAGACTACTGTTATATGCTGGGTAGTACTGGGACTATAGGGAAGGGTATAAAATAGTGACTAGTTTGTAAAACTCATTGTAAAAAATACAAAGTACAAAAATCAGACCAAAACCTTAATTTTAATACAAAAGTATTGCTTCCCTTTGCCTCATGAAGCTTAGGATGCCTGTCTAATGTCTGTCCGGGGTCATCATTGTTTCAGCCCAGTCTTCTGTCAGAGTCAAGCATCTTGCATCACCTACACGGTACACAGATTTCTCAAGTGCTATCTTACATTGTAATCTTTTGCTTGCAGTACTCTTACAAGAAAACTGTTTCCAAGTCTTATATCTCTAACTAGAATACTGAATTTCCAACCCCAAAATAGTAGTGGTGTATTATATATCCCTATTTACTCTTGTGTCATTATTGTATTTTTAACACTTGCCAGATTCTTTGAAAAGACTAGGCCAGCACAGCCACAACTAGCTAACTCACTGTTATGTTAACATGCGTGCCTCTGTCAAAACACTCAAGCTAGAACAGCAAGATGAAAAAAACTGCACACCCAACTGGGAATGCTTTCCTTCAGAATCCCACCAGAAGCAGCAGTAAGTCCCACTAGACTATCTGAATCAACTCCAAGTGCACTGGTAGACGTGATCACATTCAGACCCAAACCAGAACTGTTCCATGCCGCTGAAAGTCTCCAGCGCTCCTACTGGCCTCCCAGCAAATGCCCTGGTATCAAACGCCACGCTGGACTTTGACATCTTGTGGGTGGATGAATGTGACTGGCGACACTCCTTGAGATCTAGTTGATTGCTTCTAGTGATGACATCGTGAAGGAACAAGGAGAAGGCTATAGTCTTTGCTAGCAAAGACTTAACTGGATGGAATGTCATAATTTCCTGCAGAACAACTGCACTTTTCATTAAAAAAGCACTTGTGTATCTCTTAATCAAATCAATCTTTAAAAAATTTTGCTTTCTAGACTTGTTTTTACTTTCCCAATCCTCCCTGTGAGGAAGTGGTCAAAGCTGGCATGATGTATTAATGTTTAAGATCAACTATGAGAACATGTAATATTAGTATCTGAGATGGAATACAAATATTTTCCAAGACACTCAAGCAGGATATATATGTATTTCAAACTGACACTGATGATGGATAAGCATTGCTAATGGCAAAATCACCTGGCTTACTATGCCAAATGTAGGCAGAAGTCAATTCCAAATAGGCCTTCACACTGGGCGTATTTGAGTGTTAGCATAGATGTAAATACTTTACCTTCTGCACATACAGAGGTGCTGTCCCTTGATGAACAGAGCTGCTGTACCTCTATGCAGTTCTTCCAGGCTAGCACTGCTCTTGTTAAATTCTGAATCTGTTTGAATTTTCTTTACTTTCTTTATTCACAAGGCCACACTAGTTGAGATGCTCACAGGAAATTTGCTGTAATAGAGAAATACAGATACTAAAAAAATGTAGTTTGAAGTAAATGCCATGGCTACATAAACCCAGTTTTTTAATCATTCTTTTCCATGTGTAATTTAGTTATTAAAACTTAGTGTTTTAGACAAACCTTAAAATATGTATCACAAAAAACAGTACTTCTCTGAATGTAGATATACTTGTGTTCTTTTCCTTCTTTCTCACTTTGACTTGGACAGCAGTAACTGCATAATTGCTGAACAACTTCAATTTTATTATTTCTCTTTAAAATAATTAATGATGGTCTAACTTTTGTTTGTCTTGTCTCCCATTTCAGATGGATATCCCCCCTTTTTTTTTTTTTGAGACAATGCTATACATCAAGCAGGTTCCGTGAGCCAGTGCTTTTGGTATGTATGTTGAAGGAATACAATCCTTTGGGGTTCACAGTTTCCAGAATTATATGAGTAAAAATATTGCAGCACATATAGAAGCTGCAAGAACCGCAAAACTGTACGCTTCAAAGATAACCAATGAATTCACTCATTCTATAACCTGTAAAATGGCGTGATTTTTTATTATTATTTAGCACATTTGGATAATAATCTCATCTGGAGATGTGGAACTTCTGTGCTCCTCCTACTGTGACAAATATTAAAACCAGATATATTCAATTTTGACATGAAGAGGCAAAAACATGGGGGGTGTAGTTTTAGGCTGACAGCATTCACCTTTGCTAAGAGGCAGTTGCTCTTTAGCACTTACAGGACCTCTTGTAGTCACAAAAAGAGAAAAATCAACACTGAAACTGCTAGTGAGACAATGGGAAAAGGTAGTCTTGTGGCAGTTGTAGCAGTCTTGAGTTTGGGTTAAAAATTCAAGAAGTTTTCCCAAAAACAAGTACAAAGAGAAAATAGATTCACCCTTTGCCAAAAAGAAAACTGTTCCAGTGACTCATTTCAGTGCAATTACAGTAAAAGCTGTAAAGTTAAAAGCTGTATTATTTAGTCTTTGCACATGAAGAATGAGGCACCTTCTTTCACCCTTTTTTCTCTCCAGCCCTCAACTCATAATTTCAGAAGTTCTGGTCATCATTCAGGAGCTTCTAGGATAAAAACATACGTAGGAAATGAGAGCCAAGTGTGAACAGAGCTTGTTTAGGACTGCTGGATGGCATAGCAGAGAGCACAGGCAGGCTGAATTAGTGGATGTGTATGAACCAGGAGGGAGAGGGTGCACTTGGAAATCAGGGCAGAAGGGCAGGTGGAGGCAAAAGTCAGACTTTCAGGGTGTGCAAATACGCATGGGGGGTGTGTGTGTGTGTGTGTGTTGGAGGGTCTTCTAAAACTCAAACCAAGAATAACTTTGTTCATTTCCTGGATTAGCTGTAAGTGCAAACAAAACTCAATCCTTGCTTCCTGACTTGGACGATGATACTGCTTTCAGCAGCTATAAATGAAACTGAAAGCAGATCCGTATAGATCATTACACCACATTGTAAGTTTAAACATGTGAGTTGTCCCACAGAACTTTTTAAAGAATCTGGCACACACGAGACAGTTTCTGAAAGCATTCCCTGAATTCAAACCTCAGGTTTTCCCACTATTGAGTGTTCGGTGGAGTGACCACTAACCAGAAGGGAATTGAATAAACACTGAAGCAGAAGTTACAGATCAAGGAGATAACAAAGGATTATTATTTTTTTTCTCAAGATTTCCTGCAGCTTCATGGTAGAAACAAACCCAAATGCCCCAAGTTAATCAACCTCACAGACTCACAAAAGGAAATGTATTTGTTACGTATTAGTTCCCTGATTGCGGCCAACACTGACTTTCCATCATTATTTAATTGATTACCTAAGAGCACTATGAATGGGAAATACAGATTTGGGTCACACACCCATAGAGAAATGGATTAAAAAAAAAAGTATCTTAATTACTTATTCTTTCATTATAAGCCCTTCTTGATGAGTATAATGGTATCTACAAGAATGATTTATTTTGGTTTTCTAAAATATAAAGCGCTGTTATGCAGCCTGGAGAAATTTTGCACGTTCCCAAGGTGTTCTCTCATTCAAACGTCACAAGATTGGCAGCTGACTTTTGTTAGCAGCTTTTGCCCATAACAAAACCAAAGCGTATAAGCCCAGTGAATGTAACAGATTCTCTAATGACCACAAGTGCTTTTATTGCTGTTGCACTCATGAAAGTCTCAAACCAGAAAAGGTGGTAGGGAGAGCAGGTATAAACTATATGTTATAAAAATGGAGGAAAATGACTTGCTCTACACCTCAAGATTAGAAGGAGTAACTCTTTGATCAGAACAGAGGTCACCATCTGAAGTGCTAAGGCTTGGACAATAGGCCCAAGCCAGAGTTGAACTATAGATGAATCCTGTATATTTTATAACTAATAACCATTGTGCTAATAGGTATTACACTAAGTTATAACAAACCACCCATTCTGATGTAAAAGGTGGAAGTATTGAAGCCTGAGCAACAGGCCCCGAGCTGAAGCTGCTAACTTAGTATATAGTCACTGACAAAATATGTATGCTCATTTATGAAAGATGTAGCTTAGATATCATATACTTATTACTGGTGATGGATGTAATGAAAACATGTCTATTCTGAATATATCTTTCTTCTTCTCTGTGTAGGGGTGAGTTAACAAGCCATGAAGCTAGCTCTCCGGCCTTGGGACAGACGTATGGCCTTGTTTTAAAAGGAACATAAATAAATTAGATAAGGAGGGAAACTCCCTTAGCTTCTCCCTTACGCCCTGGCCAGGCTCTGGGGGGAATCTAATGACAGAGTGAAACCAGATGTTCCGCTCAAAAACAAAGGTACCAGTTATTCTGGCTTGCTGATTTCTAGTATATAAGGCTGGATCCGCTCGCAGCGACTTTAGCAGCCGCACCTATGGGTGGACGCACCGCGTAGGATTTCCCACTTGCCGGGACAGGCTCTGCAAACCCTCACTGTAACCGGGGCTGCCCAGCCAGTGCGGGTCTGGGTGATGGTAAAGTATGCAAGTGGTGATGTATCTTTCCTAATCACTATTCTCTTTCTCAGGTAGTAATGATTTGATGCATTACCCTCTATTTTCCTATTTGTTTAAGCGTGCTGTTCTGTCTTTTCTTACTGTATGTTTTCTGTATTTTTCTGTTACATTATTTAGTTATTTTAAGTAAAATACGCCTGCTCTTTTCACTCTGGTGTCTGAGTTTAATTGCTATCCCTAATCAGCAAAACACCATCGTAAAAGAAACTGAACAAATAGGCTCAGATAGGCCATGCTGCCTGTGCTAACATCCTCCATCTGATTCAGGCCTTGAGAATACAATGCAGAGTGATAAAATAATATGGTTGCTTTCATTAGGAAGAAACTGGACTGGATGGCTAAAAATACCCTTTCCAAGCCTAACAATGTAAATGGATACGTGAAGTAACGTGCAAATGTTGTACTCCAGTATTAAAAATGCAGATTTGTAACACAAACTGAGCATTACTGCAGCACTGCTTGGCCTAGATGAGCTCTGCAGCAGACTGACCCTTTGATGTTGTTTCCCAACCTTATGCTGCACTGGAAAGGGGCAGAGAGGGCAACTCCTTGCTAACGGTGCCAAGGGTAAAATCCAGTCCTGCAACCGCCCTTCCTGAATCCATGCGGGTGAATTTGGTGCATATGGACAACCTATTCCTCTGCCAGGCAGCTTGTACCACCAAAGAAATCAAACATGTTTTATTTAAAGAAGTCAGTCATCTCTTGGATCAAACGATGAAGACTAGGTCACTTTTTCAGGCTTATCACTCAAAAAACCCAACATCCTTTTCACACACACACATGCCATGAATCTCAGGTGGTAAGCCCAAGGTTATCTATATTCACTTACAATTCTGCTTTCTGCTTGTTGCAATTTACAGCGAACAACTATTTAATTCGTGCTTATATCTTGATATAAATCAGTAAAAATTGATGCATTTGGCAGAAGAGGACAAAAGAATTATTCTCACTGATCAGCCATCACGCATCTTGCACTGTTTTGGTTTTGAGATTTTTGTGCAATCATAATAGGAAGTAGTAGATAGGTGGCTAGAACATTCAGTTTATCCCTTCTCAATCACATCTAACTGTCATCTACAGAGGTATTTATGAATGTATTGTTCAGTTTAGACCTTGTACCTGACGATTAGAGTTTAAGAACTATAGACCTGGATGACTTAGAAATAATATAACTTAGTTGTGGTGCTATTTCCATTAATGCAGTCCTTTTATTAAGAACATACAGAGGTATGTAACAAGAGGTTGGTTTTGGTGGGATGTAAGCAACATGAAGATTGGGGGGGAATCTGTGCAGTCTTGCTTTCATGATGAGCATCAGTTAAACTTTTAAGAATTTTTTTTAAAATCGCTGCCTCATTTCAGAGGTACTGCAAACATGACTGGTGCTTTCCAACATTATCCAAATAAGTAATCAAGTAATGACAAACTCTGCATTTTTGTAAAATAAAACTGGAGTAAGACACTATTGGCTTAAACACCAATTTCAAACCATCTGTAGTGTACCAGCCCATTAAAGCCATTACTAATCTTTACAATCATGTGCTTTTGTAGCTAAAAATATTTTCCTTGTTCACGTCTAAAAAAAAAAAAAAGAAAAAAAAAAGCCCATTCCTTCAATGAGCATGCACTGACTGCTTGTATTTAACTGCCCCAGGACTTCTGTTACTGCAGGACCTGACTGGCATCAATCGAGGTGACAGTGTTTTTCCAGATGAAAATCTAGTTGAGTGTTAACGTCCCAAGTACGTGTTGGGTGTTAATCCAGGGCGGGGGGGCCTGAGAAAGAAAAGAGGATACAGTGACACAGTTAAAGGATGTAATTAAAGGGCAAATGATGTGATCATGGGCAAAGCGACACAGGCACCTTGATGGTTCCTACTTTTTTTAGTGATACTCCAGCAACTTTCCTTTAAAACAGGGCTTAGCAAGTTGCCTTTGAACACGCAGTGCCCAGTGAGCACGCAGTGTGTGAGAGAATCACATGGAGCTGGACGTATGTCTGTTGTGGGTTATTGATGGTGCCGAGCGGTGGCTCTTTCCTGAGGAGGTTTGCTGCCTACGGCGCCCGCTCCCCCCGCGACACACACGGAGCCCGGCAAGGCCGAAGGGGCAGCACTGCCCCACAGAGAGCCGTGCTTGACAAGGCCCAGTCTTACCGCGTTCCGGGCATTTAGTTTGGCGAAGTAACTCATCGTCGGGCAACAGCCGCAGGCGCGGCCCGGCCAGCGCTCCGCTCCTGCCAAACCCCCTTCTCCTTCGCTGGGGGCGGCGGGGCCCGCCGGAGGAGCGGGGCGCCATGGCACGCCCCGGCCTTTCCCCTGGGCGGGGAGGGGAGGGGATGGAGGGGAGGGGATGGAGATGAGGGGATGGGGCGGGGGGGGAGCCGCCATCCCTGCGGAGGGCCGGGGCCGCCTCGCCGCGGGGGCGGGGCACGGCCGCACGGCGCCGCCGCGGCGGGTGATGACGTCGGCGGCGCTTCCGGCGCCGGGGCGGTGACCGAGGCACGCACGGAAGGGGTCGCCGCCAGGAGGGTGCCGCGACGGAGCGGGCGCGGGGAGGATCGGGGGACCGCGGCGCGGGGCCCAGCCGAGGCCGCCCGAGCCAGGCGGGCGGCGGCGGCGCGGGGCGGCGGGCGCGGGGCGGTGCCGGCCGTTGCGGCGCCGGCCGTTGCGGCGGGAGCGGCGCCCGCCGCGGCTGAAGGCGGCGGCGACGACAAGTATCGCGAGAGGTGGTGCGGCGCCGGCGCTAGAGGTGACCGAGGCAGCGGCGGCCCCGGGTGCCTCCTCCTCATCCTGCTTCTTCCTCACCGGGCGCCGGCGCTGAGCGAGGCGGATCGGCGGCCATGGAGAAGGCGGCCGGCTCGGCGGCAGCGACGACGGCAGAGGGAGGCGGTGACGGCGGCGACGCCGGGAGCGCCACGGCGGGGCCCGGTCCCCCGGAGGGGCTGAACGGCGGCGCCGGCACCTCGTCGCCGTCGTGCCCGCCCGGGGCGGCGGCGGCGCCGCGTGGGCTGGTGCGGGTGTGCGACCTGCTGCTGAAAAAGAAGGCGGCGCCGAAGGCGAAGCGAAGCGGGCGGGCGGGCCGGCCGGCCAGCAGCAGCGAGAGCGGCGGCGGCGGCAGCGAGAGTAGCAACAACGGCAGCGAGGAGGAGGAGGAGGAGGAAGACGAGGAGGAAGAGGAAGAAGAGGAGGTCTCCGAGGTACCGCGGGAACGGGCGCCACGGGGGTGCGGGGATTGGGCTGCACCGGCGGGACGGACGGTGCCCGAGGAGGGAAGGCCCGGGGGGCGGCGGGGCCCGGGGGTTGCCCTACTGATCCGGTTTCATAATTCCTCCGTACTCCCGCCTCCCCCGCCCCCGCGGGGCCCTGCCGCAGAGGCAGGAAGGGGGCAGCACCGCGCCTCCCGGGGGCGGCCCCGTGGCGGGGCGGGACCGGCGGCCGGGGCCCGGGGCACGGCGGGGCGCCGCGGCCCGAGCCGGGCCTCCCGGAAGGCCCCCGCGCCCCTCCCGCCTCCGTGAAGCCGGCGGGAGCGGCCGCCGGTGCTCGCCCGCCCGCCCTCCGCCTCGGGGGGGTGCCGGTGTGTCCCGGGTGGCGGGGGCCCGGTGTTGCCCCGGGGGCGGGAGGCTCCCTGGGAGCCTCAGCCAGCGGAGGGCCTTCATCTGTGCTTTTGGGCGTGCGTGGTTTTTATCAGGCGGTGCTGAAGGGAGAGGGCCCAAGAAATGTTGCAGGTGTCCCTCAACGCCGTGTTTTGTGTCCACATGTGCCATAGTGAGATTCGGATCGGAGCCGGGAGCAGGAGAGCATAACGGTGGCAATACTGCTGGTGCGGCCGGGCTGAGGCTTTGGAGATAGGCCTGAGCTCCGGGTGCGTGCCGAGAAAGCTGTTGGCGCTCTCAGTCACGGGAATAGATCATCTTGAAGAAAAGGAGGTGAATGTGGAGGTAAAGCGAAGGCTGCTGTAGAGCCCTGGGCTTTTTCCTCCCATCTGAGGTGTTCTCTGAACTTGACAGCAGCCACTGTTTCAGTATAATGCTGAAACATTACATTGAAAGGAAGCATTATTAACTTGCTCTCATTTATTGTTAGGTATTTCAGGTAGGTATCGCTGAAAAAGGTTAAGCAAGATGTGAAGCCCCTTATTTGCATACGTAGTCACACAGAGTCTCTTTGAGTCTAACCTGCAAAGCTGACTGTTCACTTCTGCTTTTTTTTGAATTGTGTCTTCAAAAAAGTCCGCTTCAAGTTTGTAAGCTTTCCTTTGAACTTTATTTTTAAGCAGTTTGGCTTTTAAGTGGTATATCTGCTTTGTGCTAGAAATTAAAATGAGCAAGAAGAAAGGGAAGGAAGAATCTGATAATTTTAAGGAAGGGCTGGGCTGAGATGGTGATAGGTTTTTCCATGGTTAAGAAGCACTCTGCATTTTATTTCTGCAGAAGTGGATACAAGAAACATTTTCTCTAACTTCTGTGAGATAAATTGCACACAATGAGTATCTCAGTTAACAAGTAATTATGCATAGCATTTTGTTTCTGTAGTGTTTATTTGTAGGGAAGTGAATATCACGTAAGTAGAAGTTTTTGAGGGGTAAAACTTGCAAGGTAGACCGCCATGGTTGCATACTAAACTGTTCTATCTAGCAGTTGTACAGGTAACTTGAAGAACTCTCTTGCTCTCCTCAACAGAGCCCTGGAGTTTTACTAAGGTGGTGTGGGGTGAAGGGTTAAAGGCCCTCGAATGACTTAACAGATGTATGTATCGGTTGATAGTTAAGCACTGAGATGAATTGTATGTGATGGCAGCCATCAACAGTTTGTGTAAAGTGAGGCTTATTGGCAGAATCATAGGCAGATTTATTTTGTGGTCCATAGCCATTCTTCCAAACAGCGGCTCATACTGACAGTTTTCAAATGGTATGGAGTGTGTGAGGTGACGAGAAAGGCAGAGGCAACCAAGGAATATATGTAATCTCAGGTGAGGTGAGCCTTTGCTTATATGTTGTGCCTTACCTAGCCATAGGTACCAATTTAATATGCTTTGAGACCTGCAGAGAGATTAAAAAAAGCAAATGATCATTAAACTATCATGAGGCAGCAGAAGAATAATTAACTTTTTTTTTTCTTTCATAACATGTTCTGTAGATACCGATAGCTGGGAAGGCAGTTTTGGCATCTGGAAGCTTCCATGATGTTTTTATCTTACAGTGAGGGCTTTCTCAGTCTGGGTGGTCTGAGATTAAATATTAAGCAGGGGTAAGTAAGTGATAAACAATTTAATAAATACTGAGTTTATTAAGTTCAGGATAGCATATATTTTGGCACATATCAGCTTCATTTATAATCTTTCTTGATAATTCAGAGTGCTTGCAAAAACTGTTCTAGTCTTTCTCTCAGTGACTTCAGGATCAAAAGATACAGCTTAGTAGAATATGTGCAGCTGAAATCACAGTTTTTAGGAATGTGAACGTGAGGATGGCCTGATTAATGGAGCAGAGAATCTAACTTCAAAGTAGTTCCCAGCAGCTCCTGGGGAGGAAATGTGTTTTGAGTGTTCTCAGCAAAAGGGAGTTTTCCTTGTCTGAAAGCAACCCAATGTTCTGCCTTTTAGAAGTTACTTGTTGTTGGTTTATTTTTTAAGAAAAGGTTTGTTTCTACTGTGGGATTTTTATTTGGTGTGTGGTTTTTTTTTTTTTTTTTTAGTTGAGACTTATTTGAGATGTGCATAGCTTGTGTGGCTTTCAGCAGTTGGATTTGTGGTCTTCTGACCACTGGTAGTCTAAAAGACACATAAAATGAAAAGCACAAAGAAATCTAAATTTATGGTTTTGCTGTAAATGGAAACTATTGTGGAAATACTGCATAAGATGGTGTTCCCTCCCAACCATTCAATTCATTATCTCTGTAAACTTAAGACAGTTTAGTTTGTCTTAGGCTATTTTTTGCCCTTCCCATGCTTAATACATTAAGACTTCTCTAATCTCTGAAGTACTTCTAGATTTGACTACTAATGAGACAGCTTCTAAAAATCAGGAGCACAGAAGCAACAAGTCAAAGGAGTTATAATTGGAAACCCAGCAGATATTAAAGCACAAAAACCCCATGAGTGGAAAGACATTGTTTGGCTTAGTTGTTGCTGAGCTGATGGAATGGAATAAAAAGTTGTAATCAGATGTTTTCATCTCGGCCTGTTTCCAGACTCTTTTAGATCTTGTTGTAGAAGCATAGGTACTGGATAGAAATTTGGGAGAAGTTAAATTGAAATTTCATACCAACAACTTCATGAGCTCCTACTACAGTGTTCATGGCAACCTCCAAGGGTGCTTTTGAAATGACAGCAAATCGCTGCTTGTCAAACAAACAAGATTCTAGGGAGTGTGGTCCAGTATTGTCTGTAAGTGGCAAATTGCCTTTTTGCTAACCACCAGTTAATAAAAAAATGGCAAATCTTTTCAGTACACAGGAAAAGGAACCTTAAGGTAGGAGAAAAATAACAGTAGAGGCTGCATATGGGAGGAGGTCAGGTACATGCTTCCTGACAGAATTCTGGCCTTAGTTTATGAACTGTCACATACAACAGGCAAAATTTTCAGTTTTCAGAGAGATAGTCTCTTAAACTGTTTAAGGAACTGTATTGTTGTTAAATAGTACTGCGTCAATTGGATGATAACTTGCGGAGTTCGCATTCGGTGCAGTGACACATATGAAAAATTTAATGAGTTGATGTGTTGGCTGTTTAAGGGTGAGATGAAGGTGTATCTTTGCTCAGTCAGAATTGTGTGAGGAGTGTCATTGAAGAAGACTATATTTTTGGGCCAGTCTATTCATTGCATCCCTAATGGGAGGCTGCTTTTACTTTTTAGGGGGCTTTGCACAGTGTACTGTGAACACCCAGTTTAGCATGGCTTATTAATGATATGTATGTATGTGAAAACAAATATGAAGAAAGCTGCCTGTCAAATTTGTGCTGATGGTCAAGTCAAAGGTCTGTTTTCCAAGCTGCTTAAACGAATGATTTTCAGGACATGAATCAGAAAAAAAAAAAAAAGTGGGGGGTCAAGAAGGAGCAGGTTAGTTGAATAAAAGCTGATATATAATGTAAAGCTTGGGAACATTATAATTTGTGGGTTTTTTATGAAAATATGATTTAGCAGTTCCTCTGAACAGGCTCAGATAAAAAACATAACTGTACAGGTTTCTTGAAAGTGTTTTTGGGTGTACTGATTTTGTTAAAGATTGGTCTTCAATAAATAGTGAAATAGTGCAAAAAATTAGCAAGTCATAGTAGCAAGTTGCTCCTTAAAAATCTGATGTCTAGAGTGCATTAAGGCTTCTCTTACAAAACACAGAAAGGTTTAATTGTACAATAAAATCTTGTTTACAAGCTTGTTTCAAAGCTTTGAACTTACAGGATGTTTGCTGCTGGCAGTGAAGTTTATAATTGCTTTTCCTAATACTGTATCCATTTTAGGAGTTTGTAAGTTCAGTTTTCTCCTTAAGCGAAAAGTCTTATGATGAGCAGATATAGATCAGTCTAGGATTTGTGCGTGTTTCTTTCTGTTCCGTCTGTCATTTTGACTGGTATAATTTGTTTCTGGACTCTCATATGATGTCCAAATTAGCTTTCCTAAACAAAATCCTTAATAATGTTAGCTATACCTGAAAGCACAGACCTATGTGAAGGGTATTTTTGAGATGTTTTGGCTGTTTCTTAAGCATTCTTGTTTTTACTTGGGCCTTGTAGCTGCTGTAAATAAGAGTTCATTTTTGTTTTTTCAGCTGCAGTTGAATTAGTAATTGACTTGAGCAAGTAAGATGAAGTAAATAAAACAACAGAATACCACTGGTCCTCTAAAATTTCTTCATGCAGAAGAACCTACTCTTCTTTAGCTTTACATATAAGGTGTTAATCTGAAAATTCAGGTTTACTGTGTCATTTCAAGAGCATCATGGGCACATGGTTGTAATACTTAAATTGTAAAAGGCTTTAACAACTTAAGTGTTAAAGCAAACTGTTGATTTGAAACACTGAATTTTTATGTATTTATTTAATCCCAGCTGACTGACTTAGAATCCTGGGATAAGGCCTTTGGATTCTTTGGGGCTGCTGAAAGGCCAGTATGTCTCGCCTGGCTGCTGCACGATACATTCTCTGTACTACCATTACTTTCATCTCCTTGTGTCTTCAAATATGGGACTGAACATGCAAGTAACTGGGCTCTGTCCTTGTTAGTGTGTGACACCCTGATGTATAGTTCAGTCTTGTGTTCTGCTGTGTTGGTTATGCTGTAATTGTTTTCTTTCTATCTACTTTGGCAGTTTTTTGCCTGTACTGTTTTGTTTCTTCCCTTCAAAAGAAGAAATAATAGTGAAATCCATTAGGGAAAAAAACAAACTTCTGTAAGACCTAAGGCAATTTTGTCATTTTCCTCATCAGTATAGTTACTACAATGTATAGCTTTGTATAGCAATAATTACCTGACATCAGTTCAACTGATGTGACTGAAAAAACAGGTGAGCCACAGCAAGGTCTGTGGCAGCTGCCTTTTCCATCTCTAACATGAACCATGTCATGACACTTCAGAAATGAACAGTTCTCACCTCTATGTTACGTATTCCCAACACAGATCCTGCTCTTAGAGAAAATATTTTAACTGCATTGGTGCTACAGGCAAGATCCTTGTTTTATCTTGCGTGAGGGATATGGTAAGTATGATACAATACAACTGTCAAGAGTTAGCAGCTGTTAATTGTCTCTGAAGATGAATAGAACTAGGGATGGCCTGGAAGTGTGAAAGGATGTTTCTCAAAAATCCCTGAAATAACAAGGCTGTTCGTAGGTGAATCCTGCAACCAAGTTTCACAGTAGTGAAATCTTCACCAAAAATGTTTAACATCCCTCCCTTATTCCCTAGACTGGGTTCCAGCAAAATCAGTCAACCGGAATGATGATTTGGCTGGCTTTGCCATTCCCTGCTTACCACCTTTCAGTCATTACTGGCACCACCCTATAGATGAGATGACTAGCATATGCCCCTTTATCTGAGGGAGTTAGGTTACAAGGAATTCATATGCTAGTTAGGAGATGGAGCGTACAGTGGGCTGGCTGAGGTGGTAAGCAAAGATTTAAGTAGTGTCTGTATGTGCATGGCAAAGAGCCTAGGTATGCAGAGCTGATAAATGGTGTCTGGTTAGACCTAGTGCTTATTGGGGGAAAAAAAAAAATTCTTACAGAGTTTTTCTGTCTGCTCTACTTAATTGAAGTTAGTGAATAACTGGGTTTAAAAAGAAGCCCCCTGCATAAAATGCCCACTACAGAAGGTGGAGTTAGGTACTATGGCGCCACGTGAATTTGTTTACTTCCTCAGATATTTCTTCAGGAAATTTCCTTATAAACATAATTCCTGTGTGCAGGCTGGAGCCAAACACACCATATTTTAAGTTAGTAATTTATTTCTTTAAAGATAATGATTTCTATGAAAGAGATTTAGCTGAGAGAATTTCCTCATCTGTCAACTTTGAAGGCAAATGGGATTATGTATGTATTTTTTCTCTGTTTTGAAAATGAAACTATTTGTGCTTGTTTAGGTTATAGATGATTTGGAAATTGGATTTAAGAATTGAAAAATCAGTACTGCAGATTCAAGATAAGTGAGAGCGCTTTGTTTCCAAGATTAAAGAAACAAATCTGTTTAACCTAAAAAAGAAATAAATTACACAACTTTTATAATAGTGTTTTAGGCCATTTGAGAAGAATCTGTGGCTGCCTTGGTAGACATTCTCCTTGGTAGCACATGGTATGGCATTTTCAGTGACTAAGTTGTAATAACATCTTGAAGATGTGCTCTATCTGTAGAGCTTCTGTGGGACTTTTTTGTTATGTCAATAACTTTTGATGTTGCAAGAAAGGGTATTAATGGTGTGGGTGGAAGAGGGCTTAATGCTAGCAAGTGATTTGGATAAGGTCATTTAACTAACATATATACTTAGGGGAAAAAAGTCTTCCTTAACGTGTGGTTAGCCTTACCAGTGAATGTAAATATGTCTTGGCGTTAGTGAGTGAATTCTGGTGACCTCTATGCAGTCAGACCTCTGTGCAGTGTTGACAGGAATATTTGGGAAAAAAAAAATTGCTTGACCAGCAAAGGGCAGCATTTCCTCTGTTTGAATTAAGCAGTTAGCGCTTTGGGTTAATCAGTACTCAGAGAGGTTATCTCAGTATTTCAGATGTTTTTCAGCCACTTCCCCTCCATATGCAATCCTAAATTCATAACTGTCTGAAGAGTTAAAGGCATATGGAGGTGTTACTTAACTGTTGTGCCACCTTATTTTTACATTAAGTAATAGTTGTATACTAGGCTAAAAATCAGCCACGAAACCAAGTGTGTCTTCAATATATCTTTCTTGGTGCTTGCAGTATTTTCTTTTAGGCTGAACGTTGTAATTAGGATTATTTTGTTTGTGTTACCCAAGGCAGCTTTTGACAAATTGAAATTACTGGTGTTTGATGTGCAGGTGTTTTCCTCTGCTGTGTTTTAGCTGAATCCTCAAATGTTAGGAGTATAATGGTGTATTCTAGGAAATGAGCTGAAATAAGCCTTGATTTTGTTGTTTTTTTTTTTCCCTGGCCCACCCCAATATCTTAGGTCTTTGTGGTGTTAATCATCTGTAATCGATAATGTGTCTAAATACACAGCTGTTCAGATGCTAGAAAGCAGAGCTAGAAAGAAGTATGCAGTTCTAAGTAGTATGATGAAATGTTGCTATTTGGAATATCAGTTTAGGGTTTTGGCCTCCATTCTCCTCCAGTTCAACTTGAAACAGTTGACAAGTTTCTGGATTCTTTTTTTGTTAGGTTAAAATTAAAGGCACCTTTTGTGCAGTAATTTGACTTCTTTCTACTGTGAAGGAGGCTACCTTGTATTTGGGTTCAGGTTTGTTTCCCCTTGCCCTAATAATAAAAAAATAAGGAATGGTTGTTTCTAAGTCCGTACATCTGCCCTTTGCAGGAGCTGTTTTGTGGATCACAGCTTCAGCAGAAGGGGAACATCTGAAACCTCTCTCTAGGGCAGGGAGTGATTCAGAGATAAGTGGAGGAAGGTTGTCTTTATCCTCCCAGTTTTTCCCACACACAGAACAGAACTAAACACTTTGTTTAAGGAGAAGCTGGAGGTCTCTAGTACATCTGTGTCTGGCAGGTATCTGGTGACTCACGTGTTTCCTGTCCCTGAGCTTACCAATTCAAAACTACAGGTATTTCTTTCCTTTTGTTCAGTTTTGTCCTGAAATACTTTGGCAGCAGAATTTTCCTTTTTATTCTCTTCTGCAGGTGTGAATTGTTCTCCTCCACAGAATGGTGAACAATGCTTTAATGAAGATTAAAGTTTAAAGTAATGATGTGATTTAGTTTTTTTTTTTTCCTCAAGTACTTGGTGTTGTTCAGCCTCTCTGTCAGCGTGGGTTCTAATCCCACTGAAGTTGGGGGAATTGGACTTGTAGGAAGGTTGCAGTGAGCACACTGCTGCCAAAAAGAAAGAGGCATTCATTGCTCCTCCCAGCCACCTGAGAAATGATCTTGCTGAAAAAAACCTCAGCAACAGATAAAGCATGTTTACAGTTGATCAATTCCTTGATCCAGTTTGTCAGGCAGTCACATAAGAGCTTGTGCTGACACAGCGAAGAGCCAGGAACTTGGGCAAGGAGGAGGGATGAGGGATGAGGACTGCCTTTTTTTGGTGGAACTATTCATTTAAATGGCTGTCAAAGAAATGCTTGCATTGTCTTTGAGAACTTGAATTGTTAAAAATGGTACAGCTCTGAGAATTTTTGTATGAAAGGGCAAAGTAGTCCTCTTGACACTTCCTTTGGATCTTCTGTTTGAAAGTGACTGGCACAGTCCTGGAAAGAGAAATCATGCAGAATTTTTTTTTATTTCTGCATGGAGCTTTAAAACTTGAAAGCTTCTTGAGATAAAATCAGCACTGTGTTGTTTTTTTTTTTTTTTTTTTTCTCTAGTATTTGTTAAGGTTCTTAAAAGCAGTGTATCAAGGATAGGGAGAAAGAGAGGAACACAGTAGTATTTTCTTAAACGGTTGCTGCACTTCTGAGTATTGCCATCACCACTTTTGTGTCATTTAGTGTAGTGAAGCAAAGGAGTCACTTTGTACACTGACTACCATAAAATAGTCATAAGGCACAATTGTGATCAGTATGGTAATTTTAATACAAATAACCAATCTAGTTTAAAGGAAAAGAGCACTTTAAATGGAACAGCATGCTAGATAGATGAACATATGCCTTCTGTCCATCTCAGTCACTAACAGAAGTGAAAGCTGGCGTAACAGCATGCTGGTATTTTTATGAAGCATCAGCTTGATAAAGGATCTCCTCAGTGATAAATATAGTGTCAAACTTTGTGCTAAACTTTGAAAGAAGGCTTTTCTGAAGCCTGCGTGTGGGGGAAATGTTTATGCTTCTCTGTAAAATCTCTCTGCATGTACTTGTGACTGACTTGAGGTGTGTTTTTTAGAAACGTGCTAGTACGTGCATCGAAGTTGGGTTCTGCAAAAATATTCAGGGTATGGGATGGCATAAACTGATGAGTTGCCCTGATAGCTTACCTCTGCCAAAAGGGGGGGAGCCTTTTCCTCTGAGCTCTGCCCAGCTGTGCATTTATACCACTTAGGCTTTGCCATCTATCTCTGTAGATGGTCACTGGCCTGTGACCTTTCTGAGAGGTGGTAAAGTGGCTATGAAGGGAAAAGGGAGAGAGAGCTGTGTGGAGGTTTTTGTTCAGTTGGGTTTTTTTGAGTCTGGAACTGAGGTGTTATATAAGCTCAGGACACTGTGTAGTTCACCTGTGTAGGACATCGTATACCCTCTTCAGCTGAGCACTGATGAAACAGCTCTGCCAAGTGCACAGTTTATGAAACTTGATGTAGATGCTCATTCCTCCTATACTTTGAAACTGTTGTGTGCTGATCTGTCCCAGTAGTGTTTAGTTATGTCAGCCAAAACCTCAGTTAGGTTGCAATTCTCTTTCCCTTAGGTAATTTCAGTGTGCCCAAGTAGCCAAGAAGGCCAATGGCATCCTGGCTTGTATCAGAAATAGCGTGGCCAGCAGGGACAGGGAAGTGATCTTGCCCCTGTACTCGCCACTGGTGAGGCCGCCCCTCGATTCCTGTGTTCAGTTTTGGGCCCCTCACTTCAAAAAGGACATTGAATGACTCGAGCGTGTCCAGAGAAGGGCAACGAAGCTGGTGCAGGGTCTGGAGCACAGGTCGTACGGGGAGCGGCTGAGGGAACTGGGGGGGTTTAGTCTGGAGAAGAGGAGGCTGAGGGGAGACCTCATCGCCCTCTACAGCTACCTGAAAGGAGGGTGAAGAGAGCTGGGGATGAGTCTCTTTAACCAAGTAACAAGTGATAGGACAAGAGGGAATGGCCTCAAGTTGCACCAGGGAAAGTTTAGACTAGATATTAGGAAGCATTTCTTTCCAGAAGGGGTTGTTGGGCATTGGAATGGGCTGCCCAGGGAGGTGGTGGAGTCCCCATCCCTGGAGGTGTTTAAGAGTCGGGTCGACATAGTGCTTAGGGATATGGTGTAGTTGGGAACTGTCATTGTTAGGTTAATGGTTGGACTAGATGATCTTCAAGGTCTTTTCCAACCCAGATGATTCTGTGATTGTGTGAATTTTACCAGTGTTGCTGGTTCTGAAGTAGTACCACCTAGTAGAAATAAGATTAGTAATAGTACTCCCAATGAACTTAATTAAAAAATTTTTTTTTTTATATATTTAAAAAAACCCCCAACACCTAAATGTTTTCAAGAAAGGCAGATGTCTTTGGTGGTGGCTTTCAGTGTAAGCCAGATATGGGTATTGCAGCATATGCAGTCTTTCCAAACCATTGGAATACTTGTTATAATAATAGAAATAATTTGAGCAACTGATTTTGTAACAGAAGTATTGTGCACAGTCTGGGACATATTTAACTTTTTAACTTTTTGTGAACTTCAATGCTATTACTAAATTTTTTCATAGTAAAATAGTTCCTTTAGCCTCCATGTGTATGCTTTAATTTAAATGCCCATGGAGAGGGAGAGGTTCTGTTATGGGAGAAGGGTGCACGTATGTTGGCTTGAAAGGAGACCTCAACCTCACCTGTCAGGCTGGTGAGTTGTCTATCTATGCTTTTGAAAACTGCTGAAGGTTTTTTGGTTTTTGACTCTTGAAAGAGTTCAGAGTTAGTCTTGGGTTAAAATCATGTGAGTGCATCTTGTATTGACAAGGGCAGATGTTCATGAGTTAATTGTTGTACCTTTCTTTTGGTAGTCTGAAATAAACTGAACCTGGGATTTTATTTCTGAAGTCTCAACAAATAAGAGATGGGGAACAGGAGGTGTTGAACTCCAGTGAACAAGTAGTGTTCAGCTAGAAGTACATCAATCTGGGAGTTAGTTCGGCTCTGCTGGTAGTAAATGCTGTGAGTTCTGCTGTGGTGTCCCCAGTTTGTCTCGATCTTCAAAGTAACTTCAGATAAAACAGGAGGTGAACAACCATATTACAAGAATACAGAGCACTCAAAAGTCTCTCACTGGTTTTACTCAGGTTTTCTTTAGCCTTTTCTAACAGCTTGCTCTCTGTTCCAATCTTGGTGTCACTGTCAATGAATGGACTAGCTTTTCTAGCTGTTGTAGTCCATGAATTTAAAGGTGTCAGCTAAATAACTCTGATTATAGAGAGCTTTGTAAAAGAAAGAAACATGAAGTACCTTCTTATGAGTCCTGCTTTTTTCCATAGCAGTTAGGTTTCAACCTGATATTAACCAGGTCCAAATTCATTACAAACAGCCTACCTGAATGTAGAGCTGTTGAAAAAACTATCGTGTTCACAGCTGGGAAAAGGGAAACGGGGACATCCTGAGCCAGCAGATCCTGGATTAGAATTTGACATGGAAATACGTGATATCAATGTCCACTTGAATGGATTGTTATGCATAGAACAAAATGATGGAATAGGCCACTTAAAAAGGAGGAGGAGACTGTTCTAGAAAGTGGCTTTTTCTGGTTGAAGGTTTCCTAACTCTTTGCAGGGAATGTATTTGCACTTAAACTATTTAAGAACTTCCAGTGACTTACTGCTGTTATCTGCAAAAAGTGCTTTGATTTAAAACATTAGACAAGTTCTGGTGTACATTAATATAAACTGAATGACTGAACAACTGGAAATAAGGAACTAGCTTCCTACATGGGAGAAATTATTACACTGTTTAGACGCTAATCAAATGGTGCATACATTTAACCTAGTTTTCCTGTCACCAATATTTCATATGTGGAATGAGAAAGGAATATATTCTGATATTTTTGAAGAATCATCCTTCCTGTCCCAAATCGTTGTCTTTTCTGAACATGTTCTGTGTCTTACTTGTGTTTAGCCCAAAATCAGATTTCTGTAGTGTATTGGAAGTTCTTGGACTAAAGGCATGGAACATAGTATAACCCAGTGGAAACATGGAGTACTTAAAGCAGAGAACTTAAATGAAGTTTGCTTACAGAAAGCTCCCCTCAGATAAAAATTTGTGTCAGTCATCTTACACTTATGATGAAAAACCCCTTTAAAATGGTTATGTAATGCTATGTAAATTAGTCTTCCTTTTGCAGCTTTGTGTTAGTTGTGTTTGAATTGGCATTGGGCAATTCCTCTGTGGCAAAGTCATAGAGGCTCCCCTAGTACAAGAGAAAACGCACTGGACAAGTGAGAAGGCCGAGCTGCAGCAGTGTATTTTGACACAGTTGCTTTTTTATGATGTTTAGTTTGTTGTCTTTAGGGCAGTGCTATGGATGAGTAAAGAGATTTTAGTTCCTCCTTTTTCCATGCTTAGATTTGCCTCTCGGCATCGAGATCCAAAATCCTAGGGCTGATGTAAGCACTTAATGGGGAAGAGGGCTCTGTGATGATGAGAAGGTCTTGCTCTGTGCCAGAATGCTGCTTCCGTTCTAGACCAGAAAACTGTTTTGATGTCACCTTCATTTAGACATAGATGAAGACTTCTTTTAGAAATATTTTTGCATTGTACATCTACCTCTGTTTAGAGATTAATGGTGTAAGGATAAGAGGCTGCCAGTAGAATTTAAGACTATTAATTTATGACTTGACTGTTGCAGTCTTTAGACAGAACAAGCTTTTGGTGTCCCTTGTCCTAGAGTTCCTGGAAAAAGTGCTATAAGCTGAATGCTTTTGCTTTGAGCTTGTATGTGCTGTTGCTGATTCCTTATAGTTTCCTTGCCTTCCTGGCATTAGGTTGCAAACTTTTTTTTCACTTGTGGAAGTGATTGTATTTTTTTTTTTTTTACTGACCCTTGAATGAGAAATCTTCAGTGAAATGGTACTGCAGTGTGAATGTTGAAATCTCCCAGCTATTACTGGGAGGAGATACTATCTATTTGGAAAGGGTTTTCTGAATATAGTGTCATCATCTTCCCTGATCCCACCAGAACCTGCTAGCTCATGCAAGCTGGCAAGCTAGTGTAGTGCTTCTGTTAAGGGAGGACAGATCTGAGGAGAGTTGTGTGAAGGGAATTGGGCACTGTTATTCCACCAGACAGGTCATAAACATCTGAACTTGTCAACAGTCTATCTTTAAACCTTTTTAGTTTTATGTAGTCTTCTAAATTGACATTAAAAGCTCATTATAAGGATATGTTTATCTTGGGACTTTCAAGGGTAGTTAAGTACAGACACCTTACAAAAATAGTAGTTTCCTTGGAGCTGTGGAAAACCTAGGTCTCAAAATACCATGTTAAGGCCTCTAAGGAATAGAATTTCATCCTCTCCAGCCTTTATATGATTACCAAAAGGAGTAGCACCAGATGAACAGAAAGCACTGAATGTGACAGAATGGGCTCACTCCTTGACTAGGCCAAGTGAAGAATATGGTGGACAGAAATGAAAGATCTATGTTGGGAGAAAGCTTAATTTTTGAGTGGGATGTAATCTGGGACAGTAAAAAAAGTTTTACATAGTTGTTACAGAATAAAAATACATGGAGTTGTTACAGAAGTTTCCCTATCTGTGGGAGGTAACAGAGCTGAAACAAGGGTGGTGTGATAGTAAAGATGGGCAGCAAAGATCATCTTGTGATTGTAAAACTCATTGAATGCTCCACCACAGTTTTCCGCAGAAAAGTCTGAAATGTGCAGAAAGAGACACTGAATTTAAGGATAAGGGAATAAAAAGAAATTAGACTATGTGTTTAAAACTGGTAGATTTTTATCAGGTTAGAGCCCATCATCCCTGTGCACCCCCACCCCAATAATAAGAATTAAAGGAAGAAAGTAGATTTCTTTAATTTGAAATACACTAAAGCACCTACCTGAAGGATGCTGGAAATTTAGTTGGGCTGACAACTGTGGTGATGTGATTGCTATAAGAAGTGAAGAAAAAGAAAGCAATATACTACATGAAAATAGGAGAGGCAGATGAGGGTCATCACTTCAGATGGTTTCTGAGGTATAGTTTTGGAATGACTTGATTTTGTGTAATCACTAACTACGGAGGATTAGGAGTAAGGAGTTTGAATTTGGAGAGAAGCTGAAACAGTAGGTTTAAACCTCATTTTTTTGTGCTGACATACAACTAAGGGAACTTAAAAAAGCGCACAAAGTAATGACTAATGCAGACTACTAAGAAGTGTAGAGGTCCTGCTTTTGTGGTGTAACAGGATTTTTGTATTTAAAAAAAAAGGACAGCTGATATGACTATCATTAGAGAACAACATGTTTAGTGTCTTGGTGGTTATCTGAATTAGCTAATGATACGATGGAGAGATGAAAGGTCTATGCACAGGTAGGGATGTAGTTCCTAATGAGGGCTGATAAATACTACTGCAATTTTATAAAGCAGTGAGCTTATCTGGAGTAATGTGTACCCTTGGGGTGTCTGTCTGGGGAAACATTCAGTTCTGACTTAGTTGTAGAGGTTTTTGAAAAACTGTTTTTATTTTCAGAGCAGATAGGAAGAACTTGGCTCAGTCCAGCAAAATGAATGTGGGTAGGAGTATCATCGCTCTCTAAAAAAGGAAGAAATGGACACAATGCAAAGCCAAAAGCTAGTATTAGTAGAAGGAGGAGGAGATGTACATCAGGTGGTGGATAATTCCAATGCGTCATTTTGAGTTGTTCACGTGTTAGTGTGTCTCCCAATTAAGTTAGGTTTCTTGTCTTTTTTTTTTTTCCTTTTCCCTGTGTTATCTTTAAGATAATTTTGGTGAGTGCATGTTCTTTAATACAGTAACTGCATCTGTTTTCAAGGAACACTGGCTTCCTAGATTTTTTTATGATGTTGTTGCATTTAAAGTGCTGCTTTGGTGGTCCATTTCTGCAGCCTCTAAGGCAGAATAAAGAAAAGTCCAGACTAGAAAAGGTCATCTCTTCAGCCTGTGATGACTTGTGAAGACATTTGATGGATTTTAGTTGATTATTCTGTAGATAATTTTTTGTCTTAGACATGTCTTTTTCTCTCCCCTTAAGCAGTAATAGGAGTGCTGTCCTAGTACTGATGAAGTTCAGCTACTATGGGTCAAGTTCCTAGGTACTATAGCACCACATCCTCTGCTTTACTGCTGCTAACTTGGATGTGCTTCTTGCCAACTTAATCTTTGAAAAACAATTTTGAAGCAGCCTTTGAAAAGCTATCTGAAAATTACTTGCACCATTGAAGTTTATCTTGCACATAAACAACTGCTTATGTATCTTATAATGGCTTTTTCTTTTGTTAGAGGAGTCTTGGTCATTTGAAAGTTTTAATGGTGGAATTTTCCACTTTATGGCTTTAGTGTTCTGATTTCAGGGGTATTTCTAATCTGTGGGAAATCTCAATCCCCTCTCTGCAAGTGTATATTCAACGTGTTTAAACATATTTTGTGTGTGATAGATGCCTCTTTTTAAGGTGTTTCATGTGAAAATGGTGGGATTTTTGTCCCTTGGCACTCTATGCTTACCAGAAAATTGGAATGTCACAAAACTTTGCCAGGAAACCCACCCTGGTTTTTGGCTTTAACTGTCTCAGAAACTCTTTGATTCTATGTGAGGTCATATTGTTAGGACTGTGTACCTACTACTGGAAAGAGAAATACTTGGGAAAGCCATGCTGAAGGGGATAACTGAGTGATACTTTGCACTGTATTGATGGCTATTTTCAAATTCTTTTTCCCCATCTCAATATTATTTGGGTTTTTTTAGTAATGAATGCACTTTATGGTTCTGCTGAATAAGGTGTTAGCATCTGCGTGGGACGCACTTTAAACAACCCAACCTTGACTCTGAGCTGTGTGACTGAAAACACACAAAAAAGTGTGTTTATATGCTTTGGGACAGTTGGTGACCAGTACTGCTTGATCAGCTGTAAATAGATAACAATGTGCTTTTGTGATATAAGAGTGGGAATTGTCTGATCAATTGTTCAAATGCTTACATTTCTGGGTGCCAGAATCTTTCGGATCAATTGTTAAAATGGTTGTGTTTCAGGGTGATGTAATCTGAGAGATGCCTCTTCAAAATTCGTGGTGGTCTGTGGTACTTGAGTATTGAAATAAGAATCTTCTTAAAAACTGTCAACTAGCTCTTGGGCATTTATAGCTCTGCTACGTACTTCATCCTGGATGAACAACTTGTGCTCTTTCAGATGCATTTATTCTCCCTTTGGTCAAATCATACACTTTCCAGTTAGTTACCAGTGCTGTATGGGAAACGTGGCATAGAGTAAACCAACCTTGATTTGTACTCATCGCTGGCATTGGCTTTCACAGAATACTGTCTCAGGATTCCCTTTGGTCTAACACGCTTCAGCATGGCTTGAAATAGGACTCTTTTCCCCCTTGTTTTTAAGCAGTGCTGTGTGCTAAGTTTGTCTCCTCAAGCTGCACTTCAAATGTTTACTCTCTCACCTTCTGTGTGGGGAACATAAGGGCTTTTCTCTGTTTTAGGCTTACAGAATGTAAGGGATCATAATAAGAAAACATGATGGATGTGCGTGACTTGAATGGCTGCTTTGTTTTAAGGTACCACTTGTGCAGAAGAAAAAGCTGCTTTTTAGTAGTGCATAGTAATAGATGAGAATACTGACTAGATCATGCCCTTCAGAGTAAGGCAAAATAAAGATTATATGCTTTCAAATAGAAGCTGAGATACTTCAAAAAGGTAACTTTTTTTTTTGTAAAAACAGCTAGTTCAAGTAATTAATAGAGCTGGACTTGAAAGCAAGGAACAAACGGATTTGTGTTCACCTTTGCAAAACTTCAAGATACATTTCCTGACCTGTTTAAAACCCAAAATGGCACAGTATAAATATGATGGAATTTAATCATAGACATCTAAATAGGGTTTTTTGTTGGTTGTCTTTTTTCCCCCCGGATACCTCCTTTTTTCTTGCAGGAACAGAATGGAAGCCTGCACTAAAACCTTTATGTTTTACTGAAGAACTCATAGTGGTGTAAAATAAAGTGTTTGGAATGGACTTCTTGGAATTTGGTGTTCCAGACTGTAAATTTTTATGAAGTAGTGGATGTCGTTTGGCAAAGGAATGCTTCTTGCCAAGCCTGCACCAGAGGCCTGCAGGTTGGGAGATGGGTGGAGGTGCAGGAACAGGGTATGAAGAGGTTTGCAGTATTGGGATTTTGAGTGTGAAAGCTAACAAATGTTGAGTTCCTTTCAGTGGAGTATCTAGCTGGTTAGGTTGTTAGCTACTCTCACTGATCACGTGTAGAACCTGACTCCTCGTGGTGTGTCTGATTGTGTAATAACTTGAGAAGCTCTGAATTATTCTTTCAGTTATGGTTTTGTAAATTAAGTTATATTGCAGACAGAACTCTCTCTTGTCATCTAAGTTGGATGGGAGATGGTTCAGTTCATGAGGTGAACTTGTTTCTCCTTCTGAAAATCTTGCACTTATTTTGTAAAAATGGAGAAGATTGTTTTTCAGTTTGCTTTTGTGTGGAACAGACAGCCTCTTTTGTTCCTGTGTTATGCTGCCTTTTCATTTGAAAATGCTTTTTCAGTGTTTTCATGTGTGAAGTATCTTAATCTCAGTGCAAAGTTGTGTGTTTTATGCCTTTTTTTTGGTGTGATATAAGGTATCTGTTAATTTTTGCTGATGCTCAGAAGACTGAATAACTAGTCTCTTGAGACATAAGTGCTATGTGGGAGGTGGTGGCTGGTTTGGTTATTTTTATATTTTTATATATATATATATATATATGAATCCTTCAAGTTGGCAGGGATAGCTTTGTATTTGGGCTAACATTTGTGTATAATTGCTGGGTTGCATGTACACAGGATCAGTTGCAAGGGGCTGCTAAGGGTATTAGAAATGTTGACCTAAAAGCAGTACTTAAGAGGAACCATGGAATTTTGTCCTGTGATTCTTTGCACTGACAACAGTTTCCTACCGAAAGCAGGCTATGGTATGTAGATGTCTGTATGATTCATTTCCCTCAAGGCAGCTAAATTTCTACGAATCTTCTTGACTAACTTTAGACTGCTGAACTTTTGCTTCCATGGGTACAAATGGCCACTAAAGTTTGATAGGAAGTCAGGAAGGCATTGCTAGAAGTGATCCTGCAAAAAGTACTGTTGAGACAGTGCGTTGAAGTCTATGGTCAATGTTGGCAAATGTTTTGTCCTCAGAGTTCACCTCCTATAAGGATCAGTCATTAGATTTTTTTTTTTAATATTGTTTAGGACTTATAAAACCCAAAACTAGATGAATAGCAGACAAAATAGTAATGGCTGGATTTATCAGTTAACTCTTCCAGTATAGTACCTCTGAAAAGAAACCTGCCCAGCTGAATGGGCAAAGTTCGGAGTTCAATTTGATGAATATCATAATATGACAAATATAATAACTCTTTTGTGATATGAATTATGTAGGTCATATTAAGTTCTGACAGTAGGCTTAAGACAAGTTATACAGTATCAAAGATGGACAGCCCATAGAAGAGGTGATCCTTGAATGAATTCTAGTAAGACGGTAAAACTGGGAGTGTTCCCTCAAGTGGAAAAATACTATTGGACTTTCTGAGCAGCTGTCGAGTTTGTGTAATGTGAGGGACTTCCTGATAGGTGAGTAGGATGTATTTCCAAATTTTATGATTAAAACCCAGAATTTTTAGCAGAAGAGTATAGTTGTGCCTAAAATTTAGAATGATCAATGAAAGATTCTCTTTGAGGTATTAGTAGTCAGCCTGGTCAGCTGTCTAAAACCTGGCAAGAATATTATTGCTGTTAAGAGAGTATATATTACAAATAAAACATTGTTTTGAAAAAGATAATGTTGATTTTTAAAGACGGTGATTACTACTAGCATATCTTTAAGTCAAAATGTCAACTAAATTTCTTTGGCCATTAGACCCTTTTGTGCTCTGCTAAAATGAGGGAGGAGATTTTTGTGAGGTTGGCAAGATTTATTATGCTGTAGTCTTTGAACTGGAAAATTAACACTTTGAGAGCTGAGAGCTGCAGATGTGACTGCTCAATGATTTTGACCTGCTATGTGCAGAATGGATATCACTGTCAGCTAGTGTTTGAAGCAGTGTGTAAAATTTCTTTTTTTTTTTTTTTTTTTTGTCCAAGTTATTGTTTGATGTTTTGTGTGAAATGGAGAAGTGTGGAGATGCTGATGGTACTCAGAACTACCTTGTGGAGGCCTTGCTTTACATGGTCAGTACCTCTGATATTAGTGTCACAGGCTGTTTCTGGATTTCTTGCCATCCTGTGTTGCCCTTGTACAGTGCAGGAGAAAAGCATGGAGTAGTTGGAAATGCAGTAGTTGACAGTGCTGCACTTAAGATGGTTTACTTGCTTTTAGGAGGTTTTGCCGTAATGGGAAGCCACAGCGCAGAAGATGTGGGCCATGCATGCCATAGATCTGCTTAATCTAAGGGTTGGGTTGTTTGGTTTTTTTACATTTTTGAGTGTGCTTTATTACCAAGAGTGGTTGGGGTGGGACGGCAATAAGTAGACGCGAGGAAAACCACCTGAAGTGGATTTGTGAACGTTACTGGGTCAGAATGAGTAGGTATCTTGAGGTGTCCCCAGCATTGCCGCTGTGCACCCACACAGTTTGTCGGACCCTCTCGGCCTCGAGAGACTGGTCAAGGAGACCTCCTGGAGCTCCTGCTGGGAACAGACCTGGTGGAGGCGACTGGCTGAGCCAGTGTGCCCAGTCTGGGGGCTCATGGGTGAGATGGCCGAGGCCTTGGCCACACTTGGAAGCTCCTGGTGATGTGTTTGTGTGTGTGGGTTGGGGGGCTCTGCTGGGCCTGTGGGTGGCAGAGGAGGTGAGCGAGGAGACGCGCCAACCACTGAGTCAATAGCTGGGGAAGGGTGGCGAAATGCGTTATGAAAACGTATCAAGGAGCTGGTTTCGTTAGGGTTTTCTTTATTCTTTATTTTTTCTTCCTTTTTTTTTTTTTTTTTTTTATTATGCTCGTGTGTTGGGTGAGACGCGAGCAGAAGAACCGCGAAGAAGGAGCCGGGCGGCGGCGCCGGCCGGGGGCTGCGGGCGGGCGGAGCGGGGCGGCGCTGCCCTGGGGCCGTCCCCCCGCGCTCGGGTGGTAGGTGCCCGCCCTGCGCGGGGTGGAACAGTCCATTTCCTGTTCCCGTGCTGACAGCGGGGGGGAGCGAGCGTGCTCTGCCGGGCGGCCGGCAGCCCGTCCGTCCGTCCGTCCCGGCGGCGGCGGGGGGCGGGAGGCAGGACGAGAGGCATGGCCGGGCGGTGAGGCAGGGCGGAGGCGGCGGCCGCCGCGATGGAGGCGTACGTGCTGGAGGACATCCTGGAGGTAGGGGCGGGAGAGGGCCGCAGAACAAAGGGGGGCGCGGGGTCGGCGCGGGGGAGGCGGCGGCGGCCGAGCCCCGGGGAAGCGCCGGCCCTCGGGAGGCCGAGCCGGGGCCGGGGCCCGCCGGGGCGCCCGGCTGCCCGCCCTCCCGCCTTGCCCGCCGGCGCAGGGCAGGCGGGCCCCGGCGGCCCCGCGCCCGGCCGGGACTCGGTGGTGGCTGCAGAGACGCGCTCGGGGCCTAGGCTGGAGCTCCGGGCCGCCACGGCAGCCGCCCCCCGCGCCGCTCGGGCCTTCTCCCCGCCGTCCCCGGGGCTGGACGTTGGCCCTCCGGGTATTTCAGCGTCTGGGGGGGGAACGACGGGGACAGGCGGAATTACGGGAGTGCTGCTGGGGGAGGAGAGAGGCTGTGGGGAGCTGCGTGATCGGTGAGTGTGTGCTGGAGTCCCTGGGTGTGCTTGGAGCCGACACGGCGGTGGGTTTGCTGCAGCTTTCAGCCCTCCTGCAGAACGACGGCTTGTCATAACTCCTCTTTTTTTTTTTTTTTTTTTTTTTTTTTTTTCTTTCTTGTCACTATCCCTGTTTCTTGCACTGAGTATCCATTAGGCCGATATAATTTCTGTTATGGTGTTTCCAGTCGTCTTAAGTGTAGTCTGCTTTTACTTCTGAAGAAGTAGATCCTGCAGAATGAAATAAAGATATTTTTCCCTTACTGTGAGTGAAACTTGAAAATGCTCTTTCAGCCAAATAGAGAAGCGTACTTAGGAATCAAAGTGACACAGATCTCTATTCCAGATTGTATCAGGTATTCTGGTTCAAGGAAATATACTTTTTTTTTTTTGGTTGCTGTTCCTGTGGTTTTTCTGGTTTTGCAAGCAAAACCATACTTCGATTGCCAGATGACTTTTCAAAATATTTACATGTATTCTTTACTGTAACAAGAAGCTGCTACCTTACTACCTGCTGCCAAAACTTAAAGAAAATGGCACTTTTGGTGTTGCTTGTGCTTTAGGTTTTTTCCCTTAACGGCTGTTCTTATGTTGCTTATGTTACTCTAAAATTCTAAATCTTAGTGTTGCTGTTAACTTCCTTGTGAACCTTGGAACATCATTACACACAGGATGTTAGCACAGCTCCTCAGTCTGTGCTTTAACTGGTACAGATGCATGAACAAGATATTCTTACCAGTATCTGTCTCTGTGGCTGGGTTACTGTGGTGAGGTAAGAAGACCTAAAGTGAACTGGGCTTTCTGCCATCAGACAAAGTATTTCAGTACTTCGCTTGTCTTATTAAGTACTGAAAGCTTTTTTCCCTTTCTTTATTTTAACTACAATTGTGAAGTGCAACTCTGTAGTATGTGAAGCTAATAAAATACTTAGTAATTATTAATAGTCTTGTTTGGAAAAGGAGTTAGCGAATTAATTTTGTCAATATAGCAGTGTTTTGGGTTTGTGCATGTGAACTAAGCAGTTATATCTTGTTTCTCAGAGTAGGATATGGTGACTTCTTATAATTTCATTCCACATTCTCATCCTGGTCATGAGACCAGCTGTATCCACGTTAAAACCTCTACAAAAATCAAGTGTGGCTTTTCTGACTTTAGATGTGTGAAACTATGACTGAATCAGTTGTTCATGAACATGTGTAATACTCTGGTAGCAGTGGAGGCTGTTGATAATTTCTTACTGCATCAATAGAAGCAATGCAATTGTCTTTCATTCCTGGTACAGGTCCAGAAGTAAAACTTGGTTCCCTCTAAACTTGTTTCTGTTGTAAATGTGAACATTGTGTTTACAGTGTGTGGGGTGGTTTTCCCATTTTAGGGCTTTTCTTCTGTGGAGCAGCTTCTGGTGTTCATTCAGAGACAGCAGTGTGACAATTGAGGGAACTGCTCTTGCTTAGACAGCAGTATCTATGTCTAGTTACTGTTTTATTGGACAGACTTGGTGCTGCTTAGTATTTCGTTAAATTTGGAGGGATCAGTTCTTGCCTCTTCATAAAACCTTCCAAAATGTTTTCACCTCTGAAGTTGGTTATAATTTAAAACAGGAGGAAAAGGCATTTTTTTTTTTGTAGCATGCTAGTTATAGTGAGTTAGTGTAGAGATGGACGTTTAAATTGTGTTAGAGGTCTTTACTGCAAGAAGCAAGTGGGTGCTTCTGAGCAAACATCACTTACGAGTTAAAAGGTAGATAGTAATCAGGTAATTTGTAGTTCACATGTTCTGACTTGCCCTAGTGTGAAGGCTTCTTCGGTGTGAAGAAGAAGAAACAGGATGAGCTGAAAGCATAGTCTCTGCTTCTTTCATTACTGAAGTTGCAGGACTCCATTAGAAATTATCTTTCCCAGTACTTCTTTTCTATCAGAGGGTAAAACTAGAAGAACTTGGATTTAATGCAACTACAGGCAGAAATGGTCATTAGCCTAGAGGATTTCATGTGGCATCCCAGCTGCTGTGTGCTCATGCCACCTTCAAAGAATGTGTACTTAATGCAGAACTTGAGCTGGCTTTGCTACTGTCGGCTGAAGATGAATGTTGGCTTGTCTTTGTTACCTGGATCTGGTATTGAAGGCACTGTTTAGGAATACGGTTCAAGAAAATGGAAGTACAGTGGTGTTAATCTGCAGTTAGCTTCTGCTTATTTGGTGGTTCTGATATGTGTATCTTGGCCATACTTCATTGTTGATGTGTGACCTAACTGACAACAAGGCTTTTGTTGTCGGTGTAACCTTTCAGGGTTTGGCTCATATGTGCTAGTGAAGGAATAATTAAGCTACAGGAGAACTTAGTACATGGTATTCAAAGAGAGGCATAAACCTGTAGTTGTGTTTTTGATGCTTGAGTTTGTTAACAGAAACATTTTCTCAGGTGGGAAAAAAGTAGGTATGTTTTGTCCTGACAGAGGAGGATGTGGTCAGTATTGTTGTGTGCTGAACTCAGACTGACAGCACAGAAATCCACTTAGGAAGCTTATGACAGTAGAGGGGTAAATTTATATTCCCTCTGTTGATTTGAGACTTTTTAAGAGAAGCAACCATGTGTTCTGACCTTCAGGTTCTTTGAAAGCTTGTTTGTGCTTAAGAGCAGCAGACTGGAGTATAATGCAAGCCCCCATGTGGCAGCTTCTTTATGTCCTTAGTAAGTGCATTTAAGAAAAATTTCCTTGAACTTTGTAGCTTAAAGGTAGGTATCTTTCACCTATTTTGAACTGAAACTCAAAATCATTGCAAACAAACCTTCGTCTCTTATTGTGGTATTGGGAGTATTTGCTAACTGCAGATCAGGGAGGCCTCTGCAATGCAAATTTTTTTTTTTGAACAGGCCAAGGCTTTTAATATTTATAAATATTGCAGTAATCTTCATACTGCAATATTAAAATCAAGGTTATATGACGGTATTTCTGTTTGGGGCATTAGTAGCTTTTCCATGTTCCAGTTCTTAAACAGGTTAATCCTTTCCCTATTCTCTTTCACATAGTTTCTCTTGGTAATCTTAAACTTTTTACCTGTTTTCCCATCTTTTCAAAGGGTTTACCTATATAAAGTCAGTGTTGGCTACTAATGTGCTCCAGCATTTCCTGCTGACTTGTAGCAGTTGTTCATGCACTGTCTGTCAGAACAACTTCTTCCTTTGTTACTTAGAAGTAAGTTGGAGCACTGCGGTAATGTCCCTTTTATTAAGGTGTTGTTACTAAGTCTGGGCCACATCTAATCCCAACCCCAGGTGATGAATATCAGAAGCTTATGTTACTGACTGGGTCTAAGGCAGTAGGGTTTCAAAGGCTTACTCTTAAGAAATACTGAGCTAATGTTAACAAGAGGACCCCCACTTAAATGTCATGAGGTCATCCCCCACAATGATGTTTAAACGGTTTAGTTGAAGCTGGTGACAAGGTAGGAAGAACGCAGTATGGAGCGCTGTCAGTATGTCAAGCACTGAACTCGTACTTGCTGCGGTGCTAGGAAGTTGTGCTGTTGTCTGATAGTCTGAAGCAGAAATGGACTTTAATCAGGATGTGTGTTCTGCAGAAGAGTAGGTACTACCTTATGTTTAGTCATTTGCATCTGGTCAGTGCACATGTCAGCCAATAGCTAGCTGATCATGCCATAGTTTGCCCAAACTTGAAGAAAAGCAGATGGTTTTGGTTGCTGTTTCAGGGTGTGGGAACTAAATTATTCTGAGGTGAGCTTGTGTTCCAGGAGCTCCCTGGGTAAGTGAGAACTGAACATAGTTGGAAATATCGTTCAGGAAGGAAAACCAGCCTGAAGGAAAGCGAGCTAAACATGCTAACACAAGAGGCTAAAATTCATCAGCCATCTTATTCAGGGGGTGACACTAATACCCCTAGTGATGTGCAGTGAAGATGAGTAGGAAGACCAGAATGCTAGAACTTGTACTGTATCCTTCTTTGATAGTATCACAGGAATTTTAGAGGAAAACATAAAAGGTGGTGGTGTTTTGTTGTGTTTTTCCCCCCTCTCTTGAATCAGTTGGAGAAAAGAGGACCTTTCTGAGCTTATTGGCCAAGATACTTACGCATCTTACTGGTCTACTATGCCACTATTTATGTAGCGAAAAGCTTTGTGCTGCTCTCTGACCAAGCAGCAGGAATGGCAGTCACCTAGGCCCTGCTAGCTTGTGAATTTGCAGCTTCATGAAGGTAAGGGGAAATTAGAGTGAAGCTGCCTGGCTGGTTCCCAAGGGCTCTTTCTGCATCGTTGTCTGGTATTTTCAACATAAGACAACTTGAAACTTCCCTTGAAACTATTCTCCCCCTAATCTTGCTGCCTCCTGCCCCTTTTTCGAGTGGTTTGAGACACAGACCTTATAGAACAAGCATGTACGTTAAGTCTTCCAGAAAAGCAAATCCACTTTGTTTTCTGTTAATTTGATAAGACTGTTTTGCAGGGCAAGGAGCTAATTTTCAGCTGCTGGATCTGGGTTCCCTTGTGTGACAAGCAAGAATTAAAGCTGGTAGATGTGGTTTCTTTGTGTCTCGAGCTGTTTATCCTTCACTTGCAAGAAGAGATTACAAGCTTGATGGTTTAGTTGGAAATCATCATTCTTGTTATTTTTGCTTTATCATTTTATCTTTTTCAGTAATGGTTTGTTCTTGGTACAGTGATATGAAATGCTAATATGGTGTTAGAAACCTTTAAGGAAGTAACTTTGTAGTTTGGTAACTGCTGTTTAAAAGATGTTACTCAGTGGTTGTGTCTGCCAGTGTGTCTTGCTAATTGGGATACCTTAACCAAGGCCTTGACTATCAGATGGGATTGGATGACCTGCAAAGGTCTCTTCCAACCTAGGCTCTTCTGTCTTTTAAGCTGTGATTCAAATCAGGTACTTAAATGAAAACAGTAAGAGAATTGAGAGAGAGACATTTTAGACAGGTGAATTTATTTAGATTTTTTTGACCCATACGTCCTCTCTTTAAAATTCTGTAGAACTGTGTAAAAAGGTTCTTTTCACAGCTAAGGTACTTGTCTCCTATTTTTTCCTGCACGTGCATAAAATCTCTTCAGATCTTTGCCTTGCTGGAATTTGCTGGCTGTGTTGACTGAGAGGAAGTCACATGCTGTAAAGCTGTAACCCACACTCAAAACAACCTGTTACACTACCTCAGCATCAAAATCATGCGAGAAGGAAATCTGGATAACTGGCTGGTATAAATTGTTGTTCTCTGTTGCTTTATGGCCACCACCCCCTGTGCTGCACGTTTCTTGGACAGTTTATTCAGTTTCATTGCATTTAAACATCAACATTCCTGCTAGTAGGTGATGGACTTGAACATCTTAGAAGAAATGTGGTGATCTTGTCTCTCACTGTGAACAAGTGTGTTGTAATAAGAAAAGGAACTTTGCGCTAGTAGTTTTATCTGTGATCTGAATATAGCTGAAGGTAGTTTGTGCTCAGGGGAGGGAAGGACAGGAAACAAGTCATGATGCAGCTTGTCCTACTGAGAAGCTGATACTGGAGCTATGTTCCTGTAAACATTGAATAAATATAGAAAAAATCTTCGTGGAACAGGTGTGAAGACAAGCATTAAGGGGAGAGTAAAAATCAAAATAGTGGTAGTGATTTGAAGGAAGTTGGATTTTTATATCTAGCATGCAAAACAAATGGTGAAAAAGGAAGGACTCCACTTAAAATTGCTCTTTGCTCTGTCCTTCAACCATGATTTTTTTTTAATAGGACCTCTTTTTTTACTTGTGCACTGTTTTGCTACCTTCCCAAGTGTTAATTTACCATATGTAAAAACTGTTCAGATTTTCAGTATGCAGAATCTTTCAGTTGGGTGTGCCAGATAGAGGAAAAAAAAAAAGTAATTCATTTATTAAGTATGCCTAACAGTAGTTTATATTGAAGGAAGAATTCGGTGACTGTCAAGCTTGTCAGAATTTTAACCAAATGAGTTGAAATTATTAGAAATAATTCCTTCTGTGCTCAGTTCCCCAGGCGCTAACAATGGGAATTCTCATCAGATACTGAACTCAGCTGTCTCCTCCTGTAACTTTACCCTCTCACTTCTCATCAAAAGAGAAGATTGGTAAACTGGGCCATACCCATTCCTTTACTGAAAAAAGGACTTCAACTGTAAATGCAAAAAAAAGGAAAGGAAGTCCATGTTACACTTCAGTTGGTTCCATTTCACATTTTTGTTGGGCTCAGTTTTTATGCCTGTAAGTGTAGTCAGTTGTTCTGGTATGGTTGCATAGGTTTTTCTCCATTTAACTTGATAGGACAAGAATAAATACCAGTAAACAAAACTGGAATAACTTGAAGTAATTTCAGGCTTATTGACCTAACTAGTCATATCTTCCCAAACTGTTTTTGCTTAACTTCATAAATGTCTCTACATAATACTTTGAATTGGTTAGGCTGCATGAGAGATAACTGAAGGGAGATTTCAGCAAGATAATTACATGGAGAAAAGTAAATGTCGTCTAAGAACCTCTAGTTTTTGCTTTCCCGTCCCTGATGGGTTAAATTGGATGAAGGCTGCAGAACTTGTAGAGGAAGTACACTAGCAAATTCTTAAGCATCATCTGTGCAGGACAAAAAAGAAAGGGATTTCTGTAGTTGACTATGCAGTTGATAGGCATGTAGCATTTGATTTGCTTGGGATGAACCCTTTTCACTGATCTTAAAGCACTTTCCTTGAGGAGCCATTCTTCAGTCTTCTGGCTCTACTGTGATGGTGAATTTTAAGTAGTAGCTGAGTGGCTGGTCTCTTCGCTGTTTCCTAGGGTTGGAAGTTAGGGTAGGAGGGAGTGGTAGCTAAAACCTGCATATGCTAAACAGAGTAACAATTTTACCTAAACGTTGGGGAGGCTGGAAACAAAATGCAAATGTCTGGTATGTCCGTATCTTTTTTTATTAGTAGAAAAATTTTTGAAAACTCTGTTCTTCTAGTAACTATAATTTTCCCTGTATTGTATCGTATTTCTTGTTTCTAATGTGCATTAGTGTCCCCACCTCTTGTCTATTTGTCACTTAGTGTAGCATGGCTTGATTAAAGGAGTTACCACTTAGTGTCAAGAATTGTGGGACACGTGTGATATTTCTTTTTTCAGTCCCTGGAATAGGATATTGTGTTAAGACTGAAGAGAGGGATGGAGTCATCTTATACTTGTACAGTGCCCTATACAGTGGACTGATGCTCTAATAATTTTGATGATGGGAAGGGAAAGCTGTGACTGAGCTAAGCTACATACTGCATTGCTTGAGGAAAAAACTTATTCTAATGTTCCTGCATTTTGTTCTATATTTCTGCACAGACATTGATACTGTATTGCTGTGAACAAGCCCCTGTACCCATCATGTTTCATTCATGCCAAAGGGAATTGAGTTGGACTCCAACAGAATAGCTGTTTGTGCATTCATCCTGTCCCTCCTCCACATGTCCCCGTTCCCTTTTGCTGCTTCATCTTTTCGTTGCAGAGTGCTTGCTTGCTATTGTGAAGAACAGATGACCAAAACTACTTACAGAGGGGAATGATTTCCTGCCAAATTTGTGTAAGAAAACATGTGGGCAGCTTAAAACTATTTCTGTTTCAAAACCAACTGGTGTTATGCAGTTCAGGCCACTTGCTCACAGTGTTTTATGCTCAGTAGTCACAGTGAATGATAGAATAAATTTGCGTGTCCTTTTGGTTACTGTGGACCTGATGCCTGGAGTGCACATGTCAGAGTATGTACAAGAGTGATCAGAATTGAGAAGCTGAAAGGATTTTTTTCTTTCAATAGGAACAATGAGGAAGAAATATGCAACTTGGGTGAAAAGGAGTGGTAGTGCTGCTGAGCATCATTCATTCATTGGGGGTGGTAAAAATGCTGTTTATCTAAAATTGTTACCTTTGAATTTTCAAATTTTTTTCCAAGGCTTTTATTCCCTGGTGTTGTCTTGCAGAAGAAAAAAGGTTCTGGAGGGGGAGTATAGGTTATACATAGTGGGCAAAACAGCCAGACTGGAGTGGGAGGCAAAAACAGCTTTTCCTTCTTGCTGTGCTGGGAGAGATGGATGTCTGCCATTGACATGTCTTTTCCTCTCAAGTAGATCTTCATTTTTCTGAGTGCAAGCAAAGAGACAATCTGCTGCCATGGAGGGGACAGACAGGGAGGGGTTGGGAGTGTGTTGTGTTACAGTTGGTTTTTGGTTTTTGGTGTTTTTTTTTTTTCGTAGTGCACAAAAATGTTTTAATCCCTGATGGGATTTTGGACTCTTGGTTTTGATTTGTAGCTTTTCCAACATTGTGGCAGAGAAGGCAGGGTGAGAGCTGGTGAGTGCAGTGGATGCGGGCTTCACCTGAGGGTGGGAGGGCCTTTGTCATGCTGTTTCCTACACCACCAACCCACTGTGCTACTACCACAAAATGTGAATTTGCTGCCCCAGGGTTGGTATATCATCCTTTAAATGGCAAATTTCAAGTTAGTTGTTGTTACTGAAGCTTTATGCTAACTTCCACATCAGCCTCTATTAAAAAGAGAAAATGGGATGCTTTTGGGGGAGGGGAAACTCTACTGCTCAGTATGTTCCATTCAAAAATGTAGTTTTTGGTATGCACCTTCATTACTGTGCAAGTGATTTGGTAAAGTCTCTGGTGTTTATATACTATGATATCAGTATAACTGCGGCAAGCTTCTCTTAGCCTTTTAACAGCTGATGTAATGGAAGCGTGGGGGTTGTGATCTGTGTTCAGATAAGCCCTAAGCAACATGTTGACTGGAGTTGTTGCAACACAGCACCACTAGTGCAGGTTTGTGAAAAGCGTATCTGAAAAAGCCGACTGCTCCAGTAAATCCCCAGCGCATAGAGCCATTTTGTGCCTCTTCTGGACAGGTAGTCTTGCTGTACAGCTTCTGGTTCTCCTTGAGGGAAGTTGGTTTTAGGCAGGGCACTATTGAAATACTGCACTTCTGCTATGATTTCTCCAGGAAGCAGCTCATGTAGGTGCTTGGTATGTAATCTTGATCCTGACCAGAAAAAAGAGGTGGGAGAGAAAAGCTGTGTGTCTTTGCTTCTTAACTTGATGCTAGTCTGATCTTGTACAAGCATTTTTAAAGCTTTGAGATGCTGCAGTTGAGTGACACCCACTGCACCCCCACCCCCCAAGCTGTTCTGAATGAGAACTCTCTTGATAGTTTTTAGACATGAGACAGAGTTCAAGGTGTTGTTACAGAAATGAAATTGGAGTTCTTTGTGGAGCAGGGAAATTGGTTTTCTGTAGTTTTGCTGGTAGCTGAACAGCGTTGTGGTTGGGAAGGGGAAGCTTTAAGGATCAGGTTTCTGCGTACCCTGGATCCAAATTGAGTAGTAGTGTTTTAAAGTAAATTGGTGTGATGCACAGAGCCTTTTAAGTGTCTGTTGGATTTGCAAAGGTTGATCATGTTCTCACAGAACTGTAGCATTGTGGGTGCCTTTTCCCACAAGTTCATCGTTGCACGGCATTCATCAAGGCTGCAGAGCCAAGGACAGCTGGTCCTGCTGGATAGGTGGCACTGGGTGCTGGTGGCAGGTTCCACAAACATTGTCAGTAGGGCCTCCTTCCAGCAGAACACAGAGTTGTTACCTTTGAAGTTTTGGGGAGAGGGAGATGTTTTCGAGAGATGGGAGACATGGTGAGTTAAAAAAGCAGTGCATTAGCCATCAGGAGATCTGAGGTTTAGTCCTGAGGGTAACAGTAATTTGTGACATCATACAAGCTATTTAATCCTTTATTTCTGTTCCGTTATTTCTCTTGTCATGTGAACTGATCAATCTATATATCTCAGTATTTGTGTTTGGGGATGAAAATATGCAGACAAACATGGATCACTTACGTTACTGAAGCAAAATGCTGTTGACTTAATAGCTTGTCTGCACGTTAAGTTTCAGGGAGTGGAGGTCTTACTGTTGGGTGCACATTGCAGCCAGCACAGCAGAGTAGTCTTGTCTTCTCTTTGGAGGCTTTGTGGTATAAATGAGCATGTGAGCTGCCCTCTGTTCCAGGGTTAAGCTTGGCTTTAAGATCAGAGTTAAGAAACACACGAAAATAAGTCATATGACAACAGTCAGGGAACAGGAGTAAACTTCTGGTGGGATTTGTAGCTGATTTACCACCACTTGCAGATACACGGAGGAATGAAGCCAAGCTGACTAGGCTAATTGTTGGAAGTCGTGCTGACTGAGAAATGCTTTCTGGCAGATTTAGCATAGCAAATCTGAAGCATCTCGCGAAGACTGGAAAAGTCGGTCATTTCCCTCTTCTTAACCTTACAAATGAAGCATGCTCTGTCAGTGAAAACTCACCATGTAGCAGTGTTAGTGGAGGCTTTCTTACTGGAAATTTATTTTGAATGGACATACGATTCCAGTGTTTCATATCGTATGTATTGAGGGATAAGAGAAGAGGGTAGTCTTGCCTATGGTTGACAGGAATAGCTATAAATATTTGTTCTCTTTTTCCTCTGAATGTAGTTTGCTAAGTTCAGCAGCTTCCTTGGCATGGGCAGCAGAGAAGCTGCTTTGGGTCATCCGAGGCCTGACCTCATTGCAAGAAATAAGTGTGTGTTCATATCTGAGAGGTCTGTTCTTCTATTAACAGACTTCAACTATGCTGTTAGAAAATCTGGCTGAAGGCAAGGCCCCATGGCGCTGTTTCTGCATAAAGCTTTATTGCTGCTAGCTTTGTCTACATAAAAGTTATGATGTCGTGTTTCCATTGTTCGGCTGTGCTGATCTACACTCCTTAGAATAACAACTTGTTTCAGCTGGAAATGGATGGGTGTACGCAGTTCTGAACTGAAACTTCAACAAAGTGCATCGAGCCAGCGAAATGGAAGAGTTGAAAAATATTCCAGAAAAAAGAGCTTCTGAGAAGTTGGGCCGCCTTTAGTTGTGCTAGGCTGCTCTAAACTCCTCAAAGGAGCAGTTAAGGGTCTTGATCTGTTACCAAAAAAAAAGCCTGAGAGTGACAGAGAAATAGCTACTTACTGAGCTGTTGAAAAGAAAGTTGAAGTGACTTCTCCTTGAAGACTCTTCAGGCAGCAAACATGCAGATAAGCTCCCTGAAATGAACCAGTGATGAAGATAACTTATTATCATTGGTATTTCAAGGTTGGTGCTTGTAGAGATAGCAGAGTTGAAACAATGCATTTGAGCTTTTAACAGCTCAGGGTTTGTTTTTTAAGTTTTCACTATTTCCTTTAGGTGTCATTTAAAAGGAGGATGCTTGAAGGTTTTAGATCAGGTGACGTGGATCTGTCAGTGTAGTAAGGTGCTTTGCTGTGGGCTTGGAAATGCTTGTATTGAGAATGCATCCATTAAATCTATCCTTGGAGTATATAGTTAAGGCAAAAGGTGAGTTCAGTGAAAAGGGAACATGACCAACTGTTAGCGAAGGATTTTCTCTTTCTTGTGAGCTCACCTTCCTTAAACAAGGCTTAAGAGAATAATTAGTCCCTTGAAAGTAGGGCAGTGAGGAATAGGATGTAACAGTGCACAGCAGGGCTGTTTAGTCCTTTTTCAGTAGTGCACACACTGTTCAGAAATGCTAGTGTTACTGTGAATCGAGGTGCTCTTCAGGTCGATGTCCAGAATCTTTTCTTAAGAGCATTCATGGTTAACATACTTCCCAGGTTTTACAGACTGAATGACAAAACTGAAAAGGCGTTCATACAGCTATGTTGTTCTGTACTCATTATGTTCTCCGTGTTCTTTGGTTCTTACTACTAGATCCATCAAAGCTGGCCATGTCATGATTAGGGGTCAGTCTGAGTCTGTGGGGATGGTCCTCAAGATGTGCTTTAAATGCAAGCTTATCCAGAAGATTCAGAGTCCTTGAGCTGTCCTTCAGCAGGAGGAGAGGTGGGAAAACTCTAAAATGCCATTTATACAGCTCAGAAGGATTGTCTGAAAGAGCTTGTGATATGGTCTGGGTGGAGAATTGGCTATGTGGTCAGAGGGAGCATAACCCCTTTAAGCTTTTTACAGCTAGCTGTCATGAGTAGGCTCTGGTTTGTGTGGCCCTATAAGTAACTTACTAAGTAGCTTAAGTGGTGCTTACCTCAGATACCTGAGACAGAGTCTTAGGGGGCTGCAGTTGTTCAAGTATGACATTGGGGGATTTCAGTGGCAAAGGGAGAGGGTGATTCTTGGAGGCTCAGTTGAATGTTCTCTTCATGGTGGTTATGTGCTCCTGTTATTGTGTGTCTGATAGGTAGATCTTTGTCATTTGGGAAAGCATGACAGGTTACTTACTAAGGGCAGCAAAAATTGCCTGTGTATGATGAGGTTGTCTGTTCAGTATCCTCAGTTGTCACGGTTATTTTGCAGAAAGCCATTTCCATTTTGGTTTTGCTGCAGTGTGGGAACAACCTCTGTTAAGATGTTACCTATTTGTCAGTGTCTCTGATGCAGACCACCCCATCTCAGGGTTGATCCAGAGACAGCAGCAGTCTACGTGAGTTACATACGCTGTCAGGAAAGTTTTGCTTCTGTGGTCAATTCTGTCCAAGTCCACCAAAAGATGGTTTCTATCAAATGTTCATGTTCAGCTTTTTTTGTGGGACTTGGCAGGAGAGTGAAGGGGCATACATACCTGTGTTCAAGAGGTTGGAATAGGTCAGCTTTTTGTTAATATGAAAGTGTTGTATGAAGCTGAGCTTTCGGAAGCATGATGGCAGGCAGTTTCAGAGTGTTTTCATGCAGGGTTTTTTTGTGATTTTTATATTCTGTTATTCACATCAGGCTAAAACTTGTAATCCCCCCCCCCCAACATAAATGTGAAACTGGGGCAGGGAACTTAATAAGATAATGAGTTGAGGTGGTGTTGTTTTTACATTGGCATGAAATTTTTCTCGCAGGAACAATTACAGCTGAATACTAGTTAATGCATAAATTTGCTTAATATGGAAATATGCCAAGTGTTTGGAATGAAGATTCGAAATGGGGAAGAATATTAATCTGAAGGTGTTCTTCCTTGTAGTTTCACAACCTTCTTGTAGATACAGGTAATCAGTCTGCCTGTATCTCTATTGTTGCTTGTAATGCTGGGGCATGCGGACTACGGAGGAGAGGAGGGAGTTTTCATGTGAATACATCAGCACCTGTCTCGTCATCAGAAACACAGTAATACTGCAGTAATAATGCAGGTGTCCCTGCAGCAGAAACTCTGTTGGTGCCAGTCATGAGGGGAGTGTTATGCCATTTCAGCAGCATGGACTGTTACTCTTCTCACTGCCCTCCCTCTCTCCCCCCCTCCTTTTTTTTTTTTAGCAACAGCAAGAGAAATGGCATGTATAGTTGATGGAATAAAATGAAAGAAGACACTGTTGAGACATTCCAGCTGCTGGACTTCAGATTTCTGCTGAACAAGGCATTTAGGTTTGGGGAGGATCATTGCATGTTCAAAAGACAACAGATCTGATTATGTAGCCCAGATAACTGGAAGCAGTCCTCACTGTACAGGGAAGAAATGCTGCTGTAAGACTTTGTGTCTGCAGTGACAGTGCTGCTGTAGTAGCTGGGTAGAGTGAGGGAGAATTGCACAGCTTGTTCCTGTTTCAAAATAGATTTGAAAAAAACCCACAAAAACTGCAAGGCTGAAATTGAGTAGGCAAAATAGTCTGCTTCACTTGGCTTCAGTGTCTGTTTTGCCTTTTGGTAACCAGGAAGTTGATCTTTATCTAAAGAAAATGATGTATTGTGTAAATATCCAGTAAACCATCACTTTCACTTCAGAGCTATGTCATATAAATAAGGTGGTTATGATGTTTTGTTTTGTCCCCACAGAAATGGCAGGCAATGCCAGAGGCTTGTCTTCAGTAAAGTCTGTGTGGAATTTTTAATAAATATGTTACTAATGATGTGAAGGTCTACATCTTAAAATTACTTGAATCCTGTGTTAACTTCATCTGAAAATATGTAGCCTTAGGTGAATAGGCAGAACCATACACTTTGCCTTAAGGTTTAGTTTGGTAATCTCTTCCCCCGGTTTTATTTCAAGATGTAAGGTGATTGCTTTGTCTTGATATTTCAGATGAGAGTATTTTTTCCAGTAAGCTGGCTTTGAACTGAGATGGTTTAATGTATTTTGAAAGTGTAAGAGGTGGTATTCTGAGGGCTAAAAAGCAGCAGGGTAAGGGAGAGCAGACATAAAGTTCTTGTTTTAGTATGAGACATGAGAGGGGCTGAAAAAATATCCTACCCTTTCTGACCTGTGACTGAGATGAACAAAATATGCAGTGCGTGTACGTTGTATGGGCATTATGAAGTACATTTGGAATAACATGTTTTGTCTTTCTAAGATTCCAAATGATTTCTTGACACTTAGAATTGAAAGCTGCATATAAAGACCGATATAGACCATTAAGGTTAAAAACACAATGGAATTATGCATAGTAATTTGCAGATTTGGGGTTGCCTCTTTGTATGTTAGGTTTGGAATGCCTAAGTGAAAAATTGGTGCTTGAAATACTTGGCCCAGTTTGTCACATTCCAACTATATCATCACTTTGTTTTGATTCACTCTTATCTCACGAATCCCTTGATGCGCATTGAATGTTTAGATATAAGACATTAAAAATACCTAGCAGTGTTGTGCAAAGAAAACTTAATGAGTTGTGAGTCAGAATTGGACTTTGTTCTTGCACTGGGAATGTTGTTTTATTTCCTCTTGTGTGTTCCACCTGCAAGGTAATAGTATAAGAGCTGCTATTTCTGTGTAAAACGGACTTGTAGGGTATATTCATGAAGTGAACAGTGGAAAATAATTTTCTTTTAAAGAAATGCTCATGAAAGTTGTATGAAAGATGGAGATATATATATATATACACACACACACATATATATGTAGAGATATATATATATATAGTTTTGGTGCGGTGTCTTGCAATAACTTGAAACAACTTCACAGTAATCCCCAAGGCTGTTGGAAATGATCAGCAGATACTTGGTGGAACTGATCAGTAGCTAAAAAATACTTGGGAACCATTTTTCATTGAAGAACGGGCAGAAGAAAATCCTGACAGGGATCCTGATCCCATACTCCAGGGGAGTTTACAGTCTTATCTGTCATCTTCAAGAAGACATTTGTCTGTATGCTAGCCTCATGCCCCCTCCCTGCCTGTTCAATCCTACACATTCAGTTAGTGAGATGGAAGTGCTGTAGGCCCAGCTGTAAGTAAGTAAATGACATGGGCTATAAAACCTATCTGTTGTCTTACTGATATGGACAGGGACAGAAATAATTAGCTCTCTGCCATTGGAGGTGTGAGAGCTAAAACGGTTGTGGAGCGAAAGCTGAGATAATCTTGGGTATGGGTGGCTAGAGCTCAAGGTGGAGGTAGTGCAACTCTGGGTTTGGGTTTGCTGTTTACATGATTTCCTTATGTATATCAGGATTAAAACTGCTCACTGTATGAGAGTCATTTCAGCTGAGAAAGTGAAGAATCTGAAGCTTCCTTGCTCTTCAGAGCTATAACTTATCAGTGTAGTAGGACTAAAGTCTATTACCTGACCTGGTAATGGTTGTCATTTTGGTCTGAAGGTGGCTTTGTAATAACTGGTGGACTTGAAATTGAAAACCCTTGTTAAATTTCATTTTGTCTTTAAAAACCTTCTGCTGCTCTCCAAAAATGTGGGAGCTGGGAAAAAAATCAACTGTTACAGCACTTGCAAATTGGCAGTAAGTCCTTCTGTACAAAAGGACTGTTGATTAAATTCTGTTTGAGGTGAAGTTGGCTATGTGGCAATAGCCACTAGCTGTTCTTGTACACTAGGTTCTTCGGAAAGGCTTTGTATGAAGTTTTGATTCTCATAGGATCCATCTGGCACCCTCTGTGTATCAAGCATCAAAGGCCCAAGTATCAAGGTAAAAATTTAGCAAATTCTAAAATTGTTACCAGTGCCTAATAGGAGGCAAAAATCATGGGAGTCATCTGACAGAAGTTGAGAAACAAATTTGTTGGATTCTAAGCCTAGAAAATAGGGGTCAGCCCCAAGAATAAGAAAAAAACCTGCAGAGAAAATATTTATTTCTTGGAAGGTGTTTTTTTTGGGCCTTCTAAAATAGTTGTCTGAGCTATTGTGGTTCATGGAAATTGGATTTCACATGCTGTTGTTTATGGAGCTTAAAAACACTGAAGCTTAAAAATGTTTCATCTTATTAGGTTAATGAGTACAACTTGCTGTTTCACAGCCTTCTAGATCTGTTGTTTGTAACCTAACTGCTAGACACTTAAACTGGATTTCACTGTTCACTTGATCCTTTGAGTCACTCCTTTTTTTGTGTGCATATCTTCACGTAAGACTTCAAGATAGAGAAATATTGTATTGTCTGTTTTATTATAAATAATGGCTCACAGTAGCCACCCCTGTAGTCCTCCTGCTACCAAACCTTGCCACGCAAACCCAGTGTTCCGTCCCTTGCCTCTGTGAATCACATACTTAAGAATTATCATTAAAATCCACATTCATCACACAGACTTCGCAAACTTCACTCACAACAACAACAAAAAATTCCCCACACCAAAATGAAAGTAATATTATGACAGCACCAAAGTAAAGTGGACAGTTTGCAGACAATCTATCCCTTGTTCCTTTACCACGGTTACAACAACAGGCTTTCTCCATGATCATTCCACTTTTCACTCTCTAGCTGTGTTCAGTCCACGTTTTCTCTATTACATCTCCAGATTACTATCCTTATTTCAAATTCCTCGGGTCCCTGTTTGGGTGCCAGAAGGGACTGTGGTGGGTTGACCCTGGCTGGATGTCATGTGCCCACCAAAGCTGGACTCCCCTCTTCAGCTGGATGGGGGAGGGAATATAACACAAAGCTCACGGGTTGAGGTAAGGACAGGGAGAGTTCACCAGTTACTGTTGTGGGCAAAACAGACTCAGCTTGGGAAAATTAACTTATTGTCAATTAAATCGGTGTAGCATAATGAGAACTAGAAGAAATTTAAAACACCTTCCCCTCGCTTTTCGCCTCTGAGCTCAGCTTAGCTCCCCATTTCTCTCCCTCTTCCCCCACCAGCAGTGCAAGGGGCAGGGTATGGTGGTTGTGGTCAGTTCATCACCTGTAGTTTCTGCTGCTCCTTCCTCCTCACGCTCTTCCCTTGCCCAAGCGTGGGGTCCCTCTCATGGGCTGCAGTCCTTCAGGAACAGATGGCTCCAGCATGAGTCCTCCATGGCGTCACAGGTCCTGCCAGCAAACCTGCTCCAGTGTGGGCTTCTCTCTCCATGGGGCCACGGCTCCTGTGAGGAGCCTGCTCCAGCACAGGGTATCCATGGGGTCACAGCTTCCTTCAGCCATCCCCTGCTCTGGTGTAGGGTACTCCACAAGCTTCAGGTGGTCGTCTGTTTCACCAGTGACCTCCATGGGCTGCTGGAGGACAGCCTGCCCTCTCACCACAGGCTGCAGGGGAGTCTCTGCTCTGGTGCCTGGAGCACGTCCCTCCACTCCTTCACTGACCTTGGTGTCTGCAGAGTTGTTTACCTCTTGTAGTCTCACTCCTCTTTGTCTGCAATTGTTTTCCCATGTTTCCCCCCGGCCCCCCTTCTCCAATAGCTTATCACAGGTGCTACTGCTGTGGCTGGCAGGCTTGGCCTTGACCAGCGGTGGGTCGCCTTGGAGCTGGCTGGCATTGGCTCTGTCGGACACAGGGGAAGCTTCTAGCAGCTTCTCACAGAAGCTACCCCTGTAGCCCACCCCCCACTACCAAAACCTTGACACACAAACCCAGTACACATAGCTAGCAGCTTGTGTTGCTTCCAGGAAGGTGTTGCTGGGTGTTTGGCCAAGGGTGCTATTTGGGTTCCTGCAGGCAGGTGTTCTGGGTGGCTTAATGACACTGTGTGCCTAAATGTACCTACCATATAATTAAATAACTGTCTGCTGCCCTCTGTTTCTGTGCATCTGCTTTCAGATGACATGTTGAAGTACCATGATGTTGATTTTTGTTATTTATATAGAATCTAGGTCTTGAATGTTTATTCAGTGTTAATTTCTGACTAAATGATGAAAAACAGTAGCACATAAATACTGTGTGCTTGCAGGATGGCCTTAAAGAGAAGGACTAAGGAATGGAATTGGCAAAATAGGCTCTTGAAATCATGTGGGGAACCTGAGCTAAGGAGAAAATTACTTTTTACAGCCTTTTCTTAATGTCTCCAGGTTGTCCTTATAGCACAGCTGTGACTGAGGAAAAACTGTAAAACAGTGATAAACAAATGCTAGCAGTTCTGTGTAAATTAATGACCAGACTATTCATGGCAGCTATGTACTGATTTGATGGGTAGATTAGTAGGTGGCAGAAAACAGTTTCCAACGTCCACCATTGTTCATAAATGAAACTTTAAATAGTTGCTTTTATTGTTATCTACTGCTAATAAGGTTTAGCTAATCATAAAGCTCTCTGGTAGTGCTTTCTGGGTGACTATATTGATGTAAAGTGTATTACAGAGTGTTAGATATGCATGAAAAGAGGGAGTTGAGACACTAAATCGTGTCATTTTAAAAGTACCAAAGTCACTAGCGTAACAAAAAGGCTTAACTTTGCTCTTGGGTTCTTTCATTATGTGGCGCCAAACATGATGAGAACTTGTCAGTGAAGATGTACAGTATCATCAGAGTTGAAGTGTGTTGTGGTCATGTGTGTAGTACTGTTTTTTATGTTTTAATGTGTATGAAGAGTTTTCATAGTAAATGGCTAATATGTGACAGGTACTTCTACTGAGAGTAAGAATGGAGTTGCCTGTAATACTAATTTAGATACTGAATGCCAATTTCAGTAGTAGAGAGACTTGACTAGCTTGATACCTTAGCTGATGATGATGTTATAGATGAGTTTTTTGGTGTTGAGTACTGGATTTCTATCTCGTAAGTGTAGAAGATGTGAAGAGATGGTTGTTTATCGGTGGAATGTATCTTTCCCTCCCTCCATGACTTGACATAAACACAAATTAGCATCTTCCTGAATTTAGCCTTAAATAGTAGAATTGAAATCAATAGGTGACTGACTCGGTCTCTTCATGCATTAAGGATCTGGGATTTTTCACATGGTGGGGTGTGGGTTCTTTTTGTGAGGGGAAGCTATGGTAGAAAGCTTACTGTTTGACCTTTGTTTACGTCTGTATGAGACGGTGTGGAAACATATGTACAGACTTGGAAGACAACTGGTACAGGGGTGTGGGGATATATTTACATGAATGTGTGTCCAGGGTGGGATCAGTGCAGATAGCAGTTCTGCATGCATATGGCTTGGTGGTGAGAGGTTGATGAAGTTTGAGTTAGTGTCAAGAACTGAATTATGTGTCTAGTTCATCTAGCATCACATGGTGGCAAGAGCCATACCAGTTAGAGCAAAGTAGCGCAGTTCTGCTTTTTTTCTGTGTTCTAAAACAGCATTTATTAAAAAGTATGTTCAGTATCTGGCATTTGGCAGTCAAAATTACTGACATGTTGCAGATCTCTCTTCAGGGTGTATAGACATGAGTCCTGGTGCTTTTATTTGTATGTTCATGTACCAAATGGCAAAACAGTACTAAAAAAGCAGAAGTACTGTTCCTCATGGAAGAAAAGATACAGCCCCATCCGTAGAATAGTTTTTGTAGAAAGTTACACCTCTTGGTTATGGTCTGGTGAAGAGGAAATCCTTTGATATTCAGTTTCCTACTTAATGGGGAAAACAAAAGGAGAAAATAGATTACCTCACGGTTGGAGAAGGAAAGAACAGGTAGGGTTTTGAGTCTGTACTTCAGTAAATGGAGAAAATGAAATGTGTAGGTCTGTGTGAGTGTGCGCACCCAGCAGCGTGCCTTGTGGGACTTTAGGCGTGTGCACAGGGCAAAGGACAGAAGGAGTCACTGTGGGAGAGGACGGATGTGCAGAACCCTATTTGGTGGCATTGCAAAGCTTTGCTAAGTAGGGAAGAACTTTTTTTTTTCTAGTAAGAGTTGATAAAAGCACATAACATTGAAAATTCAAGTATAGTATTATAATAGCTGGAGAATTTAGCATAGAAAAATAGGACTCAGAATATATACTAAGGTATATGTAGCATTGACACCTCCGTGAGGTTTGGATTTATATACCTGTTAACACAGTGCTTTTCTAAGCTGTTTTAAAATTTCTCTTTACAGTTATATTTAGTGCATCAAAACTGTAGGCTGTTCTGTTTGAGAATAGTCAGAACTTGGTAATTTTGTATTCCTAGCATCTTTTTTGACTGTGGAAGCATAAAATACACTAGAAGTCATTATGGGCAAAGTAAACTTGGGCAAGTACAGAACATGAGACTTATTGCAGGATGAGAGAGGAGGAGAAATCTTGTAAAAGGCTTTCTGTTGGGACTCTCTGAACAATTGGATTATGTCAGAGTATTGTTTGATCAGAGAAATACTCGCTGAGAACCCAGATTAAATATTCTGATATGTAAGGTGGAGCATTTGTATACTGTGCTACACATTTTTTTAGTTAAGGGAAATAAAATACATCTGAAGACCATTAAAGGAAATGTCTGTTTACTTGGCCTGGTAAATGGAAATGCTTTGTCTTCAGTTTGTAGCTTCTGTAGAGAAGGCAGTATTTTGAGAAATGAAAATGGAATTTTCACATCTACCAAAATACAGTTTTATTCACAACTGTCAGACACTATGTCTTTTGTCACTGTCACCCTGTATGGTATTCTGTGTCACGTTGAACCAGCTGAAAAGACAAGACTGTAGATCTAACAAAACTCTTAAGCTAAAATGCAATTGTGAGAACACAGAAGAGTGTAACTGGAGGCTTGATGGAAAGTTCTACAAGCTGCAGGTTGAAGATCTGTCTCTTCGATCTTAGAAAACGAAAACTAGCTATACTTAATGCCATATTAAACAGTCTAAATTTGTTATTAAATAAATTGATTTCTTGATGTTGCTTTGAAATGGTTTAAATGATGGCACATAATATAAACATTTTCAAAACTTTATTGCAAGAGAAGTTTTCTCCTGATAGTTTGTGGTTGTCTTGGCACAGTATTGTTTGTAGGGGGATTGCTTTTTCTCCCTGTTCTCCTGTTATAGTTGTTTTTTTAATCATGCCACACTCATATTCTTAACTGGAAGGAAAATAGGAAAATTTCCCATTTGAAACTTAAACTGCATAAAAGACATAATTTGAGGGGAGAGCATGCGAGTGGGGGAGAGAGACATTTTCCTATTTTGACTTTTTTCTTAGCAAATATTTCATAGTGTTAGGAAGAACTGTGACCAGCTGTTAAATATCTCACTTGGATGAGATTTTTTTTTTTAGTTAGTCTTAGTAGTAGGGATTTTGCGTGAGTTGAGTGAGCCAAGAATCTTTCTGACTGCTCAGTAGTTCACCGCCTTTCCAGTGGTGAAATCTGTCTCTTGGCTCTTGAACAGTGGAGTGGTTCCTTTTTCTTACTGTATGCTTCAGCAGGCTTAGTCCTCTGGAAGAAGACAAATGGCAAGTCCTCAGATGAACCAAAACTGGCCTAAAAATGGCCTTGTAGATGCATGAAGCAGAGCTGACAGCAACCAGTGAAGACCCTAGTGAGGCAGGAGTGAACTGTTCTTTTGGATTGGGGATGAAAGTAGGAGTTGCCTTCACCAGTTTGCCAAGCTGGAAAGCTGCAGCCTATGTGAGTATCACTTGGGAAAAGTAGTGCTGAGGAGCACCGTGCAATACTGCAGGATTGGCCCTTTGTCGGCAGAGTTGCTGACATCAGAGCCAGTTTCGTCGGAAGTTGGAAGTCATTCTCTTCAGGTTGCTGTGTTCTGAGGTATGACAAAGAGGCTTCAGAGGAGTGGAAGGAGGCTTCAGAGATGCCCTTGGGATGTTTACTTGAATATTGCTAGAAGCTGTATGATGGGAGATTGCATTTTTCAGTGGTGTTGTTGAAGTGATAAATTGAAGTAATTTCAAAAGTAGTTCTTAGCCTACCATCCTAAACAAACAAGGTGCTTGAGTTCAAGCTGTGTGCTAGTACGATATATTCGTAAGTTTTGAGCTGCAGACAGGCTGTGGAAGGAAAAGTTGTGTCAGCTCTTAGCTTGTGACAGTAGAATATATGGGAGGATGGAGGGAGACCTTTCAGGAGTCCTGAGATGAATTGGTCACTTTTCTGGTTTATCTGATCACTTGGATTCTTAAGACATTTATCTGCAGGAATCTGAACTTGTGATGCTCATGAGACTGCTTTTAAACTTTGGAGATACAGATGAATCTTAAGAATAAAATAAATCGTATTTCTCTCTTTATGAACTGATATTACATGTGGAAAGAGATTACTGCTGTACTATAGACAGTAGCTGCTTTTATCCAAAGATGATTGAAGTTTTTAATCATGTTGTAGGGGTGGCTGACACATGTGGCTTGTTTGTCTGGCAGACTTGCATTTGGATTGGTTTTGGTTTGGGATTACTTCTCTTTGATTTCTTTGATTTTTGAAGGTGTGGATTTTTGAGGCCTTGTAGGGAGGTGTTTAAACTTGGTCTTTATAATGTAATAAATGGTTCAGTGGCTAGTTCATAGGCATAGAGATGTGTTCATGGAACTCTTAGAGTGTCTTCTCCAAACTACTTGACCGAGTCCTCCTTTAACCGGTAGTAAAGCACAAATGGATAGTAGGTTTTTTTCTCTCTAATACACTGATCTCTTCCATAATTTCTGTTTCACAACCAAAACAAATGGAGAGTACAGGAAAATAGGATCTTTGGAAGGATTTAGACCACTCAGCATCTGTTTCCTGAAAAAGGCAGATATAATGGGTTGCATATCTTGTAGGTAATGTTTTAAATGTGTTTTCTTGAGAATGGTTCTGTGAAATCCTTGTATGTTGCATTTGAGTTGATTGTATCTGGAACATGTTGCTGGTCCTTTTGGTTTTTTAGATGTTGTGGGTTAGGAGATACCAGCCTTGAAAAAAGTGAGATAACTGAGAGAATTTTTCTGCATGTCAGAAGAAAACAGTTGACACTAAAATTGTGATGACTGTTAGGTTTTCTGGCTTTGTGTCCTAGTAGAGTAATATAATTTGAGGGCAGACTACTTTGAAAGATGGCTGGGTTGTGTGAAATAGAATATATCTGTCTTTGTTATATGTGTCTGGTGTGCTTTGGCGAGGCAAAAAACCAAACTCAAACCAACAGCTTGCATAAAAAAAACTCATGACAGCTACTACCTTTATGCCTTCTGGAGTGATACGTATTCTTTCACTTTTCCCTCCCTGTGTGAAGTTTGACTTAAAAACTGTAGACTGCAATGTGGAGAAGTGAAGTCAATCTTAAATTTTTCTAGTGTATCATGTGGCTCCTAGTCACAGAGCGAATGGATAAGGTGATAAAAGGCACATTCTTCATATGTCCCTTCGGAAAATCTCATTGCTTCCATTGAAGAAATAATACCCTTTTGAGTCAACTGAGGATAGTTTGGCTAACAAATTACTTTAAAAGCAGATGCTTAAGTGATAATTATAACTGTGGATTTTTTGTTTTAAGTATATTTTGGTCCGTTATATCATTCTTAAACCAGATCTGTTGTTTTTCAGGTGGAATCGTTTATCTTGGATCAGGATGATCTCGAAAACCCTATGTTGGAAACAGCTTCCAAATTACTTTTGTCAAGTACTGCCGATGGTGCTGACCTGAGAACAGTAGATCCAGAAACCCAGGCAAGATTAGAAGCTTTACTTGAAGCTGCAGGTAAGTACTCGTGTCCCATACAGGTTTAACCCTGAAGCCCTTACACATGAGACCATACTGCAACTGCTTGCATAAGTCTAATCCATGTGAGCATGATAAAAATGCAGAGTGTAAGGCAGTGGGAACTTGGCAAGGTTGTGCAAATCACTGAAGAGAAGTTCATTAAAGCATTTCAAATTTTGGAAAATCAGAGTTTCACATGAAGGCTGTGCTTCTAATCATATTGCTTCAGTGTTGGATTTCTAAAATCCTGAGGAACAATTAACACCTGACCTTGGCTTGCAGTCTTATATCAAAAACTAAATTGCAGATACTATATGAAAAGCTTTAGTAGTTGCGTACACTAAGTAGTTGTCAGTTGTTGCAAAATAATGCCTTCTGTGGATTGGAGGCTTTCATTCATGCCCATCACATCTGAGTGCAGCTTTTAAGTTAGTATTGTAAACAGTTAATCCCTTCGTTTTGGAAGCTGTAGTTCATTATGCTTGAAATGTTTCTGCCAACAGATCTTACAGGCTCAATTTCAACTTCTCTGTTTTCTCCTTTTCTGGCATGTGTACCAATTTGTTGTAAATTGGAATGAAAGGAATAGGTAAGCTGTCTACAGCTGATGGTAAAGCATTTGCAGATCCTGAGGTGCTTCGCAGACTGACTTCTTCGGTCAGTTGCGCGTTGGATGAAGCTGCTGCTGCACTTACACGGATGAGAGCAGAAAGCACAGCAAATGCAGGGCAGACGGACAAGTAAGCCAATTTTTATACTGTATTTCTTCAGTAGTTTGCTACTTTTAGAAGCAGTTTCTCTTGTTGTATCATTTCTGATTACAGGATGGTGAAATTCTTATGCAGGTGGAATTAGTGCCAAGTTATCACCTGTGATACTCTTGTTAAATATTCCTGGACTGTGAGGTCTTGCAATGGAGAGTGAAGCAATTAAAACTGCTCAGAATTCAGAAATCATGCTTTGAGTAATTGAACTTGACCAAGTGTAGAAATGAGATTTCTAAGCTTTTAAATGCTATGGGCCTTAGAATTGTACCAAAAACCAGCGAATGACAAAATGGGTCATTTAGTGATAGCATGAAACTAGCTTTGAGCCAAGAAACACCCAAACCCAATCTGTTTTAGACAATTTCAAAGTGACTTTTTAATTAAGGAAGGAAAACATTTGAGGGACTGAAGCTTCGTGGTGGTCAGCAGCCTTCTTGTGTTGGGTAGGACCTTGGACAGAGCCTTGTTCAGGAAGTTGCTACTTTTTAGCTGGACTTCTGGGCTTTATTTGTGGTTTTTTGTCTTACTGGGATGTTTGAGGGAAAGAAAAAGTAGATTCCCTTCTAGGCTGTCATTAAGCTTCAATACAACAGAAGCAGGCAGTTTGTTCCTTATATACTGTGTAACTCCAAAGAAACATTTCTTGGTGTGTTGATCAGGCCATAGGAAGAACACAACAGTTTGGTGTTATGTCTGCCTGCCCCCCGGCAATCTCTTTTCTTCTGAACAGTGGCTGATGGGAATTGAAAATAAATAGGGTAAATGCAGTGAACAGACACATTTGAGAAGTAATTTTCCATATATTAAGATTGTGTCTGGTGGCACAAATTAAATAGGAGTCCTGGGTACAATATACAGGTATAAGTCCTTGCTACAGAAATAACCACTTTTACATCATGAGTATTTTAAGAATTCTTCATATTCGTGTTGAGTTACATGGTTTGCAAAAGTTTTGTCAACTACCTTATTTTTTCATTCCCTTTTCAGTTAGTTCTGTGTTGATAGGACTTCCTAAATGAAAAAGAGATGAAAAGGTAGTAGGTGAAGTGAGGCCAGTAGTCAAGGATTTATTATTATCAGTCCAATTATTTGGAGCAGAATAAAGAAATATGTCAGACTTGAATTTTTATTCTCACAAAGTAATAACTGTTTTGCGCTGAAGGCAATGTAGACAGAAGACAGAATTGGCAGGCTTCTAGTAGACTCTTTTTTTGACTGAAACAAAATTGGAGGGATAGAAGTGAACTCGTGGAGTGGCATGAGAACCACAAGTACTCTGATTTAGGGCTTGCCAAACAAGGAGCATTTTGCACCTCTCAACTTGGTTGAGTTAGGGCCACAACTGAAACAACAGTTGCATTACAGACTTCTGGGATTTTCAGCATGAGATAGAAAGGAAGTGATTAATTTTGTTTTAGGAGAGGAGTGATGCAGATGATTTCTTTTAGTTTAATTAACAGTTACAGTGCTGAACAAAAGTTAAAGTTTTGTTAAGATGGAGAAGATATTTCTGTGTCCTCTGGACCCGGAAGTCAAAGAGAATATGAATACAGCTCTGAGTAGTGGTTGCTGATTTGGGAAGGAATACTCATGATCCTGTACTTAGCATGATTTAGTCAGTTCTTGTGTTTGAACCTTACCTCAGAAAATGAGTGGGACAAAAATCTGTGTTTTCAAACTGAGACTACAAAGCAGGAATAAGCTGAGGCTGTATGTTGTGTTGTAATCAGTAATAGAAACCAACAGTGACTTGCTTGCAGTGCAATATGACTAGCCTTTCAAAAGGAAAAGTTACTACTTCTCAGATTCTTAAATGATTACCAAAAGACGTTTTGTACTTCCATAGGGCATAACACTGTGCTGCATATATAGTGCTCAGACAGTAAATTAGGTCTGTGGTCGTGTCTTCTCTCAACATGTTTTCTGCTTCAGTAGTACACTGTACAGAATTTGGTATCCTAAATGGTCATCCTGCAGATGTTTCACTTTTAAACTACTGTTAAAAATTAGTAACAGGTTGGTTGAATATGAACATTACTCAATTTTCAGAAAAGTTATGTGGAAAATTTCAAGTAGAAAAATGGCACCTCTTTAATTAGCAGTTGGCACTTTTTTAGATTGGGTTTCCTTTTTTGTTGACTACATCCTCATGGCACGTTGGATTTTTACTCTGCGCACAGAGAAAAAGTTTCAAGCGTAGTCCATTTTCACTTTTAAATGCTTTCTATCTTATTAGCCGCAGCTTGGCAGAGGCTTGTTCAGAAGGAGATGTAAATGCTGTGCGGAAGTTGCTAATTGAAGGCCGAAGTGTGAACGAGCACACAGAAGAAGGGGAAAGCCTCCTTTGTTTAGCCTGCTCAGCAGGATATTATGAGCTTGCGCAGGTTGGTTTCCTAGCTGGTTTTAGTGTGTGTACTGTATAAAATAAGTGTTGAACTAATGTATTCCAGTCTTATGCACCTGGAAGGTGGTGTTAAGGTAGCATAAAATGTCAGTTAACTGGCAGATGAAGACTTATACGTAAACTGAATGTTGCTAATGCATTATTTGCGCTTAATTTCTCTAAGGGTTTCTAACCCAAAACTGTGTGGTGGTAAAGGGGGGGGCCTTGTGTAGCATTTCAATTATTTTGACACTCTGATTTGTTTGCAGGTTCTTCTGGCAATGCATGCTAATGTAGAGGACCGTGGTATTAAAGGAGACATCACACCTTTAATGGCTGCTGCTAATGGCGGACATGTCAAAATTGTCAAGTTGCTGCTAGCTCATGGTGCTGATGTGAATGCACAGTCATCAACAGGTAAGTGTGGTAAAGCTTGTTGAAAAGGACTGAGAAGCTGGCATTTGTAGTGTGTGGGAAACATTGTGTGGAAACTTGGGAGGAATGGCTCTTGGCCAAGCAACAGAGTGCTTCTTTGTGGTTTTATTATTTAGCTTCTGCTTTTTTTTGAATGAAGATACAAAATATTTGTTGGCTGCAGATGTACAGGGGTGGATACAGTCAACTAGTAAGTGAAAGGTATTTGTATGTGTAGAATTTGGTGTCACATAGCATTTCAGGCTCAGTTTGGGAAGTTTCTGTTTACATAAAAAATTACTTGGTGTCAGGTCTAGCAAACCAAGGGAACACTGTAAACATAAGAAGATGGCCCCCTTCCCATGGGGTAGACATTTGTGTTGAAGTGACCAAACTGGGATATTTTCTTAATTTGTCAGCCTTGAAGTGGAGAGGTTGTGTGTAGTTAATAGTCACTCACAAATGGAGTACTGACCCTGAATGATGAGGAAGGTTGGGATACTAGAAGATGCCTTAAATTTTTTTTTTTTTTCAGTGAAGTAGTTCTGTGTAGTAATACTGCTTTGACACTTCTTTCAAGGCATCTTTCATAAAGGCAGATTCTTTGAATGTTTTGTTCAGATACATTTTTGTGGGTTTTCCATGGAGGTTGTTTACATCTTGTAAAGACTATGGGCATTTTTGAACTAGCCCTTTAGAGGTGTTTAAGACTTGATTTATGTTGCTTTCCTTTTTACTGCATAGTATGTGCCTGTTAATTGAGAGGAAAAGGGATGGGGTTCTGTGACAGAAGCTGGGATTAGCCAGGATAGAAATGGGAAGAGAAGTGCACCAATACAGTCACCAGGTACAGGGAGGTCTTCAGTCTGTCAGCACTGAGCTACTTTGTGCAGTTACATTTTCTTCCCCCTCCCTGTAGTTCTGGTCTGTTGCTGAAAAAACCCTGTTCTGTAAGGTAGCCAGGTAAAAGGGATGAAATGGAGCATAAGTTGAAGTTCCCAGTGTAGAAATGCGCTCAAATGCTGTTTTTAAACCCTTTTCTCTTCTGGCTTTAGGCAATACAGCCCTTACCTATGCCTGTGCTGGAGGCTATGTAGATGTTGTGAAAGTACTGCTGGAATCAGGTGCTAGTATTGAGGACCACAATGAGAATGGTCACACTCCTCTGATGGAAGCAGGAAGTGCTGGCCATGTGGAAGTGGCCAGAGTGCTGTTAGAAAATGGAGCAGGCATAAATACGCATTCCAATGAATTCAAGGAGAGCGCGCTTACGCTGGCTTGCTACAAAGGTATAGTACCACATACCATACTTGTAACAAAGGTGTAACAAATGGGGGAAAGTGTGATAGGCGTGAAAAGTCTATTTAAACATTAATTTATTCAGCCTTGGTGTCCAGGACAAAATTAATTCACATGTATGCGCCGTATGTAAAATCATGATCAGTATGGAGTGTGTAAGTATCAATGTAGAACCTTTTGTCTGATTCGTTATGATGCTTTAAAGGATTTGCTATTAAATGAATTAGGAGACGAGGAATTAATAGGCTTTATCATAGAGTGAGTGGTAAACTTTCTGTATTGTAGCTATATTAAACAAGGTATTTCTGCTTAAAGGAATTATTTAATTTGAAAGGAGTTAGCACTTGAGAAACATGGAAAATCTAGGACCTTGCCTTTTAGGTGTTAAGTGTAGGCAACAGTCCTTTCTTGCCTCCCTTGGAGTGTTAGGCAGCTGTCTTGCATCACCCAAGCAAGGGTGGTTGATGTTGAATTAAGAGGCCAAATGTGTTCACACAGCTGAGCAGTTGCTATTATAGTCACTTAGGATGTGTTTTATTAAAGCTATTAAAGTGGCTCTTCGCATCACAGAGTAATTGATGTTGGCAGCAGAGGCACTTCTGTGGCATCTCAGTAGAAGATGGTCTTAGACTTTCATTTATGTTTCTTTTGTTTGCCTTGAGAAATTCGTAGTTCACTTGCTGAACACCCTCATAAGCCATGGTAATTTCCTTTTGTGGTGGCTGTCAGAGCAAAGGCTTTTCGAAAGAGGGGCGTGGGAACCTGAAACATTTTCTTCCTGAGAAAATGAGCTTGGGCTCAATCCTAAACTGAGATTGGAAAGCAGAGATGAAAAATTGAAAGTCTACGCTTAATTGTTCGCTGTGATATATGGGACACAAGTGAACATACTCAGACTTCTATGTTTTTCACCTTACCCATATATGATTTGTCTGTCTTCTGGACATTTCTGTGTTGCTCCAGATCTCATGTTTAGAGCATAAAAAATAAGATCTTAATTTTCTCATATTGCTTGCTTCCTGTAGTAGAATGACATGTGATATTTGCAACCAAGAAGGCCAGTAACTTTTCCCAAATAGACAAGGGTGAAAACTCAGTGTAGCCTCATATTGGACAGTATCTGTGCTATTTATGGTGTTACTAGGTGTAGTTCTAGTTTTAAGGTTTAGCCATGACCATGTTGAATTACAAAATAGAATTTCTTTTTTTTACTTCATTTTATATGTTTGCGTATTGTGCAGGTCATGACAAAGTTGATTGGACTTGGCATACATACAGGACCTGGTGAACTGTAGCCATGAATTGAGTGGTTGAGACCAAGTACTCTCAAAAAAGCTGTTAGGTGTCCTTATCTTTCGAGGATTCCTGTCGTTGGTCGAATTCCTAACAATTTCTAAGAAGTGTGAGAGACCCTCTGCTTCATGTGTTTTATGGTCTGAGGGTCACTGTGAGCTCAAGGACTGGTTACAATGCCATTTATAAAAACAGTAACCCTAAATCCTTAATGTCAGAAAAGTAGAGGGGAAACCCTGACCCCCACCAAAAACCCCAATAATTCTGTAGATTAAAAAAAAAATCCAAATATGTTAGCACAAAATAAAACAACTGTGGTAAAGCTTTTGGAGCCTGTACTACTTGTCTCTAATGTCACCTCAGGGAACGCATGTAGTTCAGACATAATTTTAGAAACTAAATGAATTGGGTTGTATTTGTAGTAACTATGTTGTTAAGGTTCTGTGCGCATTGAATGTGTAGATACAAACAGGCCTTTCAAGCGTGTGTCATGGGATTGTTTTTAATGTTGTAACACAGCCTTCTGTTCCTTTATTACGTACATTAGACCCTGTCTGTGACTTGTGAAATGCTCTTCTTAAAGTAGTTTTTAATCTGTTAAGTGTTTCCTTCATACAGGCCATTTAGAAATGGTGAGATTTCTGCTGGAAGCTGGTGCAGACCAGGAACACAAGACAGATGAAATGCATACTGCTCTCATGGAGGCTTGCATGGTAAGAGATGTATGGTTTGAGCAGTGAGGCATATGTCCTCTCTCTTCACTTCCCGAAGATGAACAAAGTGATTCTTTTGGTTCTTTTTTTGGTACAGAACCTAACTATGTGAGGTTTTGGTTCTCCTGTGTGCCTGATGGCCCTTTTGTGGAAGAAATCAGCAGAGTGTGCTATACCCATATACCCATTCTGGTTGAAAAACAAACTTCCTGAAACAGCAAAATTGAACTTGTTCCTCTTGTGGCTTACCAAGTAGTTGAATTCTTAAGAGACATCATCTAAAACTTGTCATGTGAACATTAGCAGGAGAGCTTTATTAACCCATCCTTTGGATAAGTAGGCTTCCCTATGTCCAGTGGCACTTTATTTTTTCCTGAAATGGCAGAAGTAGTCAGTAAGACTGTGCTTATTGTCCCAAAGCAGCTTCTGAAGGTTACATCTCTCCTTGTATTATATATGACTTGCTCTTTGCTTTTTGCCCTCTGATAATCATAGAGGCCTGGGTTGAAACAGATACTTTTGTGGCCTCAGTTCACAGAAGCTAATAACGTCAAGAGATAGCAAAAAGTAAATAATAGTAATTCAAGTAAATAACTAATATATTTGAACAGACCTTTTTTTTGCTTTGTGTAATTCTGCAGGCTCCTGGGTGAGCAACTTTCAGTTTACAGTGAGGAAATCCTCTCTCTCGGAATCTCCAAATTAAATAAATGAAATTTGAAGATTCTCAGTGGTTATTGAAATGCTTTTAACAGTTTTAATGTTAAAAACAGTGCTAAACATAGGCAGTGAGTATGGACCTAACTTTGGCTATTGGAGGCATTTAACATACCTATGTCATGTTTAAGCAGTTTCTAAGTTCTCTTTCAGTGTAGGTGGTTATGTTTAGTTATGCATGTGCAACTTCAGTATGATTCACATAGCCATGTGCTTGTTGAAAACACGGGATCAGAAGCTTTTGGGGAAGCAACTAGGAGGTTGAAGGGGAATTTGTTACCTTCCTGCTAACAAGAGTACTTCCATGTTGCTTTCCCCATGTGAGGCAATTGTAAAATGACAGTGTAGAATAGATTACCTTTTTACGAAACTTATTAAGATTGTGAGAACAACTCCTCATTTCTTTGGATAATAGGTTTTTGCCATAGAACACAAATATATGTGAACCTTTCCCTTGAAAAGGTTATGTACAGGTATATTTTAATGCTGGAATGGTATAATTGATGCTAAACTTAAGATTCTTCCAGGCTTTTGTGGTGAAGAAATCTTGGTAAATTCATGTCTTCAGATAGTTTTTCTGTCTGAAGTATTGTTAGACTTGAACAGCTATGTAGGTGTCATGTATCTGCATCTTCTTTAAAAGCACATACCTGCTTTAAAATATATTTCCTACATATTACCTCAGGTAATAGGATCCAATTGCTTTGGCCTTTAGATTTAGATTTAGAAATCTTTAGAGATTTCTTTTGATGAGGGAGTATACATGTAAATGTGCCTGTTTATTCCGTTTGTTTCTCCTCCCAGGAATTGTTTAGACTTTGGTACCCCCTTTTAGAGCAGTGAATATGCTGCCCTGAGTTTATTAACTGTGCACCATACCAAGGGTTGGCAGGGGCATAATATCAAGGTGAAAAATCCAGCAGGTGTCAGTTTGTGTTTATAGAACTGAGAATGTTTTGAGACTTTTCCTGCTGGAGAAATGAAAATGAAACAAAATGGAGCAGAATAGGTTCCATTTCTAGATGGGCCCCTCTGTTTTCTTTGTGACCCCAAAGTGCAGTAAACTGTTGTGCAGGGCTTCCTGCGGAAGTTTCTTCTACTGTTTAGGATGCATACCTGCAGCATGCTTAGGTAGGTCCATAGTTTGTTTATACCTTATGCCAACACATTCTAAATTCTTTGTCTGAATATGGAACTTAAATGTAAAACTGAAAACAGGTTTCCTTTTTACCCTCCTTTCTAAATAGATTTCCCATGGTTTGGGTTTTTCGTGTCATTAGCCTTGTGTAGTATCAAGCTGTGAATTTCTGGCCATAGAGGAGTGCCACAAATCTTTATTTAGTCTTCCTTTCCCTGAAATAACTGTAATGGTTCAAAAATCAGTCAGTTATGTCTATTCTAGGAAGTTAATAGCTTCAGGTAGGGGAATCATTAACAGAAACCATTCTACTTCTTAAGAAGTTGTTAGAAAGAAAGGCATGTAGATAAACAAGACTTCAGCTATTGTTTATCTCTCTCTGAAATCTTAATAGATTAGCTGTATAAATACTATGGGTGTTGTCCTTGCAGTGAGTTCCCTGGAAGGTGAGGATAAAATTGCCTTGTTGGATGTTGCAGTAGCCTTCCAATCAGGATGGCTTCTTGGCAGATCAGAAGTTCACAGAGAAAGAAGCGTTTTCATGGAGCGAGCCGCCTTCTTGCCACCCTCTTCCCCCCCTTTTCCTTCCACCAACAGACTAACAGAAATCCATTGGACTCATAGGAATGTTGAGACCCGTTTTTTTATTAAGAACAATAGCAAAAAACCCCAACTTAGTTCTGCAGGAAACTGTTCTTAAGTAGACATTTCCACACTGCTGCTCAGAACTGACAGACAGCTGAGTGTCTCAGTACTTTCAGATCTGATTAAGAGAGGAAACAGCTTTCTATAACAGTATCTAGAAAGTTTGCAGTCTGAAATAAAGCAGTGCAGGGGCTTCTCATCTCAGCATGCTTTTCCTGGAGAAATAGCATTGAACTTGAATATACGTTATTGAATCGTTTGTATGTGGCGTATTACTTAGATACAAGCCAGCAAGACTGTTTCAAACTTTGTCCTACAATGAATTCTGGAAGACTTCTGAGCTTTTTTATAGACAGCAGTTACCACTGGTTTAATGCAAATGAGCTGCTGGGCTGTGGGATTTGCCTTGTGGGAGCAAAAAGCAGGTTTGTCTAGTTTGTGCTTCCTCTTGCACAGTGATGGCTGAGTACTGATTGCCTACAGTGGTTGATCTTTAAAATACACCTGGTGTGCTTATGCAGATTGGTCAGATTACTTTTGGTGATCTAATAGCAGTTGTGAGGCTTTTTCTAGCTGTTGTAGAAGAGCTGAACAGCACCACCCCACTGCGAGGTTTGTTAAAGCACAGATAAAATCTTGTGTGATTAAACACCAGCAGTTATTCTCAAGGCAGCTTGGCCCATATAAGAAGCTTTGAAGCATACCTTTATACTTGCTGTTTGCCAATACTTGTCATGAATCAGGGGTGATTAGTGAGCCTGATGTTGAGGCAGTGTCTGCATTTCCCTGAGGAAAGATTCTTTATGGAGTCTTGGAATTTTTCCCTAAAATAGTATTGTAATTTCATGTAAAAGGTGAATATGTCCTACTTAATGTCCTAGATATTTTTCTGAGTGGAAATAATGGTTTGCTCCCTGGATATCAGAAGAAGGTATAAATCACTTAAGAAAATGAAGCCCAAAAATATCAGATGTGTTTTCATATTTTGTGTGGAAAAGAGCTTTTTGGGGTGTGGATCTACCTTGTTGAGGATGGCAATGGCTGCGATTTGCTGCCACTTAATAGTTAATCTGAGATCAAGGCGTGCTTACCTTGTTCAGTGACAACCTCAGGATAGACTTGTGTTCCTGGTAAGCTGCAGTTTTTTCTGTGTAGCCCTTCTGTGTTTTGTGTGTCAGACCTTTTCCCATTATGGTTACTCGAAGTTTGAATGATGACAGTTTCCTCATGACAAAAACCTGCTTGGAGAGTTTGTGCTGTTGTTGGACTGCAGTGACCAAGCCGGTCTCTGCTTCTGTCTGAACAAAAGCAGAATTGGATGGCAGCTGGCTGTGTCACTGTCAGGCTGCCAGTGTAAACATACAGCCAAAAAGCCACTTCAAATAGTTTCTGAATTTATGGCATACTAAAAACATGACGAAGATCATATGCTCAAATATTTTCTTTGTTTCTAAAGGAAGAAAGCAAACTTAGAAGCTATGTTGTGGTGAAACGAGTTTGACAGCATGATAATGGTGTCTGGGAAATCCTGCCAAGGTCCTGCCGAGGGGAGGCTGTAGTTCAGGTGGCTCCTGTGATGTGTTAGGAATCCTTGACAAATGGTCTTGTTTTGGTTCTTCTTTTGGAGGGAGAAAGTCAGTCCTGACTCTGCTATTAAATTGAGCAGTGAAATAGTTTTGCAGGAGTCAAGAGGCAAGCATTGTCATCATGTATGGCTTCTTTTTAAAAAAGGAGGGAAGCAAAATTGTTAAACTTAAATCCTGTCCTGTCTTCCACCTCCATCCCTGAAAGCTGGGAATCTGTAACCTAAATACTCTGAGACACTTAGTCTCCATGGGTGCAAGGACGAACTGTATTCCTGACGTGTTGTTTTTATAACTAAAGTACACAGTATTTAATAAATAACACAACTGCATGTTGAATTGAGAACAAAATTCCCTCTTTGACAAAGTGAGACCGTTGGCATTGGGTGACTTTTTTGCAATGTAATTTCAAAGTTTTTAGGAAGAACATCAAAACCTGTTCTTATATCCAAGATAAGATTTTTTTTTTAAAGTTAAATTCTCTGAATACTCCTTTATTTATTAGATTGCTAGTGGTGTTAGTAAATTTGGCAGAATGCAAGAAAAAACACTTTTGAGTGGTAATTTATTTCATAGGATTTTAGTTTCTTAGATAACTTTGTACATACAGTTCTGTGTCTACGGTTTTTAACAGAGGACCACTGGATGTTGAGGATTTTGGTGGTGTTCTTGTGGAGGAGGCAAGATTCTAAAATAGTGTCAAGCGCGCTCTCAACTGTTTGGAGTTTGCTTTGTTTTGGTGTCCGTCTGTTATCTGTGTGTCCATGTCCCATTGTCCAGTCCCACCCCCCCACCCCCCCCAGCTGATCCCAAACACTTGGAACTTGACTCTTATGATAAGAAGTTGACAGGCTTGTTAATTACCCCATCAGCGGAAAAGTTTAATATGTGGTTCACAATATTTTATTTTTGAATTGAACATAGTAAAACGTGCTTGAAGTTTCTTGAGGTGCCTTTAATACTAGATCTCTAGTCTTTATGCAAATACTTATGAAAATTATTTAGGAAGACTGTTAAGTTTCATTATAGTTTGGACTCCTTTATTCCCTTGTCACTGTATATTCTGAGGTAATTTGAGTTAGTGACTGCTTAAAGCTTTGGAGAAGAACAGCGATTTTTCCATTTTGACAGTCTTTTGATCTTGGGGTTTTTTTTAATTCTTAGGATGGCCACGTGGAAGTGGCAAGATTACTTCTTGACAGTGGAGCTCAGGTGAACATGCCTGCTGACTCTTTTGAGTCTCCATTGACTTTGGCAGCCTGTGGCGGGCACGTTGAACTGGCAGCTCTGTTAATTGAACGTGGAGCTAACTTGGAAGAGGTAAACGATGAAGGATACACACCACTAATGGAAGCAGCTAGAGAAGGCCATGAAGAAATGGTGGCACTGTTACTTGGTCAAGGTAACTATTGTGGTGGCTTCCATAGACTAATTCAGTAGGCATCTGCATACACTAGGGGGAGGAAAAAAAAAAGATATGTTGCTGTAACATAGTTTTTGTTTTCTTCTTGAACAGCTTCTGAACTCCCCCACATCTCCCTTCTTTTTGAGCAGTTCATGGGATAGTTGAGGGGTTAGCAAATTAGATTTTGCTCTACTTGTTTACTTTGTAAATAGTTATTCTGAATTGTTCTTCAGGTTTGTGTTTACAGACAGACATTGAATAGTGAACAGTTAATGTGAGTAACTTGCACTCTGCACAATGGCCTTGGCCTATCTTGAGATGGTATTATTGCTGTAAAGCTATAGAGAAGTACATTGAGGTCCTCAGAGGGGTTTTCAGAGTAGTTCCATGAAGTTGAAATCTTTCAGTTTGATGTACTATGATTCTAGAAGAAAATTTCTGCAGCCCTAGAAATGAGATAGGTAATAAGATATGTTATGCATCAGGAAATGGCTTTGTTTGCTGACATGGGTTTCATTAACTAGTGTTTTCTGATATATGTATGGTTTTGGTGTTTTCGTTTTGTTTTAAGGAGCAAACATCAATGCTCAAACAGAGGAGACACAGGAAACTGCATTAACTCTGGCTTGCTGTGGAGGTTTTTTGGAGGTTGCTGATTTTCTTATTAAAGCAGGAGCTGACATAGAACTTGGTTGTTCTACACCTTTGATGGAGGCTGCTCAAGAGGGTCATCTGGAGCTGGTTAAATATTTATTAGCTGCAGGTATGGAGTAATTCTGTTAACAGTTTTGTAGAAGCTCAATATAACCTTAAGAGAAAAACAGTTTTTCTGTATTCATTGCATTCTCATTAGCAGCTTCTTGAAGTTGACTGCAAAGATTTGTGGAACCTTAAGTACTTTACTAGTTGGTCCCTAATCTAGCTTTTGAAGGTTAAGTTGATGTAAACTCACTTGGAACTGAACTTCTAGTTTGTTTATATTTTTTACTCCTCTCGAGTGTGATTAAGTTGTTTCACAGAAGTTGGATTGGAAGGGGAATGTTCAAAATGTGCTATCTGATCCAGTAAAGATTATGAAGAGACTTGCATGTTTTCCATAATGAACTTCATAAAGCTTATGTTTGTTACTATTGCTGCAGGGGCTAATGTGCATGCAACAACAGCAACAGGTGACACAGCACTGACATATGCCTGTGAAAATGGCCACACTGATGTAGCAGATGTCTTACTTCAGGCAGGCGCGGATCTGGTAAGTCATTACCTTCTTAAAAAAAATTTAACTAGGAAATGAATTATAAATGTCTTTTTGGTCCTGTGTTCACTGCTGACAAATTAATGAGTTTACTCTTAATTGTCTTAATTATCTTCTAACCCTTTCTTTTAATTGAGAATTGGTGTTGCTTTTCTAATGGATTCTAGTCTGTTCGATGACCTCAAAGTACATAGGTTAGTTACAGTACTTTGGTGATTGTCTAAAGCATTTTGAAGCTGTTCAAGTTTGCTTGTACAGAAAAATAGGGGAATTTTATTCTTCTGTCATGTGCAGTCCTGAACAGTATGCAGCTTTGAATTGTGAGGCTGATTATAGGTTAGTATGTGTACCTGCAGATTTGTTCTATTCCTTATGCAGAAAACTGTTGATAGTTCTGATGTGATCTGTTTGGTGTACCATAATGGAATTAAGATGATGGAGGTAAATTGATTTTTACATTTCAGTAGGTTTGCATCAGTATCTTATCAAAGTAAAATTAAGCATGACAGAATACATTTTGTTTAAATAAAATCCCCATCATGTGCTTGAGTGCTTCTTGTCTAGGAGTCTTAGACCTGTGCAAAGGTAGGTAGATAGTTTCATCTGTCGGCAAGATACAGTTGGTTCAAAGGTTACATGAATTTTTATGTTGATGGTTTGTGAAACACTGAAAAGGGATCTTCCATATCTGGTGTCTTGCCATTCAAAAAACCAAGAGGCTGAATTTTGCATCATTTCACATATGCTACTTTTGAATTGTGAATTTTAAGCCTTCCTTTATCTGCTCTAGGAGCATGAATCAGAAGGTGGAAGAACTCCTCTCATGAAAGCTGCAAGGGCAGGTCACGTTTGCACTGTTCAGTTCTTGATTAGCAAAGGTAAGAATGTGAAAAGGTTCTGATTTTCCTGCTGTTAGAAGTACTCAAAGTTAAGACATGTCAGTACCAGTGTAACTTCCTTGGATTTGTTTCAAATATTGTAACTCAAGTAAGTCATGGAGTCTCAAACTAGGCATGTAATGATCACCTCTGGTTTCAGGTGAGATTAGTAGAAACTGCAACTACTTCTAAAAGTAGTTATATCCCAGTCTCTAATTCCTAGTAAAAGTAGCAACAATAGTAGTAGTTACGGGGTGTTTCCATGCTCCCAGTGCAGCTTTTGAGCATGTCTTTTCAGAAGTTTAATTTCAAGTGCCTGTCTGCTTCAAAGTTTTGACTGTAACTTGCTTGATATTGTCAGAACTGTTTGCTTCAGCCTTACGTCACTGTTGAATGCATAGAGTTGATACAGAGCTCAGAATTTCTATTTTCTCTCTTGAGCTGAAACTGATGTATGTTTCTTGTACCCTCCTTGTATGAAGCATGACTGGCCTAGAGTGTCCAGTGTGATGTCATTTTCCCTGTGTATACTGTAAAGAAGCAGAACTGCAATTAATCAGCTGCTTGCTGGTGCTAAGATGCGTGGATCCATGTGCTGAATCTTAGCATTTGTTTTTGTTGGGGTTGGGTTTTGCTGGGTTGTCTTTGTTTCTTTTTGTGTGTGGTATTTTGTTTTGTGGTTTGTTTTTTGTTTTTTTTTTTTTTTTTTTTTTTTTAAAAAAAAAGGCATAGCCCTGGCACAGTTGCTGGCAAATTTAAAAGCATTAGGTTCACCTGGTATGTGACATACCATACTTAAAACGTAGCCATTTGAACAGTCGATTTGGAGTACTAGTCCAGACAGGGTTTTCTTTCTTTGTGACATGGTAAATGATCATCTGATGATGGTAATAATTGACCATTTATCAGTTTTAAGACCGCAGCCATGGAGAGCTATGCTTTCATTTTTAAGACAAAAAAAAAAAAGCTTTCTGTTAGCTTCCTGTCACTTCAGGTAGAGGAAAACTGGGTTGAAGACTTCTTAAATATTTTCCCCTCTCTTTTTGAAGGAGCAAATGTGAATAGGACCACAGCTAACAACGATCATACAGTATTGTCACTGGCCTGTGCTGGAGGTCATTTGGCAGTTGTGGAGTTACTGCTAGCTCATGGTGCTGATCCTACACACAGATTAAAGGTTTGTTACTCAGCTACCTTATTTTCCTCTGACGTGGTCTTTCATTAATCTTAAAACTAATGATACCCAAGCAGATATGCTCCTTTTGTATTCTCTGCAACTGACCCAACATGTCATGATATAAATGGAAGTAAGATGAATGAGCTGGTACTTCCACAGAAGGCATTACGCTCATGAACATACTTACAGAAGTTGGAGTTAGGAGTCAGACAGTGGAATAAGCTGCCCAGGGAGGTGGTGGAGTCACCATCCCTGGATGTGTTTAAGGGTCGTTTAGATAAGATGTTGGGGGATATGGTATAGGGGAGCACTTTGTAGAGTAGGGCTGATGTTTGGACTTGATGATCCCAAGGGTCTTTTCCAGCCTGAATGATTCTGTGATTCTGTGAGTTCAGTCTACTGAGTTACTATGCATGTAAAGGTTGCACGCAGGTTTTAAGTCATAACGGTGCAAGAGGAAGTAAAATTTTAAAAAGTACTAGGTATTTTTTTTAAATACTTAGAATCCTTAAGTTTAGATGTAGACTTACTGCAGATTGAATGAATACCTATTAAAGCAGTCTTAATATCTACTGTTGTGTCTCCCAAAATCCATAAGTGTTGTCATGTGTTGATGGTACTGTTTTCTAATATTGTGATCTTATACCTCTTCAGGATGGATCAACTATGTTAATAGAGGCAGCAAAAGGTGGTCACACCAGCGTGGTTTGTTACCTTCTAGATTACCCAAACAACTTGCTTTCTGCTCCTCCACCTGATGCTACTCAGCTGACCCCACCATCCCATGATTTAAATAGGGTAAGATTTAAGGTGTGGTTATCTGTGGGTTTGTGGGGCTTGTTTGCATTTCTTCTTGCAGCTTACTCAAGTTTAAAGATGAGAAGAGTGTCTCATCATTTCACGAACTATTGAACTGTAGGTGAACACACTGAAAATTACTTTGAGCTGTTACGAAAATGGTGAAGTTGCTTTGAGCATCACTGTGTACATTCTTCTTATTGCTCTATAAATATTATTGGAAAAAATTAGGGGAGAAAAAAACCCAGCAACTTAAAAGGTCTGCTTTAATGAGGCTCTTCACAATTACATTTGTAGCCCATTGTGGCTTGTATTTGTTTTGCCATAGTATAGCACTGTACCATGCTGAAATGAGTGTTGTTTGGCAGGTAACTTCATAGGTTAAACATGCAAAGTATATAAAAGTCAGATGATCTCAAATTGTTAACTAATGAACTCAGCATATTAAAAAACATATTAAATGTTATTAGTCACCATTAAAGTCTGCTTTTCTAACAGGTTTTGTTTACCTTCTATTGAAGTATAACTAGATTAGAGTATGAGAAAAGTAATCTGTTAGTATCCAACATTTTAGGCTCCTCGTGTACCAGTGCAGGCGCTGCCCATGGTCGTCCCACCCCAGGAGCCTGACAAACCCCCTGCTAATGTCGCCACAACCCTTCCCATCAGAAATAAAGGTCAGTCTTAGTTCTGGAGCTTTTTTTCTAAATGTCCTTCCTAGGTAGAAGATAGAGGGTTGCACTTCTAGCAGAGTAGTTCCTATGAAGAGTGTTTATGGATTCAGTCAAGGAAACTGCAATTTTTAATTTTTTTTTTAAGGATTTGCTTATCCGCCAAATATGAAGTGTCAGTCATCTAACCCTGTAATCATAAAGCGTCAAGAAATCTGCCTAAGTAAATACGTTAAAATATATTAGTCTGACATATTGGACTAATGCAAAATTTCACCCAGAAGTCTATATAAATTTGATAATGCAAGTTGTAAAAACAATGTTAATCTCCATATCATAGATGAATTGATAACTTGTGTTTACTTAGGATAGTAGTCTTGGAGTGGGTTTGACTAACTTGACAGAAGGCGGAATTTCTTGTGCTATAAAATATTTAGTCTGATGTGGCTCAGGTCCTCCTAGGACTAAATTTGCATCTATTTTGATATTGCCATTTTGACATTTAACTCTTTCTGTACTTAAGAATTCTCTTACAAAACTATTTTTATCAAGGATCAGCAATAGTGCAAATACAGGCGTGCATGTCATAAAATTAATACTGTGTGTACACTTGTATTGTTCTGGAAATACAGCGAGAATGACTGGAAGAAACTGGGCACCTCCACTGACTCAAATCCTGAGTTTTGATTTATCTTTCGCCCTTCAAAATTAACCAATTGTTCCTTCTCCAACCGGTATGGCAGACCATGTCAGCTGTGTTACTGTGGACTTCTTCATAAAAGATGAATTGGATGAGTCCATCACTCATTCTTACAGGAAGGCTGAAATATTTGCCTTGCCTGGGCAGAGAGCTGAGTTTTGACACAGGCAAAATCATGTCTGCTATGGATAAAACGTAGTGGCTAAACATACCCTGTTAGATTCTGTTAAATATAAATGACTATCCTGGGTTCTAGCACTGTTTGTCAACTGAGCAAAGCTGGATACCTGTAGCGAAAGGATTCAGTAGTCCTAGAAAGTGTAGTGCTTCCTAAAAAGTACCGAGTTATTCACAAAGCTCGTGGCCTAGAACAAGTCACCTGTCCCTCGAGATGTTTTTGCATCACTTTTGCTGTGCTTTCAGGGCTGTAACCATATGTTTATGTCTTAACATGATACCAGACGCAAAACATCAAGTAAAGAGACAGCATATCCTTTCTTTTTGTCAGTGTATCCTTTCTTTTTGTTTCCATTTATCTTGTAGCACCACTTGATAACAGCGGCTCTTGAGACAATCACTTCATTTGGCAAAAGTATAACAATTTTTGGAGTAAATATGTCAACATAGCACAGGGTTATTTGGAATGTATGCGCAGTAATCGGTACTGTTAAATTGCAGTCTGACTGCTCTAAAATTGATAGTGAAAGATAGGGTTTTCTTTGAGGGCCTTACAGTACACGCTGACCTTCTGTGGGTGCTGTGTCTAGGTGCATAACCGGCCATTTAGCATCCCAGCAGTAGCTCTATAATGAGGATGCCATTCATATGCACTTCCATTGGTTCTGAGGGGGTTTCTTTTTCACACAGCTGCTTCTAAACAAAAGTCCAGCAGTCATTTGCCAGCAAACAACCAGGATGTACAGGGTTACATCACCAATCAGTCTCCAGAGAGCATTGTAGAAGAGGCTCAGGGCAAGTTGACAGAGCTGGAGCAGAGGATAAAAGAAGCCATAGAGAAGAACGCTCAGCTGCAGTCCCTGGAATTGGCACACGCTGACCAGCTCACCAAAGAGAAGATTGAGGAGCTGAACAAAACGAGAGAGGAACAAATTCAGAAGAAGCAAAAGATTTTGGAGGAACTGCAGAAAGTGGAGCGAGAGTTACAGCTGAAAACTCAGCAGCAGCTTAAAAAGCAATATCTAGAGGTAAAAGCGCAAAGAATTCAGCTCCAGCAGCAGCAGCAGCAACAATCTTGCCAGCATCTGGGACTACTCACTCCTGTTGGGGTAGGAGAACAACTCTCAGAGGGAGACTATGCAAGATTACAGCAAGTGGACCCCATCTTGCTTAAAGATGATCCTCAGCAAGCTACTGCGCAGACGGGTTTTGCACCAATTCAGCCTCTGGCGATGCCACAAGCTTTGCCTCTGGCAGCAGGTTCCTTACCTCCAGGGTCCATCGCAAATCTTACAGAACTGCAAGGTGTTATAGTTGGACAGCCAGTATTGGGCCAAGCACAACTAGCAGGGCTGGGGCAAGGAATACTGACAGAAACACAGCAAGGGTTAATGGTAGCCAGCCCTGCTCAGACGCTCAATGACACGCTGGATGACATCATGGCAGGTGGGTTTATATTGTTATGAGCAGGTATAATATTTGCTTGACCAGTTGAGGGTATGTCCACTTCTTTATGTATGTGTGTGTGTGTTTGTGTATTCCTGCTAGCTCTACAGCAAGTACCATTAGCCTACTGATCCCTGTCTTGAGGAGTTCAGAGAACTAGTTTTAATTTTTCAATTTGCAGGGTTGCCTTTCCTTTTGTTGGGCTAACTGGTGCCTATTTGTCAGGTTGGTATGTCAGAAGTGGCACTTTTAGCTCTTCATAGATGGTGGGGGGGATGTGCTGGGGTCTAGCACAGTTCTATTTCGGCCTGTTTGTAGCTCAAGAACAACATTTTGATGATACTGGTTAGTACTTTGGACTAGCTACCTGCAAACTGACTTGGAGCACTCAGACTTTGAGCAACTATAGCACCACATCAAGCCTATAATGTGTAAGGAACCTGTAGGCTTGTCTTCTGGGAGCTGCTCTAGTTGGCCTTCAATAGTCTACCTATCAGAAGTTGTTACTTCCGTTTGGGAGAAAAAGGTTATAATTCTATGACTTCTAAAAATGTCTACTCATAAAAATGGCTGCTTAGCCAGCAAAAAACCAAATTTGGCCTTCCCAAATTCTTCTTAATCACTTTGGAGAATTCTTTACCCAGTGACATCAGTCCTTTAAGGCCTAAGTATTAAAATAAAAGAATAAAACAGGTTTTAAATACCATAGGAAATGGAAGTTGTTAGTGTTGCTTTCCTTTACACCCATTTGAGTTGCACTTAATCCCCTTGCAGTGTTAGTGTAAAAAATAAAATACTTATTTTGACTCAGCTGATCATAGATTAACTGTTAGGACATAGTGTTAAAAAAATTGTTACGAAAATTTGGTGCTTTTGGTTAAGCTGATGAAGTTTTATTTTTAAAAGTGCTATCTGTTTTGACAAATTTGCTTTGTCAAGCATGTTAGGATGAGGGGTGTCTGCCAGAGGAAAGGCAGGTCTACGGGAATGTCATAACCCAGATGTGCAGAGCTGTGGAGCTGGTCCTGCATGTACTGCAAGAGTTACTGGACTACAGTAATGGTGCGAAGTGAATAGAAGATACAGTAATGATTAAAAATACCAGGTGGTGATTTAAAGTACTTGAAACATCACTTTTCAAATTAGGCACCTAATGAGTAACCTGATGTTCAGGCAAAGCCGCATTAAAGATTACTGAAACTTACAGGACCTACAGAGATTCTTTTCTGAAAATCTGGTATTAGAGTTGAAGCTGAAACATACAGATTGGAACCTGTCAGTGGATAAAAAAACCAAACTTGATGCATGAAACAGTAGATGAAACTATGTCCATCATGCATTGATAGTGAAGATTTCTCCCATGGAGCTGCTGGGATACATAACAATACCAGCTACTCAGTTCAAGAGATGAGATAATTACAGCTCTTGATTACTTACAAAGATTCTGTGCAGTGCACTTCAGTTGTGTTAAAATATAACAAATTTTGAGTTATGACATTTGTTAAGTTTTTAACTGCATATAACATCTTGAGAACCTACAGATTTAGGTCATCTGCCACATACCCACATGGTCATGCATGCCTTTTTGGAAAGGTTGGGTATTTCCAATGTGCATTTGAGTGAATGTTTTTGTACTACTTCGTCACAGTTCTTAATATGTGCGTGCACACATGCAGTTGGGAATGAGGTCAGAGTTCATAGAATCACAGAATGGTTTGGGTTGGAAGGGACATTAAAGATCATCTGGTTCCAACCCCTTGCCATGGGCAGGGACACCTTCTACTAGACCAGGTTGCTCAAAGCCCCGTCCAACCTGGCCTGGAACACTGCCAGGGAGGGCGCAGCTACAAGCTCTCAGGGAAACCTGTGCCACTGTCTCACCACCCTCACAGTAAAGATTATTCCTTGTATCTAATCTAAATCTACCCTCTTTCAGTTTAAAACTGTTAACCCTCATCCTATCCTTACACCCCCTGATAAGGAGTCCCTCCCCACCTTTCCTGTAGCCCCTTTTAAGTACTAGAAGGCCACTATAAGGTCTCCCCAGAGCCTTCTCTTCATGTGGAAAACCCCAAGTCTCTCAGCCTGTCCTCACAGGGGAGCTGCTCCAGTCCCCTGATCATCTTTGTGGCCTCCTCTGGACCCACTTGAGCAGATCCTTGTCCTTCTTATGCTGGGAGCCCCAGAGCTGGACACAGGACTGCAGGTGGGGTCTCATGAGAGTGGAGCAGAGGGGGAGAATCACCTCCCTTGACCTGCTGGCCACACTTCTCCTGGTGTAGCCCAGGATATGGTTGGATTTCTGGACTGTGAGCATGCATTGCCAACTCATGTCCTGCTCTTCATCCACCAGTACTCCCAAGTCCTCTGCAGGGCTGTTCTCAATCCCTTCAGGTCCCAGCAAATTGTACTCCGGAAGGCATTTGTATCAAGTCTGTTAAAAGCTGTACAGGTGCAATTCCATCTTTGCTCTCACTTAACCTCTAAAATCAGCCACTTCACAGAAAAGCAGACTCAGACCTGAGTAGGCAACTTAAGTATCATCTTGAATCCACGCATCAGAAGTTAGTGTGGAGGTGGAATGGGCTTAATGTAACACAAAAAGCAGCACCCAAGTATTTTATCAGTAGCTTTGCATGTTGCATCAGTAGGAACCCTCTAGAGTATTCCCATAGATTTAAGTCTCTGTTCCTGAGATTACTTCAGTTTAGTTCCATTAGAGTTGTGTCTTCCAGCACTGATGAGAAAAGCAAAGTCTGACCTTGACTGTGAAAACTTTATCTAATGTTTATGTCTGTGCCTAACTAGTTGCAAAGAATGAGTTTAACTTTTCCATCAGTTTTAAGTACTTGTTTAAATCGTGGCCAGGTGTGCAAATGCTGGTATTTGTCCAAGGCAAGTGTAAGACATGGGTATTGCTGTAGAGGTCAGGTGTTCTTGCTAGATCAACTCTGGCACTGTAGAGTAGAATTCCTTGCTATTAGAGAAGCTGATTGCTGTTACCAGAGCTCTACTTAAATTGCCTGAGTTAAGGGATTTGTTTGAGGCTTTTTAAAGAAAGAAATAGGATAAGTTGAAAAAATAGTAAACAATCTTTCAGTTTTAACTTCAGCATCTTTGCTGATCCTGCTGGGATTGATGGCAAGCAAAAGGTTTGCTCTTCAGCTTCAGATGTTAAGTTCTTTTCTTGCTGTGAGGCTAGTGAATAAAAGTATTTTTTAGGGTTAGTTATGTAACTCTTTAATGAAAACATTGCATATGTTAAATGATGTGTTAAGGGTATGAAGAAAAAATATATGCTTTTTTTAAGAGCAAACTCTTTTAAAGTATTAGCCACTCAAAGGATTATCTCCTGTAACACAGCCTTACAAAGAACTTCAGGAATCTTGAAGCACTTGATAAGATTAATTCTTGGGAACTACCTCGTGGGATGAGCGAGTTTTAACTGTAACTCTCTAAACTAATACATAAGAAAGAATATGTATTGACTGTAAGTTCTTCACAGAAATTCAGTACTGAAAAAATAACCATAGAGCACCCATGTCAGAAAAATCAGGAGGTTCTGTCCCACTTGCCACCTGTGCAGGAGCCACAGAAAACTGAGGATGCAAGTGTTTATACACTGGTGTAACTACAGTTGGTTGTTGGCAATGGTTATGCTGTTCTTGCAAATGGATGGTAAATGCATTTAGACCTTTATTCTTGGAATATTTAAGAGACTTCCATCTATTGCTAGACAGCTGGTTTTGTGTGGTACCGAGCCTGCCATGGTCCACCTTTCAGACTATAACTAATAATCAAGACTACAGGTGTGTGGTTTTCAGGCTTCATCTGTGGAGCTGTTAGTACATAGAATCAATGCTGTGTGTTTGTATTCAATTCAGAACACAACTTTGACTCTTGTAATTCAAGGCTTGTTAAGCATTTGAAGTGTTCTGTATTGATTTTGAGCATGTGTGGCAGGAACATATCTTTTAGTAACTTAAGATACTAAAGAGAACTTGAGGGAGAGAAGAAGCTGATGCAGAACAAGCCTGTTGAGTTGGGTTTGAAACAAGTTGGAAAAAGCTGAGGTATCGTAATATATTTATTGTGACTTTTTTTTCCAGTCCCTCATCTTTGCTTATTGCAATTCTTTTATACATCTACTGTTGACATTACAGGAGATAATAAATGCATAAGAACAATACTGTGCCCGCAGTCAGACAACACTAGCGAGAAACTTAATGGTTGACATAAAGATGAAATGGGATTATAAAGGTGGCTTCTGTAACATCTTGCACTTAGTGAAAATACAAAATATTCAAGGTAGCAGCAAACTTAAATATCATGAACAACCCCATGTTCCTTTTAAAATGTCAGGCTTTTTTCCAGACATACGTTTTGATTTAGGGTGTGTAAATCAGTGAGGCAAAAATCCCGTTTGCTCAAATGTTAAGTATCTTGTGTTAAGTTTTCAGATTTTTTTAAATTTGTCAGCTTGACTGTTCTCTTTCCTCCCCTGTTACTGGGGCTGCATTTGTAAGCCAGCTGCTTCTCTGGATGGTGAGGCTGTTGAGCATGGGAGAGAAGGTAGCAGCTGTGAGGATGTAATTTTTTTCATTTAAGCTAAGAGAAAGTTGAGATGTCCAGAAAGAAATCAACACGAAGAGCAGCTATGGTCCTAATTATCAATAAGCACAAAACTGGTTGTTTAATATCCAAACAAATGTGAAAGACTTTGACTAGAGTAGCCAAATGGTGCTTGGAGTGATGTATTCTGACAAAGAAAAGCTCAACCTTGTTTTGTAATGTGATTAAGACTTGTAGCTGGTCAAATTTGAACTCTGCACAGGTGTTGTTGAAATAAATACAATCAGTCATTACCCATAAAAATTAATACCTTGTCTCAGTGAAATGTGCTGTAGGGATATGAACTATATTTGACCATGAGTTATTGCTGAAACACACTTGAAATACATCTATTATAACTAAGTCAACATGGATATTCTCCTCTACTACCATGCACAAAAACACTTACATAATATGAATTGTACATTAAAGGTTTTCTTTCTTGTGTGAAGAGGGGTGTTGGCTTTTTAAACATGTGTCTTCTGGGTTTGTTTTTTGTTGGGTTTTTTTCCTACCCCTCACTGTAACACCGTTGGTATAAAAAATAGACTACCTGAATTGAGACCTTCCTAACTACTTTGACCTTTGGGTTGTTGGTTTTTTTTTTTTAATTCTAAGAACTTTAATAGTGCTTCCTGTAATGTAGTAGATCCTTCCCCACCCCCATACTGGGACTACAGCAGTACTTCATAGCAACAGTTGAAAATACATGTGCTACCTTAGCACTGTTAACTTTTTTCATGTATGGATTATTTGATGATTGTGCTTTTATGTCATCTGAGTTAAATGTATTTGGTTAGTTTCCAGTCCATTTTACCATCTTTATCGGGTTCTTTTGAACTAGATGTGAGTGTCAAGAGTCATGATTCATTATAGTTCCATAACTGTTTTATGCTGCTTTAACTTCCTTTTTGAACCCATAGAAAGAAGGTAAACATGCTGGTTTTTAAAAATATGACCGTATATGTGAAGAGGGAAGCAAGAGTTGAAACTCACAACTTCTTATCCTTCTTTATGAAATGAATTTGAAGTTGTGTTTTTAGGTTATATCTCTAATTTACAGTCAGAATAAGGGACGAGATGAGTTTAAATTAGATGCTCCACTGAGTGATACTGCATTATGGTCTTTGGTTAGTTCTCCTCTGTACAGAACTCGCTTAGGCCATAGGTTATAACCTTATGTCAGAATATTTTGGCTTAGCTTCTGTATGTTTCTTTTAATCCATACCTAGTGTGATTTGTCTCTTAAAATGATAAAAGTTTTCAAAAGGCACTCTAATATATAAAGGTCAAGGGGGTTTGAATCTTGATTTACTCTTAAATAAAATGTTAATCATACTTTCTATGAAGTACTTCTGTAAAGTTGGGGGTACTTTGTTTCTCAGTGACATATATTAGTTCCTTTGCTGGGATTTGCTATAGAAAGTCCAGAAATTAAATTATTAATGGATGAAAAACATAGCTGCCTGGAGGAGGAGGGAGTACAGCAATTGGCATGTTAGGATACATTATTTTTGTGGCATCTGTTGAAAAACTTACCACTTGAAAGTAAATAGGAGCTAATTATCAGTGGCTGGAAGTTAGGGACATGGCTGATTATTAAAGCTGTTTGAAAAATGAACTGGATTTGAAAAGTTGGGGATAAAGGAGCATTATTTTGATGTTCCATAAGGTGACTTGGTGGTGGTGTGTACTAGCTGAACACTTAACAATTATGTGGGAACTGCATTTCTTTTGTTTTGCAGTTAAGGGTGTTGTCAACTTGACAGGAGAAATGTACAGTACTCTACTTTCTCCTTTGCTGATCACACCTGATAAAGACCTGGAGAAAAGGCAGGGAGAAAAACATTGAGTTCTGTTTTTCTGTTTCTGTTTTGAGAAAAACGGGAGCTTTTCCCAAAATGCTGTTTTAGATTCAAATTTGCTCGGTACTTTTAAACATGTATGAAACGAATTTTAGGGAAGTGTGGCAGTCAGTGCTATTTTGTGTCATGTCGATACACTGTCATGAGCTGTAAAATGGTATTATGTTTTGCTTATCCTAACAACCTTGACCAAAGTTTCTGCAAAATGGCTGTTAAGAAGCTTCCACTTCTCTGGTTTCAACAAATTCTGCCATGTGAGCATCCTGACACTAGCAGTGTTGCTTTTTCGTTATCTTTATGGGGGAGGGGGACATGGGAGGTGAATGTTGGACAGACTGTTGTATGGGAATCTTTAAACTGTTTTAAGAAAGATGACATAGATATCCCATTGATTGGACTTGTTCTGCAGTCCTGCTTCTAAAGGTATGGAACTCCTGGTCCAAATAATGACTGACTTGTAGGAAAGCTCTTTGGTTTAAAAAAAAAATAATGTTTTTTTCTTGTGGGGACTTCTAGAATATGTGCCAATCTGATACTTACCTATTTCTTTGATTGAATACAGTTAACCTTTTTCATAGTTGTAAAATTCAAAGATTTAAACATTCAAAGATTGGGTTAAATGTATGGAAAATACGTATCTGGAAAATAGTTTTTAGGGAGTTCTGTTTGTCAGTGGGAGTTCTGTCCCACTGTCCATTTATTGTCACATTAAACTTTTGAAGTAAAGTGTTTTGCTTTTACTAAGTGTAATTATTCTGTTCAACAGCAGTGAGCGGAAGAGCATCTGCAATGTCAAACACTCCTACCCACAGCATTGCAACTTCTGTCTCCCAACCTCAAACGCCAACTCCGAGTCCTATCATTTCTCCTTCAGCCATGCTGCCAATCTACCCTGCTATAGATATCGATGCGCAGGTAAGCCTGCAGTTGTCACTGCAGCACAGATGTGTGAAGCTATTTTGCTTCTGCATCCTGAATAATTCAACGATAGTTAACAGCTCTGTATAATGAATTGGTTCCTAGAGAATTGAATTGCTGCTTTTAGAAAGCCTGTACAACTCCCCGGAGAGTTGCAACCCACTTTCCTCTTGCTCTTGCTGAACAGAAGAGAAGGCCTTTGAATGACTAAACACTTGTATCACTTATTTCTTTGTTGTGGGAGTGATTATGAAAAACAGCAAAATTGTCTTCTGACAGAATTTAAATATTTTCGTGTCCTGATATCCTAAGACAAAAATAAGCCTTAAAATCATGCACTGTTTTTTCTGGTGTGCTTGGAGTTGTTGGCCAGTGATTATACCCAGCTTGACAAGAGTATGAAAGTGTTGTAACAAATAATTTCTGTAACTTCTTTAACAAGGAAATAATACAGGTTCTCATTTCCACTGAAGAAAAGGCATTTCTGTATTGCATGTAATTTTAAAAGGGTCTTCTTTGTTGACTTGCAGCTAGCTGGCCATCAAAAAAAGAAGCATGCATATACTAACTAGCATACATATATGCATAGCTCTAGACTATACATGACATAGCTAAGATGTTTGGCATATGGAGAAGATGAAGAGTGTGAGATTGTTGTGGAGAAAAACCTCTGGAAAAAAGTCTTGGCTACTTCAGCTGCTTGTGGCACCTGGCTTGGTTTCTGCTGTGATCATGTCCAGGAGCTCTTGCCATAACCTGGCCAGCCTCATAGTTAGCTGGTAGACATCAGTGCAGATGAAGGCTATGATAAGTTGTCAACTACTGTGGCTCATAATAAAAAACCTGAAGTTCTCACAGTAGTTAAGAAATATGTGTGTGTTGGTGGGTTTTGTTTTGTTGTTTTTTTATGGAAAGAGAAATGTCATTTTAGTCAGTCCCTATGCTGTAACTAACAGTGCCAGTAGTCCTCTGAGTTTCTCAGTTGCTATTTCAAATAGTATGGTGTGGTGGTCATTAACATGGGCAACACTGAGAAATTAAATATATGTTGTTTCATTGCAGTTGATTCATAGGCAGAATCAAGGTTGATAATGGCTGTTACCGTTAACTACCAACCACTAGAAATGCCCACTTGGAGACAGCGTGTGAGCACTCGAAAGGGGAAAAAAAACTTGAAAGAAAAGTTTAAGCTCGAAGACACCTGTGTATATTCAGTTGTTCAGGGTTTTTTTTGATTACTGTGATTTGTGGACTCTCTGTAGCTGATTTTTACTGTTCAGAGGCTTCAGCAACAGTAGTGGCAAGATTGAGAATTGATCCCCCTTCGGTTTAACTGGAGGGTTAAGAAATAAAGATAGAATTCTTAATTACATTATATTGTCTGAAGCTCACAGTCTGGCAGTGGTAAAGAAGTTGATCTAGTTGGCAAAGCACAGATGAAGTCTTGGTTCTTGTCAGGAATTGTTCTTGAATCTACCAGCAGAGCTGTCTTGAGAAGTAGAATCCTGTTACAAACTTGAACACAAAAGATAACTGTGAGGTAAACAATAGACATGTCTTCAGCTTATAGAAGCTTTTTATTTTCTCACAGGTACAGTTGTACTTGGGCTAATATAACAGGGGTTATACTTGAAAAAGGAAGTATTTATGTTTTTGTGTATATGATGTTTGTTTCTTATAGACTGAGAGTAATCATGACACAGCATTGACACTTGCTTGTGCTGGTGGCCACGAAGAACTAGTACAAACACTGCTGGAGAGAGGAGCTAATATTGAACACAGGGACAAGAAAGGTAGGTGTCTCACTATGGCAGTATAGACCCTCCCTGGTTTTCCAGTGTATCACACTAAATAAATACACAATAAGTGTAATCTTTATGTGAAGCTATTAGGCTTATTTTTCTGGTGATTGAACTTATGTCACATAAGCTATGAGCATGGACTCTTCAAACATTCTTTTTCATTTCAGGTTTTACTCCGCTTATTTTGGCTGCTACAGCTGGCCACGTGGGTGTTGTTGAAATATTACTGGATAATGGAGCTGATATTGAAGCCCAGTCTGAAAGAACCAAGGACACTCCCTTGTCTTTGGCTTGTTCAGGAGGGAGACAAGAGGTGAAGTAAAACTTCAAAACTTCAAAAGCAGTGTGTAGATTATCGTGTCAGTATACTAAAGCAATCTTCCAGAAAAGTTACAATAACTTAATTCACCATTCTGTGTCATGATGGTGTATTTGAAAAAGGGTACAAAGAGTTTCACATTTTTAAGTTATATATTGCAGTGTGTTGCTCATAGATTGCTTTTTGTCTTCCTATAAGCTGGACTAGTGCTATGCAGATGACCTCATGACTTGTAATCATTAGTGGCTCATAATGGGACTTCTACCAGTGTAAATAGATGTACATGTGGGAGTGAATGCTGTGAGAAGCTGGAGTTAGACAAGTATCAGTTCTGTGTGAGCCAAGAGAGTTTTCTAATGGATTCTGTGTAGGCCATAGGATATTGGAGTACTGCAGATGACTAGTGTCACTGGCTAAAAACTTCAAAAACATTTTTCAAATGATTGTTCAAAAGTAAATGTAGGGGAAGTTGTTTTGAATGTTATGTGAAATACTGTGTTCTGTGTCTTAATTATGAAATCTCTGTTTTGATTTTTTTTTCTAATTGTTGTTACAAATCTTAAGTGTATAATTCTGTTAATGCTTCTACTATTTGGATTGCAAAAGCCACAGTGGAAGCTGTATAATCTGGTGCAGAATCACCTTCCTTTGTGACTATCTGGAAATTAATGAGGTTGGAGACATGTCTCCCACTTCCGTAGGTTAACAGTCATACTGTGGCATTTAAAAGGTGATTACTTCCCTAGGCAAAATCTTACTGAAAACTTTGAGTTCTTCTGGCCTGTTTTAGTGCCATCTGGAAGATTTCTGACATTGGGGGTACTAGCTGCAATGACAGTCACGTTCTCTGGTGAAGGGAAAGGCCTGCTCTTCAGTAAGTGTTGTAGCAGCCTTTGTGGCCAGCAACCTCATACAGTAAAAATGAATTTCTGCTTACCTTTTTAGAGATTTGATTCATCTATGTTTCTCAAACAGTGTTTCTTGGAGGAATGCATCTTGTTTTCTTCCTTGTTTTTGGGGAAAGTTGATGGGAAAATATACAGGGCTTTGGGCAGTAGAGACAATGTCGGGATGCCCTCCCACCCCAGTTTCTGTATTTGGCAGTATGTTTGTCCTGTGATTTCACTGGAAAATGTCCTGATTGAAAGCTCTTGGCTTCAGTTGTGTGGGTCTAATCTAAACACGTTTTATGCTTAAACACTGACAGTGGAGCAAATTAAACATTGCATTGGAGAGGACACAGTAGGTTTTCACCTCAGTATTCATTTTGATTTTACCTTGCTAGACAGTTTAGTTTCTTGTCAAGTCTTCTGCAGAAACTTCATTACAGAATGTAAGCTTCCTGTAGAATATGGGAAGCTGTGAATTGTTTGGGTTGTAAATGAATCTGTAAGGAAGGAATAATGTAAGAAGTGCTTGTGTTTGTTTTTATTAATGTGCAGAGAAAATGAGCAAGGGATGCAAATGTTAATTTTTTTCTAATGGATCTTGCATGAGATTTCTGCATACGGTGTAGACACAGTTCAAAGTAGTAAATAGAGAACATAAGATACAAGCATGCACCTGCTTTCTTGTTTGCTTCTGCAGCTTCAGTTTGAGGATGAGTTTTTAACCTGATAGTGGACTGAGCATGAAAATGCGAGAGGACAAAAAGCAAGAGTACTTTGTATACTGTATTCAAACTGAAATTCTGGTTTTGACAGTCTTCAAAGATGGCTGTAATAATAAAATATCCCAGTTTTTTCTTGCTATGTTATACAATTTAGTACAAATGGTTTAGGAATGCTAATGAGTAATCATGATTGATTTTTAGAGAGAGTTTTACAGTGGCTTTGGGAACACAGTTGTAGCCTCATCTGTTCATAGATGCCATGAGTATAGAGAAGCAACTGAGTAAAATCACTTTCTTACTGATGGAAGATGTCAACGGTATATTTAGGCTTCAGAAACGTTTGCCCTGGATAGACTTGCAAGTTTGGGAGAAAACCAGATGTTATTTCTTAAAACACTGCAGGTGGTGGAGTTGCTGCTAGCTCGAGGGGCAAACAAAGAGCACAGGAATGTTTCTGATTACACACCTTTAAGCCTTGCTGCTTCTGGTGGCTACGTGAACATTATCAAGATTCTGCTAAATGCTGGGGCAGAAATAAATTCCAGGCAAGTTCCCTTTTCACCTATTCTCTCACGACTTTTTAGTGTCCTCAGTTTTTACCCTTTCCAGAAGGATTTCTTGACAACTATGTGGAGTAAAATCTTACTGTTCTTACATGATCACAACCAATGTATTGTCTAATTTGTAGTAAGTCCTTAAGTCAAAAAAGAAGGTTTTGATTGTGCTTTTTTAACTTCTATCTCCCTCTATGTATTTAGTTAACTTCTTTTCTATATCATACAATCAGTCGTCTTTGTCAAAGATAGAAATCTTTCTTTTTCCTCTGGTTGGCCTGCTGAATTGAAAATAGTTCTGGGATATGTGAAGAAAGTATGTGTGGTTTCTTTATCCCTTTGTTTTCCCTGTGTAGCTAAAGGAAAGCTTTTTCTATGTGCGCATGCATGTATGTAATGCTTTTGCATCCATTGGGAGGTAGAAAATAGCTCAGCCGTGCACTGAACAAGCAAAATGAAAAGTCCAAGGAAAAGTTAGACTCCTTGTAAGAGATGCCTTTTAAATTTATAGAAATTAAAAGGCAACATGCTTAGTATCTCTATTTAGAAATATTTGTCCTAAGCAATGCTGCTATGGAGAACCTCTTGTGGTTTTGATAATAGTTGCTGTGTAACTGATTTTTTTGTCTTTAAGTACTTTGCCTTTCCTAGTTTTGTTAGTAATTTTGGAAGTGCGAGTGTGATTCAAAGAGTGTTTTGGTTTGGTTTTTCTCTTTCAGAACTGGTAGCAAATTGGGCATTTCTCCCTTAATGTTGGCAGCCATGAATGGGCACACTGCTGCTGTCAAGCTATTACTGGACATGGGCTCTGATATAAATGCCCAGATAGAGACCAACAGGAATACAGCACTGACTCTGGCTTGTTTCCAAGGGAGAACTGAAGTGGTTAGCCTGCTGCTTGATAGAAAAGCTAACGTGGAACATAGAGCTAAGGTAAGGAGTAAATAGCTGAAGAAGTCTACAAAAAGAGATGCTTGTAAGTCATCACTTCTCTGTGGTTATCTGATTTTCTTGCCTTTTGTGCAAGTTAATTTCTCTAGTTCAGTTAACTGAACTGAGCCATACATTGTACTGAAAAATAATAGCTACACTTAAGGGCAGTTCATCAAAAAATAGATGTTTCTTCTGAAGCCTTAATTCATCTTCAGGTGCTTACAAGCATAATAATAGTAATCCTTCAACTTAATAAAAATAGGAGACTTTAATGTATTAAAAAATAACTAGATTTTTGGCCTAGGTATGCTTATGGTCTAATCTCTTCTGTCTGGCCAGCTGCTTATATCCACAGTGGTGATGCAGAATTGAAAGGGGATGTGTTGTTAGTTGAGCTCGACCCTTTAAATGGGAAGAAAGGCTGTTCACTAAAAAAAAATGGATAGAATATTGAGGGGGGAGGAAAAAAGAGATCTCCTACAAATGTGTCATTCTGTTCTCCTTTTCTTCTGTACGTAATGGTTTGCACAGAGGAGCTCAAAAGGACCTGTGCAGTACTGATTGCTATTCTTGCTAAAGTTACATGTCCCCTTGACCTAGCCACGTGCTTTCTGGATGTTGCTATGTAGAATCCCGTAATGAAGGTAGGAAATACGATTTGCAACATCTGTGTAATAACACAGGTACTTTATGGGACTTAACGCTTAATGATTCTCGTCCCTTTAAGGTTGGCTGGGTTAGTTTTGATAAACTGATAGCAGTGGGCTTTGAATCCCTCTAATCAGTGTGTAGTAGCAGAGGGCTACCCTGCACTGTGCTGCTTGGTGGAAGCTCTTCTCAAGCCAGTTGAAGATGAGTTCACCTTCCGAATATGGCTAAGCTGTTAGAAAATTGTCCAGGTAGCAATGGGAATCTGGACAGCAGAACTAGAAATATGTTGCTGGAAGTTGAAGTAAGTCCTGACTCTCAAGTAAAACACTCCCCCACCCCCAACTAATTGCTTATTTTTCCTGCCTGTTTGTCTTAGACTGGTCTGACACCGTTAATGGAAGCAGCTTCTGGTGGGTATGCAGAAGTGGGCAGAGTTCTGCTGGACAAAGGTGCAGATGTAAATGCTCCTCCAGTACCTTCCTCAAGAGATACAGCTTTAACCATTGCAGCAGACAAAGGGCACTACAAATTCTGTGAGCTTCTCATTAGCAGGTACTGTATTGGAAGTGTGCTGCTTAAAGAAAAACACCTTGAATATGACCTTACTTAGACTGATCTTTCCCAGTGTACAATAATATTTCCCAATGTACACTACAGGGTAGGAAATGGGAAAGGTTCTGTGTCTGTCGACCATTACTATGTATTTTTATTTCTCAAAAGCCGTAAAACGAAGTTCTCTGTCGTGTTAGAGTGCTTGCTGTTGCCCAAAGGGACTAATGCAGTTTTTCCTGTCTAACTGAATCATGGATGTTAGTGTCCTAGTTTCGGCTGGGATGGAGCTAATTAACCTTCATAGTAGCTAGAATAGTGCTGTGGTTTGGGTTCAGTGTGGGATTTGGTATGAGAAGAATGTTGATAATGCACTGATGTTTTTACTTGTTGCTAAGAAATCAAGGACTCTTCAACTTCCCATGTCCTGGTAGTGTGCAGGTACACAAGAAGCTGGGAGGGAGCATAACCAAAGCACTGGACCCAAATTGGCCAGTGGAATATCCCATATCATGTAATGTCATGCCCAGTGTGTAGATGAGGACTGGGTGGAAAGCTGGCCATCTCTGCCAGGATGAGAGTTTTGGGATTTTTTTCTTCTTTGGGATTGCTAGCCAGGAACAGGCTGGGTGTTGGTCAGCAAGTGGTGAACAATTGCATTGTGCATCACTCGTTTGTAGATACGATTATTATTAATATTATTATCATTATTATTTCAAATTTTACTTCAATTATTAAATTGTTTTTATCTCAACCTACAAGTCTCCCTATCTTTACCTCTCCAATTGTGTCCCTCATCCCCCAGGGCAGGGGAAAGTGAGTGAGTGTCTGTGTGGTGTTTAACTGCTGGCCAGGTTTAAACCATTAGAGTTGGAAAGATACAATTTCTTTTAAAGTTTACATGTGGTACTCATAACCATGACACACAGCCATTTCAGATGGTAGTGCTAAGTCTTTAAACAACAGAAGATGCACACAAAACAGGTCTTAATGATTTTTTTTTTTTTTTTTTAGATTTAACATGATGCACATTCAGTGTAATTATGTTTCCTGAGTAGCTTTTGGATATGTACTTTTCCAAGTAGTAGCACTGGTGGCTGGCTTGCATTTGCAATGTTACAGGTTGTTTCGAGTAAGCTAGTAAAGAATACAGTGTACTGATGGATGGGAGTTAATGAAGAAATTAGAGAATCTTCAAAGACAGCTGACAAACATCATGATTTAGAGTATCAAAAGTGTTTATAGGCTGAGTTCAAGCTCTTGACAGCATCAAAAGAAAACATAATTGTGGAAACTGACTCACTCTGTGAATACATATGTTTGATGTAAAAAAGTGTATTGCATTTTAGCCTATTGTTCTGGTGTAGCATGTCCAGTTTGCCAGTCCAAATTAATACATGAAATGAAAAACCTGGTCCAGAGTTTTGATTTAACGTTTGTTTTTGTAGAGGAGCTCACATTGATGTGCGTAACAAGAAGGGGAATACTCCACTGTGGCTGGCAGCAAATGGAGGGCATCTAGATGTTGTCCAACTCCTAGTTCAAGCTGGAGCTGATGTGGATGCTGCTGATAACAGGAAAATAACTCCTCTTATGGCAGCCTTTCGAAAGGTAGAATGAAGTTCAGCTTTGGTCTTAGCTAATACTGTCTCGATCATCCCTACACAGTTGTTATAAATAGAACCTAGATGATAAAGCTACATACTTAAAAATATGTCAACAAATTTTAATACTAGTCATTGAATCTTCCAAAATAGGTATTTGTGTCACCTGTGTAATACCTGTGTTAAAATTCTTGTAGAAATTCGCTTTATAGCACTTTGAGAGGTGGAAATTGCAGTATATTTGAGCAGAGAGGGGGAATATGTGGTAGAACTGTGTGGAAATTTGATTGGTTTCTTGAGAGGACAATCACTTTTGCCAAAAAAGGTGCAGTTTAGCTCAATTTGACTCTGTTGTAAGCAAGGGAGTGTAGTTCAAGTGCTGCAATACTTGAAAAATCGTGACAGTAGGAGCCTGCAACTGCTAAGTTGCTGGAGCCCAGCATTTATAAACTACCAAAGTAAAAGGCAGAAGTTTGTGAAAGTATGGCTGGAGTAAGTGCAACCTGACAAACAGGTACTCTTAATTGTTTCCTTTCTCTTCTGTCACAAATATGAAGAAACATGCCTCACTAGTTTAGGTGGTGATAAAAATTTTAAAAATAAATAAAAAAGCAAGGGTTAAGAGCATCCTTTGAAGGAGTTGAAAATAAATATTTTGCAATGAGTGCTTGAACTCCAAAGTGTACCTCAGGAAACCAGAAACAGCTGGCCTGATATAAACTCTCGTCCTTGAAATTTCTTTTACAGGGTCATGTAAAAGTGGTGCGCTATCTAGTGAAAGAAGTAAACCAGTTTCCATCAGACTCAGAATGCATGAGATACATAGCAACAATTACTGATAAGGTAAGATTGTAAGAAAGAAAATATTTGAGCAGGAATTGTGCTATGTCTCGGCTTTAGAGTTGATGTTATGAATGGTCTTGAGCTTCCTGGCACACTGTATTTCAGCCAAATGTTGAGTCCCTTTGGAATTCTTCAGAAAGAACAGTGTAAAAAATATTGGAATATGTGGCAACAGTAAGTTTGTGTGCCTTAGTGCTGTGAGAACAGTAGTAAAGGTGTTGTTATTTATTATCCATGCTAACTTTCAAGTGTTCTCCCAGTCATTATCACACTCTGCTCTGCATTTCCTTGTTGGGTAAGTTTGCACTGAACTTATGATGGCTTTTGCTGTGGGGTGGAGGAAACAGAATAAACTTCTGCTAAGTGTATATGTGAGCTTAAGTATAAAGATTCACAATCTTATACAAAAAGTTTGTATTAGAAGATAAAATCATGATTGACAGTAAAGTGGTTTTTTGTGTCATATTAAGCAGACTGCTGCTCGTTCCTGTGGAGATTCAGTTTTATTTGGTTTATCTTCAGTCCAGATGAACAGGACAAAAACTACTTTGTAGTATGAGAAACAAGAATAGCAACTGGTGCAGAAATATGGTTGTAATGCTTTTACCTTTTCACTGATCCACTGTGCCGCAATTGAGTTGTTTTCTTTCTGGGCTCCAACTAGACACCATCCCGCTCTCACAGGAGATACTCCTCCACAAATCAACTCCAACACAAGTCACTCCCATGGGCGTGAGGAGTCACCCCTGTGTGTTTCAGTTCTCCTAGCACCAAACTATAACAGCAGGACTTTCTTCCCACAGGGTCCTGGCCTTCTTTGGGTGCATTCAGCTGTCCCAGTGTGGGGCCCCACATGTGCTGCAAATCTGTATCTGCTCCACCACAGACCGCCATGGCTGGCGGGGTGGGGCAGCCCTGCTGTCTCACCACAGGATACAGAGGGGCTCTGCTCCGGCACACCTTCCCCTTTCTTCCACTGACCTTGGTGTTAGCACAGATGTTCTCCTCATGACTCCTCCCAGGTTTCCCTTCTTAAATACCTTATTGCAGAGGCATAGCTAATCGGCCTGGCCTTGGTGCTGAGGCAGGTCTGACTGGGAGACAGGGGGAGCTTCAAGAAGCTTCTCACGGGGGACCACTGCTGTAGCCCCATCCCCTGCTACTAAAAGCCCTCTGCCACTCAAACTAGGACAATGATATTTTTATTTCTGCAGTTAGCTGAAATAAAGTGGTTTATTTCTACACTTAGCCTTTTATTTCATACAATTTTTTGACCTGGATAATGGACATAGGTTATGAAATGTCTTTTTGTTGTAAATGTATTGTTTATAGCACACTGAGACATAAGTTACTGATTGCACATCCCACTTGTGACTGGAATATTAGTTTGCAAGGTTGGGCATGAAGAGGAGCTTACTGAAGGGGAATTTAAAGTTCTTTAAAAAAACTCCTGTGCAAGTCACGCAACAGTTACCGAATTACAAGTGTAAGCTTGAGTTCATATGTTCAAATGCATGCAGTGTTACTTTTTTAAACAGAGGGTTGATACACTTTTATCATTTTAGGAGATGCTGAAGAAGTGCCACCTGTGTATGGAATCAATTGTTCAAGCCAAAGATAGACAGGCTGCAGAAGCCAACAAAAATGCAAGCATTCTTTTGGAGGAACTGGACTTGGAGAAGGCAAGTTTGAGAGAGTTTGGACCTGTGAAAATATATTTGATAAATTTTCAATTTCACATTCCTTCAAGATTATAAAATCAGTGAAAGTATGTATTAAAGTATAGGAGTGTGTGTAATTACCGTAATTGGAGTGTCTAGAGCTGGGTACCAGGTAATCTTGAAACTTTACTTTGACTACTGTTCAGAGAAATTGGATCAAAAAACTCTGATATAACAATTTCTTCTGGAATAATATTGTACCAAAAGACGGCTTTCTGAGTATAATTTTTTTAAGTGCATGGTAGATGGGCATTTTTCAGTCACATTGGCGTGTATTTTAGGTCTACACCCTGTTTTGTGTCTTAAATATTAAAAAACTATATCAATAATGTTACTAGAAACCATAGTACCAGAGTAGAAATCTACAAGAGTAGTGTAAAATGAGCACATGGTTTATATTCAACCTAGTGGAAGACATTTCATGTTCTAATATTTGAAAGGGAGATAGGTGTTGTTTGGACTGCACTGCTGAGACACAAGGTTGCACAAAGAATCCTGAAAACGTGTCTTGGAAAACACTTGACTTAAGTTTGTATGGTGTCTGTCCTCTGTTTCTACACTAACTTTCTGTTAAGATGAGTGAACAGTCTGTTTGAAAGAAGTAAATACGTAAAAATATGGATTGTAGAGAATTTAGCTTGTGTTTTGTAAATATGCTGGTCTAAAATGCAGGTTCAGCTTCCTAGGAAATAGAAAGCATTTACATTTTTTGTAATGCACGGGGTATCTTTTAATACTGTTTCATATGCTTAACTTGTAGCTAAGGGAAGAAAGCAGGAGACTGGCTTTAGCTGCCAAAAGAGAGAAAAGAAAGGAGAAAAGGAGGAAGAAAAAAGAAGAACAAAGACGAAAACTAGAAGAAATAGAAGCAAAAAATAAAGAGAATTTTGAACTTCAAGCTGCTCAGGAGAAAGAGAAGCTAAAAGCTGAAGGTGATTTAAAGTACTTGCCTTATTTTTGAAACACAGCCTTGATTTCATTCCCCGTATTTAAAAATTGCTTTTCTTGTCAGAACTTGAATACAAGCTTTTTTATGACCTGCTGAGCTTTCCTCTTGTTTACCTTTTCTATTAAGCCCATAGATTAGTTCAGTGGCTTCAGGGAGAGTTATGGTTTAGCTTTACCATGGGATTGGTGTTGGCTTGTTTCTTTCTTTTTCGTACAGGTTCCAATACTTAAAACCAGGTCTTTTTTTTTTTTAATCTTACAAACAGAATGATAATAATGATTAACTGAAAAAACTGGCAACATGGAAATTCCAAATACGTATTACTCTCTTATCCATCAAAACCTGACTCTCCTGTATCTTGTGGCAATGAGTTTCATGTGGTGTACTGAAAAATGGTTTTCACTGATTGTTCCCTCACGCTGATATGCTCAAAGGAAGGAAAGATGTGACAGGTTTTTTTTCCCTGTTGTTTCATATGCTTGTTTATGTCCCCTAATTGCTTATGTCTGCCTTTCCACGCTGGAATTCAATGTCACATTTGTTAAATTGCTACTGCATTTGTTCCAAGAAAATAATGAAATTCTGGGAGTTACTATAAGCAAGGGGAGAGGCTCTATGATATGACATCTGTAATAGCTTTACAGCTTTACAGATGCCTGCATAGTTTGTGATTCTGCATGCTTCTTGGAGTTTTGTAAAGTTGATCAGGAGTCATTTGATAGGACAGGTGTGATTTGGAAAACAAAACCATACAAGTTTCCTCAATCCAGCTAAATTAGTACTGTTTTTTTATTCTTCCATCAGATGATCCAGAGGTCCCAATGGAGCCTCCTAGTGCTACCACTACGACCACCATAGGTATATCTGCAACTTGGACAACATTAGCAGGTTCCCATGGGAAGAGGAACAATACCATCACCACAACAAGCTCCAAAAGGAAAAACAGAAAAAACAAAGTAACGCCTGATAATGTTCAGATTATATTTGATGATCAACTCCCAATTTCCTATAGCCAACCAGAAAAAGTGAATGGTGAATCTAAGAGCAGCAGTACTAGTGAAAGTGGTGATAGTGACAATATGAGGATTTCCAGCTGTAGCGACGAAAGCAGCAATAGCAACAGCAGCCACAAAAGTGACAATCATTCTTCCGCAGCCGTTACTAACATGCAGAGCAACAAAAAGCAACCATCAGTTCTTGTCACTTGTCCAAAGGAGGAGAGGAAAGCAGTTACCGGCAAATCTTCCATAAAGTAAGTTGCTGTGACCATGCATGCCATTTTAAAGTGGTGGTTGCCCTATGTTTGAATGTTTTGCCCTTGTCTTCATGGGCTTGCATTCTTAAATCAGTTATTAGGAAGTGGATGAGGCAGTGTGTCCTTGCTCTAGTGTGTATGAGAAGTATAACGTTGTTGAAGTGTGAGCTTGGAATTTAGGAGTAGGTTCTGAAGCAAGAAACATCACTGTGGGCTTGGAGTTTGAGAACTATTTGGATATTTTGAGATTTAAGTAGTGCTTTAGTGCTAAAAAAAGGGTTGGAGGAGCTGAACAATAGGAAAAATGCACATAATCTTTTTTTGTTGGTGTTTTATTGCATAATAATAGCACTTATTTTTTTTAAAAGGTTGTCTGAAGTTATTAGTGAAGTGACAAGTAATTCCTTGTCTACTTGCACAAAATCTGGTCCTTCTCCCCTTTCTTCTCCAAATGGAAAGCTAACCATTGCTAGTCCTAAGCGTGGTCAGAAAAGGGAAGAAGGGTGGAAAGAAGTTGTGAGAAGGTAAGCAAAGCATTCCCCTAACTCCCCTTGCTGATGTCCTTTTTCAGAATGTTTTATCTAGTATAGCCCTCTCTGGGGTTACTGAATGACCTCCGTCTTAGCAGACTGGATAGGCTTCACAAAATTATTGCTACATAGGTTGAATGATGAATTACAACATTGTTTTGACCAATCTGCCCTCTGCTTTGTGCCATGGAAGCGTTTCCCAGTTAATACTGTTTCTTCTTTGTATAGATCCAAGAAGGTTTCTGTTCCATCAACTGTAATTTCCAGAGTCATTGGCAGAGGAGGATGTAATATCAATGCGATACGTGAGTGTACAGGAGCGCACATAGACATTGACAAACAGAAGGACAAAACTGGTGATAGAATAATAACAATAAGGTAAGCAGGCTGCTTGATTTTCCTTGTTCCGGGGGGGATTTTTTCATTGTAGAACACTTCACTGTGTAGAAAAATGAAAAGGCTAGATGTCAGTGTCCCTTGAAAGATCACTTTGAGAGAGTCAGTTGTTTGAGGCAGGGGAGACAAATGAGGTGGAGAAACTAAGAACAGCTGCCAATACAAAAGAAAACTTCAGATAAGGTGGAGCATAAATGTTAATATTCTGTGTTTAGACTTGTTTAGACATGGCTAAATATGTAGGTGTATTTAGGGAAGCAAATATTTTAACTATTTGGGCTTTCTGGAAGCTTTCAGCTTCTTGAGAAATTGTCAGCAACAAGAACACACTCAGTCTTCAAATCGAGAGTTCTTTTTCTGTTGGTGTTAGCGTGACAGAAGACAGGCTGGATCATGTGTTGGAGGTACTTAGCTATAATGTATGTACACGCTTTAGATGCACTTCCCCTTTTCCCTTCCTTTTTATAGGGGTGGTACAGAATCAACAAGACAGGCCACACAGTTGATTAATGCTTTGATTAAGGATCCAGATAAGGAAATAGATGAACTTATTCCAAAGAACCGTTTGAAAAGTTCGGCTGCAAACTCCAAAATAGGGTCATCAACACCTGCCACCACTACAGCTGCTAACACTTCTCTCGTGGGCATCAAAGTGACCACCGTAGCTGCTTCGTCAACATCTCAGACTGCATCCGCACTCACCGTGCCTGCAATTTCTTCAGCATCCACTCACAAAACCATTAAGAACCCAGTGAATAATGTGCGGCCTGGTTTCCAAGTTTCTCTTCCATTAGCATATCCTCCTCCACAGTTTGCACATGCTCTACTTGCTGCTCAGACTTTCCAGCAAATCCGTCCGCCTCGGTTGCCCATGACACACTTTGGAGGTACTTTCCCACCAGCTCAGTCCACATGGGGTCCGTTTCCTGTTAGGCCGTTGAGCCCTGCAAGAGCTACCAACTCACCGAAACCTCACATGGTGCCTCGCCATAACAGTCAGAACAGCAGCGGTTCTCAGGTGAATTCAGCGAGTTCTTTGACAACTAGTCCAACAGCTACAACAAGTTCAGTGGTTTCTACTGTGCCTGGTTCTTCTGCAAACGGCAGCCCAAGTTCACCTTCAGTCAGAAGACAGCTTTTTGTCACAGTTGTGAAGACATCAAACGCCACAACGACCACAGTGACAACCACAGCGAGTAACACAAGCACAGCGCCCACGAATGCCACGTATCCAATTCCTACTGCCAAAGAACACTACCCTGCATCTTCCCCCTCATCTCCATCTCCTCCTGCGCAGCCAGCGGGTGTTTCCAGAAGCAGTCCTTCGGACTGCTCAGCAACCTCTCCCAATAAAGGTGCACCTTCGTCTGATCCAGAAGTGGGTAGTCCGCCAGCAGTGGAAGCGAGCAGCTCGACCAGCAGTAGGCAGCCCAGTTCTGGTACTGGCAGCTCATCTGTGCACCCCGCTCATCAGCAGCCTCCAGGAGCTTCTCTGCAAGAGGTGAGACCTCCTCTTCAGCAACCTCAGGTTCCTGCACCAGATCCTCGAATGGTTGTGCCTCCAAATTTAGCAGCAACAAGCTCATCGGCTCCTGTGGCAGGTCCAACAAATGCCGCGATGACCTATCCCATGTCTCAGACAACCATGGGGTCTTCTCAGCCTGCAACTAAGATGGAAACCCCGGCCATCAGACCGCCTGTCCACGGCACCAGTAGCGTCCATAAGAATCCAACTCCTGTGCAAAATTCTGTTGCAGTCCTCAACGTTAATCACATCAAAAGGCCCCACAGTGTTCCTTCTTCAGTGCAGCTTCCTTCTACCTTAAGTACACAAAGTGCTTCTCAGAATTCAGCCCATCCAGCAAACAAGTCTATGGGTAACAATTTCAGTGCTACTTTACCATTTGGGCCCTTTAGTACATTGTTTGAAAACAGTCCTACGTCTGCTCATGCTTTCTGGGGTGGTTCCGTTGTTTCATCGCAGACAACACCAGAATCTATGCTATCAGGAAAGTCTTCATTTTTGCCAAATTCAGATCCTTTACATCAGTCTGATACTTCCAAAGCCCCAGGTTTTAGGCCACCGTTACAGAGGCCAGCTCCAACTCCCTCAGGTAAGCCTGTGCTTTGTGTTCATACCTTAATAATACATTTAAATAATAACTGCTGCATGTTTTTGTTTTGAACACGTAATACTTTGTACGTCAGCTTTTGTGGTCATTTATAGTAAATCTTGCAACAAAAGGGTGCTGTAATAAAGTTTGGTTTTTCTGTAAGCAAAGTTGAGTTCATCTTCCTTTCAAGTGCAACCTGTCAAATCTAGTAACTGTTTTGCAGCTGATGAACTTGATAAAAGTAGAGGAGTCATTCTTTTTTGCTATTCCAGTCTACACATGCTCTATGCCTGTTCTAGTAGGACCTGTGAGTTACTTATGTAACTTTGTGTATGAATTGAGAGATAAAACAGCTAGTTTTTTCTTATTTTATGAATATTATGGTGTTGAGTAGCTTTTGACGTGCTCTCTGAATTTTGTCAACTTAATATGCTTCTTAGTGCTTTGACTTGGGCACACTTGTACACGGTGTATTACTTGAGCATGCCTGTCAGTTAGTTCCTAAGTGAAAGCAGTGCTTTAACCACAGTCCTGCTCCTACCTCAGTAATTTCTCTTTTGGAAGGCTGCAGGCACAAATTTAAATCTTTTGTCACGTGCTTTATGTGTGGGAGAAAGGTGCAAGTGCGATAGCAGTTGGGTGGTAATAGGCTTCCTTAATGGCTTTTGAAACTTAAAATCCCAAGGTTTTATTTTCCCCTTTTTTCATTGAGCAAAGTATTAAAGGGGTAGTAATTATTGTATTTTGAATATCTTGGCTAATTGGTGCCATTTGGTATTAATGAAATTTTCTTAAGCAAGTGAAAATGTGCCCCTGGATTGGGAAAAAAATGCTTCAGTGTGATCATGGTGTATATAGACTTCATTCTTTCAAATAAAAAAATAAATGAAGCAAGTCTTCAAATCTTTAGTTTTTCTACTGTTCTTCGTACAAAATCATACTTTCTAAACCTATAAAATTTAAATTGCAGGTTAAGAAAATGCTCAAGTTACTTTTCTGATGTTCAGTTGAATCAGAATGTGTATTATAATATGTTAATTTATTTGTGTTCAAGGTACCTGCATGATAAAATCAGAATAATTCTTGATTTATATATACAGCTCAACTGCCAGATACTGTCAAGACTTGCAGAGTATGAAGCTTAAGACTCCTAGTACTCTTTGGAAAATAGTAACACACACATAGCCCATAGACAGTTGGTTGGATAAAATTTTTCCTTCTTTCTTTATTATTTCCATGAGATGGGTGACCTCTTCATGAAGATCTTTGAGTACTGGGAGTCACTTGTGCCCCTTTCTCTCATAGGTATTGTCAGTATGGATTCACCATATGCTTCTGTAACACCTTCATCTACACACCTGGGTAATTTTGCTTCAAACCTTTCGGGAGGTCAGATATATGCGCCTGGGACACCTCTTGGTGGAGCACCTGCAGCTGCTAATTTTAACAGACAGCATTTTTCCCCACTTAGTTTATTGCCACCATGTTCATCAGCATCAAATGGTGAGTTATAGTCAGTGAGAAACTAATTGAGAAGCTATTGTACAAATAAAGTGGCCTCATGCACAGCCTGTTTCACACAGGCTTTTCTAGTTCTGTTCATTTTTAACTTCAGGTTTTTAGATATTTTCTAAACCTTTATACAATCACAGATTTTGAGATAAAACTTTCTTGTGCAAGTTCTGATCTCCAGTGTGATTTCTTTTTAGCAGCTAAGGTCATGCTATTGAGGAGTTCCTTATTCTTGCTGCAGTTAACTTTGGCCTGTTAACGTATATGACATTCTTTCAGTCATTTTGCAAAGAAAAGGTTGGTTTTTTGGTTTGTGAAGGTAATATTCCAAGTGTGAGTTTCGTAAACCTTGTAATGATGTTTTACTAAAGCTAGCTTGACAGTGGTGATGGCTTCATTTTTCTGATGTTCTTAAAACAGAACTTTGTAATGTATTCCAAGAAAAAGACTTGGGGCAAGTTCTGGTACTTTCCTCCATGTTTGGCCCCTGCAGTTTTGGCTATGCAGCGGGGTTTTTTGGACAGAAAACAAACCGTTGAATTCTGGCTTATTCAGGGAACAAGTTAGTCTGTTATACTGGCAAAAATAATGACAAAGAAAACCCACAAAAAAAACTCCACAGAGAACAAATCAGGATTTAAAAAAAAAAAAAAAAAAAAAAAGGCAAAACCAAGAAGAAACAAACCCAAACCAGCCCAACAACAACATGGGTTTATTTCAGCTATGCTTTTGGATATAATCCTCAAATCCTCTATTGCTGATACACAGTAATGCTTAGTTAAGACTTTGAACCGTCTGTTGTCATCAGTTGTGGTGTATGTCCAGTAGCCGAGCTGACCGGGCATGATAATAATTTTATGTAAGAGACTAAATAGATGGTGAATGTATCTTTGATCTGAAAGTAAAACCGCTAAAATTACCCTGAAGTGTTTGCTGTATGAATCTGGCATTAACAAACTACCTGTTTTCACTTGCTTGATGTATGGCTTGACATTAAAGGACAGGTTTGTGGTGACCTGAGAGGATCTGGCTGCCATTACTGATGGCTCTCATTACTCTTCTTGCAGAATCTCCTGCTCAGTCAGTGTCTTCAGGAGTAAGAGCACCATCTCCCACCCCTTCAGCAGTGTCCTTGGGATCAGAAAAACCCAGTAATGTTTCTCAGGACAGAAAAGTTCCTGTTCCAATTGGGACTGAACGGTCTGCACGTATTAGACAAACTGGAACTTCTACTCCATCTGTTATCGGGAGCAACTTAGCTGCTCCAGTGGGACATAGTGGGATCTGGTCCTTCGAAGGTATAGGTGGTAATCAAGGTATGTAGTGTTAATAGATGTCCCTGCAGTTGACCACAATACTGTCTTTTCCTAACTTGTCTTTGGAGCTGAAGGACATTGCAGAAGTCAGTTCCTCAAAATGTAGGAGTGCTGTTTCCAAAGGAGTTGGAGCGGGGATTTCTGTTTGCCCTTGTATCCATTTCATTGTGTTTCAACAAGTTCTCAGAAAACCTCCAGCATTCTGAAACACCCTGGTTGGGAAGGTTTGTTACTTGAAGCAAGAAATAACAGGGAAATAAACCCACAGGGTTTACAGAGATGAACTGAGCGAGAATCACTGGATTTAGGAAGAGGGGAAATGAAGATGTCTCAAGATAATGGTATAGTTTCTTTCTGTTGATAAATAGATTATTTTGTACAATAGCAGTTAAATATTAATGTTAACTTGTAGCCGAGGTGGAGCTTTTTCTGCTGGGGATTGTGCAATTTATGTTTTTATGAACTGGTGGTATTCCACATTTGAGTTTTCTTTGTTGTTTCTAGTCATGCCATTTGCGTTTTAATAACACCAGGCTCTTGGCTCTCCTGTAGTCACACAGAATTCAGTATTTCAGAAGTCAATAAAAAATTAAGACATTGATGAGACAGCTTTTCTCAGCAAACACTTCAGGCGTCTTGCATGCAGTTTATAGGAGACCGCTGAATTTATTTTAAGTTGTCTTTTGTTGTTGTTTTTTGGTTTTGTTTTGGGGTTTTTTGGTTTTGTTCATTTTTGTTTTGTTTTTTTTTTTGCTTGGGATGAGGGCAAGGGAATCATGAGACCATGTTGGATGGGAGCTTTGGAGGTCATGTCAGCCTCCTGCACAAAATGGTGTCAGACTGAGTTGCTCAGGACTTTATCTAGTCTGATCTTGAAAACCTCCAAGGATGAAAACTGCTCAGCCTCCCTGAACAACCTGATCCACTGCTTGACTGGGGGGTCCAAACAGCTTAAGGTTTTAATAGACTGACTGTGCACATGCTTTGCATGCAGTCAGTATACTGTCCTGGTTTTTTTTCCCCAAACACAAAATAGTTAGGCTGTATCCAAACCTCTTTTGACTTCAGTAGTGGTCTTTTCCTCATCTATATAGTGAGAGGCTATTCATCATTAAGGCTTGAGAAATGAAATATTATCTGGGTACAAACTTGCCCTTTATATCTGTCCTAGCTTTTGGAATGCTGCTTCCTTTCTACTTTGTTCAATTTCTTCAACATTTTGATTTTCAGTTCAGAAGGGGATAGGTTTTTCTCTTTTTGAATAATAGGATAGCCTCAGAAATGTTTCTGTATTCTTTTTCCACCCCTCCAAATGTAATTTCCTTATGTTTTATTTTGAAAAATTGGCCTTCTGGATGTCTGAGATTTGAACTGTAATAACAATACCAAGCTGCCTCTAATGAATTCATGTCATTTAGAACATGAGGGCACATCTCCAGCTGGTCATTTTCTGGTTTTGCTTTTCAAAAGTGCTTCTCTGTCTCTTACTTCATTAAATAATTCATGAAAGAATGGTAATGAAGTGGAGCAAATAGTCTTCATAGCATACATACCCCTTTCACCGCAAGGAATTTAGGTTTTTGGAGGAGGAGGAGTTAGCACAAATATCAGCTTTCCCTTTCAAATGAAGCAAAACTGCAGAGGTGATGCTTTGGTTGCATATAACTGTTCAAAGTTCCTTGCACTGGCTCAGGATTCCTGCTGTGGAGTAATTCCGTGTGGAGGTGCCATTTCTGCTGCTTTCCATCCCACAGGCACCTAGGTTTTAATGCATGTAGTTAGATGCATGGGAACTGCAAGTTGAGCAAATGCCACTTTTAGGAATGTTACAGTGTGCAAACATTTAGGCTGGAAAAGGGATGCCTAGTGGTTGTGATGTATAATGCTGTTGCTGTGTCTTCTGTGGTGTTAGATAAAGTGGACTGGTGTCACAGCGGAATGGGGAGCCACATGATCCACAGGCCCATGTCTGACCCAGGGGTGTTCTCGCACCAAGCCATGGAGAGAGACAGCACGGGAATTGTAACGCCTTCCGGTACATTCCATCAGCCTGTTCCTGCAGGATACATGGACTTCCCAAAAGTTGGGGTAATGACCTTCTTGGGACTCAATACGCGCGGTACCACTCGATTTACCTGTCAGTGCATGAGGCAGATGAAGAACGCTGAGGTATTCGTTCACTGTGTGGTTGAGCATGCATAAGTTAAAATGCTTAACTAGTCCTCACAGTATTGCAGAAGCTTGGATGTAATAAAAAATAACTTGTCCGTGATGTGATAAATACATGCATGGAAAGGTTTTTCTTAAATTCAGGTGTTTTATTACTGCTGTAAGATGGAGAATTTCTTTAACACAAAACCCCTTTTGTTATTCTGTATATGCAATAGTAGCAGTGTTTACAAATACATACTGATCCTTGCTTTATCTTCCTCTGAAGGGTATGCCTTTTTCTGTGTATGGGAATGCAATGATTCCTCCTGTAGCCCCCATCACAGATGGTACTGGAGGCCCTATATTTAATGGGCCTCATGCTGCTGACCCATCTTGGAACTCGCTGATAAAGATGGTTTCAAACTCCACAGAAAATAATGGGCCTCAGACGGTAATTTTTCAATTTTTACATTTGCCATTTTGTTTTAACTTAAACTGTGGTGAAAATAAGATTCTATCGGTTAAAGTATGAAAAAAGTGTAGTGTATCTTTTTTCTCATGTCTCTAAGGAGCTGATACAGCCCTCTACTCACCACAGCACTGAGTGCTGTATGTGCTTGCTAACGACTCCTAAACATTAGTCATCTCTCCAGAAATAAGTGTAAGTTGTCCTGAGAAAACATCAGCATCACTAAGTTAATGCAGTTCAAAGGAGTGTGCTGCTTTTAACTTCTGTGAAAGTATTTGTGCTTGAGAATTGGGAAGCTTGCTTTTAGCTGAGCTTAAAGAAGCCACCTATTTAATCAGAGTAGACACCTGATTAATTACTGTAGAATAGCTCTTTTGGTGATGTGTTATAGGCAAATCTGGATAGAAAAGATAGTTCTACACTGTATATCTTACTCAAAATGATCATCATTTCTGCCTGTGCAGTTCTGCATTTGGGAAAACACAACCAATTTGCTTTTGTGAGAAAAGCCATTTATCTCCTGTTATGTAAGCTTTTCCTTCCCCAAAAGGGGGAAAACAGCATTAGGTCTAGAGAGTGATTGCTGGGCTCTGGAAGGCATGATGTCTTCACTGTGTTAGGAGTTTGTGTAGGAAGTGAGGTAGTAGCTCTTCTGTCTGCTGCTCTGATCTTGCTTGGGTTACAGGCTTGTTCACTAAATATAGTTTAGGCATAGGGATTATGCTCCCCTAAACCTCTTGTTTGTTCTCAGCCAGCAACTAGTATGATAATGGCTCATTGTTAGCTCTTGTTATCCTGTGTTTATTTTTAATTATGCAGTGAACTCTGTTACACTGTTACGAAATAAAGGTATTTCTGGATTTAATTTGCTTGGTAATCATCCAGGCTGCAAACAGCAGCTCCCAGCTCTGGCAGACCGTAGGTGTGCATAAGAGGTGGTCTGCAGTTTGGCCACAGTTCATGTATTGCTCTGAAGTGGCTCATGAGCGTTGTGAGGCAACTTCTGGTTTAGTGGGAAAACTTTGTCCCCTTAAGAAGGTTTTACTTTGTTATGCTTGGATTTCCCCAGAGCTGGAGGAATTTGTATGTGTTGGGGGGAAAATAATTCAAGGTGCCAGAAATAAAGTTCTTGATTGTCTGAACTTCCTGAGGTAAAGAGGAAGGACAGTCTCTTCCTCTGGAAGCTGGGGGTCTTCAGACACTGTCCTTGCAGATAATTTTGCACACATAGAGAGTCCTCTTAATTCTCCTTGACAGCAGGCCTGGTGTGTTTAGAGGAAGTACTTGTTTCCCTGAGTCTAAAGGGATATATTTTTCCCGCAGAACAGTAGAATATATACTACATCAGTGTTGTTATAGTGGGCATAAATAGCATTGATTTAGCTTTGAAGGAAGGTAATCAGACTGGGTGAAAATACTTTTTTTTTCACTAAGTAGAAAGGTAGAGGAAGATTGACCCTTCAGCCAAGGTGGAAAAAGTACAGGCAGAAAGATTAAAACCCCATTTCCCTCTTTTTCTCACCTGAATTACAGCACAGTTAAAACAAGTGCTGGAGGGGACTCAGTGTAGCTTGAGGATGGATTGCCATGTTGTCTGATGTTGAGCTTTACTGGGGTTCGCTGTAAGCACTGTGGTATAATTTTGACTTCTGAACTGTTTTGAGCAGCCCCAAAAGCATGGTGTTAAATGAAACTTTCTCTTTCAGGTGTGGACTGGAGCTTGGACACCTCACATGAACAGTGTGCATATGAACCAGCTTGGCTGAGTGGGATCAACTTGCTAGCCTTGAGATTCCTTTTTTTGCAGAGGAAAACACAAATGGCAGAAACAGTTTATGTGCTCCCAGATCATTCTACTGATGTGCTTGACTGAAGTGTGTAGGCTTTTTGCAGAAGAACTTACTAACTGACCTTTTTCTGTGAACATTGTGACCGCCCATTCCCCACCATCATACGTTTCAACTTAGTTAGCCTTTATTCTTTTCTTTCCTTTTTTTTTTTGACATAACTTTCTGTTGAAGCTGTTCTTTGGCTGGTTGGTTTTAGTACTGTAAACTGCTTCTGAGCAAACACAGAAATTTAGCAAAATTATGTAAACTTGATCCTGAAGTTTTAGAATGGCAAATAAATGTACAATTGTTTACATAACAAATGGCTAAGCAGAAAGTAAATTTCAATATGTCAGTATAGAGGCTCTACTTTATGTAGACTTAAATTAATGTGAGATATGTACCTTCATATTCAGAAATCTGGATGTTTCCTTCATACATTAAACTATTAATAAGCATAACTTTTCTACTTGTGTAATTTAAATACATTATAAAAAACCTGGGCATTATCAGAGAGCTTTTTCAAAATGTGTGTTGGATTTTTTTGAGAAGGCATACATCAGATGTAAACAGATACTAAGAGTTTCCATTTTCCTTCTGTGGAAGGTGTTTCAGCAAAAAGCATCTGAGAAAACAGCCTTTTGGCACATTCTGAGTCGCCTCCACACTGAACTCCTCTACTTGCCCGGTAAACGGGGTAAATGTATCCACACTGCAGCATCTATTAAAAGTAATTCTTACAGTTGGGTTGGTGCAGCAAGGTCTGTTCTGTTCCTTGAGTGCTCCCAGAGCTTCTGTTCCTATGGCTCCTTCCTTGATCTACACAAGTCATTTCAGACCATACATCCATGGTGTGTGTTAGGTCAAGAATAAGACTCTTCACTTGGAGTTTTAGCAGAGTTTCACTGACGAAAACCAGCTCCAGAGGAAGGCTTATTTCAGGACAAGTGGCTTTGTTCTAGGAGATGGTATCTTGGTTCAAAGTGGGTCACTGCCCATGAAGGTTTATTTGGAAAAGTCCAAGTGAGAATTTCTGTATTGTCAGGAGCGTTCACCTTCTTCATTTAGAGTTGCTTGGAGCTAACAGTAGTATACAGAGGCGAAGTCTCCAGGGTACTGTGAGGCACGACTCAGCAGTGACACACCATACAGTCTGTATGGTTTAAAGTAGATCTAAGAGTCAAAGTTATTTTTGCACAGGTCAAGCAAGGGGCTGGTGTGATTTCTTTCTAGTTACTCTGTATGGAGGAAGACTGAAGGAGAGCTTGTTTTTTCCATGCTGTGTCACTTGGAGTCACTCCTTCTGTTATAAGTTACTAGCTTGGGAGTTAGAACCTGGGGAAAAAATAACCCAGATGAGTTCAACAGGCTGCTTGTTAGGGCTGGAATTGAAGTGCTGTTTTGTATTAATTATGGTGCTCCTTTGAAAGCCCGAAGAGAAATAAAAAGTCTTGCTCAAAGAAATCTGTCTTTTAAATATTGTGATATTTCTGAGGGTGTCCAGAAGGGTTTTGCACACTCATGTCCATATACATGCCCTTAGCTCAAGCTCTACGTAAAAGCAAGCTCCTTTTTCTGCTGTTTGATCACCTGAAATAACCTTGTGTAAAGAACTGGTGGTAGCAAAATGGATACCAAACTGATGAGCTGCTGACAAAAACGTTTGAAATTTAATTTCAGCACCTCCATGTGCTGATCAGATATTCTATATGACCTTTAGCCCTTTTTTGACAATTTTTTGCTTAAGGCTTCCCTGCTCATCAGGATTATTTGTGTTGTTGTTCTCAAATAATCCAACTGACAGATATTGCTCAGTATTAATTACAACCCTGAATGCCTTGGGTCGAAAGAACAGAGTTTTGGAGGGTATGGGTTCTTACATTGGTTTTGTTGCCCTGAAAAAGGAAGCTGTGGCTGGGGTGCCTAGGCTAGGTGCTGCCTTTAGGGCATCTGGTTTGTTCAGTGACATCCTGGATGGTTTTGGAAGTAAGATGAGGGGTGGTTTGTTTTTTTCCTCTCGGATATTTTTTTTTTTTAGTACTTAAACTGTCATACATTTTATTTGACCAATACAAAGAGGAACAGGGTGGTGTGGGACCTGCTATGTCATCTTTACTAAGGGAAAAGTAAGAAAAACATGTTTAGAGATAGGTGCTGTGTCTTTTGAGGCTGGAGCAATGAGCGTGGTGGAGCAATCGGCTGCTGCAGCTGTGGGGGCAGGCGTTTCCTCACTCCCCGAGCCGCACGTGGATTCTGGCTCTAGGGCAAGGGCTAGCGATCCGGAGTTGCTCGTTGCCACTCGCCTGCAGCGCTCCTGCCCGCGCTCCTGCCCTCATTGCACATGGCCGCCGGGAGGCCGCGCTCGCCGCCGGCGCATGCGCAGGGCGGCGGGGGGGTGTGTCACGCGCCGCCGGCCTAGGCCCTTACAGCCATGTGGCGGCTGGCGCGGCCCGGCGCGCGGGGCTGGCGGTTAGCGGCGGCCGCGGGCGCAGGGTTAAGCGTTGCGGCGGCGAGCGGCGGCCCCAGCGGCTGGTACGAGTGGCTGGCGCAGTCGGCGCCCGTGCAAGGGGTGGAGGACGGGTTGGTGGCGCTGCAGGCGGCCACGGGGCTGCCGTGGTGGGCCGCCATCGTGGGCGGCGCCGCCCTGCTCCGCACCGCCGTCACCTTGCCGCTGGCCGCGCACCAGGGCCGCCTCCTGGCCAAGGTGGGTTGCTGGTCTTCTGTCCTGAGGGCAGCCCGGGCCCGGAGCCCAGGTCCTGTGTGAGGGAGGGACCGAGGGACTTGGCCAGCGCTTTCAGCGGGCTCTGGGCCGGCTTGTGAGGGGTCTTAGCGGCGGCGGGTCGGGCGCGCCTGGTGAACTGTATTTTGGAACAGAGCAGTGGGGGGTAGCGTGTTTTGGGCGATGCTGGTATTTTTCCACAAACTGCGGTTTTGTGGTCAAGGCCGCAGTTTCCCCCTTTAGCAGGGGTCTGCTTGTGTTGACGGTTGGTCGCATGGAGCTTATGGGAGGCTTTTCTGTGTCTATAAACCTGCACTGGCCCTTCATTAGACCCCCGAATTCTAAATAAAAGAAATGGTAACTACATGAAAATCGAGTTGTTTTTAGTGTGAGTCATATGGCGTTTTCAGGGTACTTCCTGTTACTTTCTGTGTTAACTTAAAGCTCTTGCTGCTCCAATAAAAACTTGAAATAAATTAACCTTTGGGAGTCTCTAAATACCTGGTTTTCCTCAGAAGTGAGGAAAACGGTTTAAGTTACTGAATAGGCTATATGCTGTGCTTGAAGGGGTAAAGAAGCTTTTGTGGTGCTGAGGTATGAAGTAGGGTGTTTCTCCTTTTCTATGCTGTTTCTTTACCGACTCGGGAGGGCTTTAGGGTGGTGCTTCACAGCTATCAGGTCTCAACTCCCCTGCAGTAACCTTCACCTGTGTAACGCTCAGGTAAATGCAGATGTGTTTCTTGAACAGGGTTCTTCAGTGACTGTCACTCAATAGGCATTATTGCAGAAGCAGCGTAAATTAATTATTTTATTGCAGTGTGTTTGTGGTGGGGTTTTTTTATTGTTTTTCATAGTAATGATTGTTCATTTTTCCTTTGTTTTTGATTGCAAAAGTGAATGTTGTATTTACTCTTACATAACGGGGTCTCATTCCTCAGGATAGTGATGTCGGTGACTGCATAATTTTGTGTCCTGCTGGGCTTTAAATCTTTTCGAAGTGGCATTAAAGGGGTTTTTTTGTTAAGTGAAGTATCTGGATGCAATTCATGAATGAAGACAAAAAAATACTTACAAAGAACAGACTATAAAATCCTAATTCTGCTTATTTAGTAGTAAGATAGTATCTTTGCTTGTTATTGTAAATACTTTTCACTAATATCTTCATATGTTCATTTTGTTTCAAGATAAAAGGTGTTCACAGATGTGTGCCTTGTCCTTCACAGCCATTTTTAATGTCTGCCCAGTGTCAAGTGGGGAGAGGAAGTGGTTGTTACATATAACTGTGTATAAGCATTTTTCCTTTTCTTTAGCTAGTTGGAAAATTTGCAGCCTGAGATTAAAAAACTAGCCGAGCGTCTTCGCTATGAAGTTTCTGTTCGTGGAAAGCAACTGGGTTGGTCTGAAAAGGTGGCCAGGTAGGATGACAATTGTATGTACCTTATAAATCAATTCCAGACTGAGGGGTAGTGGGAGGGAAAGTCCTACAAACAACAGTCTTACAGAAAAGATTCAGCTCTTCCCTAAAGCTTAGATTTTCATACTACTTCTCTGATTTGTGTTTGTTATAGTATCCTTTAGAATATATCCATTTTAAAGCCCTGAACTTGTGATACGTTTATGATTACAGGGCCAAATCCAGGACTGTTTTTGTTGCCTTTACTTGTGGCTGAAGTTCACTTTAGTTAGAATGGTATCTAAATCTTGCTGGAACTTGAGGCTTAAATGGTTGTGGTCCGGTTCATTTGTTAGTGTAGTACTGCATGCAGTGCAGTAGCAGTGTGTCTAAGCTGGGATACTGAAGGTAATGTAATGGGCTGATGGCCTCTATAATGAGAAGGTTATACTCTAGTTCAGACAAGAATCACCATGAAATATAATATCAGGCAAGTTACTGGTAGCTGCCAGTGACAAGGGGGAATTTTGTTGTGAAAAGCTGCTTATAGTAACAGGGCTAAAAGTTGTAAAGGAGGGGTGTTGGCAAAGGAGAGAGGCATGTTTGAAGAGGAAAGACTTTCAGTTTTCCAGAATTGCACCTAAAGAAGCCAATTTGACATGCATAGCCTGTAGAATTGTTATTTCAGAATTTGAGAAGTTTCTCTGTAAAGGTATTGTGAGATGAATTTTTTTTTTCTTTCTTAAAGGTTCCACTTTAAGAAAAACCTACAGAGGATTATTACGGAGCTGTACATTCGAGACAATTGCCATCCCTTCAAAGCCACTTTACTGGTGTGGGTACAGATTCCAATGTGGGTGTGCGTGTCTCTCGCTTTGCGCAACTGCAGTGTTGGTGCCATAGGCTTGGAAGGTGATTAATCTGAACGGACACACTCTTTTAACGGTCATTTTTTCATTCAGTTACTGTTTTTACAGACTCTTCGTTGGTTAAAGAACACAGTCTCCTGAGCTTGATGTATCAGCTGATAGAAAAATTATTCCACTACTGTTTTAAAACTTAATATAGTTTAAGCATAGCTAAAAATAAATACAAATTTCAAAGACTTTGATTAGTTACATTGTACATGTTGTACTAGATTAAACCACAGTTCATATAAGCGAAGAACTCACATCTGGACCATGCTTATATTTTTCTTTGGTTTGAACTCCTCCAGCAGGTATTTGCAGGATCCAGAGCATCAGTGATCATTGCTTACGCACTCCCATGATTTTTAATAGTGGGGTGAGCTTTGTGGGATGACTCTTTAAAAGCACTATCAGGGTCCATGCTCTGGGAACAATGTGAATCATTTTGTTAGGCTGCGTGAGTGTTTATATTGTGGTCTTCTGAAGACAGGTTTACTAAGAAAACAAAAAAGTTGTCTTGGGATTTTTCTGGTTCACAAGATAAGCGTATTTCACAAGTAATATTACTCATACCACAGCACATTCACTATCAATCTATTTTTTTCATCCGTGTGAAGTTTCACATGAAGTACTGTAGACAAGGTGAATGTGTGTGGGTTTTTTAAATAAACTGATACTTTGATCCTTTAGAAAAGAGTTGGTAGCTTGTTCTAAACAAAAATATAACAAGTTATGTAGTTATAAAGAAAAATTAATTGTTTCAAAACCACAAAATATGTAGTCACTGTAGGTTACCGCATTGCATATTTTCATCATTGGCTTGTAAAAAGGTGGTTGAGATCATGGTAGTTTTCATCACAGGTTTACCTGAATCAGTGGCTGTCGTGAGCTACGCTGGATCTCGGCTTGTATCTCCCACCATTTTTGACTTGTATTGATAGCAGACTGCCTTGACACACAATCTGTTAAACCAGAGATTTCTGCTTTAATGGTATTTATCAGGTAGATTAAAAAAATGTACCTAGAAACTTGGCTGATTGATTGTAATACATTGTACGGTTCTCACTAACTTGAGGTAGCAAATCATACTTAATTCCGTGTTTTCTTTAAACTATTCATGTAGTTCAAGAACAGTTTTCAGCAGGCGGAGCATTGTGGTTTACAGACCTCACAGCACCAGATTCTACCTGGATTTTGCCAGTTTCGCTTGGGCTTGTGAATTTGCTGATAGTGGAGGTATGTTGGTGGAATGAATAGGATGATTGCAAAAGGGTAATTTTTTTTACAGGATTGTAAGACAGTTATTACCGAGTTGTAAAATGTGGTAATATAAGGGTAGTTTCAGATTGTCACTGCTTTAAATGCATTGGGCAGAATTGAAAAATAACTTAATCGTTCTGTGTGTTTGTATGTGTGGACATCTTGTTTCTAGATGACAAATTCTGATGCAGTATGCCTCAGACACTTTATTGGCTTTACTTGAGCCTCAATAAAATTTAGTCTTGGTTGTGACGTTTCTCTTAGAATGACGTTCAAATGAGCTTTCTGTGTGTTAAGCATCTAAAAGCACATGTGGGGTTGTTTGGTTTGTTCTACCCACCCCCCCAGTTATTTGTTAGAGCCTCGTGGTCAAAACGAACAATATTATGTGTTCTTAGTAAAATGAAAAAATCCAGACCTTTTTAAGATTTTTGGGGAGATTATTCAACAGGAAAAAGGAAAAAGAAGTCTTCAGTTCCTATTTTTGGGGGTAATTTAATGAAAATTTGTTTCTTTCATTTTTCTGTTAGGTGTCCTCATCAAGCTCTTAACCTTTTGGATTTTTCTTACTGCATTTTCTTCTATGTCATGTCTGACATAGACTGTCTTAGGGAAGAAGAGTGTGTGACTGTAGACCCAATTCTGCTTTTGTTCAGTTACCCATCAGCCGTGTTTGGCCTGTGTCCTGTTGACAGTCTTTCCTTAGCTGGCTGTGGTTCAGGCTAGGCATTGAAACTGATGGATGTGCAAAAGTTGCATTACCTTGCAATTATTGTTAGCTACCCTGCTAGGTTAGTAAGGTATTTCCTACAAAGGACTGAACATGTAAAACATAAAGCATTTTACATGAAAGATTGCAGCAGTATGTTGATTAAAATGGAGGATGTAAAAGGAAAGTCCTGCATGAACAAGTGTTCTGGGTTACAGGAAACTCTACTGTTGCCTTTTGTCTCATTTTAGTCGTCTAAAAAAGAATTTGTTTATAACTGTGGGTTTCTCCACTTTCAGATCTTTGCTTCACAAAAAAAGGAAGTTTCCAGGTTCCAGAAGCTTGCTACAAATTTCTTTCGAGTGGTGTCGGTAGTAATGATCCCTGTTGCTGCAACAGTCCCCTCTGTAAGTACAGAGTCTGAATGGTGCCTCCCATGACTCCAGTATGTTCCTAGGGCATAAAGAGCAGCCAAAATGCTTCCTGTATTTAGTAGATCACACTCTAATACAGTGTGCCCTAAAACATAAGGTGTTTGGTTTCTATATATGTTTAAATTCTTAACACGTTTGGAATATTTTTGTCCAAGAGGGAAGAGTCTCCAAACTTACTATTTCTAAACATCATTTTCACAGACTAGGGCTTGGAAGGACATTCAGAGGGGGTTAGCATCCTTTTTGTGAGGTCAAAAATGAGGTAAATTTTATATAAGGACATACAGACAAAGATTTGCTAAGTGTTTGCTTGCTGTAAGAGGAAAACAGCGTATTTTTTAGATAAGGAAATTTTCCACAATCTTCTTAAAACACTTCTCATTTTTACCAGCTGTCTACTTCTGAATATTTTTGCAGTGGTTAGCACAATAAAGCATCTAGTAGTTTGGCTGATCAACTTACAGTCTGAAATAAGAGACATTTAAGCAAGTTCAATAGGAATTTATGTATAAACTGTTGTCAGACTTAAGTGTAGATGACTCTTTTTCCTAGAAGAGTTGAGAAAGAGTGAAAAATACATTTGAAATGGAAGCCATTATTGTTATTGAGAGGAGCGGTTTTAGGTGAGTTATTTTTCTTGATAACTGGGAGTAACCAGTGGTTGTGGTTTGTGAAGAGCTGCCTAAAACTGTAGTGTTTTCATTGCACCTAGGGAGGCTGACCTCAGTACTTGTCTCATTGCAGTCCATGGCGTTGTACTGGCTGTCCTCAAGCTTCATGGGACTTTCGCACAACCTGTTGCTGCGTTCTCCGACCTTTCGTCGACTGTGTTGCATACCAAGGACCAAATCTGACTCAGATACTCCTTACAAGGATATCGTGTCTGCCTTGACTACTAAATACAGTTTTAAGAAATGATGTCATTTGAACTGTCAGAAGAGCTGTCCCACGAATGTCACATGGGTAATTAAGTAGCGTTATTTTTTTGAGGTGTTCTTACTTACTGTGAAATGTTGCAGCTGGAATTATATTTATTTTCCAAATAAAGCATTGACTGTCTGGCCATAAATTATTCTTGAGCACAAATGTATGTTTATTGTGAAGTTTTGTTTCAAGGATGGCTGTTTTTGCAGTTGGAATACTCCTGTAGTACAGGTTTGTCTCCTGAATTATCATAAGGAATTGTGCAGATGAATATTAAATAAAACTGTGACTCGCCTTGGCTGCCTTCTTCTAGCGAAGCTGATCTGACCTGTGGACTAGCAAACAAGTTTTGAGGTGAGGGAAAAGGCTGGATGGACTGATGCTGTAGTCATTAGGTTTTTTGAATTAAGACACTGGTGCAGATTGATTGGCAATCGGGTATAGTCATTCGATGTTCGATAGTCTTCACAGCAGTTCTGATAGCTGATTTTCTGTAATTGCTAAGTAAACTAGGTTGTTGTCACTCTCTTACATGTTAGATTTGATGTTAGAAGGACAAGATTCTTGTATTGTTTCTGGTGGTCACCTGCTGAGTGACAGCATTCTGGCTGCATATACTAAAATGAGGCAAGTAGCACCTTGAAAAAAGAATCAGTGATGATAAGAAATCAAATAGTTCGTTCAACTGTATCAAATCTCTCTTTAACATAAATCCTAAATGTCAAGTGCAAATGTTTCATGCCTTTAAGGACCTCTGTATGATACTTTTTCATGTAAACATCAGTGTCGTTACATACAGGCACTTCCTGTAAGGGTCTTCAGATTCAGATCTCGTCTCGCTCTGCATACACCTTAAGTCAACACACATATGTTGTGAATCTTCTGCACGGGAATATCCCTTTGCACAGAAGTCTGTGCAAGTCTGGTCTTGTCTTTTTTTCTTACAGAAGCAGAAATCTGGATAGAGGGCAAAGCATTGCTTGCATTCTTTGCTCAGGTGGTCATCATAGTGTAGAGTCAGGATGATGTCATATTTTAACTGTTAGTGCCTATAGATCTTTGATAATAGGAAGTTATTTTTAAACTGGGATTTTTTGTTGTTAAACTATTTAGCACTGGGAAAGATAGAAGGAGGTGCAATACCAGACAACTGTAGACAACAGTAACAAGCCAACAGTCACATGCCTTTGTTGTGGTAGAAAGAATCTATAGTCTTTCGTTATTTCTTCTGTTAATCTGTTTCCTGTTGCCCTGACCCATGAGAAAAAGATGGGGTTGAAGGAATTTATCAAGGTTTGGTGCGTAGATAGGGCAGTGATGTTTTTTCATAAATGTTTGGAACTAAATGTTCCTAATTTTCAGTCCTGATACCATGCTTCATATTGTCTTCTAGCAAATGTATTTTCACTAGAGGAATGCATGATACATTCTCTCACACTTGCTTGAGAAGCTTAAAAAAAATCCTATAAATTCTATTATGACATTTTATTTGAATTTAGTATTACCATACAGCCTCTAAAGAGATGGCATCGCAAAGAGAGAGGGGAGATTTATCACTCTTTAGTGGGAAGTAGCAAAGGAGCTAGAACCAAAATCAGCTCAGAAGTGTACAGAGAAGGGATGAGAGTCAACGTGTACAAGTTGGGAGACAAATAATTTCTCATTTTAACCTGTGCATGGTCCAACACCTGGTTTCCTAGAGGAAATGTGGATATCTGCATCATCAGAGGTACTCAGAACACTACCTGGATGAGGCCTTGAGTGACCTACTTCAGTGTGTTGAAGCTGAGCAGGGTGTGGGACTAGACATGCCCAGAATTCCCTTTCTAGCTGGTGCTGCTGTGATTATATTAGTGTCTTATCTGCATAAGTATCACAGATTCTTCAAAAAACCCTTTTTTGAGTATACAACTGGGAGCATGTTCAGTATTATCGATCTGTATTGCCAATTACTGTACAGGTCCAGATGATAATGCAGTTTGTTCTTACTGGACAGGTAATGCTGAATTTCTGACAGCATCCCATCCTAAAGAAGCAACAGACTTGATCGTGTAAGTTCATGTCACATCAGGGGCTCAGTGATGCTTTTATCTACCTATTTTTTCTTACAAACCACTGACTTGCACATTTTCTTCCACTTGTATGTACAGTTTGTTTAATAATATACTGAAATAATTTATGTAATTTTTAGGGAGGAGCAGCAATTGAAATTTTAATTTGCACTGTTGGAAAAGGTATAGTTCTGAATTGTAACTGTTGCTCAATATTGATTACTGTTTCCTTAAGACAAATGGCAAGCTTGCTACTCTAATAAGGTATCTCTCCCAAAAAAGATTTCCTTCCCTTTTGAGATTTCAGTTGGAGGCTGTAGTCTCATTTGCACACATGTATGCAATTCTTTAAGTGCAGGAAAATAGGTTATTATAGTAAGGAGGTGCATGTGCAAGATTTTCAGTGTTGGTATTTGAAGATGTGTTTTGTCTTTAGTGCTGTAGAATGACTCATTCAGAATGCTGATACAAGGTCTGGCTGCGTGGGAAAATGAGGCAACGAAGCTCAGTGAGATACAGTGCTCTTGATGTTGCTCACAGAATCGTAGAAAGAGTGACTTTGTGTTCTTTGTCACCTCAAATAGCATAGCAGGACTCAGTGAGTTATTAATCCTCCTACTGAAGCCAAAGACAAGTTTTTCCTCGACTGTAATGGCAACAGGGAAAGATCTCAAGGGCACGGTTGATTTATTTTCTTATGTTTGGAGTCATTGGTCTCGTGTAACTAAACATGTTAGGACAAGGCCCATCTTATTTCCAGTGGATTTATAATTACTTCATAAATGTCCGATAAGGTAGATTGTGATTTTTTTCTTTTTCTGAGTGTTCAGGTGCTAAGTTTAGCAGTTGATTAAATGCACAACAGAATAATCAAAGTTAATAAAAACTCGAACGCATATACAGAAGGACTATAAGATGTTAGATTTAATGGTAACTGGCCTCAGATAAATGCATTGGAGTTCGAGTAAGGGTAAGAAAGGTCTGGAATGTTTTCATATCTAACAAAAATCTACTAACTAAACCCAAACTCAGACTATTAGGACTAATAGGAAGGTGCTCAGGAGGTGAGTTAATCCACACTGATGTGTTACATGTTTCCTGCACTTTGCTCTGAAGTACCTCGTTCTGGGTGTTGCTAGAGGCACTGGGGAGGATGACAGGACACAATTTGGGCACAGCTGGAGCCAATCTGTGACAGTTTTGGCACGGAAATCTGGTAACATGCCACACCTGTAGTTTTACAAGTTGGAATTCTGCATGCTGATTCTGACCAGCTCCAGTGCTCTCTGTGACGGGTTAGTCACTTCTGTCTCATTTACTCCATCAGTTGAATTGCCAAGAACATGTAATCACATTTAGAAGATATTTGCATTTGTTGGGCTGAACTTTTGAGTTTGGAAAATAGTAATGAACTCTTTTTTTGTCCTTGCTTCTTCCTTTGTTAAGTAGTCAAGACTCTGAGATAGGAGGTTGGCATGAAATGTGTCTCACTTGTTTATCCTTGATCCCCAATCTGTGTGGTAGAAGTCCAGAAAGATTCAAGCTATTTTATAGTGGTGACTTTTTTTTTCCTATTTTTTGTTTACTGTTTTTTCTGTGTTGGAGAAGAAATGTGTCTTGGTAATAAGCATATGAGGTCAACAAAATCCAGACTGTTCAAATAAAACTGAAAAGAGAAAACCTGACACATTAAATATTATTTTTAAAAAGTAGATGCGAGTTGAAACTTTAATCATTCACCACTTGGCTTTTAGACAGAAACTATTCTGGAGTGCTTTGGCCAAGGACTTTAAAATTGGCCAGCACCTGGTAAAATACATGCAAGGCATACAACAGTTGATTAACTTTTTCATGGGATAGATACTATCACAGGTGAAATTGCTATTCTTCAGAAACACAGAACGTAACAAGCACTATGGTATGTCACTGTGGAGAGCATAGCACAGCTCCTGATTAATAAAACTGACTTGACACAAAGAATTTATGAAGAGTGTTCTGTTCCTTTGAAATGTCAGGCAGGAGTGCTTAGTTTCCACTATCTGTTGTGAAGATGAGAATTTGCATTTACTTGGCAATTCAAGAAAGCAATTGTACTTCTAATTTAAGATATACTATGAGAGTAACATTATTTCTTTTGAGATGTGTCCCTGAGAAGATTCTATTTGGAGTGAAGTGGATTCCAGAGATAAATTTCACAGGGCTCTGGGTTTTGGTTTTCTGCAGGTCCGTAAGTTTCCCAGGAGCAAATAAACTGTACCATGTATCTTGTTTTGGCTCTTCCAGATACCGAGGTGATAAAACTCTGTCTTAACAAGTTTAGCTGTATTCAGAGTAAAGTTTCTAGCTTTTGCTGCGGTTTAGTGTTCTGTATATGCCAAGATAAGAGGTGCATCTGTATATTTGGGTGGGAAGAAAAAGCAGAAATTCTGTTTTTCAGAACTCTGTTGGTTAAATGGAAAATTTTGACATGGTTACAAGTTGACAATTCATAGTTATTTCCTGAAATAGCCTGTCTCTAAAAATAAGGAATACTTGTTTTACCATTATCAAACATGCGTAAAGGAACTGTTCCTCTTTGCCCATTACTGTTCGTGTAGCTAACGTTAGAGGATCCAGGCATTTTCAGCATCTTCTCTTTACTCAGAAATTTGACATTTGTGCAATACCACTGCTTTATCTTTGACAGAAATGTTAGCAATTTTTTGTAAGATTTATTTTGTAGATGTCTCTCAAATAGAGGGGAGGAAAAAGTGGATAAAAGGAATGTTTGGGGGATTTTTATCTTTTTCACTCCCTTCAATCCCTGAATCTGGTGGTACACAAGGAATTTGTCACCAAAGAGAGCACTGAGGAAAAGAACTACTTAAGGATGTTCTGCACAGTAGTCTTCCTTTCACTGCCTGACGTAGAGCAGCAGATGAGAAAAACTAGGGATGGTTTTATTTGTGGAACAGATGGAAACAGCAATAATTACAGAATGGAAGCTGTAGTTCTCCCGTTAAGATAAAACACTGATAGCTTTTACTAGTATTTTTATTTCTGAATTATGTAGCCATTGTCCAGGCATAATACAAGTTAGTATGATGCTGCAGTCCTAAATACAGATTATAGTTCCCATGTCTAGCAGCTCCCCTGCACGACAGTAGCTGCTGTAACTGATTTTGTATTGTGCTGATGGAAGAAGTGTCTTAACCTTTCAGTTTGTCTTATACTGGAGTAGACAGTGACTCAGATCCCAGAAATTTATACGATAGATTAAATTAATGGTATCTGTCAAAATACTCCCTAACAATAAGTTTTCTGTAAAATAAAACCAAACTTCTAATTTATGTATCGTTTCTGAACTTCAGTCAATAGATCCTGCTCCACAAATTCTTCACATACTTTCAGTACAATCAGAAGCACTGGAATTTCTAAATGTTTTTTCCTAGCACTGCCAGAAAAAGACCCCAAAAAGTAAAAATAAGAACCATAAATCCTGGGGATCTCTCGAGAACATTAAGCTGACCTTTAAACAGTAGCAGACATAAGTAAAAGTCAGTAACTATTTCTACTCTGCCATACTACGATAGGGTAGTGGGGTTATTTAATAACATCCCAGGCATGAAAGGTGATTCATGGATTTCAGCCACATGAATTTCAGCCACGAAACTGTCTGAAAGCTGTTGAAGGAAATGGATGGCAGAAATTGTAAAATAAACTATGTGACAGAAAGTAAGTGTTCCACACAGGGTTGAAGAAATCTGCATGCCTCAGACATGCTTCAGTCTTGTCTGAGAGCTGCTGATACCACAAGCCCTTAGTAAGCAAAAGACAAGAAGGCTGGAAAGGGAAAAAAATTTTTTTTTGTTGAGAGACAGTATATATACCTTCAGGCATATATGTATACATGAACACACACACACCCATCCTTTAGCCTTTCTCCACAGATTTTTAAGAAAACAGTTTTATGTTTGCTGATAATTTTCAGATTAAAAGCAGGGGCAGTTCAGCAACTTGAACTCAAGGAAGAAGTATTACTACTGTCAGAGTGAACTTTTTCTAGATTCTTTTTGAGTTAAAAGACTGACACTGGATGCTGAATGATCATGGTTGGGTCCTTGAAGAAAGCCATAATTTGTGTTTGAACATCATGAGACAAAGAAAATAATGTTGTTCCATGTAGTTTGTTTCTTGTTCTGTATTATTTGGTACTCTCTAGCTCCAAGGGCTATGCACCAGCAGACCTAAAACAAGACCTGAGCTTCATGTGTAGATTAGCAAGTCCCAAGTAGACAGCCTTCCTTTGCAGGCACCAGCTGTTTAAATGGATAACAGGCTAAGAGCAGAAGTGAGCTCATAGCACTTAATTAGTATCCAGGCATGACACCATCAGTGTGAGGAATAGCCATGTGGCACTGCAAGGCTGAATGTTACATTTTATTCTGTAGCTTGCTTACTTGTTCCATAATTTTTGTCCCTTTCTCCCAGAAGTCTATTAACTATGCTTCCTGGAAGTATCTTGAAGCCTGTCTGAGAACAGTGATAACCCGTTCTTGTATATCTGTCAGGATATCATTCTTTTAACTAGTAAGAGAAATGAAATCCAAAACCAGTAACTATTTTTTACATACATTTCCTAGACTTCATCTCTGTTTAGGGAGAAGGAACAGGAGCATGCTCTTATTTTGTAGGAAATTTTATCCTAGCCTTTTTTTTCTAGGTCTTTAAGCATTAGTAAATCATATGTTATCCATATGTCTTTGATACTCATTTTTCCCCTTTAATTCATAAATGCCTAGTTTTCTTGAATAGAAGTGCTTTAATAATTGTGTGGATTAATATGGAGATGTGTATGTGGATTCTTTAAGTTTTGTTGCAAGTACATGTCATCCTTATGCCTAAAACTACAGTGTTTCTGAGTTTAAAGCACTATGATTATAAAGTATTTATAGACTTCTGTGCTTTATGTAAATACTGGGTTTGACATAAGTTTTGTCTTTGTTAAAATGGAGCGTAAGGAAGTTATTCTTTATTCTAAGTTTTTAAAAGATGCCGAGTTACTACTTTGATATAAACTAAATGAACAAAAAATGGGAAGTCAATTTTTTAACAGAATTGGAAGCATTTATTTGAATTGTGGTGATGTTAGTGAAACTCAAGGAGAACTCATGTATCATATGCTTACCAATTCTGGTATTTGTGTGTCTTAATCTTGCTGTTGTTTTCCTGAGTCAGTCACTTAACTGTTTGTTGTGTGATGGAATTGTAGAATCCTGTATCTCCTACAGTTGCTTTTTGGCACCTTGGCAAACATATTTAGACTTTTGAAAGGGTATCAAAAGTCAGTTTTCCATACCAGGACATTAATTGATACCATTATGGTGTAACGTTCTGCCTGCTGTATAGAGCTATGCTTGTACAACTGTAACTTTACAGACAGGGTTGAGATGCGATTTCTGACTGAGAACAGCAGTTCATCAGAAAAAGTGCAGATGTCATTGTACTAATAATGCTGTGCTTGCACAGAGTTGGCTGGTTTCCTCGTGGAGATGTTTTCACTGTCTGGCTATGAATCACATAACACCAATAATATAGCTACATCTGTATGCTGCCAGGATATTCTTATGCCAAAACAACCTTCTGTGTGTGAAACTGCAAGTTAAACGAGGCAGCGGAAAGCGTCTTATCAATTGATATTGAACAACTCAAAAACCACAGGTAAGGAGGTCGTGGCAAGGGGTCACAACTGGTATAAGGCCCTTTCCAGGGTTGCATCAGATGCATCAGATGCAGGAAATTGCTTCTGGATTTTTAGAAGGTGTTACAGATGTTTCTGAATGTCATTTTGTCTCAGCTGAAGGTGCTGGAAAGAGTGTGGGCAAAGCTCGAGTGAGTTTTTGGTTGGAGAACTGGCAGTAGGGGGAGCTGGGACTCCGTGCAGCTCCTGAAGAAAAGTCCCCTTCACCTCCTTTAGCAAGCTTCGTTGGAAATATGTTCATACTTCCAGCTTGGAAACTAGACATGCAGAATCTTCAGGACAGGGCCTTAAACCAGAGATGTCCCTCTTTTTTTTTTTTTTTTTTTTTTTATTTTTATTTTTTGGTAGTAAAAAAATAACATGAGATTCCTTGGGAAGCATAAAGAGCGCCTCGAATCTGGTGGGTGAAAAATACCTCATGCAGCTTAACAGCTCTGTCAGGACACCAAATGTTTAGTACATGAAACTGGCTTTGTTAGATTTGCCATTCTTTTGGGAGTATTTGAAAGTCTGCTACTTTCTAAGATTTGAGTCACCCTAGGGTTTGGAGGAAAAAGCGTCTTTGTTTTCTTTAACATTATGCATCTGCTGGAGCAAGCAATAGGTGGCATATATACATTAAGAGAAACAGCATCTTTAGGCGTGTTACATACAGATCTATAGATACATGTGCACCGTATTTTTCATAAATACATATTCCTATATGCAGCTAATGGTGTGTTTGCTGAAGAGCTAGCAGATGCTTGTATGGGAAAGGCACACATAATGAATGGCTGCCCCGGCAGATACTTGTCAGGCAGTGATTTAAATGTGGGACGCCACTGTCTTAAGTGTGGGACTCTGCTGTCAGCAGTATTTATATTAAATGCTTTGTAACAATTCATTTGGTACATCAGGTACCATTTGTTTCTTGTTTATTTCTGAAATCCCCATGAATGTATTTGGGGCAGAAAGATTGCTGTGGTGAACTCAAGCCAGTTTATTCCTAGCTATTGTCTGTGATTTTTATGAACTGTTTTCTGTATCGCAAATTGTGCACCATAGATAAATATGGGAATTTTTATAGAGATTGAACATAAAACTTTAGCATGAACTTTGTCAGTCAACTTGATTGCTTCTGCCATACGAGCAAATTTTCAGAGCTATTTTAGCAATATGTGGGTGCAGTGGTCTCTTAATCTAAATGGTTGGTTCTCCATTTATTCATGTTTGTTTTACACCCTTTAAATTCTGCCTCTCTTAAAAAATTGTACCCAAGGTCTGCCAGTGCAAGTTAAAAGAGAATAGGGTTTCTCCAATGAATGTATTTGGAAGTGGGTTTCATTATAGCGTTATTTAGGTGAAACCTGTGCCTGGAAGAGGGTTGTTGAAATAATGCAGCTACCTAGGAGGGAGACTACACTCAAGGAACTGAAAATCAATCAAGTCATATTCAGCTAAGTACAAGTCCCTCAATGGGTTCTGTTCTGATAGAACTCAAAATTGCTGAAATATCCTGGCACAGATCCTGTATGGAGTAGAAGTTGCAGCCTTCAGTGTGTGTATATTGCTTTTCTATTTCAAAGCTGTAATCCAAGCCATTGTGAAGTATTTGTTAATACTAATGCAACAGAAAAGATAATTCTTCTAAGGCTAGGCAAGAGGGTATAGGGTGAAAATGAGAGGTAATAGAAAAATCTTGGTTTGTTGGTAATATTGTCAGCGTACAATAAAAAAAAAAGCACCATTATTTTAAATGCACTTTGCCCCTGCCTAGCCAGTGCAGGTGGGGTTTCCTTTATATGCATATAGCCAGGACAGCCTAGTCATGCACGCACTGCATACTCGCCTTCTTCATTTAGGATTAATAATATTTAAAACCATAATTTTTTACAGGTCATATGTGTTTCATTCTCTGTCTTGAAAATACACCCTAAACTTTGAAAATAGGGCTGCGATGTTTGTTAGCTTTAATAGTTGTAACCTGGAAAAGAAAGGCTGTGTGCCCAAAAGCTTACCTCCTTTTTCAGTGATGGTAATTACTCTGTTAAAATATCTTGTCTGCACTAAGCTCCTTGTCTTGATGTTTGATGCTGGTTTTAGTGAGGAGGATCAGAGATTTGCTGTTTCCTTTCCAACGATACATGCCTATGATAACATAATTCCTTTGTTTTCAATCCATGTTGAATGAAACAAGGATGGAGCAAAGAAAGATGCAATGATCTGTCTCATGCCAAATGAGCTTGTCAGCTGTGGAGAGGAAGTAGTCCCAGTCAGACATCTGCTTCATCCTTTATGCTAACCTTATGAGTGAGCAACCTTGCAAGCAGTTGGGTCAGATTAGAGGGTGTACTTTCCTCAAATGAGCAAGCAGGGGTGGATTTCTGGAGAAGTCAGAAAAACTGTTGCAGTGTTTTCTGAGAAACAAAACTGAAGTGTCTTGAAAAAGTCTGTATAGTATTCTTTCTGGATGATACCATATTGTTTAAGTAATGTAAGCGAGAGCTCTGTTTGGCATAACTTTCTTCACCTATTCTGCATGCTTCCCATTCTGGCTTTAGTAAAACCGAAGAAATTGTAAGTAAATTACCAAACCCTGCCAGTAATAAAAGGTTTGAGATTGTAGAAAGGAGGAGAGAGTGTCTTTCTTAACTTCCCTTTGCTTATTAGCTTGAAGTACTGTAAGGAAGATGAGTTGGGCAATGTCACATTCAGGATGCACGTGTCAGTATAATATAACCCCATCTACACGGTGCTAGAAGGGAAGGCTGTGTTTGCCAGAGAATTTGATACTTTGGCAGTCCACCTGGTCGTTCTTTGTGGTTGTTTTAGTGGGGAATCCAAAGTCTTAATTCGAAGTTGGGGAACTAAGGTGGATTTGTTGAAGTTCAAGAGTTTTTTCAAGGGCAAAGTGTCAATTTTGGCACTTCAGTTCCATGGTTTCTGGAAAGAAAAAAGTGCTTCAGTGTTTCTGAATATGCTGCTGTACACACGGGGGTGCTCAAGCTATAGTTCATGTTGTTAGCTGTTGGGGTGCTAAAATCTAGGGTAGGCAGGCAGGCCTCAGATCAAAATGGTTTCCTTCTGCCTTTCATCTTGATGCTGTTTCAGAACTTAATCAGCCCATCCCTTTGCAGCGTACATTGCTTTTCCACCTCATTGCTGTGTCCCTTTGAAGTATCCCAGTGTTTAACACTGCTGATCTTTAAAATAATGAAAGGAACTTGCTAGCTGCTCCCTCTCTGTGGGCTGGGGATGCCAACTGGAAATTGGCAGGTGTTGGGACAATCCCTCTTACAGCCTGGTTGTCTTAGCAAAGCCATCCGTTTGTGTAGCCATGTGGCCAGCTGGCAGGAGAACTCCTCTTTCTTTTTTCACTTGTTGTTGGACTACCTGTATTTAATTAATCTGATTTATTTCTAATGGTAAATAAAATGCTTCTCATTCCTTTGAAGCTCAGCATAGTGCTAAGAGTAACAGCAGCTGCTGTTCTCTTCAATGAGTAGTACCTTAAAAGAAAGGGAAACAGGCCAACAGGAAATCTGCACCGCATCAAAACCGGCAGAGAAAGTGTCCTTGATCCCTTTTTAATTTTTTTTTTTTTTTCCCCCCTCTGTTCTGTGGATTTAGGACTAGTTTAGGCCATGATTTCATAATATTAGAACTAGACATTGCTGGATCTCTCAGCAGTACAGGCATGGTCTAGATCAAGCTGAACTATGCGGTTACATTTGTGTCAAATTAGAGGACACAAATACAAACTTTGTGCTGATATCAGGGCTTTTTCTTGCCAGCGTCATGCCAGCTGTGGGAGGACAGATGATACTAGGTCTAGCAAAAAGTCACTGAAGGACACTACACACTGCAAGCCTGAAGCAACAAAGTTAACCTGTAACATATAAATCAGCAAAGTGAGTTCATAGTAATGGATTGGTGCTTTTCATCTATGTTGTCATGATGCTTTTGATCAGCTTTTGGTGCACACAATTATCCTGTGGTGCTATGGGTTTTTGATTTGAGCAGGGTTTTTTAAAGAAGCCTGTGTAAGTTAGGTGCCTAACTTTAGAGCAGTTTAATGTGTGCGCACACATTGTATGTTCCTTTACATTGTATGTTCCTTTAAATAAAGAGTTGAGCTTTGGAGACTCATTTATCTAACAGTTCATAATTTGAATGCCTTAATTCACTTTGCAATTGTAACAGTAAATAACATTTTTTTTCTTAACCTGCTCTATTTAATATAATCCCCTACTTTTGTTTCAAAGAAGAAGGTAAGAGTTGTTCAGGAGAGACTGCTGCTGCTTTATTTATAGGGATTGGTCTTCTGGAGGAGGATAATAGCTAGCCACAGATCCCAGATGGCTCATTTTTGCCCACTCCTTCCCTTGTTTGGGGAAATGAGAGTCCCCTCTGGCAGTGCAGAGGATGCCTCTCTGGGTCTCCTTGCAAGGTGACCAATAAGAAATTCCTGCCATGTGTAGGCTCAGATACTTAAACTTGGTAAGTATTCTCTCCCAACTTCAGTTATTTTTGCAAATTCTTCGTTGACCAAATTATTCAGTGTTCTGTGGTTTTGACCAGGAGTAGATAAAATGTCTCTGCTTTTACTTAGTTCCGTGGTAGAAAATAACAAAGCAATCTCCAGTATTATCAACTGCAATGAGTGAGAACTGGAATTTAAGCCTATGATTTTCATCTAATTTCATACTTAGATTAGTGAATTAAGACCGTCATCATCTCTCTGAAGTGTTAAATCCTGTTCCACACAGTACTGATATGGGGAGGCTAAGGACCATGTAGACTGGTGTAAATCTAAAGAAACTGCTAGAACTCACCAAATCCTTCCCTCCAAATCCTTAGCATTGTGGTTTGAGCCATTTTTTTTTCCTTCAAACTAATCTCCAGCATTTTTTTGGTGTTATTTTTTCCTGTGCAGCATGATAGAACACACTGAAGTACATGATCTTGTTATTTTTTTATATACATTTTAGCTTGTTTGCAGGATATGTGATGAATCACTTGGACAAAAAATAGTTTGTTCTGGATCAATTAAATGAATGTGGTTTGAAGCCCCTGGAAAATGGGAGACAAATAGTACTCATTTCCAAGTTTTCAGATGGATAATTAATGTTTTTACAAAAAGCCAACATACTTCTGGGGATTGGCAAACATTTTCACAAAAACAAGTAACAAATGTAATTCTATACTCCTGGAGCAAACAGATATGCAAGTGATGGAATACTAAATGCTGGGGAGCTAGTTTCGGTTAAACAGCATACTTGGAAGTTATCCAAATTGTTTGTGCTGGAGGTGATTCAAAGAGGTCCCTCTGCTGTTTAATGTGTGTCACATATTTACAGAATGATGGAGGCTTTTTTTCTTAAGGATCACAATTCTCCCTAAGTGCCAGATAATCTTTCCTGATCTGAAAACTGTCCTGTCATTACAGTCCTCAGATGTTATAATGATCGGAGACAGACTAGAGAAGCTAGAGATGAGGAATTCTCTCATTTCTTGCAGATTCCAGGGGTAAAACTTAACGTATAACAAATGGTCCTGACTGGCCTTGAAAGGAGCCAGCCATCACCATTATTGCTAAAAGCTAAGGATGGAGGAAAGTGAGGATGGCAGTCCTTGTGCTGTACTTCAGGGTGGAAGTATTTGTGTGGGAACTGTCATGCTTCATTTTGCCTGGAATCCTGTCCCCTCAGTTCACCTGTTTGTACCCTTCCACCTCTCACACTGGTATGCTATGGCAGTCAGCTGTTTCCAGTTTAGCTTTCTGTAGATGAAGCCTAGAAGGTATTTAAATTCTGAAGGCAGCTTTTTATATGGTGCTTCATTGATTACATTTTCCAGAATAGTTTTGTTGTCATTTTTTTATTCTCAGCAAATTTTAATATTCATGAAGTTTACTGACCATCACTTGGAATCTCATGTTCTGTCTTCATAGAACAAATATGGTGCAGACAAAAGTCTCAGCTATTTGTTTAGATCCCCAAGATCAAGGCAAGGCTTGTATCCTGTGCTTAGATTGTTCATCAAGCTCTGAGTGTTCATCTCCTACCCACACCAAATATTTAAATACAAATGTGTTCCTGCAGATAACAGAATCTTCACCACGGCACACGTAAAAGCAATTAAATCTTCCAGCTCCAAAAATCCCCAGTACTCAAATCCCTCATGAAAAAATGAGGGTTTGTACTGTATGCTCTGAACCCTAATAATACCAGGCTTTTTTGGGCCTGGAGAGAGGTAGGGAAGGGTAACACATTTACCTGTGCCAAGTACCCTGTATTCTTTCAAGGAAATCACACTTTTGCATCTGCACATGAACAGTAAGAAGATGGTTTTGGTGCTTGTTACTAGCACACAGCTGAGAACTTCTGATACTATCACAAGCTTGATTTTGGCTTTGGGAGTCTGAGGCACCAGAAAGGTTGAAAAGCCATTTGGAATGCTGATGGGTACCACACACATTGTAACGGGAGGAATGTTGTTAATTAAAAACAAATGCCAACCTTCAGCATCAGCCAGTTTTGAGGAAAAGGGCCTGTCAGATTCGGGAGTTTGGGTCTTACTGTGTTTATTTTGAATTTGCCTGGGGACTGTTTCTCAGTGCTTATAAAAGTGGTATGCAGTTGTTCCAGAGTGGATAGAATGCAAAACTCTGATAAATGACTGATCCTTGGAAGTGCAAGAGGGTGAGAAGAGATATTTGGATCATAATTAAAATGTCCTCTTCCATCCAAGTTAGAGCAAGCCAAGAATCTGCTTTCCACTCTAATCTTTTAAGATGACCTTTTTTACTTCACAGTGAGATGGGCTTCAGGCAGAGACATGGTAACGAAGTACTTGAATTTCAGTAGAGGAGAACATCTGACTGGCTTTAGTCTTCGTTCCTATTTGAGGGCTCTGATAGATGACCATTTGTCATTGTGTGTGTCTTTCACTTTGGGAACGTGTTCTAGAAAATGGTGAACCGTGAACTTTTTCTGACAGGATAACATTTAAATACACTTGAAGTCTTTGAAAGGCTGAACTGGACTTGAGAGGTCTAATTGAGGTACCAGAGCTCTTAATTCTAATGGTTTTCTTTCAGCACCTGTGTTTAAACAGACAGCTGACCTCTATACTGATGGTTGTTGCTGATAAAAGTTTCTCAAACATGATGAGTAATGTGTGCAAGGACAAGAGGCCCTTTAAGAGTCTGAAACATTATTGTTTGAAACAGAAATTGCAGGATAGGTTTGTTGAAGCAGACTGTTAGAAGGGTTCAGAGATCGTTTTCTCTCCATGCAAATTTCTTGCACAGTTTCATCACCATTGAAAAGCCTTGTGATAAGGAGGGGCTTTCCTAACATTCTTGCTTAATATAGCTGACACAGAGGAAAAGATATTTGTAAAGGTGTGGTTTTGAGCTCAAGGTGGTGAATTAGTAAGTTAGTTATTGTTTGCCATTAATTTATAGTGTACATTGTTCATGACAGGAAAAGGAAGTTTGTCTATGAAGCTTCTTAGCGGGCATCCCCACCTTCTGGCCGTGTTTCGTGTTGCTGTCAGGCATGATGAAGGTAAGAAAAGTCAGCTAGAACTTACCGAGATAAATGAGTCAGGAGCACAGGGGACTAACTGTTCCTCTGAAAGGACCCTGCCTTTTCTAGACCTTGACTGAGCTGATACCACTCGTGAGGAACAAAGAATTATTGCCAGCGTTGCAGAAAGACAATGTTCTGAGTATGGTACAGGGCTCTGCCATAGTTACATTCATTTCCCTGAGGATGGGTACTTCAGTGTTTCATTTTTTCTTCATGTCTTGTGCTACCTGCACAACACGTTTTGTACAGCTACTAATTTAGATAGTAGATTCACATAGGTTACATACTTGAAGTTTGATACAGTGTGAACATGGTGAGATCCTGTTCCTGACAAGAGCACATAGCTGGTCTACTAATTGGAAGTGGTAAGAAAGAATATTACTTTTTACTGTTTGGGAGAGATAGATGAGAGATATCTCATGGTGGGCTCTTTAGAATATGGTTTGTTAAACTCAGATGGGGCTGTCAGAGCTATAATCTTAAATATTACACATATGCACTACCTTCTGCCTGTAAGTCCCCGATGTCTCCCTCAGAGCCCTATTGCAAGCACATGTATCCTGCTTAGACCCCTGGCTACCCAACCAATCTTGTTTTTCGCAGAAGTGTAAGTAATGTCACTGTTGACATGCTCTTTATCAGCCCTGCAGGAGACTATAGTTTTGTAATCTTGGGTAGAAACGCATCGCTTCAAGTAGTTCAGAGGCCGTAAGTACAGACTGGGACACTCAAACCATTTTCCTTTCACTAAAGGCGTGGGGGTCCCAAGCGAGTCAGAGCATGTTTCTTTCTGATGCAGTGTTTGGTTGAAGTTTATTCTCTTTGCAATTGCTGGTGAAAAATCTGATAGTGCTTCTTTTCTTCTTGACACCAGTTGAACTTCCACTGAAAGTTATTTTTTAAACACCTTAATGCAGTATTATTTGCATCAGCAAATGAGGCAAATGGAGATTAAGAAATATTTTCCACAGGTGCAACATCACTGTATATGCCTGGTTTTTTTCAGTACTTGAACTGTAGGGGTTCATACTGTGATGTGTAATCTAGAAGCTGCCAGAAGTCAAGTCAACCACTGCAACAGGTAGTGACACACTATTTTTTTCCATGTTTAGCTATTTTTATGTTTGTTGTCCCTACACTAAAAGATGTTCATTAAATTTGGGCAATGGAGCTTGAATTATGCAGAAGACAGCTATGAAGAAACATGGAGAAGTGATAAGCACTCAGTTCCTGAAGAGTCATAGGTTGCACACCAGAAAGGGGAATATGAACACTGATTATACCTGCTCAGAGGAGCTAAAAGGAAGTCTGTGGCAGAATTGAGTGGAAATTCAGTCTTCCACACACGGATTGTAATGAAATCCACATACTGCTTTTTATGAGACACATATCCATGTCTCATACTGCCTTGTATTTCCCTTTTCTTTCAGAAATAGCCAGGTGTTCAAATGAGACCCTAGAAAACGAACTCCACTTAAATGCTGCACAAACAGAATTAGGATTTGCAGATATGTAGACCTAATTTTTAAATAACTGAGCCTTTTTTCTGTACTCAATACTGTATCATATGAAACTTCTAGCCTTTGTGTGCTAAAAGAGCGGTCTCCATGGTTTGATCCTCCAGGGTCTTTCTACTATCATTAATCCCTATATTAAACAATGTCTTACATCTTGCAGGTGATTATCTGATTTGTACTTTGATAAACCTGGATAAAGTTGAACTATTGGTATGTGAGCTAATGCTTTCCAAAGTCTCTTTGTGAAGATAGCCATCTGGGTCAAAAAATCTACTGTTAAACTGGGGGAAGGGGTGGAGAGAGGGAGAGCAGAAGGAAAAATGCTGTTATAGTTTCATGTGCACTTCTTGTCTTTGTGCCACTTCACTGTTTGTCTAGTTGCTTTCATGAGACACTGTATTAAAAAAATACACTGTTCAGTATGACATGAAATATTGCTCCTTAAGGAAGTGAGAGTGCCTTTCCACATCTTTGTGGAACTACTACCTAGCAAGTGGCTATAGTCTGGCTTTTTTCCACCTTAGTCTACAGTTAGCGCCTCAAGCAGTTACTTGCCCCAATCACTTCCCTCAGAAGCTGTGAACTTTGAGTACTATAGCAGTGTAAAGGAGTTACCGTGGCAGTGGCTGCAGCATGAGAATCTCACAGTTTGTGTAACTAGACATGTTGGAATGAAAGAGCACAAGTGGACTGTGAACATGTCTGTATACAGTATGCATTATGGTCCTTGGTGAAGGCAGGAATTGCAGTCTCCTAGCCAGGAGCAGGAATGGGTTTGTCCTTTCAAAGACTTGGATGGTGTTGCAGACTCCAGATGGCACTCAGTTTCACTTAAGATGAGTGACCAGGACACACTGCAGGGGATGATATGTTCATTTAAATATGATTGTATCTTACAGAAAAGTATGTTGTTAGTTTTAAGACTGAGGTAGCTTGAACTGAGCAAATGTGGTAGGAATGTAACAAATGATGTAAGGTGATTGATGCTATTTGTATGCTTGAATCGATGTGGATAGGACAATCCTGCATTCAGTAATATTTCCAGCAGCAATGCTCTTGGCAGAGCTGGCAACTCTGAGTCAACTCTATGATAGCAGGATAGGTTTGTAGGTACTTGACAGAACATCCTACTGATGCATATATGTTACATTACAAGCAGCAGTTTGTTTGAGTCTTGTATTTTGGGGCTCTATATTTAGATTCTTTGTCTATAGGGTGGGATTGACTAGGTTTGGAAACTGTTTGAAATTTCTGGGCTTGCATTAGGAAAAGAGATGCTCAGGTATGACCTCCAGCCTGTTGTTAAGGAGAAAGTAAAATACCGATTGCCAGGTCATGGGTCCTCTCGTACTCAACATGTGTTGAAAACACAAGTCGCCAAAAAAAGACCAGCTGTATTCCAGTGTGACCCTGGCTGGAAGAAAGTTGAGATGCAGGAATTCTGTTTTGAATAATAGACATAATTGCCCTTAAGGGCTCAAAATAAAATTGAGGCCCTTTTTGTTTTACATGCTTGACATATGCTCAATATGATTTCCATCTGCTTAACTACAGGTTTATGTAAGTCAGGAAACATACTTTCTTAAGGAAGTGAGAGTCACAGGGTCTGCACTGTAAAAATGCCATGTGGTCTAACCTTGGGCCGCTAATAGTGTGCTTTAATGGGAGCTGCTGCAGGCAGATAAAATCCTCTTCTATATGAATTTCTGAACAGTTAGGCTAGGAAGAGAAAAATAAACCTGGAAGTTTAACTCTCTTTATGGCCAAGAACTTGAGCCCTTTTTGTCTAGCAAACGGTTAAATGATAAAATCTTCTAATAGGGAAAATCAATTGCTTAAAAATGTATCTAATAAAATACAAATAGTGGCAGTACTCTGTAGGCACATTATTTCTGCTTAGAGGAAGAGTTTGAAATTGAAAGTTGGCAAAGAAGAACTTCTTAGAGGTTTTGTATCTATGTAACCTAAACCTTGGCTTTTCTCTTGTGGTTCAACTGAAGGGAATTGCCTTTTTGAGCACTTGTGTTCTTTGTGCGTTTTGTTAAAGTCTAGGTGGCCAGCCTATGTAATGAAACAAGATTTATCTTTTTTTTTTTAAGGTACTGTAAAGCAAAGGAACTTAAAACGTGAGACAGCTTCTGAAAAAGTTTTCATTTATGCCTAAATATAACATTATCGATCAAACTTAAGATTCATTTTTGGTCGAATTCCAATTAAATTTCCCTACACCACCATTCTTCCCATGAGTTTCACGTCATACCATTGTGTTGGGTTTTTTTTCTGAAAGCCAGCCTTCTTTAAACACTTTTTGTTTGGATTTTTTTAAAACTCTCTCTCTTGCTATTCAGTGTTCAAGCCAGGAATTGGACTTTTTTACCTTTTCTGTAGATGTTCATGTGGTTCATGTTATTTGCTATTTACAATACTACACACTTTTGACACTCTGCTATTTGAAAATATTTCTGTTCATTCTTTGTAGGAATTTCTTTAATACATTGCCAGAGTTGCAGCAGAGTCACTAGGTCCTTATCAGCTTTTGAAAATGGAGAAGATTCAGCTTTGTCAGAACAAAAATAGTGAGGGACTGGAACCAGATTCATTGATTCCCAAATGGTGCCATTTGCAAAGCACTGCTTTTTGTCTGTAATTGCTGTGCAGTTCATGGTTTTTATTTAATTACTGCCTGTATAAGTGCTCCACAGAGTGCAACTAATAATTCTTTTATTTTACAAAGTAAACAACCTCCAATTAATTGGATAATAAATCTTTGCTGTGCTTGCATTTTTCCACTTTATATGCTATTACTGGAAGGCTGAGAGATAAGCTTTGTTTGGAGATATTTAGAATAATGATTTCAGCAATAAGTCCCAAGAGATTTGACTGTACACATGACTATAATTTTTTAAAAATATATGGTGGCCTTTTGCCCTTCAGATGCAGATTATCTAGAATGAACTAATTGTAGAAATCAGGAGAAAATGGGAGCAGCGATGATTTTAAATATTTTAATGCAGCATACCTGCTTATTAATAGCTAGTCCTGCAGGTACTTCTGTTTCTCTTTGCTACAGCATGGAGATGTTGACATGAACATGTCAAAACGGAACAGAGTGTAGTTGACAGACTGCGAGAGCTTGAAGCTTTGGTGTTTGCTTTTCTAATGCAGCCAACCCCGTTAAGGAATGAAGCTGAAATAAGAACAGTCTGGATTGGGAGTAAGTATATATCGTGTTATTTGCTGTCACAAGCTATTTGCTCTTGTGACAATGTGAAGTTTGGGTTGAAGATCTCTGGAAACTTGGGCTTAAGTCTGGGAGGTGCTAAAATGCAGAAGTGAGGACTTGACCACAATATAGTCTTAAAAATCCTAAATATAGGGAAAACTAATTCTGATATTCTGGCCAAATGAAATTTGTTTGGTACTTTGGGCTTTTATAGTATTTATCCTTCAAATTCTGTGAGGTGAGATGATGTTCTTATGGTGTTAAATAAGGCAAAACACAGATTTGAGGTGCAGGCTTGAGCAAAGGAGATACTGTGTTACTGTGCTGGCATTATGATGGCTGTCAGCATCCCTGGGTTGTCATGGTTTCTGACTTTCCTTGTTGCTATTTGGCTGAGCATCACTATGACCTTTTATGGGCCTATAGTCAAACAGCATTTTCTTGTTGTGAAAGCTTTGTGGTCCTCTCTCAAATAATTACTCACTTTTTTTCCCCCTCCTACTATTCGCTCATTTTCTGACCTGAAAAATGAAGGCAGATTGCCCAAAGGAGCGTGCAGCATCATGACTGGTTACTGCGTGCCCTTTGATACATAACTCTGGGGCTGAAGAAGATGCAATATCATCTAACTAAGTTTCATTTGCAGTGGAAGACAACAGTCAAGTGAAGGTGCATTAACTTAAACTTTTTCCCACATGTACAAATGCAGACCTTTTCCTTCACTAAACTGGTGTATGGTAATTGCGTCCAGAGCCAATTCCAAAGTTTTTACAAAAGGATCCTGGCCAAGTCTTGATTTTTATGCCTCGCTTGACTACATTCATCCTTCCAGAGACTCTCTGAAATCTTTAACCTGCTGATGCCAGCAGGAATTTTGTGACCAATTTCAGTGGGATTAATTATTTTCTTTATTTTTCTTTTTCTCCTTCTTTCTAATAAGACAGGTTAAAACTAGAGCAGTTGCTGCTCCCTTTGGTGGTAGTCCTCTGTGGAGCATGCTGGTCTTCTCAGTTGTAACACTGGGATGCTGGATTGGGCACTGAGTGATGAGGACACATCTCCAGATTAATACTGGTGACATGCTGAGAATGGTCTGTGATTTATGAAGTTTTATGTCAACTACTGAATACTCTATGTGGTAATTCACCTAGAACCTTGTCTTTAATTTCTGCTATTTTAGTGTGGATATATATTATGTTGCTATTGAGTAGTTTGCATAGATTAGGATTGTATTGTTTTGAAGTTGTTTGAGATGGAATTTTACTAAGAGAGGGTTTTAGAAGTTAGTAAGTGAGTGAGAGTGTCAACATGTTGAATGTTCACTGTGAGTTACAATTTCCGGTGGAAATTGAATATGTTCAAATAGTCTGAAAACCCTGGGGAAGAGGATTCTGCCTAATAACAAGCAGAGTTGGACCAAGCTATAATATAGGGGCCTAACCATAGATTTAACTTACTAATTAAAAATTCAATTTTGGTCAAAAGTTGTTATTCTTTTCACGTGGTGAACAGTACGCACTTCAGTTCTGAATACCTAAAAAAAAGGGGGGTGTGTGGGGTGTTCTTCATCTAAAGCTCAGTAATTTCACTGGGCAGGCTTTTTACTTCCATTTTGAAAATGGTCCGTTGTCCTTCTGAGGATTTCAAGTAATCCAAGCAGGACCCGCTTTAAGTGGTTCAGTTCCTGTACTGATACTTATTATTTCATATATCCATTTCTTTTTTTCCACAGGCTTGACCTCTCAAGTCCTGTCAGTGCCTGTGTCTGTGATTATCTAATAGGAGGTATTCTGGCACTCCCTTAGGATGGTATCCTATCCAAGAAGCTAACAAAGCAAATTTGGATTTTAAGTCATTTGAAAATTGATCCTTTGTGATGCTGAGTGATTTTGATGTGCATAATCTATGTGGGGGTTGAAGGTGCATGCATGGTGTGAAGTGCAGAGATACAAAGCGTGAAGGCCCAAGTGTGTGACTAAATGAATTCTGTCCTCTCCAGCTTAGAGCAATGTATTTCTTCCCCAAGGGCTCACGAGTATCTTTCTTTAACAGTCTGCCTGTGGTAGCTATGTGCACCCTACTGAAGTGTAACACTGCCAGAGAACCCTGCAGGCTTCTGTCCAGATAGGATCAGCTCTAGAAAAAGTTGTAAAGGACCATCGTTATGTTGACCAGCTATACCACTCACAGGCCGTCATCATGTGGAAGGAGTTCAGAGTACTTGGGGTAGGTTCTGGATCCACTTTCTATTGCTAGGTGAGCATGTATATGTTTAATGTGGGTCAGAGTATTCCAACCACTGGTCAGCTGAATGTAAAGCGGAGGGAGAATTATCTGGAGAGCAGTGTCTAAGGGCAGAGGACCGATATTTGGAATGTTAATAGTGGCTAGGAACCAGCATAGTGCTCATAGTGAACTGGATTTTTTGGAGAAGAGCACTCCCCTTACTACACCTTTGTTTTTTAATATTTATTGATGCTAAAAAGCCATCCATGCAGAAGATGAAATAATATTTGTCAAACAGGATGAATACAGCATCTGAAGCTCTTGAATGATACAAAAATTAGGGTGTTTTTTCATGCTTTTGATTATGCTATGATTTGGAAGAGTATATGGAAAAGAAACATCTCATGTTGTATCTGTATAACGACTGCCAAAAATATTTAAGTGATTTAGCAACAAACCCTTATTATTATCCATAACTTCAAGTTTAAGCATCTTGGTAGAATCCTTTCTTACTGTTTCTATCTAAATGTTTCTGTTTTATGGAAGGAAATTGAGTAAATAAACTGCTCGTCATCATAGCTCTGTCTCAAAGTTTAGAATATCCCAAGTTGCAAAAGAACTGCTCTGAAAGGTTAACTATTTAGCTTAGTCTGAACTTTATCACAGATTAAAACTCCATAGCTTATTTTAGGAAGGCTTTTTACTTTGTTTTGGGAACCTCTGTTCTTCAGCCCTCTATAGACATTGGGATAGCAGGAAATGTTCATGTCGGGGTCAAATGGCCATACTATTGCTATGTCTGTCCCAAACCTATCTGGAGATACTGTGTCATGCTGGGTACAGAAGTTGTCAATTTGCAACAGTTTTTCTCCTTAAGCTTAATTAATATTCCAAGTTGCAGCCTGTGTTATCTTTTATTGCTGAAATTTTATGTTGAGATGATTAATATCTTTGTAAACTCCAGAATGAACTTACCTATAAACACTAGATGCTGGAAAACATACTGCTTTCACAGAAGACTGTTTCCTAATGTGAAGCTACATATATGTTATGTTATATGTTTCTGCTTGCATGAACATGTGTAGGTGTCCATACACATGGAAACACCTTCTATTTATTCAGTCTTAACAGGAGAGAATGCCAAACTCAAATGCAAATATCAGAAGGTATTCCTGAATGTGATAACACATGTAGAATAATGACGACAGATTTTAATTTTTTTTTATAATATCCCATATGATGGGAAATAATGGTAGTTTGGGGGATTTTTTTTTGGTGTAGTCATTGCAGAGCTCTTTGCTGGCATGATGGTATTTGCACGGCCACTGACTATGACTATAACTAAATTCAGCAGATGACTTGCAGAAGAGATGGACTTTTGACTGTAACACTGGATGGCAGTAATATGGTATTATTAGTAGTAACCACCAGTCAGGCACTGCATTGATTCCTCCAGTCATTTGTAAATAGCTGTCCCATTTGTCATGTGTATGGGGTCCTTTTCTCCAGGTGGTGTGAAATCAGATGTATTTTCGGTTAGTTCAAAGCCATAACAAGATACTGTTGATCAACAGATTTTATTTAAAGAAACTCAGCTGTAAATAAAGAGAACTCATTTACTGAGGTAAAGTGGACAGGTAGCTTCCATGAAGCTCCAAGTACTGACTTCCACTTTGACATCCATGTCCTGTGTTCCAGAGTTGTCTTATGGGAGGGTTTGTCAAGAGAAAGACCTCTGCCATCAGTCTGGGGTCCCCATCCGCAAACACTACAGAAGAGCTCTCAGAGGAAATATCCACACTGGCCTACCTTTTCTGCCTGCTAACCATCATGGCCAGTGTCAACAACCCTGCTCAATACAGGTAAGTATGCTGTTTTTCTATGCATTTACCTGAGGGACATATGGATGCTTGAGGCTTTTGGTGAAACTGGGGCATTGGTCTTGCCTTGGCAGAGAAGCAGTGAATAATTGCTAGTCTAGCTGAATGAGCTGTACACCTTTAAAATCAATTCCTTGGGACTGTGAGAGAAATCTTTGACATACTAACTACTCACACCAAATACCATCTGCCCAGTGGCCATCTTTGTTGGAGTGCTTAGCTCTGTCCTTGGCACAAGGAAGCTGAGCATGTGCTATGCTTCATTAATCCACATTTCTCTGACTTCTGTACAAGAAGCTCTGCAGATCTTTCCCATGACAAAAGCAGCAGGTAGGACATAGGAGATTTTAATAGCACCAGGCACACAACTCTTGAAACCCTGCCCCAGAGGTGAAGTCCTCATGTTAAACTTGGTGTGGTTTCTGATATCTGGAGTGTGAGGCAGTGGCAAATGTAGTGGTTGGTCGACGTAATGCTCCTCCCCTGCCACCTCCAAGTTGGGGCAACCATTGAGAACACAGCCACTGAGGGTGAAAGTCATTGGGCTTGAAGCTAAGAAAGCAAAGGTTAACTTTGTACCTTTCCCCCACTTCTTACTGATCATTTGAATTCGTACATTTTATATCAAATGGTAAGGTTTTCATGGTGGACATCATCTTGTAGTGCGTGTACATGCTTCACCTACTAGAAAATTCCTCTGACCACTGCTAGTGTTCCAAGGCAGATGCTATAATACAAATTATAATTCACATAGTTCTTGTGTGCTGAGATAAAATTTCAAATTGATTCTAGATAATGGCATGCATGCAAGCTATTGTATGCTGCATTTTGATTCAGCTATTGAAATGATTTTGGAACTGAGTCGTATAAAATCAAGTAAGCTTACATTATCAGTGGGGAAAAGGAAACCCTCCAGCAACAGTTATGCATACATTTCTGAATAATGTTTTCTGAATGTGGTGGCTATGCTTCATGGACCGTATATGTGCTTCATTTGCATGTAGGTGATTCTGCATCTTGGAATTTATAGATCAGTAAAACAGGAGGTGCACAGATATTTCTTAGACTTCTATAGCTTGGCACTTACTGGACTTGTAGAATTATCTAGGTAATTGGAGCCTCATAGTACTTTCATATGCTCAAAAGAAAAAATAACTGCTTCAGCATAAAGTTTTCCACTGTCCCTGTTTACCTTAAACAAGACAAAATTATGCAATGTCTTTGTCAAGTCCTTGGCTACAAAGACTGTCTCTCAAAACATTGTGCCTCTTTGCGAGGGACTGGAATCCTTAGAAGTGTTTTGGTTTAGAAGAAAAGGGAAATGTGTTTGCAATTAAAGCAGAGAACAACTTAATCATTTCATATCAAAAGGTGGAGACTGCAGACTGATAGTTCTGGAAAACGGGTGATGCGACATTGCTACTAATCCTTTGGCGTGGCTGAAAGGTGTCAATGTGTACTGAAGAGTGTATTTCTTTACTGTATAATTGCAATCTAGGCCTCTCTTTGCTAGAGGTTAAGTGGAAAAAAACCCACTGAATACTACATTCAGACAAGGTCATGCTGTGTACCCACATAACAATCTTCTTGCAATATATATACATAAAAGCAAAGCTGTGCTGTTTCCCAGGTAGGCTTTGCTAGGATCCTCTTCTGATTGTGGGGGGTTTTTAAATTTTTTTTTTTTTTTACAGGTCTGTTCACAGTAGGGAGGGGAAAACAAAGAAAAATCCTGGTTATGAAAATAAAAATGAAGGGTGAAGTGGCTATGACTGGCACTTGTCTTTGTTTCAGAATCTTCAGGTATTACACAGGTGACTGACATCAGACATGTCCTTGTATTGTTTAGAAAGAGAGGTATTAGATTTCACTGGCTAACTGTGAAGAACACTGATATTTTTTTTCCCCCCTCCCCTTGGGCCTAAACCACCATTTCAGATTGGGTGTAGGGATCTCTTTGCCAGCACATCCCACATCAGAAAACACATTTCAGTAGCATCATTTTATAGATTTTATGTTGGCTTTTTGTGGGTTTCATGTCTGGACATACTGTAGGTTTGTTAGAATTAAATGTGTGGCTGAAAGATTGCAAAATTTTGTCTTTATATCTGTATGTGGTATTTTTAAACAGAAGTTTCAAGTAAGGATCTGTAGTAGTCCCTCAAGTGACAGGAAAGAAAAGTGGAAAAATTTTGAAGTGTAAGATTGACTTGATTGAGTTAATGTGTGCATTAAATATGAATTTATGCACATGCTGTAATGCCTGTATTGAACAAGATGGGGGAGGTAGGAAAAATGTTTCTGTGTAGACTTAGAGCTGGGAGACCTTCACTGTGTTTCTGGTTTGCTGCTGTGTGACCTTCAGTGATTACTTCCCTAAGTCCAATGGTGGCTAAGTTTTGGGGTTTCTGCTTGCTTTCTTGTCCTTTCTCTGATTAACACTTCACTTTGGCCAACCAATCCATGTTAAAATTAGTGTAGTTATTCACAGTGGGATTTTAATACAAGTCGATTCATAGCTTAAAATACTCTATTTTCCAGGTGTGGATACTTCTAGAGTGTAACGCTAATGCAGCTCTGTACAAACAATAAATAAAACTGTGTTTGCTTGACATAACCTAGGAAATCAGGAGTTTTGCTTTCTTCCTATCCCACTTTTCTCTGCTCTTAGATACCGTTTGAAGAAATAGACAGTTCAGGATTCCTAACTTCCAAGTCACAGGGTGATGTGATATATGCTGTGTTGGGAAGAAACATACATGCCATGACAGTAGTTTTGTAGTAGTCAGCGTTTCCTTTGGAGTATTCCTTGAGTAATATTTGACATGCATTTCATGCTGGTGCAACAGACAGAGTAAATAAGCTTATGACTTCCAAGTGGGAACTGTGTGCTCAGAAGCTGCGTGTGTAATTTATCCCTGCTATTTTTTTCTAATGTAAGTCTTCCAATTGGCTGCATATGTTCAGTCATTTTAACCCTCCGGTTATCTGAGTATGTACCATAGCTGCTTAACCCTTTCTTGTGCCATTCTAATACATGACTCACACCATTAAGCTAACTGTTCAAATGAATGAAAACAAAACACCAATAAATTGGCTTTTGCATTTACTGTTAAAAAGCCTTTGTCAAAGGCCTGATGCTGATGCCATGAAAGCTTTGTGTAGGGAGAGTATAAACAAAAATAATTAAGGAATTTTGGAATGCAAGTTTCATTTGTGGTTTTTTTGCTCCTTCATGCCATGAGAACAGCCATAAGTTTTTCTATTGCATGTCATAGGAGTCCACTGAACCCTGGAAACAGAATCTGACTCCTAAGAGCTGTTTTCTTAAGTACAGAAGTTTTGCTCTAAGGAATTTAGTCAGGGAACTTCATTAACGTTATATGTGACATGAATATTACTCCTCAGACATGTAACTATCACCCTGAATTGGTGCATCTGTGTGGTTGCAAAATGGTTTTATAATGTGTTAACGTATGTAGCTTAATTTTGCCACAAGATGTGACAAAAACTGGATTTAATGCCAGTGAGACTTGTTCACTGGACTGAAGCAAATATTTGAACTTGCATCACTCAAATTACCGTTGGCATGATGCTTTCCTTCTTTGTCACATCTCTCTTAAATACAGTTTCAGTTAGGATATACCCCAGATTTGATCCAAGTTATGATGCTTTGTGTCTTACCAAAACTTACCAAAAATTACCAAAATTTCATTAGGCCCACGGGACAATACCTCTGACCACAATATCCCCCAGTCAGAAACGAGTCAGAGACAGTAAGCAGAACTGAAGACTGTTGCTGTTACCAAGCTCATTTCTGGTCAGAGAAGTATCCATGAGCAGGCTTGCACATTTGTTAGCAGCAACAGTTCCCTGGCTCATTTAAGTGTTTTAGTCCATGGGCAAATTTAGACCTTTACACAGCTCCTATTGCTTGTCAGAGTCACTCTCTACCTTGCTAAACCAGGAAACCCTTCTGTTGCGTGCTCTCTAATGGGACACCCTCCAACAGTTCTTTGAATCAAATGTGTTTTCATACAATTGTTCACAAAAAAAGCAAATAAGGGACGCCTGCTAATAAAAAGAAATTACTATATTTTTTTGCTGTAGTGGTTAGAAGCTGTTTCTTCTTGAAAATCCATGTAGATTTGAATGTGAGGCTTGGCCATTATTCAATTTTTGTATGTTTACAACTGAGGTTGTAAACAGGTTGATTTGGTTTGTTTTTTAATGAAAATACAGTATTCACTGGAAACATTAAATCGGTATAAAGCTTCCTTAGATTTATATAGCTTTTTCCTGTTCCCAGACTTGTTGAAGACATTTTGGCATAAGGTCAGTATTGAATCATTTCCACTCTCTCTCCATTCTGGCTGACTGCAGGTTTGCTGATAAAATTGTAACGTGGAGGTTGAATGGTGAAACTTCTGTGTCAGACTGTTACTCTGGCATGTCATAATAGAAACCTAGACAATTCTGTTCGCATAAAAATTCCCTTCTCAACATAACCTATATTTGTTTTTCTACCACCATACTATTAAAAAGAAATGAAGAAGTGATCTTCAAATCACAATATATATAATACCTGCAAATATTTTGATTTTTTTTAAAAAAATTTGTATTTAATAGACTATATATTGACATATATATCTTCAAGACCTGAAAAGGAAATGTGACTGAAGGATACACATATATTTGCCAAAAACTGTTAAAAACTCTATGGTTTGCAGAGCTTGAAGAATTGAAGTTGTCTGTGCAGTTTTCTTCATCCCTGCATATATATATATATATCTGTTACGATGCAGTGTTAAATGACCACAGACTTTTATTCTTGGCAGTTCTGCCTCAGTGCACAGGATAATTGATGTTTGGGGGTTTATGTACTGCATGGGGCTCTTGGACATGCTGTAGTGCATGAAGTTGAAATGAACCTGGTGAGTAGGTCAGGAAGTTACAGAGCAGAAAGGATGGGTTTATGCTGAGGTGGCTGTGAATGTTCCCCTGGCTTTAATATTTTTTCTGTGGGCTGTTTAGAAAATAGTACAGAAATCTGTTTAAGAAGATCAAACATATCTGTGCAGCACACTAATAGCATATGCTATAGGACTTTCTGCAAAGGAATAGGTATGGCATAGACTTACGTTCAAAAGGGGATCCAAAATGCATATAATGAACTCCCTTATGCTGGTGGGTATGGTGTTTGGTCTCTTTTCTGTTCCTGAGCTATTTGTGTATCTGTATACATTGCTCTGTTATATTATTGCTTTGTGTGAACAGATAAACACTGATAATAGTCAAGCCTTGGCAACATGAAACGTGTAAGTAGCATCCACATGTGCTCATAGCCAGGTTGGGTTTGTGGGATGTCTTTTCTAATGCTCTCTGACTTGCTTGAGGAGTGAAGGTTGTTTAACAGTAATCTGGACTGCATTCCATACCTGTCTTAAACTGCTCCCGCAGTACCATTAGCTTTACCTACATTTTACATAGGATTTGTCCTTTAACTTTGGACTCAAACTTGCGGAGTCCATAGCATTTACATGTGGTTTTAGGGTCATATGCATGATAAGTGAATTAATAGTGTTTGGACAAATATAACGCTTCCTTGTCTCAAGCATATCTGTCTTCAGTGGTACCTGTTCATGATGCTTCTCTTTCATATTTGAGGCCTGGCTGGAGACAGCACAGCTTGCTCCTGTTTTGACCAAAGCTCTGGAGTTTATTTTTCTTGCCTTTTCAAACTGTTCAGAATCCATTAGGCTACAATGTATGGGGAGATCTTTGTCAAGAGGAAGGGAGGACATAAGGATTCTTACTGCCAGGTAAAATAATAGAACATTTTGTTGGCTAGCTATGAGAGATCTCAGGAGGAATCAGTATGGTATATTCCAATTCTGCTATCTAGATACTAGCAACTGCTTACTACAGTTTTACTGGACTCATTTAGACCCAAACAGGAAATATAAACTTGCCACTTTTGGTCTTGGAGTTTTCTTTGTGCTGTGTAGAGAAGAATTTGATGCACTCGGCTAAATGTTTTATTTGCTATGGGAATTTGCTTTGGCTAATGCCGTTTTTAAGACCTGTTGGTTCATTTTGAGGTCAAGGAACATTTATGTAAGAGTCTTCAATAACATTCTTTTAACTTGGCAAGTTGAAGAAGCACAGTGCCAATTTTTTTCCTCTTTTGAGTATTAAATTTTTGCATGGATCCTTTTGACTTTCAACCAAACAGTGAAATTGCTTTTAAAATCTGAAGACAACATCATGTAAAGACAAAGAGATGTGCATTATAAATTAGTTTCCATTGATTTTTCCCCCCCCCTACTTCCCTATTAACGAGGGTTAACTCAAGCCCCAGCACAGTATCTCAGAGTTTTTAGTGAAATGGTATACAAAGGTAAGATTTGTCGAAGCTTCCTTAAGTCCAGCTATGCGCTGTTATGATGTTGCATGCATTGAAACATTCTGGAGACAGCAGATGTGAAGAAAGGTCTCACGTTCTATCTGTGTAGCTGCTTCTCTTCACTGAAGAATCCATAGTATTCTGGTGTTTTATGTATTTCTTTTACACTTGCCATCTGTACAAATGCTCAAAACATTTGCCTCTCTCAAGTTCATAAAAAAAAAAAACCAAACACCAAAACCTCACAAAACAAACAAACAAAAACCCAAAAAACCCCCCAAACCTACAACAAAAACACTCTTTGGTAAATTCCAGATTAAAACCATCAGGTTAGGAAACATTAGAACTGATTTCTATCCTAAGAAAGACAGACTCACTCTTCTGTCACATGCAGCCAAGTGGGTTGGTTTGAAGGGTGGTTTACCTGAGCTGCCTCATGTGACTTCAAGTAATAGAAAAAGCAAATGTCTGTCCACAGAGTCCGTGTAGACATTAAATGCTCTTCCTCCCACTTCAAATGCAGTTATTTCATACTGTGTGCATGGAATTCGTGTTTGGTTTCTGTAAAGCTGAAGGCGGAGGAAAACTGGGGACACATTGCTGAGAAGCAGGATGAGATCCCCAGCATCCTCATGAGCTGCTAGTTACCAGAAGGATTTCAGGTATTGTAGAAGCACTGGAAGGAAATCCACTCTTAGTTTTCTCTTCCTCCTTCTTGCCATTTCCCTTGAAACAGAATCATATTTGTTGTTTCAGTATCCCATTGTAGTGACAGATCCTGTGTTCTGCAAATGTGAACTGTGGCTTGGAAAAACAAAAGGTCTGTAGTTCATTATGGAATGATACACTTCATGTACATTTGCTTTTCCTTTTTTCCTGACCCTGGGATTTATGCAATGATAATCCAGTCTCTGTATGTAAATGACTATGTAAAACAGCTAGCTTGTGTTGCAGGTATGGCCAGAAAATTTACCAGCTTATTTTACTGCCAGAATTACCTTGTTACCTGGACTGAAACTCAGAAAACTAGCCTTGCCACAAACTCTGATTTTAGCTAGGAAGGTAACACCTTACAGCTGAGTCTATGCAGGTAAAGACAACAGGCCAGATACTGCTCTGGCTCAGAGGTTATATGTCCCTTGCTTAGTTTGCATCCATGCAGTTTGTAGCCAAACTTTTCTTACCTAGAAAAGAATAGCTGCATCAAAACAGCTGCCTTGTTAGGAGAGCTTTCCTGAATCCTGCTGGGATGTTATGTGATAGCTGACATGGGCAAAATTGTGCTGAGGAGTGAGAAAGAACCAGGGTGAACGACCTTGTGGTAGTGTTTGTGCCAGAGCCTTGTCCCTGTTTTATTTACAAGCAGAGACAGAAGCCTGTCAGCTCAGTGGAAATAATATGGAGCTGAGCATCTTTTATCTGTTCATATAGTCTTCTTCAGTTGGCATCAGTGAACAGAGAGCTCTTAAGCATGAGAGCGCAGCCTGCAATACCTTGCTTTGGAAAGTGATAGGGTGCAAAGGGTCCACTGCTGGCCTCTGGAGCCACTCTAAGATGACTTGTGCATTTGGCTTTCATACCAAGGTTCACAAACACTACATGGGTAATCCTCTCGGAGAGATCACCTGGGCAGTGAGGCAGTGCATGCTCTCATATTCTTGTGTTGGAAGCCACACTGACAGGAGGAGTAGGGAATCTGAATTTAAAAAAAAAAAAAATAATAATAATAATTGAGATGCCTGGATTTAAGAGACTAGTTCTGAAGCAGTATGCTAAATGACTATTTGGTCAGCTCTTTCATTCTGTTGCTTCTTTCTCAAGAGTAGTAGTTTTTACCCATATGTGGTTTTTATGAACAAGAGTAGTGAGAATCAATATCTTGGGCACCTCAGTAGTGTTAGAACCTTAGCCATTTCCACTGCTTAAAATTGAACCAGCAGTGATGCATATTCAACATAGCCACTACTCAGAAAACAGCCAGTTCTATCCTTTATCCCAGTAGAATTAACAGCTGAAACTGAGAAAAGTTCAGTGCTTAATTGAAAATGCAACTTATGACATGGAATGGTTATATTGATTAGAAACTCACAAGCAACCTGGAAAAGAAGTTGCTTTTCCTTTCTTATGACAGCAGCGTAGTATTTCAGTTTTGTTTTTTGTTATGGCTGGTCAAAGTCAAATTAGGATTTCTATCATCAGGCAGTTGCTTTTTCAAACCAATCATGACACATGGAAGCTGCAAACACAGAGCAAGAGATCAAGAGTTAGGACGGTGCCTTCATACCTGAGGCAGAAGATCCCTCTAAGGAAAAACCTCCTGATACCAGATTTGAGTGACCACAGCCATCTGTGCTCCGGAGCACAACATTGCAGAGACAGTCTTGCCGCAGAGACCTCTGACTTGCACTTCTCATCAAGTCTGTGTTAGGATTTCACTCCTTTGGGTCAGCACTAACAGTTCACAGGCTTGCAGTAATTCTTCTGTAAAATCTCTTCTGACAAGCTTGCCATGACTCCTTGCTTCATTATCCCCGGCAGTTAGTGTGTAGGTGTTTGGCAGTCCTTTATCCTATATTCCCTCTTTTTACTTGCTTTGTCTTTTTCCTGTGTATGTTGTACCTTTTACCTCTAAGAGCTTTAACTGCTGTATTTTGCACTTGTTTGGGGAAGGAGGGGAAAAAAAAAAAAACACACAACAAAAGGAAAGAAAAAGATAGCAGATGTCTTTTTTGTCTTTTTGTATGAGAGAAGCCCTGGGTGGTGGAAAAAAGTTGCAATGCTCTGAAAAAATCTGCATTGACCTTGCAATATGTTTGGCCTTTGTTATCTTATTACAGTTCTTGTAGTTATACCTGGGGTGAATTAATCTATTTGTTAGCTATGTCTGACTGCTCAGGTAAATGTATTATTCAGTCGGGTAAACATTCTGACAGTCCTCTTATGCAAAGAGATGTCACCATTTTTCGTAGTACATACAAGTGTGTGGCTAAATCTTTTCACTTCTGAGAAAGGCATGTTTTGCCTTTCAATGAAGTTTAAAAACACTAGTGTATTAAGTATATTCTAGTGCCTAGCTATATCTGCATATAGACAGATACCTGTGTCTATGGTCTCCTTGGCTCTCTTCCTCCTTTTTGGAATTCTGAATTGTATTTCTTCATAGCTATTTGTTTCCAGACCTACTGATGGCTGCTTGTGATTTGTGTTTATGTACCTTACACACAAAAATGGGTATGAATCTTCTTTCAGTGTGTTCTGTGAAACCTGAGCATTTCCATTTTGAAGAAAGGTGCTGCCTTGTGCAGCAGCTGCGTGTTACTGTAGGAATAAGCAAACTTTGTGGAAATTGAGGTTTGCAAATACTTGAAAGTTCTTTGCAGTTTCACATATATAAATAAAATATGCAAATGTGACTGTCATGCTAATCCAAACCCACAGGCACAGACCTTGAGGTGGCATGAACTGGGAGAGCTGTCTTTGATGTGAGTGCTTCCTTGACTTTCTCCCTTTCCGTGGAGTATGTGCCAGATGCAAGTAGGGGTGCTCAGGTAGTGCGCCCAAACTATGGAGAACTGGTGTGTAAACAGTGAGTGCATCTGCTACGCTTACAGGTCTTCTGCCTCTGCCTGCTTGCTGCTTCTTCCTACAGTTACACTGGTCTCTGTGCCGCAAGAAGAGAATGCTGCAGATGAATTGCAGCATGTCCAGCCAACACCATGTGAAATGGAGATCATCTACTGTAAGACTTCAGTGCGAATCAGGAAAGACTTCATAGGGACCCACAACTGGAAGGGGCATAGTGTTTGTTCTAAGGTGCCAATACATTATAATCTTCTGTCTCTAGGATGAAAATCCTCATCTAATCTATTGAGTGCTACCTTAAGGCAACATTAGTGTGTGCCCTTACCACTCGTGCTGTTGGGACATGCATTCCAGCCTCAGTCTTTTTATGTATAGAAGCTTTATTCTGATTTTCAGCATGACTTTTATTCCTGACTAGTTTATACCCCTTTATTCTTTTGTCATCAACATTCTCTACCTGAAAGGTTTTCTCTTAATGATATTTTTCACAGAAACAGGATTCGAAAACGATATTGAAATCCATATCTGGATTATGCAAACGGAATCTCAGTCACCTGTTAAAATGACTCCTCCCTCCATTTGCATATTTTGTCTATCCCTTTGTTGTATCAGTGATTCTGTCACTAAAATGAAATCCCGTTAGAAGTGATTGGAAATATTATTAGAGCATTGCATGCCTTTGGCAGGAGAAGAGGGAGAAAGAGCCCACAAAGGAGTATTTTATGCACAGGATGTACAGAAGGCAGTCAACTGCTGGCCTCTCTTCTCCTCTGTCATCTGAAGGGCTGTCATGAAATTGTGTTAGTTGTTATGAAAAAAGGCTCTAGCTCTGTTTGGTTGCTCTCTGTATATGCTAGCTTTAAGAAAATCTGTGGATGTGTTGCTGATCTGGTAGTGATTTCCTGTCTGTAAAAGGAAAAATTATTATTTTTAATTGTACTGTAGTAAAAACTTATGTTGATACCACACATGGCATTTTTTTGCATATCTAGCTTTATTCCATAGAAGTTTAGCAGTAAACATTGACTACCAGAATACCTGCCCAACTGCATCTTCCACCAGATCTTTTCTGTGGTTTAACTATGAGACTTACAGTGCATCTCTCTTGTCTGGGTTCACTTTTCAGTTACCGAGTTCACTGTTCAGCTAAGCCAGATGGTTACTTCATTAGTGAATGACACTAACATACAATAAAAGCACACTGTGATACCAGAGATTTATGAAAAAACACCTTTCTGTAATTTCAAACCATTTTGTCGGATGCTATAGGTGGTTTATTTACTTATATGATGTACTTCGAGTAAAACAGGCAAACTTCTTTCATTTATACCAACATCAATCTGGAACAAGGCAAAGAAATTTACAGTGCAGCTCCACTGAGTTTAGGTTCAGCAGATGTTCCCTAGATGTAGGCCAGGGAAATCAATAGCAGTTAGGTGCGTTGCTGTTGTTCATCTGGACTTTCCTATTCTATGGAGAGGATGCTCACTATCCAGAATCACAAGGTAAAAATGCTATTGTAAATAAAGGTAAATTACAGCTTCAAAAACAGTATTTCTCTGTACAAATAGTGTTTTGCACCTTTCTCTGTTAAACCTTCTAAATACCAGTTTTCAGTTGAAATTCAAAAAAGGAGAGAACATCATAGCCCAACCTATACCCTCACTGGTCCTCTTTGTGGTTTGGATTGAGTTTAGTGTTTGTAACCAATTCCCAAAACATATTTGCTTTCAGTTCATTCCAGTGAGTTGTACAGCTCTCCTGAAGTTCAAGGGGGAAAAAAGAGATGGAGGGGAAAAGGGAGGCTTGCTGAAGACACCATGCACTTCTTGGTATTTCAGTAGCTCCTTGAATAAAGGGTTGTTTTAATTTTTCTGGATGGGTCAGTTCTAGTTTTCTTACAGTGATGGCAAGGGAACTTAGGTTCTTGAAGGAAAAAACCCCAACTATATCTTTTCAGACTAAATAAAGTACATAAACTTGCTAAAGACACTGGCTGTCTGAGCACATTAAAATTGCTGCTGCACAGTTTCCACTGCTGCTTTTATCAACTCTAGCTAGCCTAAGCTAGCACAGGTATGTATGTTAGCAGGCAGAGCTGCATGCTGTGCCTGCCATGTGCATGCATCTGTACAGTTCTGTCAGGCTTCCAATATTTTTCAAACTGAAATGAGCAACTTTCCAAGTATTTTGTGGCACCCTGGCACACCTTTGCTCAAAAACACTGACAGAGTGAAGTGCCTTTTACTGTTTAATATACCCTTCTGAGCCAGCTGCATACGATTTGCCATTTTCTTCCTGAAGCAGGGTTTGGGGAGCTTTTGCAGTAGAGGAGAGCTCTGCTTTGAGGTGCAGCGTCACTGCCCAGAAGAGGGCCCCCCTGCCCAAAGCAGCCTGAAGGTAGGTTTCCCGAGCAATGCATTACAAGTTTTCTTTCTCATGCTGCGAGCCAGGAATGATGTACCTGATAACGCTACAGTGGCATAAAACCCAATCATTTTTCAAGAGGCGTTTAAAAGATGAGCTTTCTTTTCAATGAGATCGAGTTGCAGTTTGTTTTGATTGTTGGTTTGTTTTAAGAAATTAATTTAGAATTAAAGATAAAATTAACTACTTGTTGAGTAGAAATAATATTTGAGTAGTCCATGTCGGCTGACAAGTTTTCAAGAAAGTCAAACTGCTGAATTGGTGCAGGTCTCTGGCTCATCACCCAAGCTTGGTGTTTGCTAGCAATGTACCAGTTTTTAGACGTGAGTCTCCTCTGCAGGAACAGTGTTTCCTTCACCTGATTTATTCTGTTGATTCAGTTTAGTCCAAAAACCTGATTCATTCACAGCTGAGGAAACCAAATGGAGGAGAGGGAGCTTGCAAAGTAGGCATGCTGCTTTTAGAGTTCGACTCTAGGACTAAAACCAAGCCATTATGTACCAGTGCTAAAACTGAAAAACAGAACAATAAAAAGTGATTAGTTCACTGATTACAGACAATGCTTTATTTAATAAATCAGTTTTCCATTGCAAAACATAGTTAAGAGGTCTTGTTTATTCATCTTTTTTAACAGTTTTAAGGTTTGGCAGTATTAAGTTTTTCAATATACTTTATTAAAAGAGTAATCATTCAATTTAAAATTTATTTAGAACCTTATTAATTATGTGATACTAAAATGGCTGTATAATGTATTCTGGTCATTGAAAAGCTCACTTCAGAGCTTTTATTTGCATGTCTTAATGGTTACAAATGATGAGTTAATCTTTTTTATTATAATAAATATAATTTGCAAATACAAACCAAGCTCTAAAAAATCCTCACTCTAAAGAAAGGTTCCTTGTTTTTGAATGAAAATGGTGTTTTAACCTCTGATGAGCTATAATAGGTCCTTTAGTAAAACTCTGGAGTACTGATCATATAGTAGAAGTTAATCCTCAGCAAAAGGACACCTTTGTCTCTGCAGCAGGTGTTTGCAGGTGCTAGCAATCCCACATCTGAAGAGAATTAAAATTTCAGCATCAGATCCGATTGTGTACTATCTCTGTGTCACCTCCTTTTCATTTGCAGGTCCCCTCCTTGGTACTGCAGGGATACTTTATGCATTCAAGCTGTAATAGCTTACTGTGATTGTAATTGTTACATTATCTGTCTCTTTTTAACTTCCCGTTTGTCTTTGATTTGGGATAATGAATTCACTAATCAATCCAAGCTGTGCTGGACTTTACTCCTTAGGTATAAGTTTTAGCTTGAATGGATAACCCGGGAAACTGGAGTCTGTTTCCTACTGATTAGGTTCGCCAAAGGTACCCAGATTTCCATTGAAATCGCAGCATCTCTGTGCCTGAGCTCTGAAGTGAAGAACCTGAAAACAGGAGGACCTTCTTATCCTCATTTTCATCCATGTTAGTAGCTTTTCTGCAAGTATCACTAGCAAGGGTGTTACTAATTTGAGTGACTTAAGAAAGTAAGAAACTGAGCTGAAGGATCAGAATTGTTTCATTTAAGTAGGCCAATCTTGAGCTAAGTGTGATCTGATCTGTAGGTTTACTGATTAAGTATTTAACCTTTTAATATTTAGCACACTCAATAAATTTTGGTGTGTATAATATTTATGAAGAAAAGATCCCCATTACATTAATGATGCACAAATATGAAGGAAATGACTGACTCTTTTGATATCTTAAAAGACAAAAAAAAAAAATAAAAAATATTAGAAATGTCTTCTGGTTTTCCTAAAGAATTATAAACATAAGAGATTGCTTCTTGCTTAAAATATTTCTTTACTGATTCTTTTTGAACATACTGCATTAGGATTTTTAATTGAAATGCTGACAGGAATGGTGCAATTGTAATGGTTCTATAGAGTAATAGTGCCATTAATAACATGCTGTCGACACATAAAGCGTCAGGCAAGCCTGCCTGCAACCGTTACTTCCAGTGGGAAGCACTGTTGTAACTCACTCTCTCCAAGACCTTTCAAATGTGCTGCATTGAAATGGAGTCTCTGTTATGTGCACACAGGAATAAATATTGCCTCATTTGGAACAGCCTATGAGAAATTATATTTGATTTATTTCAAAACTCAGCGGAAAGTTTACTGTTGGAAGGGAAGGCTTAACTTTTTAGTAATAATCTTCCTGTGTCTCCCAAATATGTTAAATGCTAACTCATGGAAATGATCTGATTTTAAAATTACTGTGGTCGTTCTTTGGTTGTTTTCTGTTGTATTTATCATTAGAGGAACAAAATAGGGGTAAAATTGTGTTTAAGAATATCCTCCTAAGTAAATATCTATATCTATTCAAGAAGGCGGCATACATCACCCATGAATAAGTGATAGGCAAATCTGAAAATATTTTTCTGATCACCACTTAAGATGTGGAATTTTCAGGTACTGATCCAGTTATACAGATTATAACCCAGATCTTTGAAACTGTCATGCTGAGATGAGAAGCGTGAGAACAAGCTAGTTCCAGAAGGATTTAGTACTGCCTGCTCTTTAGCTGTGAAAGTGATGCTGTGATTTGTAGTCTTTCTCTTGAGATATTGTGGGGCACCCAAGATCAGTTTCCTGTCTGAGTCACTCTAGACAAGTAGGTAAGTCAGTAGATATTCTGACAGTTTCCAAAATGAAAATAAATTATGTCAGCACAAGTTTGTTCAGGTGAAAAAGGGGTAGAGTAGAAGATGCAGCAGAAGGCAACAGAAAGACTGGTTGTCTCAGGTGGGAGGGAGCGAGGAGATGGGCGGGTAGCCAGGCAAGAAATGACCAGTATGACAGAAAACATTTGGAGGTGAAGCACTTGCACCTATGTGCTCTTCTCTTCTGTGTGATCAGCGATGGAGACAGGAACTGATGGAGAGAAGGGGAGTTTTATTCTGATTAATTTGGTCCATGGAACTTAACTGTGCTAAATACTGTGTTGGCTGATGTTTTGACTTAACAGAACTGCTGTGATCCCTTATAAAGAGTGATTTTGCTTTTAGGCGGTGGTAGAGTGTGACTGTGACAAGGAAGGTGGCCATCAGAGCTGTCTGAAGAAGGAGAAACTGTGCTTAAATCTGAGTGGATCTGTAGCCCCAATTCAGTGCTGAGTTTACTCTGCTCAGTACACCGTTCATTGGTGTATGGGAGAGTTTCTGCCAGGCTGATTCTTAGTGGAGAGGGTGGATGTGGAGCAGCATTTGTTGGATTTAGCTTTGGCATAGGGAGAGTGGTGTTTCAGTGGCAGCCTACACTACAGCAGATGGGGAGTATGCTTTTGGAGAGGTGGAGTTTCTCCCAGGGTGAAGGATTTGTCTTTGGCCACAAAGCTAGTGCAAGCAGATCCTATTTAGTGCAGCTCATATGCTTGCAAATCTTGCATTTATGAGAAGGAATTAGATTCAGTTCCATGGCTGTCATCATCTCTCTATCCTGTTTGAGCACTGACTACAGAGAACAGGATGGGATCATGATATCACTAAAGCAGGGCTAGCATAATGTTGGTGTTTGCTCTACTTCCTCCCTACTGCCTTGGTTTGCAGATGTTTAGAATCCATCTACTCCCATTTTCTGGAGTACAGAAATATCTGTGTGACTTAAGTGTTGCTTTAATGATCTTTCTCTGCCACTGAATATACATTAATTCATTACTTGATAAGGCATACCTGACTATGAATGAGGCAATAAAAATATGCCGTCTCTTACCATCATGTGAGTAAATCTAAGTGTCAGTCAATTTTAAATTGCAGGTTTTATTTCTTAACAAGTAATGTTTCATGTATTAAGGATGTGAACACTTTTCTGATTACCGTGAATCTATTTTCTTACCTAGTGTCTCTAATTTAAAGCAAAGTTTCCAAGCCATTCCAAGCAATTTTCTAACCTCTGTTAGAACATTTAGCAAATGCAGTCTACAGAAGCAGTTACCTCAGCCAGAAAAGATATTTTCATCCTTCCACAGCACAGTGTTTTTACCACTCTCCAGAAAGAACACAGAAACTAAATCTTGTTGCAAGGAGGCAAAACTATAATGGTCGAACAGGCAGTGAAAGTTTTACCCTTCTGTCTAGCTAAAGTTTCTTAAGTAACAATTATTTAAAGCACTGATACTTTGCTGTGAAAGGGGACTCTCTGAAGTGCTGTCATTCACAAGTCTTTGTAAAACAAATTAATACCTTGGGAAGAAAGCTATGTCAGCTAAGGAGGAAAGAGAAACTTGGTAAGTGACTTTTAGTCAGTGTATTTCTCTGACTTCCAGGTCAGCAGGACAAAGAATGTGCCTGAGAGTTAGACTTACAAATTGTATGAAAAAAATCTGTGGCCAGAGGAAGAAAAAGAGAAGGAAGGAGATGATAACTGTTGGAAGTAAAGAGCAGCAGTTTGATATGTATGAAAAAGGGAGCAAATAGATCATGAGTAGATACAAGGTGCTCTGTATTTGTTCTTATATAGGATGATATCAAGCTTAAATCATTTACATATCTCAGAATTATGTAGAATACAGTTCAAGACTTAAAATTAACTCCAAAAATTCAGTACCTGTTTCAGACTTTTATTAAGCTTCAGTTAGAATTAATTTAGCAAGTTTTGTCTGGTAGGCCAATAATTAGCGTAAGCCCATAATTGAGTGAAGATTTCAGAGAGAGTTTTTGTTGATTTTTTTTTTTTTTAATAGAAGTAATTTTCTGTAGTATTAAATCATCTCATTCTTAAGATCTACCGTTATATGTGCCTGTAGATTACAAGTGAATGCCAGATATCAGTGAATGGTCAAGAATTTCCCCTTGCTATGGAAGGAGAGATATGATGTAGCAAAGAGATAAGATTTGGCTTCAGAAATACAAGTGTCATCAAGTGCGGTTATATACTATATCTACCTGTGTTTAATCTGAGCATAAAGATTTTCTCATCAGGACAAAACCACTGATTTCCAAGCTGGAACTGGAGCTGGCTTAAGCCCTGCCAGCTTGGAATTGCTTGAAACCTAAAACACACTTTCAGTGTCTGTCCATGAGCACATCTGTAATTTTACATGTAGGACAGTTTCCAGGGGCCAGAAGACTGAATACTGCTTATTGTCAGGCTTGAGCTGGTATACTTGAGGGGTGCTTTTGATGTCTTGTTAATCGTTTGACTGGAAGATATGTTTCTGAAGGTGAGCAATGACCAGGTAGGTAGTTCTGCCTTAAGTGCAGCAGAGAGAGATTTCTCAGATTACTTTTCCTCATATCCATACTGTATGACTGTTTGTCTGGGACTTCTGTTAGACAAGACCTAACGTATCCTCTCAATCATATCAGTTAGTTACCTGATACTAGGTTAAGGCTTTTACCCCAGGACTTCTCTGTTCTTGAATTTTTTCCTGATCTGGGTGGTTCTTTTGTAAATCTTGAAGTTTGGGTGGGAATTCTGCTTCTGAAAAGTTTGGGCATTTGACATGCACACACACAAATTTAATTAAAGGTGGTTACTTAACCTTGTTCATGAGGCCACACATAAAAATATGGATTTGACTGGAGCTTGAGGAAGGAAATTTCAAAGACTAATACAGTTTACCCAATGAGTTTCAGAAGGATTTTTGAGCACTTTTGAAAATTTCAGATTAAGTTGACTTTAGTAGCCTCTACTCCTCTCCCTCTCCCCCAAAAAAAGTATTAGCGTTTGAGAAATAAGGCCCTTTGTAGTGAAAATGTTCCCTATCAAAACCTGTGATTCCATACTACAGCAATAACTGATTTGGGATTAGCTAAATCCATTAAACAATGGATTTAAGTGTGGGAAACTGAGCAAAGTAAATTTAAGCGAAGTTCATGATGATATGTGTAAAAGAATAGTCTACACAGGTTAACTTACTGTGCATAAAAGTGTCCAACACAGCATGTTTCTGATGACCACAGAGGTTGTGCTGTCCTTAATTAAAATGACTGAAACGAATTCTCTCTCTGAGATTGAGGTGATGAAATTAGAAGACATATTTAAAAGGATTAGTGTTAAGTGTCCAAATGGACGTAGTGGATAGAAGGAGAACTTGCTCTTTTCCCAGACTATCACAGCCCATAGGTATTGGTCTTGTGTTCTGGCAGATCAGGGAAAGAACATGTACAGAATGGTGTTGATTCTGTAAGTAACCATGAAGCAAGATAAAATACTGAATGAGACCTGGGGTTTTAAGTTTTATCTTTGTGCTTGTAAAATGGCAGTATTGAGTAGCATACTGAAAGTTGGAAACTGTTTGGAAAGTTTTTGTTTGTTGAATGCTGCTAAGCAGAACTATTTGGAAAGGCAGCATAAAGTAGCATTCTGAAATAATTCCTGCCTTTGCTCAGCACAGCCAGTCATTGAAGCTGCTGTTTAAGGTGAGAGAGAACCAGAGATACAGCAGTGTGGCCACATCATGAATGGAAGAGTACAAATTAACGTCTGCCTAAGACCTAACTCAATATCTGAAATAACCTGGGAAGTGGATAAGAGAGAGAATTCTTTCCACACTAGGGACTTGGCTTGATTGCTGGAACTGGCTTTCCATGCTCTTGCCAAAGATAGCAGATGATTTTTAATGGCCCCACCTATTTAGGATTGTTATTTTATGTCTCATCCAATAAAGGGTAGAATAAACCGTGTTCTGTTTCAGGAAAATACAACAGGCATGGTAAATGCTTCCAAAGCTAACAATTTGTTAGAAAAATAACCGTCTTCTGGGGAGTAGCAGACTCTAACTCTTTATTAGTCTAACGCTTGCATAATGTGACTGTTACTAATTTCATTAATATTTATTGTGCCAACTAGTTATGAAACATATACCATCTTCTTCTGTTTGTGGTTTTGTTTTGTTTTGGTTTTTTTTTAATGTTTTTGTATGGCTTTATATTCCATTAAAAATTCCATATTTCGGGAAGATGACACTCAAGGGAGGTCCTGGTTAGCTGTTGAGAACAAAGTATGCACCAGCGTCAACTCTCTTCGCCCGTACAGCGGGACCATGTGGTTATCTGGTCTGTAATGGTAGTGTGTTACCACACTCACCAGTGCCACCGTTCCTGACTGGCTGCTCATAGTCCGCACCTAATGCTGCCTCTGACTTGACCCACCATCCCATACTGCACCCTTGTGTGGGCACGGTTTAGGCAAAGGCTATCCCTGTTCCTACCCTAGAAGATGCTTTGGAGGTCATGACGTCCAGGGTGTATCAGTACTCTTCCAGTATTCTCATAGTAGATCCAGAGCCAGTGGACTTGATCTTACTAGGTGTTATGTTTTGATTCCTTTATTCATTCATGATACATGTGCTGTTGCGTTTCCTTGTAAGTTGTGTTTCAAGTAAAATTGAAGTGGCTATTTTGCTTCCCCCATGTCAGAAAGTTTCAGTTGTAATAAAAGCCAAAAAAGCAAAAACGCAAGACCTAAAAAAGGGTGGTGTGTGTGCTACTTCCACTTTACATCCAAGTAGATCATAGCTGGGCTGTTGCTTAGGAGCTCTTCTCCTCATACTTTTTGGCCTTTTCTGTGTTTTATAAACTGCAGAACTAGCAAATAAGCTGTCTGAAGCATAAGTGTATTTTTAAAAAACCCAAGGCTCTTCAAAAAGCATTTGTTTGCTTAGAGGCTTAGGTGATTTTGCCTGAAGAACCCCTGTTAATAAAACTATCAGATGTAAACAGCAAGTTTTATACAGTGTTTCCGCAGTTTATATTATTGTATAATTAAAATATTGGGGTTTAGATTTGTTGAATTTACAGTATTATTGTATAAACTTGCAGCGGGGAGGCTTCTGGAGTGGTTTCCAGCATTTGCTACAGAATTGCACTAGCATTCCTAGTCCTACAGAGAGCCTGAATTCAAACTGGCACACACAGAGTTAATGAAAGCATTCTTGAATTTTGATTTTTTTTTTTTTTTTGTGAAAGAGTTTCTGCTTTGCAATAGCCATCTTTATTTGCAAGGCATGCATGGTTAGAGCCTTCTCGGTGTCCTTGCAAGAGCAGCCCCCAAACCAGCCAACTCGTTGATTTAGAGCCTATGGTATTATTACTGTCCCCAGACTCCAGCCAGCATCATGAAACCACAAGAGTCAAACAAACAATAGGATTTGTTGGGTAAAAAAGATTTTTCCTAACCCTGAAAGATGTCATTTGTTGTACTTCAGAGATTAATGGGGAGGGAGGAGAATTCCACTGCTTTAAGTCCAGTCTCAAGGGAATGTAAGAACGTTTGTCTTTTGTCCTCTGAAGCAGGATGACTAACTGTTTCGGATAAAGCAGACTCAGTTGCTTGGGACAGCTTTACAGACTGGTAAATACAACTCCCAAAAGTAGTTTTCACAACTGCCTCAAAGTTGGTAGCCAAGACATTCCTGACTACCTAAGGATTGCTTTGTCCATACAATTCATAAAATGAACTGTGAGACTAGCAGGGAGCCCCCATCTTAACAATGCCTGTAGGAACTCCATCTTTAGCTAAAACCTAGTGGCACTGATTTGTGTTGTGAAGTTCAGTATGTAGGAAGTGTGGTGTGACTTCATCTCTTCATCTTCTGAAATGAATTTCTGCTTGTCCTGTACTCGTCTCGCACATTGGTTAAAAGCTAACGTGTCTTTCCTGGTATTGTGTACTTTTAATAATCTACTGTAGACTATGTAACTCAGAATTGTTTGGAGGTTTCCAAAACTACTAGGATATCCTAGCAAAGTTTTGGCTTACATGACATTATTTGAACATTTCCCTGGAATTTTTCTGAAAACTTAAATAGAAGTAAGCAGATACTTATTTTGTGTTAAATAAAAGAAAATAGTGTTCCCAGAAGCAAATGTAGTCTGAAAACTCCTGTCATGTTAATTAAAGGTAAACATTATTAAGTTTTTGTATAGTTCAAATGAAGTATCATAAGTGATTCTCATTGCAACTGAACATCCAAGAAGAATTTCAGCAGCTTAAAGCAAGCTGAAAGTATTAGTGTTTGGCTTCAATTTTGTCTTCTTAAAACTTCTAATTGCTTCTTTCAGTTGTCTAAAATTCATGGAACATGAAGGAAATAGGTGACAACTAGCAATAACTTCAGTGAGATGATGCTTAAAAGAGTCAGCCTTACCAGAGCTTTTCCTATCTTAGAAATGTGGAATTGAAATTTTTAAAACATTTCTATTGTATGTTAGGAACCAAGGGCTGCAGTCGATTTCCTTAGTATGGAGTGCAGATGAGTAATTATGATACCGTCAGATAAATGTTTTTCATTTCTACCAGGGTGACTTTTCCCTCATGGTCTCTGTGTAGACAATTAAGTTGTTAACAGTTTCACTGCTGCATCAGGCATTTAGTAGAATCATGCAGCTGTTAAGTCATACAAATCTGAAGATCTTACAACCTAAAACACTTTAAAATAATGCTAAAACATTGAAAACAAACCTTTCAGAGTTGTAGAGGGAAAGACATTGGCAAGGTATGCTCTCTGTCTTATAAAAATCTTGAAAATTTAAAGGTACCAATAAAATCTTTAGAAGAAAAAAAAAAAAAGAAAGAAAGAAAAGATTGGCATAGGATTCTGGTGTGGAACCAGAATTTTTTGGCTGTGTACAAATCGTTTCAAAGCAACATTTGGAAAAGTCCTTTGTAGCATTTTTATTGTGTTTTTCTTCATCAGTTTCATTGCCAGAATAATTTAATGTGGGCTGAATACTTGGTCTCTCTCATTCTCTTTAAGTTCTTTGACATGAGCATCTCATCTCAAAAAAAAAGGCAACTTTTATCTGTTAGACAATTCAGGCTCTTTTTTTGGAGCTTAATGGCAGCAACTCTAATGTGCTGTAATCCAGACAGATTTCTGAAGGCTTCAGACCAAGTCTATACATCCTGTGGCTCAGGAATCTTTTTACTGCTTCACCGTGGCAAACAGAGATGCCTATTCCCTACTTAGGCAGTGGTGATTAGTGAGGGTGGCAGAAGAGAACCTGACTTTGAGATATCCCAGGAGCAACAGACCATAGTAAAACCACTTAAATGTCAGTGGTTAAAGTGGTTAGTGATTCATATGGCACCAGACCCAGTTATAATTTGGAATTTCTGCTGAGAAATTTTATATTTTTTAGGAGTAGAAGGGTTGCATTAGTAGAACAGATAATTGTCCATCTGGCCTAGTATATATCAGTTCTGGATGCTTTAAAGCAAGGTGTTAATCTTCCTTTCCTCAATATACTGTTAATTATCTAACACTGTAGCCATGGTGGGATTGGAGCAGAGAGGATTTCTTTCTGATCCCAGCTGGTGATCAGCTTATGCCTTGATGATAAGGATTGATAGCCCCAATAATTCTTATATAAGCTAACAGCAGTTGATATTTATTCCTTTTTGTGACAGAACTTATGTTTTGCAGATATCAACCAGATGAGGTGGAATCATAAATATTCCAGCAGCTTTTAGAAATTTGCTAACTAGTTTGTCTCAGTAGTCTAATTCACTCTTCTGCAAGTCCTGTAAATTTTCTTAAACCACAGCTCAACTGATCCTCTCGCACAATAGTAAGATCTGAATCTTTTCAGCCATAATGAATAAAGTACTATTATGTCTAACAAGATTGACCCCAATCCTCCCACACATGACGTGCAGCACTCCATCTGTATAAATTTCAGTAAGTCATATTCCTCTTCGCTCTAAAAAGTCTCTAATTTTCTGAGTATACCCAGCTCTGAAATTTTTGTGGATAATGTGAGTAGTCACCTTGAGCATGAGCACTTCTTTTATTTGCTGGCTCAGTTCAAGAATTACATAGAAAAGTTGTGATGTCTCTTTGCGGGTCTGCAAAGACTCCAGGTTGCAATTTTTTTTTTTTCCACAGATGCCTTCCATTGGTCTAGAAGAATCATTGGTAGTTGGGATTAAATATTTTGGATTTCAAGGCTGGGATTTCTTTACAGAAGCAAGCTCTTGCTCTCCCCTTCTAATTTAACTACTGCTTTCATTTCCTCCTGCTTTTTTGGATTCCCTCCAGTCTAGTCTTAGCAGCAGCTGTGGCCAATGTTCATTAAGCTCATTTTGTAAATCATTTGTGCTGTATCCCTTTTTGAATACTGAAATAACATTCTGATCACAGTTGTCTGTTCCAGATTAATAGGCAGTATGTCTGGATAGGGAGTTTTCTTGTGCTAGGATGTGAATGAAAAAACAGAATTTAGTTTTGTCTCATTTGTGCTTTCTTCCTCACAGTGCCTTTGGAAAGCCAAAGTTAATGCCTGCCTTATCTCTGAGGGAATGTAGAGTTGGACAAAGCCACATGTCATTGGAATCTAGCATTACCCTGACTATGCAAGAGAAAACCAAGATCAAAATGTTGGTTTGTAGCATTGGCAGCACCCACTTCAATCTTGCCTTAGGTCTTTGAGATCAAAAGAACGAACTGTCAGTGACAGCCATACCTGAACTGTCACTTCACAGGCATGCTTCCAGCTCTCTAAAGGAGATCAAAGAGGCAAGAGAGAAACCTGGCTGTCTACATCTTGGAAACGACACAAGTGAGACAATGTGGTTGTAAAGTCTATGAGCCAGCCATGTGGCACTCCTGTGCCTGGCCTTACAAGTATTCAGTTTAACATAGCGATGCTACAAAAATGCCTGGAAAGGAACTGTATGATGTGGCACGTTTTACTGTGACATTTATTTGCAAAGCAAGGTGTCTGACTGCAGGAGGCTCATAGGGGAATACCCATGTTAAAACAGAGACAGAGGAATTGTTGAGAAGAATGTAATGCCAGAACTCACAGCATGCACCCTCCTAGCTCATGGTAACTACAAAGTAAAAGATACTTGCTTAAACCACACTCTGGATAATGAAGAGAATGAAACAGAGAATAGCTTTTAGTTTGCTTTTTTTTTTTTTTTTAAGTTGATATTTGTAACAAAATGAGAATGTCCATATTGATGGTTATCATGTCTCACCTGCGGGCAATAGCCTCTTAGGGTGTCCTCATAAAGTTCCCTGTAAATATGCAGTAATCCCTCCAGACTTGTGTCTGTAAATCCCACATATCTGGTTCTGAACCAGGTGTTTATTTCTTGCTTGTAAATCGTTGCAGATGGACCTGATTTTAATTCCTATGAGTGTTGACAGACTCTTCTGACAGGCACTGTTTGGCTTTCTGATAGAAAAGAAAAATGGTTACCATTTCTTACACCTTACCATTTTCTGTATTTCACTTTTATGTATTGCAAACTCAGTCCCAGGAAGCCTGATCCAAACTGAAGCAGGATTTCCATCATGGCCCAAGTCCATATCATGTTCTTTTCTTTCCATGCTTTTGGTGAAACCAGTGTTCAACGGAAATTGTAAAATCCATTGTGAATTTGTCCCATGGCTGTATGGAGGTGTCTCTGATACTGCATGCAGCCACCCAGATGGGAAGTGTGATGAACACTTTTCCCTTGAGTATTTCATCTGCTCTGCTACATGCCGGTAACAAACTGCATGGCTGCTTCAGTCATTGCCAGTCTGATGCCAGTGAAATACCATCAACCTAATCGTTAGGTAACCTAATCGTATGCTTTCCATCTCTGTAAAATACTGTTTTTAAATCCATTTAACTCATAATGAAACCTGGTATTGTTTGTACCTAGTTTTTTCGGTCCTTTGCTTTCCCTTCTGTCCTCAAATAAGAACAACATGGGAGGCCTTTAATTTTCTGCGTCAGAACTGGAGATGGGATAAAATGTAAACTTGTTTGCCTTTTTCCAGCATGTGTTGCATTCACAGACTATGAAGAATCTTTGTTCTACCAGGGCCATAGTAACCATTGCCAGATTTTGACTTGATGGACCAATTTTCATTTTCACTGCTATTATCAGACTGGAAAACAATCCTTTTATATGCCAAACCTGGCCCTCATTCCAATTGCTACTAGGATTGGCAAACATTCCAGGAATCTCATGTTCTGACTTAATTCCAACATTCCCCAGTGATTCAGTTATTTCTTAGAAAAATATGTTCCATTTGAAATTAAGCACTGGCCATGGTAGTGTGCATTTCTGTAGCAACTTTCACCCTGAAAGATCCCAGCTTATGTTCTGAACTGTATATACTGGACCACATCCTCCTTGGCCCAGATATTTTGATGTGGCCAGTGGTGTTTCCACCAGGGTGGCCACTTCTTCAACAGTCTTGTTAGGGCTGGGACACAGCGGGAAAGTGAGACTACACGGCGCTTTGGGAGAGGAAGCAGAAATCTTCTGAAAACGAAGACGGGGCAATATGAGGCTAACCTCTCCCTCCCCTCTCTGTTTGATAAGTGCAAGATGTTCCTTGGCAATTACACATGATGAAAACTGCTGGTTTATCTCACCCTAGGTCAGCAATCTCCCTCTTTGTTTTAATCGGATGTATGGGTGTTTAAAGCACTGTTTAAAATAAAAACCTAAGCTTCCCGAACTTAGCATCCTCCAAAAAGTCGAGTCATCTGAAAGTTGGGGGTTTGTTGGGAATGTGGCCTTTAGAGAGTAGAATCAGCTGTAAAGGAATAAGCTATTCTCCTTTCAGAGTGAGCAGGGCCATGCTTTTCAGGGTGCCACCTTCAAATTTCAGGTGCTTGTTATCCAACCTAATGGGCTTGGAGGGTCAGTGCCTGAGCTTAATATTCAGAGAATGTTTTTCTTGTTTACAAAACCAGGTTATGCTGCCTCTGAATAGCAGCATTTGGCAGTATAAGTCACTGTTAAGTGAGTATCAGATCAAGTGACCTTGGAGTTGTTATTTAATGTTATTTGCATGATTGGAAGTTTGCCCTCATGAAAACTTGAGACAACCTTTCTGGGTTGTGTAATGCTTTGTGAAACTTTTACAGATATAGCCAGGGTAGGAGATAGGGAAAGTGTTTGGGTTTTGCTTGTTTGTTTGTTATAAAAAAAGGTTAAATTTTCATATATGGGTCGGATAGGAATCTTTGTTCCTTTTCTTTGAGGTCATATTTCCATTCTTTTTGGTGGTGTTTTTCAGCATATTCACTTGACTTGCACATGTGGAGTAAGGTCTGAAAGGCAGCTAAAGAGACAAACTGACAAAAGTTATGCATACATATCTTATTTTTGGTCTGTGCCCATCTAGGATGGGAACATGCTAATACGATAGTCAGTAGGTACTACAGGGCTGGTCTTTATTTCTTCATCCTGATTTCTCTCAGGTATACAGGAAAAATGCCTCTTGTCGTTTATAAATAGTAATTTCCTTGACAGGCTTCAGCTATAAAAAAAGCTTCTTATGTGCAAACTACTTGTATATTTAGGCAGATTGATGCATCTATTTATCCTGATATGAACACGAGGTAAAACATTAAAAGGTTTACAGCAAATTATGCCTTTCTTCTCTGATTTAGATGAATGACTCTCATCACTTAAACACTTATGCTTTCAGCTGTACAATTTGCAAGGACTGGCAGTATACAAAAGAAAAGTAACATTTGTTTTATGTGGAAAGTTAGCTGCTCTTAGAATCAGCTCTAGTAAAGCTGGAAAAAATGATAATGATATTTTCATAACACAGTTAAAACTGGGCCAGCCTAGGTGGCACCATGCTTTCACGCACAGTGCCCATAAGCACACACTACCAAATTGTATGGAGCCTGATCACGCTGCTGGAAATGGGAGGGAAATCAGGGCAGAGCTGATTCCAGCTCTGTTGGTAGGTCTACAGTCTATCCACACACACTGGGTCACAGAGTGCCTTTTATTTGTGATCAGTGATGAAGCTAGAACAGATCTGTGAACTGGTGAGGATCTTCAAAAATATTTCAAGACTGAAGGGTCACTTTTTAACAATCACACATTATATCCTTAAGGGGATAATGGAGATCATTTACAAATCAATACAAATATTTTGTTTCTCTGCTGCTTTAGAAATTCAGTGTCCTTATTCACAATGTGAATTAATAAATTCCCATAAATCTAGAGAGTAACATTTGAAGACTTTGCATATTCATGTTCCTTATGCAGAGCAGAGTCCCCAGCCAAGGTGGTGGGAGTTTTGTTAGAGGACTACAGAAGCAAGTCTCTGTGCAGCCAGCTCGAAAGCAGCCAGCCCATGGATACTGCTGGACAAAGCTGCACAGCGCTCAGCGTAGCAAACTACACCAGCAGGAAGCTTTGACGCATAACGTTGTTATTACTGTCTTTGCTGAAGTATGAAGCACATGCTTAGTATAGTCTTCATCTCCTCTCCCTATAACCAAAGTCTTTGGGGATATTGCTACGCTTGGGAGAGATTTCTACACAGCAGTCTCTGTATTTTATTTGGAGTGGTTAACTGGAAAGAGGCTTGCTTCTGAGTACAGAGAACCATGTTACAGAGAGACATGTTAGCTTCCAGCATCTACAAACATGTTGCTTGTCTTTGCTAAAACCACATCCCTAGCTACTCACTAAAAGGCCCTTTTCAGTAGAAGTATTGCAAACATGTGAGCTATCAGCAATCCTGCTTTTCTCTAACATTATTCCTATTGGTCCAGGAGAAACAGGAGCTTGAATGGCAGATCAAATATGGATTAAAGTGTTGCCTACCACTTTCTTGTGTGTGCTGCTATTGTTCTCAGACCTAATACCTCCCCGTAGCTTGAGAATGAATATTTTATGATGGTGCTCTCTGAAATGCAGCCATCATGTGTCCTATATGGTGAACTGTATAGTGTTGAATAAACCAAGGCATGGCTAAAAGACTTGCAAAATTCTACAGGGCTCGAGATTTTGATATTCTTTTCTGTTTTGTTGAGACTGCCATTTTTGGTGAGCTGTGCTGCAGGTTGTAAATCTTTACAGCTTTAAAGCTTTCTTCTCTGGAACATTATAGTTACAGCTTTCGGTCTTTTTCTGTTTGTCTTTTGTGGGATGTTGAAAAGCATTTTCTGGTGCTTGTAGTAGATGAGATGCCCTTTGAGCTGTCCTTTGGAGGTTTATCCTTGTTGCACAAATTCATCAAATTAGATATTACTTGTTCATAAAACATGATAGTGAAGAACTAATCCCAGAAAGGAGTTTGAGCGTTTTGGTGTACTCACGCCAGAGGTCAGGGCAGGTGATACAGTTGTAGATGAGTGTGTGGGGTAGGTAGGCTAACCTTGTTACTTTTTCCTGTCTCATTAAAACTGTTGAGTTTTCATCACATAGGCCTTGTGGTTAAATTTAAATTGACCAGAGCCCTCTGTGAACAGAGTAGCATTTGAAGCAGAGCAGGGGTAAGAAGCTCCTACTAGTGGGATGCTGACAGTACAGTATCCAAGCAGGATGGAAACTGCAGACTTCTTGCATCCTGTTCTTTGAAGGCAGCACATAGTTAAGACCCAGCTGCCACCATCTAATGGGCTGTTGGGATGAAGGTAAAGTGTCTGGAGGGTATGTGACTTGTATCAATAGCTGCTGCAGCAGGATACAGCATCCCTGCACACAAGAAAATGACCTCATTTATCTCACTGAAACCATTACAACTTCCACTGTCTGTAAGACAGGCTAATGGGAGGGCCTTGCCAAAAGCAGTTACTGAAAGGAAGGTAGTAGTGGTGACAGAATAGGGAAGAAGTTTCTCAGAGCCATTGGCTCAGGTATGAAATGGCAACTGTTAGTGAATGCTCTTGCTCCTGGAACTGCCTATAAAGCTACCTTGATAGCCATATTGTTTTCTTTGTTCCTAATAAAGGGGTTTGTAATGCAAGTTTAAAATATCATCCTCCTAAAAAGCAGCATTACTTCAGTTTATAGCACATTTCCTTATGGATTCTCATTTGAGAAGGTTTTTAGCCTTCAGAGAAATTGATAACCTTTCCTGCATATGGTCATCACTGGAGCAAGTTGAGCAGGAAATTAGATCCTCAGGGAAAAAGTTTTGCGGAATGGTATTCAAACCTGGCACAATCTTATTCATTATTTGATTTGTCAAGGTTTTATAATTTCTACAGAGCTTTATTAAATCCCATTAACCACATCTTGGTTTTATTCCTCTTAGACTACATAGGTCTTTTGAAAAGGTCCTATTATGCATTTCTAATAATGATAAAATGATCTGATCTCTTAGGACTGCTATACTGAACAGACAATTTACACTGATGTTGGCATTTAAAGGCAACAGAATATGACAAAAACAGAATGCCACAAAAATCCTGCTATTTCACAGTTTAAGCAACACATTTTCAGATTTTTAGCTTGATTTTTTTCACATTTTATTCAGATAATCTGTATTTTACTATAAATGAGAAGCATGTTTCAAGAAAAAAAAATTTAAGAATAATTGTGAGAAACAGGTGGAGAAACTTTGATGACCAGCTGTAAGCATATTTCTGGGAAGTTGTAAAACACAAACTCAAGATTATTTCAGGCTTCCTTACTAGAAAAAGAAAGACCAATTCTAATGATTCTCTAAGTCACAGTGAACTCCATGTCAAAAGGGGTATCTTTACTTCATGAGCTCCTGATTGCAACTACCTCTGACATGGATCCCATGGAGCAGTGACCAAGTTCAGCCACAAAACTGCAACATGTGAGTGAAAACCAGGGCTCTGGTTTGTGGCTTGTGGGCAGTGTGCTGCCTGTGAACTTTCTGCTACTAGAGAAAATTAAAAAGTCTCAAAGTGAGCCTGGCAGGGCAAGTAAGGACCGGCTTTAGACATCCAAAACCCAACATGGCCCACTGAGAAATTCTTGCTTGTCATTGTTGCATCCTCTGTCAAAATGTACAGCAGCTTCAGCAACACTGTGCATGCTTAGTTATTGATTCAGCTCTACATTGGAGGGAAAAGTTATTTCTTTCATTTTTCTGTCCTATTTGCATGAATGTTTTCTTAGGATTTACTCGTTGACTGTAATAGATAGACCATGAATATCTAACGTCAGATGAGTGAGGGCGGAGTTTCTATCCTATTATGTTCACATGTTTTGGTGATGGGAAAACTTAAAAACCTAGGGGTTGAGTTTGGCTTTGGACTCAGTTCCCTGAAGTTTGGCTGCATGAGCAGCACAGCATGAATTGCAATAACTTCCATGCATTTGTGTCAAGTTACTCTGCTGAGTTGTTTACGCAGTGCTGTGAATATTCATGTTGTGTTCAGGAAGCACTTTTAGACTGCTCTTCTATCTTGCTGACCAAGGAATGGCTCAGGAAAATGAAAAGCTGAGTTCTTAACAAGGGGAATTTTAACAAGTTTATCATGGTTCATGTTAATCTCTCCAGTATTTGGTCTCTCTTGCTGCTGAGGAGATTTCGCTGTAAGTAGTTTAGGTAGAACAGAACTGTGTTGCCTGAGATTAAAACATGCCCAGAACACATGAGGTTTTTAGGTGACTTAATGAAAAAACATACAGAGCTAGATTTTTCAGGTGGTTTTTAAAACGCATTGCAGCCATCTGCATCCTCCCCAGCAATGACAGTGGAACATTCCATTAGCTATTACATGAGGCAGATTCTCCTTTCAAAAGTGTTAGAATGTGCAGTCAGTCTGGACATCTGAACTACTGTGAAAAAAAGCAGGGGCACTGTGCAGTTTTTATTTTAAATTAAAATGCTCTGGATTTGTGGGGTCAAAAACATTTGGACTCCCTGCAATGAGCAGATAATTTGCTGATAATGAAAAATATTAATACAGACGGCAATAGAATGAAAACACCAACCTAAATGTTTTGATGTAGATGGCCACAGCCACATGAAACTCCAGTGAAATATTGCAGTAAAAATCCTTTCTGTTGTGTTCTTGGACTGTGTCAGCAATCAGTAGATTGATACAATATAATATGTTAACACAGTGAAATCTAGTTATTAAAACAGGATTAAAGATATTCTGGCTTGAAGACTGAAGCATTGTGCTTCAGTTTTTTGATCATTGGACAGATCCAGGATTTCAGGGTTAATTCTAAATGTCATATTTTGCCACTATTCATTGACGGTTGCAAATAGCTATGGGTTATTTAAAAAAAAAAAAAAAAAAAAAGAACAAAAGAAGTTTCAGATATCACAGTCTGTTCCAAGAAAGCTTGCCAAGTCTCCAGAAAACTGAACTTAGTAACTGAAACTATTAAAATCATAAATTTTTATAGAATTTTCATTTTATTATGCTTTCTTCCTAAAGTGTTTAATAGAAGACGTTACACATAGGATGTCATACACTCTTCAGGCTTCATCTGCAAGGTCACTGTTTTTATGGCTAACAGCAATTTTTACAGTATGTTCCACTATCAAGGTACACTCCTCTGAAAAGTTCTCTGTGCGACTCAGGAATCTGTGATATGCACTAGGTCTATGCAACCATGTGTCTTCACTCTCCCTACACCAGGAAAATACCGTGCTCTCACGGTGATTGTTCATTGTACAAAAGTTGGGGGAGAGTAGTAAATAAATGAGATTCTTGTGGGACTGCAGATGGAGTGTGCCACACATTTTTTTAATAGTAGTTAAACAAAAGGAATGAAATAATTTTCCAAAACATTACTCTTGGTCTGACTGCTAGGGCTTCAATTATTGCTTTCCTTTTGTGGAATGAGAATGTGGGACAGGAAAGGAAACAGTCTCCTCAAGTAGAGTAAATTTTGCCCATTAGCAGTTATCTCTGAAAGTTAAGGGCAAAGGAGTGGGCATTATTTCATAACAAATGTAAAAGCAGTAGTGTAATAAAAAGATAGATAATAAAATTATAACCAAGAGGGAGAGGGTGGGTGAGCAGAGCATTGGACAGAGACTCCATATTGGATTCTCCTCTCTCTTGGTAGGTCAGTTAGTCCAGATCCTTTCCTTTCTGTGTATCCATGTGCAAGAAGCTGGGAGGATGCTAAGCTGTGTTGAAGCAAAAGCTCTTTCAAGGCTTTGTTTCTTCGATACACCTTTCCATCCTATTCAACTGGTTGTGAGAAGTTGGCTGTTGCTTGCTTCCAGTGCAGCCACAGTTGTTTCTGTGACAAACTGTCATATAAGCAGAAAGGAGGGAAACTGCTAGTGGATATCTAGACCCCTGCAGCACCATGCTGACACAGCTTGCATACCTCCAGAGCCAAAAATGGTGTAGGCCGGTTTGTTCTGGACAAGCTTTTGTATCACGATGACCATGTCAGTATTTGGGGGCATTGCTTGTAAGCAGGTGTTGGCATCGTCGTGTCTCCTTGTTTCCATCCCTTCACTCTCCACATATCTCCTCACAGAAATTCATGGAAGATATTTCAGCCAGATCAGCTCATTGATCAGGTTCAACTTGTGGTTGTCCAGTAGCTGGATTGATGCTGTGAAGAGGGTGCAAAAGGAGAGGATCTGAGAAATAGTAATGGGAGTTGCTTAGTCTGGTACTTCTGGAAATCTGAAAGCAGAGGCACACATTATGCCATGCTATGCAATACTGTATCCAGCTTCTGCACAAGAGATTTGAAAGAGATGTTCTTCATTAGCCCTAGGATCGTGGCATGGTATGACTTTTTTCCTGCTTTCTGATTACCACTGTCTAAACAGTCTGGTAGACTCTGCAGCTGTGGCACACTGTAGCTTTTCCTTGCAGTGATGAGTGCCTCAAGCAAGGGGGGACTTGCTTACAACTCTGGGCAATCCTGAAAATGTGGAACTCGTTCCCTCTGGAGTTATGAAATGCGGACGGACTCCTCTCTCTTTTACAGTGGAAAAGCATGAAATCATATCCACATTGGCTAGAGTTATTATTCATTTAACAGTTAAACTTCCATTATGTTTTACTGTTTGCTACATGCCATTTTTATGTGCTTCAGTTTTATGTATTTTGCAGTTAACTGTTTGAAAGGAGAAAGAAGTGATTTACCAGGACTGTGCCTTTCTCCCCACTCTCTGCTTTTCTTGTTGCTAGGATGATATTTGCTTCATATTGCATGTGGACATATTGGAAAATGTAAATCTATAAAGTTTTACTGTCTCATTGTTCATAAGAGACCCCTAGAAAAAAAAGACTACATATGTTGTGATAAATCATCTGTATCTGTGGGTATAACCATAGCTATAAGTAGTGTTACTTGTTGGTTTGGAGGACCAATTACTGAGAGTGATGTTGTGTCTCACTCTTACTGTTCAAAAATGCTCAAGGCATTGCGTTTGCTTTTTAAATTATTAACTTTTATGTCTTAGTTTGAAAAACTGAAAAAAAAAGCAAGCTGATACTTGTCATTCTTTGCAGCCTTTCTGTTAACTTAATTAACCTTGGCCTATGCCCATTATCTTCTACTTATTAATCAGAAAAATCTTCCTTAATTATGTTTGTTCTGACTTAACTGGAAAATTTGTTCTTTTTTTGCAGTGATTCTGTGCTGCATGATGAAGTTCTCTGAAAATTTCTTTTTTGAAAGGAGCACTATAAAAGCAGGTGGGTGTGACACCATTGCTTTTAACATTAGCTTGAGCCTGCTGTTTGAGGCAGTTGAACGTCAGCTTGCACTAAACTAAGTGGATTCTCCTTACAAGAACCCCTGGCCCCTCGTTTAAAATTCATACCAGAAGCCTTGGTAGCAGTAGATTTTTTAGTTAGGTAAATTAAGACTGCCTGAGGGACAGTGCCAAGTAGGGGAGTGGGGGGAAAGTCATGGGGCTTTTCTTCCTTAGCCCATCCATGTAGATGGCAAATGTGGTGTGGTTGGCTTTGTTCCCAGAACCCCCAACACCTGGAAGAGGAGACTGGTTTATGCAAGTAACAGAGGGAAAATGTTTGGGTAGTGAGTGGTACGTGGCTACAGACCCATTCCCCCTTCCCTTCTTGAGCACAAATGGGAAGTTGTAAGCAGAAGGATATAGAAGACTGTGCGAGGTGTGGGTGAAATAACTGCCTCAGTATGCTTCCACGGGGACTGGATATGTACCTAAGGATAGGTTATTAGAGATACTTAAGACAGCTTTCACTGGAATAACACAATTGTAACAAACCAAAAATTTGGACTATATGCATGCTACCATAATACATTCACAACTGATAGAATCCAGTGTATTGATCTAGTTTCTATGCAGTTACAACACTTTAATAAGATGCTTGCAACAGGCACCTAAAGCCACAAGCTACAGAAGTTGCAGTTAATTCCAGAGTACTAGAATTTAGTACTAGAATTAGAATCATAGAATGTTTTGGGTTGGAAGGGACCTTTAAAGCTCATCTAGTCCAACCCCCCTGCCACAGGCAGGGACACCTTCCACTAGATCATGTTGCTCAAAGTCCTGGCCAACCTGGCCTTGAATGTTTACAAAGATGGGGCATCTACCACCTCTCTGGGCAACCTGTTCTAGTGCTTCTAAATTTTTATTGGAAAAAATTTCTTCCTTGTATCTAATCTAAATCTACCCTCTTTTAGTTTAAAACCATTACCCTTTGTTGTGTCCCTAGAGGCCCTGCTGAAATGTCTGTCCCCATCTTTCTTAGAAGCCCCCTTTAAGTATGGAAAGGCTGCAATAAGGTTGCCCTGAAGCCTTGTCTTGTACAGTTTTTATCTGGTGAGAATGTAACCAGATTGACCTCTTCTTACTTAACATATACTCCATGGTTATTATTTTATGTATCTAAAATGATTTTGAGAAAGATGCTGTGGGAAACACATGCGGGACAACCAGATGCTCAGGCCCAGTCAGCATGGGTTTATGAAAGGCAGGTCCTGCCTGACAGACCTGATCTCCTTCTATGACGGAGCAACCTGCTTATTGGATGAGGGAAAGGCTGTGGATGTTGTTTACCTTGACTTTAGCAGGGCCTTTGACACCATTTCCCACAGCATTCTCCTGGTGAAACTGGCTGCTCGTGGCTTGGATGGGCACACGCTTTGCTGGGTAAAAAACTGGCTGGATGGCCGGGCCCAAAGAGTTGTGGTGAATGGAGTTAAATCCCGTTGGTGGCCGGTCACGAGTGGTGTCCCCCAGGACTCGGTTTTGGGGCCACTCCTGTTTAACATCTTTATTGATGATCTAGACAAGGGGATCAAGTGCACCCTCAGTTTGCAGATGACACCAAGTTGGGTGGGAGTGTTGATCTGCTCGAGGGTAGGGAGGCTCTGCAGAGAGACCTGGACAGGCTGGAGCCATGGGCTGGGGCCAGCTGGAGGAGTTTCAATAAGGCCAAATGCCGGGGGCTGCCCTTGGGCCACAACAACCCCCAGCAGCGCTACAGGCTTGGGGAGGAGTGGCTGGAGAGCTGCCAGTCAGAGAGGGACCTGGGGGTGTTGATTGACAGCCGGCTGAACAGGAGCCAGCAGTGTGCCCAGGTGGCCAAGAAGGCCAATGGCATCCTGGCTTGTGTCAGCAATAGCGTGGCCAGCAGGGACAGGGAAGGGATCTTACCCCCGTACTGGGCACTGGTGAGGCCGCCCCTCGATTCCTGTGTTCAGTTTTGGGCCCCTCACTCCAAAAAGGACATTGAATGACTCGAGCGTGTCCAGAGAAGGGCAACGGAGCTGGTGCAGGGTCTGGAGCACAGGTCGTACGGGGAGCGGCTGAGGGAACTGGGGGGGTTTAGTCTGGAGAAGAGGAGGCTGAGGGGAGACCTCATCGTCCTCTACAGCTACCTGAAAGGAGGGTGCAGAGAGCTGGGGATGAGTCTCTTTAACCGAGTAACAAGCGATAGGACAAGAGGTAATGGCCTCAAGTTGCGCCAGGGAAGGTTTAGACTGGATATTAGGAAGCATTTCTTTCCAGAATGGGTTGTTGGGTGTTGGAATGGGCTGCCTAGGGAGGTGGTGGAGTCCCCATCCCTGGAGGTGTTTAACAGTAGGGTCGACATAGCGCTGAGGGATCTGGTGTAGTTGGGACCTGTCAGTGTTAGGTTAATGGTTGGACTGGATGATCTTCAAGGTCTTTTCCAACCTAGATGATTCTATGATGGAAACTCTTCTTGGCTTGCTGTTCTTGCCTCTTCTCTGTGACTCTTGTTTTGCTCTTGTGATGAGTCTGCCTGCTGGGCTATTACAATGAAATCATACTGTAATCACACAGGTTTTAAGGACCAGCAACTTAATTTTAAATCTTTATTTTTGAGATTCTATTTTGGGAGTTACCCTGAAGGTTTTGACCTTTTCATAGCATTTTCCCAGTTGATATAGGGACATGGTGCCCCTAAAAAAAGGACCAATTCAAATTCACACTGATAAATTACATGAGGAAAGAAAAGCAGAAGTCATTTTATTAGAGCCTGCTTCTTAACTTTCGTTATTCTCCATGACAATTCACAATATCGATGTCCTGGAGAACAAGGAGCTTAATGTGAGCCAGCAATGCATGCTCCCAGCAAAGAAGGACCAGCAGTATCCTGGGCTGTATTAGGAGAAGCATCACCAGCAAGTTGAGGGAGGTGGTCTTTTCCATTTATTAGGCCCTTGTGAGATACACCTAGGTATTGTTTCCTGTCCTGGTCTCTCCAGTACAAGAGGGACATGGATATACTGGGAAGAGTCCAATGGACTGGAGTATATGTCATGTGAGGAGAGACTGGGAGAGCCAAGACTATTCAGCATGCAGAAAAGAAGGCTCAGGAGGATCCTATCATTGTATAATACCACCAGGTATTTATATACACTTCTTAGTGGTGACCAGAGACAGGACTAGGAGCAATAGGCACAAATTGAAATACAGGAAGTTATGTTTCAATGTGACAAAAAAACCAAAATATTGTGAGACTGGTTGAACACTCTCGTTGCTTAAAGAGATTGTGGAGTGTCCCTTGTCAGAGATAATTCAAAACCTGACTGGACATGGTCCTGAGCAACATGCTTTAGCTGACCTTGCTTTGAGCAGAGGGGTTGGAGTGGATCATCTCCACTGCTCCCTTCCAACCCCAGAGATTCTGTGATTCTGTTTGTCAGGATCTGGCCTGGGCAGTGCTACACTCATCTGATATTAATGCAGATTTTGAGGTTTATTTTCTTTGCTGTTCATCAAAGAATTTTGCTTAATGAATGTTTTGTAAAGTACAGTATGTATTGCAGTACTAGTATAGTGTTTTTTGGTGTTACATAAATTTTCATTTGTGTCTGTATTTTTTGTGTGTTTGGTTGTTTTGGGGTATTTTTTTTTTTATATCAGTGTCCCTAACATAAGTTAAATTGAAATTAGTAGGAACTGGTCTTTCAAAAAATGTGTGACACAACTTACAAAGCCTGTCATGGAATTAACTGCCTTTTAGTAACAAGTGTATTTTGTAAATGATTTGGGGATTTTTCTGAAAAGAAAAACAGCAATGGCAGAATGTTTTTTGGATTTTGGTTGTTTGGGGTTTTTTTGCTTTAAATGGATAGCAGACTGATCCTGCTTGCCCAGAAGTCAAACTATGTGGTGCTCCAACAGTAATTTCTTGTGAAACACCTGAAAGTCTCAATAGCTTTTGAATATATAGTGAATGCAAGATTTGTCTAAAATAACCGTATAAATATATATATATTCTTCTTTATATATATAATATATAAATATAATATATATATTATATTTATATATTATATATATAAATATAATATATATATATAACATCAATAAACCGTATGTCTGGGCTTAAGTTTTCCAAATATGTAAGGGTTCCAGTTATGGCCATCTCTGCTGTGAAGGAGCATTACAAGAATTTTGGGGTTTATCAGGATTGGTTTCATAGCTGATGCAAACAGAACTCAAATTTCAGCTCTGCACTGGTAAAGCATCATCCCGGGCCCTGTCAGGACTCAGTGTTTCATCTGCGAGCATGATCTCATCTCTGTACTAATGCTGCTGGAATAGAGGTACAAGATAGGTTTCTGGAGCTGAGTGGGTCTGCAGGACCTTCTCACCTGTTGGTTCTGCAGAGGGTAAGGACCAAACCTTCTAGAGGAAAGGAGCAGAGTTTGCAGTGCCAGCTCCCCTGAAAGTAGCACCATGTGCTGCAGAGCAGCAGCAGCAGCTGTGGTTGCTACAAGGAACTTAGGTGCTGGTTGGAAATAGAGTGCTTCACCAAAAGGTTTAGGTGATGACGGTGTAGCTCAGTCCAGCTCATCGTTCTTTGCTGACCTGGGCCATGCTGGAGGATCAGCAGAGTGTACCGCTTGTGCAGCAGCAGCAACACCCTCTGCAGTGGGGTATCTCCAAAGTTGCAGAGGTGGCTCATAAGTGCCTAGCTGTCAGGGATGCTCACTGTAAGCTGTTTGGAAAATCACAGTCTGAGAAATCTGATTCTGAATTCTAAAATGACAGTGCATACTATAACTGCATTATTTGAAAATACTCCCTGTCAAGAAAAAAAAAAAGCATTGCCCACCACCTTGCCTGTACTCTTTCAGACGCAGTTGATGTGTAACTGAAACTCCATGCTAGATGATACTACAGTCTCCGGTTCAGGACGATCCTAAATCATGGTGCAAAAAAATCCAGAGGAGACTACAAATGTCCTGGAGCACTGCTAAGTAACATTATTCTAAGAGCAGCCGGTCAATTGGTCATTCATGCACTGGGAATGAAGGGAGGGAGCGGGAAGTTGAGCAGTTTTGATTTAAATGTCAGATTGTTTTGAAACATAGTCTGTGCAGTATGTAGGTCAGTGCTAAAGGGATAGACTGTATCTGTGAAGGTGCTGAGAATGATTAATTTCCCTGGACAGAATTCTACTTTTTTTTTTTTTTTTAATGTGTGCTCAAGTAAAGCTGCACATTCTCATTCATGATGGGCTCAGGTTTCGGACTGTCTGCCCAAAGGGGAAATTTATCCTGGCAACTGCTGAAAGGGGAACTCTTGTGGATTGGCAGCAGTTTGTGCATTAAAAAAATTAATTTTTTTTTGCTGCGTTTAGGGTAGCTTTTCAAGGATGGTTTATTTGCATTTCCTTCTGTGTTCTCTAACCATTTGCATCAGTGAGAGTTGATACTTGTATGCTTTCTAGCAGCTACCAGGCACCGCGTAAGATGTGTATTAGTCATCTTTCAACTGCCATAAGCCAGCAATACCTGTACTCCTGTGGATAATTGCACCTATAACCCTAGCTGAGTGCTTGCTTCTCTGTGGGCAGACTGACTAACCAGTCGGTCTAAAAGATCCTCTTGCTTAACAGGACATTTTTTTGCTCATCAGACAAATTTATGCTGGTGATTTTGTTACTTAGAGCTGTGCAGTCATGTGGGAGCAAAGGCCTCCTCTTGTGAGCTGAGAAGCTTGGAAGTCAGATCTTCTCTGAAGCACAAGGGATGGATCATGTAAAATCTCTGTAGCGGTCCTGACCAGAGAAAAGCTGTGCAGCTGTGTCAAGCCTTTAAGAGTTTTTTCAGTCATTATCTCTTTATATCAGGCTTAGCCCAGCTAGTCTCTGTAGACAAACAATAGATGCTAATGGTATAGTATTATTTTAAACACAGTAAAATCCAGCCTAATGGAATATTTAGCAAAGATTTAACAAAATGAGGCTTTGAGCAACCTGGTCTAGTGGAAGGTGTCCCTGCCTATGGCAGAGAGGTTGGAACTAGATGATCTTTAAGGTCCCTTCCCACACAATCTGTTCTATGATTCTATGCAAATCTCACTAACAGTCCTTTATTTGAGCGTGAACTTTGTACAACTTCATAATTTAAAAGGATTGCAAAAGGTGCTATTTACTGAGTAAAATGTGTTTTGCTGGAGTCCTGATGGACTGATTTACTGCTTCTGCAGTTTTTTTCTGGAAGATGGTACATTGTGGAATTGTGCCTTCTGGGTCAGAGATGAAAGGACCTGGCCAGTAATTCTGTGGAACTGAAACAGTTTTTTCCGAAGGTACACTAAAATTTTAGCTGTTGTGTTGAAATGCACTATTTTGCCTTGGCAGTAAAGACTACCAATTCATATTTTTGCAGCAAAGAGAATAGTTGGATTTTTTGGTACAGAACATTTTTGGTTCCTGCTGGATTTTTGAGGAGTCTGACTCAAAAAATAATCTATTTTCATTTTGACCTTTTCTCATGAATCATGGAAAAAAGCATGGTCTGGGATTCTGTTTGTGTACAAGTGTCCACTAAAGAGCTTGGCTGTAGATGTTTGTCCAAAATTTGTTCTTGGGCTAGTCAAAAGGAACAAATCATTCAGTGTATGAGACTGGCCACATGGTTGCTTTTGGACAGCTGTCACCTTCTAACATTACCCAACATGGAAGTACCAGGGGAAAGTGTGTTCAGAAATGTGCAAGAGTTTAAAATTCTCTTCTTTATATTTTATACACTGAAATGTATGCATTTTTAAAACCCTCCCACTTTCCCATGGATGTTTCAATATTTTCAATTCCAGCAAGTCAAATGTTTTCTTAGAGGGGAAGAGTACAAACAAAATTGCTCAGATTGTGTCTTTTATTAGTACTCATTAGGCATAAACTGGCATAAACATTAGGCATAAACATGGGCTCAACTGTCTCTTTGAGTTGTGGATAGGTAGGACAGTTCTGGTGCTAGCAATGTTCCATTTGACCATTAAAAATACCTTTTATGCCTGTTGGTTTGTCCACTGAGTTGACTTTGTAGTTCAAAAAGCAAGGCCAGTTGTTTCTGAGTTTCTCTTCTCTTTTTAAGCTTTTTTGTGGGCATCTTTTTCACTGACACGGTTTTGCTGAGGCAAGAGCTACTATTTTTAGTAATTCACTTTACCTAATTTTGCATATAAGGAGTTTATAATTAAGAATAATAGATCATAGTCATCCTTCCTCTAGAATTCAGCTAGTTAAAAGTATTTCTTGGTAAATAATCTAATATTCCTTTGTCCTTGCTGTCTTAAGGTGTTATGAAAATAAAAAAAGGGAAACCAGAATCAAATTATAGATTAAAAATCCTGGGAGTCAACCCATGTATTCAAATTACTTAACCAGATCTTCGTTTTCACAGACTTAGCGCTGTAGTCCTGAGACAGTGGAGTCTCTCAAAAGCCTGTGCTTTATGTTTGGGAAATACTAGGCTTTTCTCTAGATATTCTTTTTTAAATCCCAGCACTTTTCAAAGCCTTGGCAACCTTCTGGTAGCTCAACTGGCAGAGGGAGGGAAGGAAGGAGTTAGCAGGGCCAAAGGAGCTACTCTCTGATGTTGGAAGACTCCTTATCTTTTGACAAATGTGTTTAAGAGTGGTAAAGAAAAAGTGCAAGGACAGATCAGGGTCAGCAATTGTGTTCTTCCTTTCTTAGGATTTGCATCTTTGCAGTGTTTTGGTTTATAAACGAAAATATGAAGTTATTAATTACTAGAAAGTGAAGTAATCAAATGAAGTATGTAATCTTAGTTAAGGCTTAGCTGTGGACAGAAAATTTTTAGTTCCTGAAGAGATTATTTCTATGTCCACTGACACTGAGGTTTTAATGGGGACAATTCCAGAAATGGCTTGCTGGACACTGAGAATTTACAAAACATTGCAATTCTGATACCCAATTGAAATATTACAGGTTCTAGTTTTAATAAAATGTAAATAGGCTGTAAATCTTAATAAAATCAAGTCGAGATACTGATTTCATTGCTTAAATAGTAGCATTCCTAGGATTAAAATGAAGAGGGAATAAGCACTAATTTTCCTGTCTCACTTCCCTATACCTGTTCTTGGGCATCTTGCTAGATGTCATTTAGACAAGGAGTCAAACTCAGCCCTTCAGGCAATTTATGAGAGCAGAAAAAGGACTCAGCTTCCAGAAGATTTTGGGGTATATACTACAAGGTCACTAGTGCTGGGCTACATATGTGCTGCAAGCAGAAGTGTGATGGAAGCGCTGGAGGCACAGCGGTGAAGTCCGTGCTGCTGTGTCGTTATTGCTAGGGTTGTCTGTGCTAGCTACAAGTGTGAGAGCAACGGAGTTTGTTCTTCTTTCAGCAATCCTATCTTCAGGTGTGCACTTTTAAATTTCTGCTGAAAAAAAATAGAATACAAATTCCATGTTCCAGTGTCCCACGTTTCTTATGAGGCTTGGAGGAGGAACTGAATTCAGATAATCTGTCTGCCATTTTGCCAAACCAGCATTATGGAGTGTCATTTTCAAAAGCTTTAAGCATCCATAGTTGGTTCCAGGATTTTCCGATGAACTTCTATAGAACAGCTAAACATGATTCTGGTTTTAGAAAATAAGTTGTAGCTCTTAGCTTCCATTGCAGGACTCATTGTTAAAGGACGTCACCAGACTGTGGGTATCTCTAGGCTTGCTTTATTAACGACTCAGAGTTGGGCCATCACCTCAGTGAGTGGCAACAGCTGACAAAAAGCACCCTCTATATGTATGATACAACAAACAATACAAAGAGTCTTTGGTGATTTTCCTTGAAACCAAAGCTCTTGAACACCTTTACACTTGACAAGGCTTCTAAGGGTCAGGCATTTTGGGGACAGCAGCAGGTACTAAACTCAAAATACAGGACAGTATGTCTCAGAAAGCAGTACCAACGTCTTTGAAGCAGTACATTTCAGATGCAGCAGCGATAGCTGCTTGTCCCAAATGTGAGTGCTAAGAGTTAAATTCTGATCTCTAGGATGGTGCATTGCTGTTTTCTGCCAAGCATTCATTGTTACTAAAGGACCTCTTCTGGCCCAGCAAATAATGTTTTTCCAAAATATAAATATCTCTACTTTCATAAAAGTGTAGCACCCCTTAAAAAAATCAACTTCACGTCAAGGCTGTTGGAAAACACAAATTCTTCTTTCAAGGCTTATTAGTTTTTTTAACAATTAATATTTTAGTCTGGGCAATATATTCAGTGACAAGCAGTCATTGCCATGAAGATTTTGTAATGTGAGCACATTGTAATTTTTTTTAATCGTGGCTGCTTTTGAATACTTAAGTCCCCTATCCTGTCTTCCTTTGTGCCTCCCTCTTGTGCCTCTCCGTATCTGCTGGGCTTCCTCAGGTAGGCTAGATGATGCCTCAGCCCCACTTTCATTTTGTAACACAAGTTTACTCACCGTTTTCCCCAGCCACTTTAATCCTGCCCCAGATGCCTTTTTCTCACCTAGTCCCCTCTGATTCGTGACAGGAGATCATCCTTTGTTCTTAGTTGCTCTCTGCTTAGGTTTCAAAATTGAAAACTCATTAGCAGCCATGTCCTGTGCAAGAATGCTTTATTTAAATGTGTGACCCTCAAAATACTCAAATCCTTAATGATATTTTTACACAGAATGCAAGGAAGCAGCCAATCCCATTTCACAGTGAACTTCTGCACAAAAAGAAAGAGCCTAATTCCAAAAAGAGCTTACAAGATGTAAGTAGCTTCCTCAGTCCATCACATTTCTCGCACCCGTTTATATGCAATACTACTGCTGTTGACTAGAAATCACTTCACAAGAAACTGCATCTAAGCAGAAGGTAAGGAAGGGAGGGCTTTTGGTTTGACCAGTCTATAATCTGCAGAAGTTGTACAGTAAGTTTATTATTGGAATTAATTATTTTATTATGATAGCATATAATTTCCAAATAATTTCTTCTGACCCTGTAGAATCCTATTTTCTGGAAAAAAGCCAAAATACTGTGAAGGATACTTAAAGAGGTTTTACATTGAGGACTGTCAATTTTTATCAGACCTGCCTTAAAAAGATTGTCATTCTGCTGATAGGTCTTGAGGTCTGACATATTTTCAGCTTGTTGAAAGTATTTATGGTGGGAAATGGCATTACAGTGTTCAGATAATGAGTCCTGAAGCATACTTTGGAAGCTAAGTGACAGTGACAGGAAAAAAGTGCTGGCAAGTAATTGTTTCATATGTTTTTTGTCACTGCTCAAAACACACAGAAATCCAAGTGCTTTATGATTTTAAAGCAGAATTCTTAAAAGTCTGCATATGCTTTTAAAATTCCATATTTCAGCTGAAACTCAAACTATTAAAACAGTATAAAAGAATCTGTGCTGAAGAGATTTCCAGCCAGGTTGAAACACAACCAGTACTGGAATTTTTGTTTGAAAAATCTGATCTTGCAAAACTGCTTTGTGTGTTTCCGGGCCGTTAAAGTCTGGACAATCTAAGATAAGCAACTATACTCTATGTATTTCTTGCAGTTAAATCCAGTTTGCAGAGACTCACTCATACCACAGAGAAATCTCTCTTCTTAAGAGGTGTGCACAGACTTGGTGTTTTCAGTGTTTAGTCGTCATTCTTGAGTGTTACACAATTCACAAAGATGCTCTCCCACAATTTTAAGTGCCCCAAAGATGTACTCTAACGATAATTTTCAGTTTGGTGGAGCAGTTTCTGACTCTTGTATAGGATGATGGCTTGTACTAAGTGGTTTATCCATTCATGTAAATTAATGAATATATACAAATGTTTGTAACACTGGAGCCAAAAATATTGAGTGTGTTAGTATACTGTATTTCCTGCATCTTGATTAAAATTACGTTTTTAATGTCTAGGACACATGGCTGATTTAGCTTAAGCTGATATTTTGATTACATTGAAAAGGCTGTTATTTTGGGGTTGTTTGTAATATATATATGTATATTAAAAAACCCCAACCCACAAAGTTGTTTAAAAGGACCTCATCTGTTTTGAAATCATAAGGTTTTTTCCAGTCAAGAGTTTACCTGTTTTGTTTGTTGTTTGGATGGAGGAGTATTGTTCTTACCAGTATCTGTACATGAACTTAAGAGCAATAAATTAAGAAGATTTTGTAGGAACCACAGAACTAATCCAGCTTTATTCATTTCAGAAATGTCAGAATTTCTGGAACTATATTCAGAAGTATAAAACTGGCTTATTTTTCCTGAATTTGAGTATCTTCCTGCCAAATTGTAAGGGAAAGAATTCTACCAGGGAGTACAGATATGTCTGTTTTTTAAAGACAATGGGGAGCTGCAGACCTATAATCACATCAGGGTGTGAGTGTAGGTTATCAGTGAGGAAATTACTTTTTTTTTTTTCTCAGTGACTAACTTTCACAAGAGATATCCAGGGTTTTTTTCCATTTTTAGTAAAAGCAGCTGAAAAGCAATGTTGTGATAATTATTTCTGATCTGCTGTTTTGTTAAACGAGAGACAAGTGCTTCGCTGCGTAGTGTCATGGATCTCATAATCTGGGAGATGGGAACCCTTCAGGGACAGAATGAGATGTGCTGCACCAGCTGCTTGTTTATGGGATTGTGGGGAGTGGCAGGAGGAGGGCTCTTCTCTTAGTGTGTTCATGGGGGTTCAGTAGGCCTGGAAACCCTCAGCCCATACAGATCGGTACAGGGATAGTGTAATGAGGCAGACAAGCATGTGCACATGCAGTGGTTTTGCCCACATTTGCAATATATCCTTGACTCTTTTTCACAAAAGCATCAGTAGTCGGGGTGGTGGTACAGCATTTGCACAGGGGTGAACAGACACTGAGTTGTCATGGCTGTTCATGGCAAGTCCAGTATACAGAATATTTTTAGTGTATTTCATGATTAAAATGCAGCTTTGTTTTGTTTTGGTTTTTTTTCTTTGGGTTTTGAGGGGGTGGTTTGGATTTTTTTGTTTGAGGGGTGTGTGTTTGTTTGGATTTTGGTGTTTTGGGTTTTTTAAAATTAATAAAGGTTTTTCTTTCACCTCCTCCCACTACAATGTGTTGAAGTTTCTTGGAAAGAGTAGCAGTGTGGAGGTAGGGCTAGAAAACCTGAGAAAAATTGGTTTAATTTGTTAACTTTTCCAATCTTCTTTGGTCTCTGAGTACAGAAACTTTAGCATTTCACAATTATGGAACATATTTGCCCATCTTTCAGGTTTTGAATGGGAACATTTAGAGTGTCTTCTGAATGAACACCATGACTTGGAAATGTTCCAGTTTTAGGGAGATGAGTGCTTCTGCAGGTATGCTAGGTTTTTTGTCTGCCAGCAGTCATAACAGATTTGAACCTGATTCTTCTCTTGCTCTGAAATCAGAAGTCGTTCCCCTGAAATGTGTGAAGAGCTGCATAAATGCAAAACAAGTCGTTTCAACACTAAGGCTTTGGTTAATGGCTGCTTAGAGAATCCCTATGAAATCTAACCTGGTGGGGCAGGGTCCCATGCTAAGCAACTTTACTGTGTTTGCTTGAATCTTTCTGAAGTTCATAGTCATAGGAACAAGGAAAAATTGCTGCTCTCTTATGTCTATGTAAATTAAGGACTGGAGGAATTAATAGAGTCTCTGCTGTGTCAGCTGCTAATTTTTACAAATTAAATCAGAACTTTAAGACTTTGATTCCAACTCTAAATTTGATTAAGATTAACCAGTGGGTTCAAAAGGAGTGTAGGAGTGGGAACCCAGACAGACCAGCAGGATAATCCGTAAGTATCATTTCTTTTGGAGAGAAAACTAGAAATAATGTGTGATTGGGAGTCTCCTGTTTGGGGGGAAAAAAGTTAAAGATGATTGAGCTCTTTTATGAATAAGGAGGAACTGATGTTGAAAGAGCAGAGGGTAAGCACTGCCAATGGATCTGGGACCATTTGCTGGAACACAGGAGAATTTAGGGATTCATTGTTGCAAGAAGTAAGAGATTGGTCCATGGGGATGATTTCTGAGCCCTAAGTGCATCCTACAGGGATGCCTTTTTCTCACTTCTTGCAATGAAGGAATATAGAGAATCCTGATTTCGTCTTCACTGTCTTGTAACTTAAATCATCCTTCTACAGGGAATTCATATCATAAGTTCCCCCTGCTTGAAATAAATTTGTGTTCTTAGGAAATAAAGCATGGTAGTTTAATTCTTGTTCCCTTAGTGAGTAATCAGACACAGTCTTCAGGGCTGAAGCAAAGGCATATGAGCAAGCTGGGTTGCCTCTTAACCAGTGCATGGTAATTTTGCAAGCATTAAGTGATAGACATGGGTTCAGAAGCGTGCTGTTGAATATGGGAGATCCTGCAAATAATGACATTATTTAGTCCAACAGAGATTAAATATTTATGTTGCATTCTTTGCTTTAAAAGAAGAAAAATCAGCATGAAAAAAAATCTCATTTTGAATGATGGATCTCATAGTTCTCAAGAGAGTAACCACTTAAGGTTAGCCAGAAAAAAAATTATTATTTCCTCCTAAGGATTAGATTTGAGTATCTCAAGAATGTGTGCAAGAAGATTATATCACTGTCCTCTGGGAATAACGATTTCAATCTTTTTCTGCTCCATTCTGTAAAATGCTCTGTGAGAATGAACCAATTCCCTGAATAAAATCTCATTTTCTCTGGCCCTTTTCCTGCTGAAAAACTGTATAAACACAGAAAATAATTAAATAGATTAGAGGAAAACAAGTTATTTTTTAATTAAAAAAAATAAAATAAATCCATGAATTGCTATTTACATGGCACTCAGTAAGAAATCTCATTTCTTATTAGCCAATTTCACAGAATCATCTAGGTTGGAAAAGACCTTGAAGATTGCCTAGTCCAACCCTTAACCTAACACTGACCATTCTCAACTACACCATATCCTTAAGCGCTATGTCAAAAAAAAAATAGAACAAGTTAATTTATAATAAGCGAAATGACGTTTATATTTTGTAGTGCGAATAAGGTTAAAAAAATGCTGTCAGGCTTTGCCACTGGCACCCATGAGATGAGCAGTTAGCCTTGCATTGACAAACATTAGTAGTATGCACAGTTGTAATGCTGGTATTTAATTGCATCGCTACACTGGTCTGTATGAGTTTGAGGCTATTCTGCGTGTGTTGTTTCACTGTGTTTGTTTGTGAAGAGACCTCACGGAGTGTCTTTGTTCCTCTGTGTTGCATTTCTCAAAGGATCGTCTGAGGCTTCTGCATCTGGGATGTTTGTTCTATGGAGCCTGGACAGTGATGCTCATTTTTAGAGGCACCGTACATCAGGTTTCCATATGCACGGCAGATGGTTTGAAGACAGGAGGCAGCTTTATGTTTCTATACCTTGAATGAGATGCTTGGCAGTAGGCTGCTGAATAGTTTGGCAGTTCCACAGCATTAAAAGCAAACAGAAAGCCCTGCTGGCACAGTGCACAGGTTACACGCCACTTCTGCTGGGTTTGTATGTGTAATAATGCAGTAGTCCATTAGACAAGGGAGGATGGGAGCCTTCAGTCCTGCAGTTTATTGTGCAGGGGTGGTTCACTGTGCTTGCTGTTCTATCTTGATACCTGTTGGAACAGTTTATCAAAAGAGAAGATGGTTTGTTTTATTTTCCCAAAAGATACGCAACAGTTCAGACAGGTTTGCTGAGTGGTTCCCATCATGTAGGTGACAGGCAAGTCTATTTAACTGTTAAAAATGCAGGATCAAGATTTGACTCCTAATGAAGTAACCGTTGTATATTACAGTGAACAGTCATTGCTGTTAGCCATACCTAGTCATTTCATGGAGATGCAAATACAATGCATTTTCATTTATACCACCCTGGTCTGCATCACAAGAATGATCACAAGTCTGCAGCCTGCTTTAAACTACCCATAAACTTCAGTCCCGACAAATATTTTAAATATGTTAAGACATTTAATGGCTATCGTGTGGTATCTGAGGCTGTCATTGCTTGAGTTAAAGTTGGGAATCTTCTTCAGAGGTCACTGAAATTGTTGGGAAGCCCAGGGCCTTGACTGGCAGTGACTCCTGCAGCTCTACCTGCAGCAGTAGCCAGTGATAGAGATTTGTGGCCTTGTGAAATTTGTTTGAAACATCAAACTCTTTTCCTGGTAGTGGAGTGTGCGTATCGTGGAAATCACCCATTGTGTTTGGCAACTGGAAGAGAAAAAAACAGAAAAATTATTTGGTTTGTAATGTTAGTTATCCTCCGTCTGCGTGTCTTTTGGTGGGTGTAGGGTGGGATGTAGCAGCAATACCAGGGGTCAAGTTCACACTGTCACACTGGAAGGTGCTAGACTACAGAGCTGTAAATCTGCCAAGTTTTATAAGCATCAGCCTGAAATTTAAGGTGCCTTCAGACATGAGAGATTAATACTACAGCCTTCAAAAATGCAGATCAAGAACTGCACATTCTTTTGGAGTTAGTGAGCATCCCCAAACACAATTTTGCTTGGGATGAACTTACTCGAATCTTTCCCCTGTTGATACCAGGGCTGTTAGTGAAGCTAAGGACATTGTCTCTAAAGACCATGTGCGTCAAGGCTTTTTGAGTGAAGGTAGCTGTGATGCTGTAAAGTCTGTGTAGAAGCATCATACTGTAGGTTGCTTTATTTTAAATGGCTTAATGTTAACGTGTCCTTGTAAATTAACAGGATCTAGCAGATATGTGAAAGATGTTGGTTTTTTTCCCAATAGTGTCTTTATTATCGCATGCTATTGATAGATTTACAGTAATACCATGAGAAAGCTTTCTCAAAAATGAAACTTTCAACATTTGTTCTGCAGCATAGTTTGATCAACATCATCTTCTGGACATCCAAATATATATTTCATGTGCTGGTTGTACCCTTTTGTTGGAATCTTCATTTTAGAAAGAAAAGCTATCCAAAAGCTATTGAAAGGAAATGTCAAGTGGTCTGGAATGGTAGTTCTTTCATATATCTATCCATTGGGATCACTCTTCTGTCCAACTGATTTGTGCCTTATAGGAGGGCATCATTAGCAAAGCTGTAAGATTTCACCTTGGTTAGCTGGTAAGAAGGAAATGCTGCTGGGTTTTCTTGGGTGTGTGCTGTTGAGCAGTGTTGATTAGAGTTACTCGTACTAAGAATAGTAAAAGAAATGAGAAAGCCTAGTGAAGGCAGAAGAAATCATGATCAGCTATTGCTTTCTACCATTCAGTCCTATTAACCTTCCCACAGACAGCACCCTTATGCCGGTTGCCAATGAGTTTTGCACCAGAACTAGACTACAGTATGAGCTGAGATGTGTTGTTTTGAGAAGAAGCAGTCATAGCAGTTAGATCTCAAAAATTCGGAGAAGAACTTCCAGTAGCTCACTTAGATTCCCAAAAGATGAAAATATACATACATCTCATACATCTGAAAGTTGAAATTCTTTGGTTAAAAGCCAGACTGCTTGAAGTCAAAAATAAAGAAGTTAAAGCATTGGAGGATTTAGGACTTCACGAGGCTCTCCACAATCAACTTGAAACTAGTAGCACTATCATAGTGTAGTGTTCATTTTCTGCATTGTTGGCACAAAATATCACTTTATAAAGAGCAGATGCTATTGCTATTAAGATGCACATTTTCAAAATGTTTAGCACGCCGTATGTTCCTACAGTTATAGTCAGATAATGGTTCTTTTTTCTTTTGTTTTTTCTTGAAGTCTAAAAGAACTGCCCTTTAACCAAACCTCACAC